>NC_143257.1:57580000-58205000 GCF_984573655.1 Nuphar pumila | reverse complement strand
AGAATTAAGTTTGTGTAGACATGACTCATGCAGCAATAAAATCTTTCAAAAATCAACATGCTATACAAAATTTTTCTATTTATCAATATCATCAATGTCTTAACCATAGTATTCGATTTAAAATCATAAGATTTGAAATTGAAATATGCAGATATTGAAATATGCATTTGATCATAAATCAAATTTAGATAATCATGCATGAATCAAAAACATGAATCAAAAGCATGTCTAATATAAAATTATAAGATTTTGATAGAATAACTTACTTGGATTTCGATAGGATAAAGCGCCCGTGCTTTGATTTAATCTGATAGAATTCATTATATTAGTTAATATTTTTATATCAAATTTTGAGTAGTATTTGCCCTATGATTTAAAGAAGTATCTTTTGAAGAAATTATTAAAAATCTAAAAAATTTATTTGTAATTGACTTTAAAACTTTTATAAGAATTTTCACAGAGTTTCCTCTGTAATAACTCAAATGTTCGAAAAAAGGTTTGAACTTGAATTCGAGTTGTAAGAATTCGAACATGACTTTGCGTCACAAATATTTTTATAAAGGTTTTTCAAAAATTTTGATTTAAATATTTAAAAGGATTTTTGAAAAATTTTAACAAAATTTCTTTTATAAAAATCAATTTTTTTCTGAAATAATTATAAAAATTTTGATATATCTTCTACTAAAAATTTCTAAACTATCTGAAAAGCTTTTGCCAAAATTCTGATTAAAATAATTAATTTTTAGAAATTATTTAAAAATTTGGTCAGAATTACTGCTATACTAATTCTAGTTTTTTCAAAAATCTTTAAATCATTTTGACAGAACTCCTGCTATAAAAACTTAATTTTTCAAAAGTCTTTTATAAAATTTTGCCAGAACTACTGCTAAAGTAGTTTGGAATACTTAAAAATATTTAGAAAAATTTGAACAGAACTTCCCTTGCGTAGAGGCTGGGTTGGATTAAATTTTGACAAAATTGTAAAAATTTAAATCCACACAAAGTAGAATTGGGGTTTAGAAGGAGAATTTGAATTCAGAAGATGGTTCTTGAATACTAACCTTGTTTAGTTGATTTGAGCAGCGCTTCCGCTATCCAAATCTGACTTTTCTGCTAAGTTTAGCAGAACTCCTGCAGGTAGTGCTTCTGAGGCTGTTTCCGATCTGACGGAGCTTCTTGCAGAAGAACGGACTTTGCTAAAAGAAAGAGGAAAAGGGCTAGAAGAGGTTTCTCAGAAAAAATCTGAGATTCTACGGAGGTTTTGGTTTAAAAGTTAGAGAGAGAAAATCAAAGGTAGAGAGAGAAAGTAGGAGAGAGAGAGCTTAGAGAGAGAAGGGAGGGTTTTGAACTTGAGTAGAGAGAGAGGGGGTGAGGGGTATTTATAGGAGAGAGAAGGGAGGTCGCCCCCCCCCTTGTGGGGCCCACTTTGGTGACATTTGTCACCAAAGTAATTAAAAAATTAATTTTTGAATGACACTTGTCATTCTTCTGACAAGTGTCAAAGAGAGAGAGAGGCTTAGTGTCACCTCCTCACTGAGGAGAGACACTTGTCCTCCCATGGTTTTGGAAAACCATGGCCTGTCCATGGTTTTGGGCCAGTGGTTTTTCTAAAACCATGGTCTGAGATTAAAATATTATAAATTAATATATTTTATTCAATTTGCTACTTTTTAATACCCAAGTTAACCTTGGCTCAATTCCATCTTTCAGAAATTCCATAGGAGATTTAGAATTACTTGAGTGTCCTTCTGTAGTTCAATAAATTACATAGCCTGACATTGAAAATGGTAAATTACCATTTTCGTCCCTGACAATTTTATTAATTCCCTGAAAATATCCTAAAAGAAAGATTACTATTTTGACCTTATATAGTTGGGTATTTTACCGAAAAATGCCACTGAATTGGCAAATTACTAAGCTACCCTTTGACAATTTGATTAATGACTAGAATGTCCCTGAATTCTGATTTTTGAACAAGCCTCAACAAAATTTTATCAGGATTTTAAATATATATTCAGATCTTTACTTTGAACAATACTAACCATAAAAATAAGGGTTTTAACACTATAATTCACATTCATAATAAATAAAAATTAAAACTTGAATTTTCTTCAGAATTTATAAATCATTAAAAATTTTGGGTATTACATTCTACCCCCCTAAAAGAAAAAATTTCGTCCTCGAAATTTATGTACAATTTAAATAAACAATTTTGGATACTTCTCTCTGATGCTGTTTTCAGGTTCCAAAGTACATTCTTCAATTCCGTGATGCTGCCATCTGACTTTAACCAGAGGAATAATCTTTGTTCTCAAAATTTGATCTCTTCTATCTATAATTTCTATAGGCTTTTCCTCAACAGTCATGTCTTCTCGAATTGCTATATCTTGATGCTGGATAATATGAGATGGATCATAAACATATTTTCGCAACATTGAAACATGAAATACATTATGAATCTGTGCATACTGAGGAGGCAATTCGATTCTATAAGCAGTTTCACCGATTCGTTCTAGAATCTTAAAAGGTCCTACAAATCTAGGACTTAACTTTCCCTTCTTTCCAAATCTGAACACACTTTTGGTTGGAGATACTTTGACGAAGACCATATCATCAACTTCAAAAGCGAGTTCTTTCCGTCTTTGATCAGCATATCCTTTTTGTCGGCTCTGGGCAGCGCGTAGTCTGTCTCGGATCAAATTTACTTGCTGAGTATAATGTTGTAGTATCATTGGTGACTCTAACTTTCGTTCACCAATTTCATTCCAATAGAGTGGCGATCGACAAGGTCTTCCATATAAAGCTTCGTATGGCGCCATTCCAATACTGGTATGATAACTATTATTATAAGCGAATTCAGCTAGCATAATATGAATATCCCAATCTCCTTTCCATTCTAGCATACAGGCGCGTAACATATCTTCCAGAGTTTGAATAGTACGCTCTGATTGTCCATCAGTTTGGGGATGAAATGCAGAACTGAACTTTAACTTTGTTCCCAAAGCCTGCTGAAGTTGGTTCCAGAATCGAGAAGTAAACCTGGGATCACGATCAGAGATAATTGAAAATGGTATTCCATGTAGTCTTACAATCTCTTGAATGTATAAATCTGCCAAACTTTCCAAAGATTGACTTATACGAATAGGTAGAAAGTGAGCTGATTTAGTTAATCGGTCAATAATAACCCAAATTGCATCGTGCTGTTTTTGAGTTTTTGGTAAACCCACTATGAAATCCATAGTAATTTCTTCCCATTTCCATTGTGGAATTTCAATTTGTTGCATCATTCCACCTGGCTTCTGATGTTCTGCCTTAACTTGTTGGCAAATCAAACACTTTGAAACATAATTTGCCACATCTCTCTTCATACCAGCCCACCAGTACTTTCTTTGCAAATCTTTGAACATCTTTGTACTTCCTGGGTGGATAGTATACTTGCTTTTATGGGCTTCTTCAAGGATTTCATTTCTCAATTCAGGGTTATTTGGTACCCATATTCGATCATTCATCAAAATACTCCCATCTTCTTTAAGTCGAAAAGAAACATCATCTTCCTGTTGGGCTCGAGCTAAAAATTCTTCATGTTGAGAATCCTTACTTTGTTCAGAAATAATTCGGATGAGGATTTCTGGTCGAACAATTAAGTTTGATAATAAAATCCTTCCTGTATTAGTTGCAAAGGGTTTCCAATTAATGAAATCTTCAATAAGTTTCCATTCTTTGTCTATGAGACTTGCCAAAGTGTCTCTAGTTTTGCGACTAAGAGCATCAGCTACAATATTCGCCTTTCCAGGATGATAAGAAAGTGTGAACTCATAGTCTTTAATAAATTCTAGCCAACGTCGCTGTCTCATATTCAATTCTTTCTGCGAGAACAAATATTTGAGGCTCTTGTGATCACTGAATACTTCAAATTGTTCTCCATATAAATAATGTCTCCAGATCTTTAGTGCAAAAACAACTGCCGCAAGTTCTAAGTCATGGGTTGGATAATTCTTCTCATGATTTTTCAACTGTCTTGATGCATAAGCAATAACTTTTCCGTGTTGCATCAATACACAACCTAGACCAGTACCAGAAGCATCTGCATATACCTCAAATCCACCATGTCCCGAGGGTAAAGTAAGCACTGGAGATGTAGTGAGCTTTTCTTTCAAAATTTGGAAACTTTCTTCACATTTAATGTCCCAATCAAATTTAACACCCTTCTTCAGAAGTCTAGTCAGTGGTGATGCTATACGGGAAAAATCTTGAATAAATCTTCGGTAGTATCCAGCAAGTCCAAGAAAACTTCGAATATCTGTAATATTCTTAGGTTGTTTCCATTCTAATACTGCTTCCACTTTAGCAGGATCTACTGAGATTCCATCTTTTGAAATTACATGACCCAAAAACATAACTTTTTCCAGCCAAAATTCGCACTTAGAAAATTTGGCATATAACTGATTTTTCCTCAAAGTATCCAAAATAATCCTTAAATGTTCCTGGTGTTGTTCCTTATTTTCAGAATAAATTAAAATATCATCAATAAAAATAATCACAAATGTATCTACAAACGGTCTGAACACACGGTTCATAAGATCCATAAAGGCTGCTGGTGCATTTGTAAGTCCAAAAGGCATGACAGTGAATTCATAGTGTCCATACCTTGTCCGAAAGGCTGTCTTAGAAATGTCTTCTTCCTTGATTCTAAGTTGATGATATCCAGATCTAAGATCAATCTTTGAAAATACCTTAGCCTTCTGTAATTGATCAAATAAATCTTCAATTCGTGGCAACGGATATTTATTCTTTATGGTAACTTGATTAAGAAGTCTGTAATCTATACATAATCTTAATGACCCATCTTTCTTCTTTACAAATAATACTGGTGCACCCCAGGGAGACATACTTGGTCTAATAAATCCCAGCTCCATTAATTCCAATAATTGTTTTTTTAATTCTGTGAGTTCTGCTGGAGCCATCCTATAAGGAGCTTTAGAAATTGGTGCAGTTCCTGGCATTAACTCAATACCGAATTCTATCTCTATATGTGGAGGAAGTCCTGGTAATTCATCAGGAAAAACATCTGAAAATTCATGAACAATATCCAGACTTTCAAGAGAAATTTTTGCTGGTCTAGCAAGAGTAATGCTGACTAGAAAGGTTGTACATCCATTCCTCAAATATTTCTGGGCCTTTAAAGAAGAAATAACTCGATTTTTAGGAGTAGAATTAGATAATCTAAATTCTACCTTAGGAATACCTGGTTGAGAAAAAGTAATTTTTCCTTCCTGACAAAATATTCTTGCATGATGTTGATGTAGCCAATCCATACCCAATATAATATCAAAATCTGACATGTCTAATAGAATTGGGTCAGCAGGTAAATTCTGTCCTTCAATATATACTTCTAGATTCGGCAAGTATAACCCACAAAAAGATTTACATCCTACTGGGTTGACCACTTCCAGAGCACAGTTCAAAGACTTGATAGGCATATTAAGTAAAGTAGTAAACTTCTTGGAAATAAAAGAATGAGTTGAACCGCAATCAAATAGAGTAAAAGCAGCATGTCCAGCTATAGATAAAGTACCTTGAATCAGGTCACCCTTAGGTAGTTGATCAACATTGGCGGTATAAACGCGACCTGGTACTTTTTTATTCTGCGGTCGTTGTTGTTGCTGCTGTTGTTGTTGCTGGTACGGATACTGGGGTTGTTGCTGAGGGCGAGGTCAAATAAGGCCTCGAGCATGTTCATCCATTTCCTTTTTATAGCAGTCTTTAATGAAATGGCCAGACTTACCACAATATAAACAACCACCAGTTGTTCGGGGGCAGGGTTGTCCTGGATGGGATCGATAGCAATTCTGACACGATCTAGCTGGTAGTTGTGTAGCTGGTAATTGTGGTTGATTGACTTGAAACTGCTGTCGTGGCCTCTTTGCTGGAGGGATGAACCTTCTTCCTTCAAAATTTCTTTTAGGCCAACTCCTTTGGCCTCTGAATTGAGAAACCGTTCTGCCAGATTGATTCTTCTGTATTTCTTCCCAATCTTCTTGTATCAATGTAGCTATTTCCACCGCCTTGTCTAAAGTTTCTGGCCTACTAGTGAGGACTTTGGTTCGTAGAACTGGTTTCAATCCTCTAGTAAATTTCATTGCCCTCTCGTCTTCCGTATTATAGACATTTGGGCAATACTTCTCTAAATTTCTGAATTTAGTAATGTATTCAGATAAAGAGAGTCCTCCTTGTAGTAATTCAAGGAATTCCCTCATTTTACAGCTTCTTTCATGCTTGGGGAAATATGCAGCATAGAAAACTTCAACAAATTGCTCCCAAGTAACGGATTCATTGCTAAATTTAATTTCTAAGGTGGATGCCCACCATCTTTCTGCATCTCCTTTTAATCTGTATGCTGCATAGTTCACCTTACGATCTTCAGGTACGGTCAGAACACGAAAAATCTTTTCTATTTCTCGGATCCAAACCTCAGCAGCTTCTGGATCCATCTTTCCTGAAAATGTAGGTGGATCTAATTTGAGAAACTTCTCATAAGATACTTCATTATGGTTTTGATAGGATTTTGAAGATGTAGCTGAGTCTTGCCTATTCTGATTCTGATCTCTTATAACAGCTGCCAAATTATTTAATGTTTCCATAATGAATTCTTGTTGACCATTCTGCTCCTTGGGTTGCTTCTTTGATGTTTGACGAGGCATCCTTGATAAATAATGATCAGACTTAGATTAAAGTAGAAAGAACATTTATTCATATGAACATATATATACATCAAAACCCATATTTACAAGAATTTACATATTTAACAAAAGTAAACAAAAGATATCCTATGGAAGCTTGAGGAATTTTCCCAAATAATTCCTCTTGTTTCAAATCCGCTCTGGTGGATGAGAAGGCCCTGCAATATTTGGATCTATATTATAAACTTGTTTATCTGGATTTCCTAAATATAAGCTAAGGTCATCCGTAGGTTCCCTTGGGGTATATATAGGATCAGGAGGTTGGAGTGAAAATACAAAGTCCAAAGGAGTTAAAGTGGGTGCAGGAGCAGGTATTATGGTTGAGTCGGATGAAATGACAATAGGTTCCATTGGAGGAGGAGGAGCAAGAATATCCACACGGGATTGTTGATCTGGTAGGTTTTCAGCAGCTTGCTGTCTTTTAATGCAACCCGTCTTCACTTGGCATTCTTTTTCTATATGCCCAACTTCTCCACAAAATAAACATTCTTCCAATTCCAGTGGGCAAGGTTGTGATAAATGGGTCTGTAAACACCTATGACATTTTTCTAAGTTTTCTTTTTCTTTTGTAAGACTTAGAACTTGATTTTCTAAATTATCCACCAGCCGTTTTTGTACTGTCTGTGATTCTTCTAGCTTTTGAACATCCTTGACAAGTTCTTTAATGATATTGACCAGATCTTGAGGAGTCATCTATAAGAAGAATAATGATTTAACAATAATAATAAAATAAAAATCTAAAGTACATACTTACAGTGTAATGTATGAACAAGGTGGATCTCGAACCAGATTTCCCAAAACTCTGCTCTGATACCAACTGTAACGCCCCGAGGTTTTAAAACCTTTAAAAATGCAGATTTTTTTTTTTTTTTTTTTTTAAACAGCGGAAATAATTTTTGATTTTCGGTTTCCTAAACCTCAGGCACGCCACATTCCAATTAACAACAAAAACAACAATAATTTATATCAACATTATATACATAGTCTTTTCACAAGGTTCAAAAATGAAAAACATTTAGGATTAAATTTAAAATAAATCCTAAATTAATCTCAGGATCTTGGGAATCTGGATTCTTCGATGCCACACTTGTCCAACATCCATTGTAAGATTTCCTATTCCATATTTGAACCTGAAATCCCCATAAAATAGGGTTAGACTTATGATAGCCAAGTAAGTCATTAATCAAAACCATACAATTCAAATATTAAGCATGATTTCAATAATTTATAAATCAAAATGCATTTATTCAAGAACAATTATGCAAAATAAGGCAATTAAAAACAATTTAAAATAATGCATAATCTCAGATCAAATTCTGTGAAAGAAAGAGGTCATTGTTTCGATATTAACGCCCTCCTGGTACGGTGGAGAGTACTCCGATCTCAAACTAAGTATTCCGGGGGTATATTATTCTATTGTGGATTACCCGGATACCTGAGTGAAACGGACTCCCATGCGAGCGGTCAACGACCGGGAAGATTCTCAGCAATGGCGAGCAAACAAGGAGAGTTGGATGCATCCACTGGCATGCGGCAGCCTTGAGACCCGTTGTCTCGACCTCCTCAACCCGAGTGACAGGAGGTCCAGGGAATCTATCGCTCCCAACAATTATCATCTTCACAATGTCACTCCTGGTTGTACCACTACCCCTTCCAGGGTAGGCTAAACCTAGATGGGCTTGAAGGATTCTTTTATAGGACTTTTCATCTTTTCAAAAACTAGGCTCAATAGCCAAATCATTCCTTTCAAATAAACACGGTTCATATGTATCCAGCCCATCCAGAATTTTGCTCTATCATAACGAGCATTCGCCTGTGAAGGCGAGAATTAAGTTTGTGTAGACATGACTCATGCAGCAATAAAATCTTTCAAAAATCAACATGCTATACAAAATTCTTCTATTTATCAATATCATCAATGTCTTAACCATAGTATTCGATTTAAAATCATAAGATTTGAAATTGAAATATGCAGATATTGAAATATGCATTTGATCATAAATCAAATTTAGATAATCATGCATGAATCAAAAACATGAATCAAAAGCATGTCTAATATAAAATTATAAGATTTTGATAGAATAACTTACTTGGATTTCGATAGGATAAAGCGCCCGTGCTTTGATTTAATCTGATAGAATTCATTATATTAGTTAATATTTTTATATCAAATTTTGAGTAGTATTTGCCCTATGATTTAAAGAAGTATCTTTTGAAGAAATTATTAAAAATCTAAAAAATTTATTTGTAATTGACTTTAAAACTTTTATAAGAATTTTCACAGAGTTTCCTCTGTAATAACTCAAATGTTCGAAAAAAGGTTTGAACTTGAATTCGAGTTGTAAGAATTCGAACATGACTTTGCGTCACAAATATTTTTATAAAGGTTTTTCAAAAATTTTGATTTAAATATTTAAAAGGATTTTTGAAAAATTTTAACAAAATTTCTTTTATAAAAATCAATTTTTTTCTGAAATAATTATAAAAATTTTGATATATCTTCTACTAAAAATTTCTAAACTATCTGAAAAGCTTTTGCCAAAATTCTGATTAAAATAAT
The DNA here is from genome assembly GCF_984573655.1 of Nuphar pumila. Classification (NCBI taxonomy): domain Eukaryota; kingdom Viridiplantae; phylum Streptophyta; class Magnoliopsida; order Nymphaeales; family Nymphaeaceae; genus Nuphar; species Nuphar pumila. Next base: position 58,195,700 of record NC_143257.1, on the reverse strand, counting down.
TAATTTTTAGAAATTATTTAAAAATTTGGTCAGAATTACCGCTATACTAATTCTAGTTTTTTCAAAAATCTTTAAATCATTTTGACAGAACTCCTGCTATAAAAACTTAATTTTTCAAAAGTCTTTTATAAAATTTTGCCAGAACTACTGCTAAAGTAGTTTGGAATACTTAAAAATATTTAGAAAAATTTGAACAGAACTTCCCTTGCGTAGAGGCTGGGTTGGATTAAATTTTGACAAAATTGTAAAAATTTAAATCCACACAAAGTAGAATTGGGGTTTAGAAGGAGAATTTGAATTCAGAAGATGGTTCTTGAATACTAACCTTGTTTAGTTGATTTGAGCAGCGCTTCCGCTATCCAAATCTGACTTTTCTGCTAAGTTTAGCAGAACTCCTGCAGGTAGTGCTTCTGAGGCTGTTTCCGATCTGACGGAGCTTCTTGCAGAAGAACGGACTTTGCTAAAAGAAAGAGGAAAAGGGCTAGAAGAGGTTTCTCAGAAAAAATCTGAGATTCTACGGAGGTTTTGGTTTAAAAGTTAGAGAGAGAAAATCAAAGGTAGAGAGAGAAAGTAGGAGAGAGAGAGCTTAGAGAGAGAAGGGAGGGTTTTGAACTTGAGTAGAGAGAGAGGGGGTGAGGGGTATTTATAGGAGAGAGAAGGGAGGTCGCCCCCCCCTTGTGGGGCCCACTTTGGTGACATTTGTCACCAAAGTAATTAAAAAATTAATTTTTGAATGACACTTGTCATTCTTCTGACAAGTGTCAAAGAGAGAGAGAGGCTTAGTGTCACCTCCTCACTGAGGAGAGACACTTGTCCTCCCATGGTTTTGGAAAACCATGGCCTGTCCATGGTTTTGGGCCAGTGGTTTTTCTAAAACCATGGTCTGAGATTAAAATATTATAAATTAATATATTTTATTCAATTTGCTACTTTTTAATACCCAAGTTAACCTTGGCTCAATTCCATCTTTCAGAAATGCCATAGGAGATTTAGAATTACTTGAGTGTCCTTCTGTAGTTCAATAAATTACATAGCCTGCCATTGAAAATGGTAAATTACCATTTTCGTCCCTGACAATTTTATTAATTCCCTGAAAATATCCTAAAAGAAAGATTACTATTTTGACCTTATATAGTTGGGTATTTTACCGAAAAATGCCACTGAATTGGCAAATTACTAAGCTACCCTTTGACAATTTGATTAATGACTAGAATGTCCCTGAATTCTGATTTTTGAACAAGCCTCAACAAAATTTTATCAGGATTTTAAATATATATTCAGATCTTTACTTTGAACAATACTAACCATAAAAATAAGGGTTTTAACACTATAATTCACATTCATAATAAATAAAAATTAAAACTTGAATTTTCTTCAGAATTTATAAATCATTAAAAATTTTGGGTATTACACCATCTACCCTTTTGATAATCCTTGTTTTATATTTATCAGGACATATACCCTGCTCCTGATTTAGTCGTGTATATTCAATTTTGCCATCAGTGGAGTGTCATGCTTCTTATGATTATTTTTCTTTCTTACTTCCAATTGCATTGCAAAGATTTGTTAAAGTTATGTGCCACTTATCTGTCATCATGTAACACAAGTACATCTGGGTAGATTATCTGTATCGTGGCATCATCTCATTATGTAAATTTTGATATTTAGCATTGTTGGGCATGAATCTAGATTTCTATAATATATGGATGTGCATGGTAGTTGATTGTACTGCGTGGATCCAACTTGCTGGAACTGGTTGCTGCCATCAGTTGCGAAATTGACCTATTCACGTGAACCTCGGTCCAACATGCTGAAGTCAACTGATTGTGTGCATCTAATTTAAGAAGACCTGTTGTACAGACTTAATCTGTATCCTCAGTAACTTCCCCATGATATAAGATGGGCATATGTGTGTAGCTAAAGTAACATGCCATATTCAGGTGTTTGGTATCACTAATATAATTTGTGCTTTGTGGCCCTTGGTGATTACAGAAAGCAATAATTAATGACATTTAGTGTTATGTCATAATCACGTTATCTCCAGCAGAAGACTCCCTTCCCTTGCAATTGAGATTTTCCCAAATGCATCCGGTTAAGAGGAAAAACTCCCCTCTTGGTAAGTAATGGCAACTTAAGCGCATGTTAGGGATGATAGGATTCAACCTTCAATCTTAGGCCTTCCTCTATTCGGTCCACCAAGGTCAGAAGAATAACCTAATCACGACCTCTGGTTGAAATAGTTAGGTTTTCAGTATGACTGCAGTAGCAAATGTTGGAGGGAGATGCCTTTGCAAAAAGTGCTGACTTATGACATGTCGCACTTACAGCATGACATTAAATCTTCTGATTAGTGCCTCCCCAGTCTTGCTATTGATTTTCTGCAATTGGCTATTTCCTTAGGGACAGGTTAACAGTCATCCTGATATTAACCTCTAAGCCTTTCTTTCATACTTTCAAACCCAGTGCAGTGGTCTGGGAAAGGGAGTTTAAGCTTTATATTCCAATTACAAATCATAAAATTCCCTTTTTTTGTTTCTTTTCACTTAAAACCTCTGCTTTATTTTCTATTTACAGCATTGGCTTAGATTTCTCCATCTGATGGGGTGTTATATCTCAGTAGGACAGTTGCATGGTTCATCATTGGCACATTACCCAGCATTTTACCCAATCATTTTTTTTTGCATCATTAAAACTTGTTGCATATCATTCTTCGCTGTGTTCATACATAGTGTTATCACCCTATTTATCACCTCATCTGCATATTAACCACCTGATGCACTCAGGACTTTCTGCCCAGCTACAGCATTTAAGCACTCTGTCACCTATTGCATTTGTATTCTTCATCATATCTTGTCTGTCATTTACATATCTTTACACCATCACAAGCAGCACTGCCATTTCACCCAGCACCCTGCACCTACTTCCTACTCCATACCCACACAACCATACCCCTCTCCACGACACCTAACACATCCCTTCTATTCAACCACAGACACCCCACAACACTATTACCCTCATTAGTCACCCACTGTTAACCATGTTAACTCCATTATATTTATGCCATACCTGTCCAACATGCATTATTTGAGGCATTCACTATTGTTGCAGCCACTGGCAGCACCTCACCTTTACCCATCACAAACCATCTTTGCTGCTAAAGGGCTGCTTGCAGTAACCCAAGCATGATATGTTCTTCCACTGCACTCCTGTAGCACTAATCCTCCACACCTTATACACAACCCTCACTTTACTTTTTGCCTCACAAAACTGCTACCCTATGCCCTATCACTGGTTGCGGATTCATCCCCATAACATTCCACCCCCACAACATTCCCACATCATTTCACTATACCTGTACCATAACTCTCATTCACTTGTCCCATAGCTCCCTAACTCACCAACAACTACAACATCCATTTTCCTTTGACTATACCATCAGCAGCCACTATTTTTCACACAACACCTCACAACTTTTATATATATATACATCTCTCTCTCTCTCTCTCTCTATATATATATATATATATGCGTATATACTTATATATATATGTGTGTGTGTATATAGGTATGCATGTATGTAGGTATGTATCTATCACTTCCCATACCCTAGATCATAAAAATCGTAGCACATGAGCATCTCACCATCTGCATTTTGAAGTCAATGTAATATATGCAATCCTCTTTTGGCTTTCATGCTAACTAAAATGCTTGCAGGGAATATGTGGAAAAAGGTCATCGTTAGGAGTTGTAAATTCAATTTTATGTGTTGTAATAGTTAGATCTTAAAGAGAATTTACATTTCTTGTTTTAGATAGAATAAATGAGCATTGTAAATGCCATAGATTGCTTATTTTCATGCTTTTTACCTTCATTTTTTAAGATCTCACAATGGTGAAACACGAATGACACGTGCACCATTTCGTAAGAGGTATTTAATCCTAAGTTGATGATTTACATTAATGGCCACAATCAGGATGTAAACAAGACTTAGTATCTTTATCTTTTATAAAATAACACTAGATCCACACTAGATCCTTTTCAAAATTCATCATGTTTTCTCTAAATATTTTCCTCTTTTATCAGAGTTTAGCTTAAAATTAATTCAATACGCATACCAATGGCCATAGTCAGGGTATACTAAGAGTTAATTTCATTCTAAACTCTATAAAAGCACCAAAATAAATTTGATTCTTCACTTGAATTTAAATGTGGTTATTATATAATACATTCAATGATCATAGTCAGGGATGTATTATATCTTTAACCTCATTCTTAATTCATTTAAAGAATGAAATATGCTTTTTTCAAATCCAATTTCAAAATTATTTAAATTCATTCATCATTTAGGATCGAATTGCATCATATTTTCAAAATTCTCTTTTCAAAATTCTAAGTGATTCCTTTTCTTCATTTCCCAGATCAAATCTTATTTATAAATTCAAATTCAAATTCAATTCTATCTCATTTCAAAAATTCAATTTTAAAGTCCGATTTGACTTTGAAATTTCAAAATCATTTTATATTCAAATTCCAAATCAAAACCCAAACTTCAAAGTTCAATGTAACTTTGAAGTCATCCTCAGTTTCAAAAACAAGTTTATTTTTTTCATCTTCAAAATCAAAACCAAAGTTTGAGATTGATTCTAAGTCCCAAAAACTTGGCCCTTCTTAAATTTTAAATTCAATCTGGGTTTTCAAAACCCAAATCCATCTTCAAAAGTCCCATGTGGACTTTTAGAATCCAAATACAGAGTTAGATCGTAAATCCAACTTGGATCCAAATTTTCAAGTACAATCTTCACTTTTTAGATCTCAGACTTCAGATCCAAAACCCATCTTAGGATCCAGAATCCAATTTGACCTTGGATCTCAGACTTCATATCTAAAATCCATTCTAGGATCCAGAATCCAACTTCACCTTGGATCTCAGACTTTAGATCCAAAATCCATTTAAGGATCCAGAATCTAGTTCCATATTGGATCTCAGGTCCAAATTCCATTTTAGGATCTAGAATCCAACTTCATCTTGGATCTTAGACTTCAGATCCAAATTCCATCATTGGATTTCAGATTTCAGATTTCAGATTCAACTCCCATTTAGGATCATAAAATCCAGAATTCAATCTCAACTCTATTTAGAACCCAGACTTTGGATTCAAATTCCATCTTGAATTCCAGATGTCAAATCAACTTCTATTCTCAAATCCAATTCTCAAATCCAATTCCACTTCATCACAGATTTCAAAATCTAAGTTTTGATTCCCAAAATTCCAAAAACCAATTTCATCTCTCAATTCTGTTTGGATTTCTCAAATCTTACTCTGATTTCAAACTTTAAAACTGAAATTAAAATCACATTCTATTTCTATTCTGATCCTAATTCAAAGTCCATTTATGACTTTGAACTTTCCTTTCTCCTCCTTTTATCTCAAACTTCAAAAACATTCCTTTCGAAGTTCAGATTTATTTTCCCAAGCTCTGATTATTCCAAAAACTTAGAACTTTAAATCTTAAATTCTAAACCATTTCTTCCCTCTATTCATCAGAAGCACTTGAAAATTTCCAAAATCATTTTTCGAAAAAGCATACATCTTTACATTGCACAAGCATGATTCTTTGTGCATTTAGACTTATGATAAATTCTTAGTTAATATTAAGGCAAAGCAAAAGGCATGAATTCGACCCTTGGTTCGATTACCCTTGGTAAAGGCGCCAGGAACGGTCGAACCTTGTACCGACGAGCGAATCCCGTCTCCAAAATTTCCCGCAAATATTTCAAAACGGAGGCAAGTTATTTTCTTAAATATTTTCAAAATTAAGGTCAAGTGAGACCCCGCAAAAGAATTCCTCTTTCTCTTCTTTCTTTTCTTTTCTCTTCTCTCTTCTTTTCTGTCTTTTATTTTCTCTCTTCAAAAACGAGGAAATAGAGGTTGGAAAAGGAAAAAAGAAGGTAGAGAGAGAAAGATACAAGAAAGGAAAAATTTTGCGATGATCACACTCACCAAAGAAGGTTGTTTTTGTTAAAGGGGCACATTGAGAACCATTTGTTATTTCCTCTTTATTCTTTTCAAAATAAATGTCCCATTCTATCAATGTCTTTGATCTATTCAAAATTAATAAAATTTCAAGTTTCTTTGTCTATCTGGATGCCATCTATTTCGTTTCTCTACCTCCTAACTTTATAATTCCAATGCCACTTATGCATAGTTCTTTTCAAATGATTGTTTGTCTTATGATGGGCGATTTTATCTAAATCAAATTTCTTATCCAAAATTTCAGAATGTCTTCCCGAGCAATCAAGAAGCTCGTTCTCAATCCAAAGGCTTTTCAGAAATCAACAACAATTCATTGAGTCAAAGCGAGCACAGAAGATGGCAAGGTTGCAAAGGAGACAAATGATTATGTAGAATTTGATCATTCTCTTCAGGAATTACCAGAGTTCGCCTCAGCTCAAAAGCAAGACGAACCATCTACTCTAGTACAAGATTCGACTAAAGATGTCAATATCGGTTCAGAGGATGATTCGAAGATTCTAAAGATCAGTACCAGTCTAAGTCTGGAAGAAAAGGAAAGGCTCACTAATTTTCTCAAGCAACATTAAGAAGTGTTCGCCTGAACATATGAAGATATGCCAGGTTTATACCCAAAATTAGTCGAACACCGCATCGTTTTAAAGCCAGATGCTAAGCCAGTTAAGCAGAAACTAAGGAAAATGGATCCCAGAATAGAACAACAAGTCAAAGAAGGACTTGAAGATTTGCTCAAAGCAGGATTTATTCAAACTAATGACTACCCAGATTGGTTAGCCAATATTGTCGTTGTTCCAAAGAAAAGTGGCAAAATAAGGATCTGCATAGACTTTAGAGACCTCAATAAAGCAACTCTGAAAGATGATTATCCACTTCCAAGCATTGATCTTCTAATCGACAACACGGCAGGACATGCCATGTTCTCTTTTATGGATGGATATTTCGGCTATAATCAGATTAAATTGGCCGCCCACGACCAATCGAAGACTTCCTTCACTACGCCTTGGGGCACTTTCTGCTATACAGTCATGCCATTTGGACTCAAGAATGCTGGAGCAACATATCAACGAGCAACGACAGTTGTCTTTCATGATCAGATGCGCAAAATCATGGAAGCGTATGTTGATGATATCCTCGTAAAATCCAAAGAGGAAGAAGATTACATTGAAGCCCTCGACCAAGTGTTTAAATGACTCATTCTTTATAAGTTAAGACTTAACCCTCAAAAGTGTGTTTTTGGAGTCGAATCAGGCAAACTGTTGGGTTTTCTGGTCAGCAAAAAGGGAATTGAAGTTGACCCAGCAAAAGCAAAGGCTATCATTGATATGCCACCCCCGACAAATCTTAAAGTTCGAATGCAATCAATCCGACGATTTATTTCCAACTTGGCAATAAGATGTGAGCATTTCAACCACTTACTCAGAAATGGACTGAAGTTTGAATGGGGACCAGAATGTCAGCAATCATTCGATCGTATCAAGAAATATCTTCTCAATCCTCTTATCCTGAAGCCGCCAGAATTGGGAAAACCTCTTTTGCTATGCATCTGAGTCAATCAACTCGCATGCGACGGATTCTTGGCGCAGTATAAAGAAGGCAGCCTGATAGAACACGCCATTTATTATGTGAGTAAGACTTTCATAGATTATGAAAAGAAATACTCTCAAATAGAGAAGACTTGCCTAGCTCTGGTATGGATGTGTCAGAAACTAAGACACTACCTCCTGGCATCTGAAGTCAAAATCCTGTCCAAACTCAATCCTCTCAAGTACATCCTAGAGCAACCTTTCTTCAGCGGATGAGTCATCAAATGGCAAGTCTTACTGATGCAGTATGACTTAGAATATGTCTCACAACAATCAATCAAAGGTCAAGCAATTGCAGATCAATTAGAAGACTTTCCTCTGACAGAAGAAGTGAAAGCCGAAGATGATTTCCCAGACGAGCAAATCTGCAACATCCAACAATCTCCAGTCTGGAATTTATTTTTCGAAAGTTCCAAGAATATGGCAGGAATAGGCATTGGGATCTTATTAATCACTCCTGAGAAGAAGATGATTCTATTTTCTGTCAAGTTAGATTTTCAATGTACCCACAATATGGCTGAGTATGAAGCCCTGATTCAAGGACTAAAGATTCTACTAGATTTCAATGTCAAGAGAGTGCATGCCTATGGCGACTCTCTTCTAGTTGTCAATCAAATTCAAGCCGAATGGCAAGTAAAAGATCAAAATCTATTTTCTTATCAAAAAATTGTTTCAGCTCTTGTCAGCAAGTTTGAAGAATTTCAACTCTTTCATATCAAGAGAGATTTTAATCAAATGGCTGATAGCCTAGCCAGTTAGGCTTCATTATGGCATTCAAGAATGGAGAATCTTATCGCTCTTTTGAAATTGGCAGACTTGACCAACTTGCCTTCCTTCCAACAGAACAAGTAAGCCAGGCTGAGCAAAAGAAAAAGCCTTGGTATTACAATGTCAAAATTTTCATAGAAACCGGTGAATTTCCTCCAGAACTCTCAAAGAAAGAGTAGCGAGCAATCTAGCGTATGTCTATCTAGTATTTCATTCTGGCAAACATCCTCTATCGTTGTGAATTTAGTTCAGAATATTCCAGATGCTTAGATGAAGACGAAGCCATAGAAGTCGTGCGAGAAGCACACAAAGGCATTTGTGGTGGCCACATCGGCTACCAAACCCTTGTCAAACAGATCATCAGAGCAGGTTACAATTGGAAGACTATGCAGCAAGACTGTTACCATTTTGTGAAGAAGTGTGTTCAATGTCAGATGCATGCACCCTCTATTCATGCTTCAGCAACATATTTACAATTTGTTGTTTCTCCATGGCCGTTCTCTATGTGGGCCTTTGATGTCGTAGGTCCCATTACTCCCTCTGCTTCAAATAGCCACAAATACTTTCTTGCTGCAACAAAATATTTCACAAAGTGGGTAGAATCTATCACCCTTCGCACAGTAGAAGGCCGACATGTGGTCTCTTTTATTCACAAGAGCATCCTTTGCCATTTCGGCATCCCACATGACATCGTGTCAGATAATGGCAGCATTTCAAAAATGAAAGAATGAAGACATTCTGCTCAAAGTTCAAAATCTATCATCATTTTTCTACTCCCTACTATCCTCAAGGGAATGGTCAGGTAGAATCTACCAACAAGATTCTAATTCGTATCTTGGAGAGAACTGTAGAAACAGGTCGTGATTGGCATGAGAAGATCCACGATGCACTATGGGCCTATCGGACCACCATTTGCACTCCAACAAATGCTATTCCATCAGAGTTGGTCTATGGAACAGAAGTAGTATTGCCTCTGCATGTTAAGAAGCCCGCTTTGAAATTTGCATCACTTCTAGAATTACCTCTCTATCAATACCAATTGTAGCAACTGGTACAACTAGACTTGCTCGACGAGAGAAGGCTAAAAGCAGCAGAACATGCTTAATCCTATCGCCAGAGAATAACCAGGTAGTACGCGAAGTCTGTCATCGAAAGGAGATTCAAATTCAATGATTTAGAACTTCGATCCACAACTTATCTTAGACATCATCTCGGTGGCAAATGGTCGCCAAATTGGGAAGCTCCCTATGTAGTCAAAGAAGCATTACCACGCAACTCATATCGGCTCATCAATGCCGATGGGGTAGAATTACCAGATCCCATTAATGCTCGACACTTGAAAAAGTTCTATACTTGAAGCATCTATTCTTCCTTTGTAATCTTCCTATTCTCTTCAATAAGGATTAAACTTTCTTTTTCCCAGTTACACTGAGGCATTTTAAAAAAAATTGTCCTGTATGTAGGCAGGATAAACAAATTTCTCATTTTACACACATGTGCATTCATGAGCATCAATTTGCATTCATTTGCATCCAACTGCATTAATGTCAATTTGGTCAAAATTGGGATTTCAACAAACAGTCCCATTACAATTCCTAATTGTTATTCAAAATTGAAAAACAACCATTAGTACTGAACCAAAATCCAGTGCTCGAACCGGTATTATTTCAAAATCCAGTGCTCGAACTCATATTATTTCAAAAAAATAGTGCTCGAACTAGTACATTCCAAAATCCAACTTTCAAGTTGGTCTATATTTTCCTTTGAAAAACCGAGTTCCGACTCGGGTTTTCCTTCAAATTATTTTTTTTTCTTTGAAAAAACGAGTTCCGACTCGGGTTTTCCTTTAAATTATTTTTCCTTTGAAGATCCAAGTTCCGACTCGGGTTTTCCTTTAAATTATTTTTCCTTTGAAGATTCGAGTTTCGACTCGGGTTTTCCTTTAAATTATTTTTCCTCTTAAGATCCGAGTTTCGACTTGGGTTTTCCTTTAAATTATTTTTCCTTTGAAGATCCGAGTTCCGACTCGGGTTTTCCTTTAAATTATTTTTCCTCTAAAGATCCGAGTTCCGACTCGGGTTTTCCTTTAAATTATTTTTCTTTTGAAGATCCGATTTCCGACTTGGGTTTTCCTTTAAATTATTTTTCCTTTGAAGAACCTAGTTCTGACTCAGGTCTTTTCTCAAATTATCTCTCCTTTGTTGATCTGGGTTCTGACTCGTGATCTCTTTACTTTATTCGAGCTCTGACTCGAGATCTTTATTCTCCTTCATTGATCCAAGTCACTTCGATCTTCAAGGTCAGTCAATTTCTCAAATTTGACCTTTTGTCCACCAATTTCCAATTTAAATTTTTGGATCATTCAATTCTTCAATTTTGACCCTCGGGTCATTCAATTTTCCAATTTTGACCTCCGTGTCACCCAATTTCCAATTTTTCAAATTCAATTTCCAATTTCGACCTTCGGATCACTCAATTCTAAATTTCGACCTCCTGGTCGCCCAATTTTCATACTCTCAATTTTCAATTCTCGATTTTGACCTCCGAGTCACAGAATTTCGACCTTTGGGTCAACCAATTCTCAATTTCGACCATTAGGTCATCCAATTTCAAACCTTCGGGTTACCAAGTCTATTTCAATCATTTGCAACCTACGGGTCACATCTGCCAACCTAGCTCGTATTCATTCCGCCTATTAGCTCAATATCCAAATTTCAATCATTTTCTCTTGCGAGAGACCCTTTTCAGGGAGAGTTCAAGGGAGCTCGTTCTTCTCGCATGCTATCGAATTTGTTCACTTAGCCCCGTTTCAGGGAGAGTTTGAAGGGACTCGCGTCTTCATGAACTGTTTGCAAAACAATTTCCAATTTCACACAAGGAACCCTTTTAAAGGGAGAGGCTCGACGGAGACTCGCTTTTCTTGTGGCCCCCCAATTTTTCTACTAGGCCATTTTTTCGTCATGGAGGACCCTCTTTTCAGGGAGAGTGTGATGGACTCGCTCCTTCATGACCCAATTTTCTGACCTCACTACTATCGGCCCCCTTTCCATAAGAGAAGCATAATATTACGGAGCTTTGACGAAAGCTTAATTTCTCTTCGAAAGTTCATTTTGCAAACACCTCCTCTTCAGAGAAGAGAGGAGTAATTCCCATTTCCCATTTAGGTAAGGGCTAATCCTGAGTCTCTCTTTTTGGGGAAAAAGAGAGGAGAATCTTCGTCACGGATGTGTTAAACCAGACCTCAAATGCTCTCTTTTACAAAGGATTTCAAGAACATGTTGTCAATCAAATTATTTGTTGATTTCAGAATCTTTATTGCATAATTCTTTACCTCAGTTTACCTTCAGCATTACTTTCAAAAGAGTGAAGCTTTTGTGAAAAGAGATTCAAAATTTAAATTCTTTCTATTGGCCAACCAAAAGGATGAAGGATAAATCCTCGATATGGCTAGAAAAAAATGATTCAATGTTATTGCAAAGCCACGAATGATTGGTATTGATCGCAGTTATGGCACATTCCTAAATATTATTCTTGTAAAGATGAGGCAGTGAAAATATCCTAAGCGCTAGAAAAAGAGAGCATTTACCTAAAGACCTATTTCCTCAAACTCACCTAAGCTGCAATTAAATATCCGCAAAAGAGATCTCTCAATTGTCGTCAAGATGAAGGCAAATTAAGCGAATAGACCCCCGGGGCCAAAGAAGATTTGAAACATCTCCAAGATGATGGAGTTTGTGACAGATCCTTCCAGGGAAAGTCCAAAGCACTGTCGAGATAAAGGCAGATGCGATGAACCTCCCGACAATCTCTAAAAGATATTTAATTTCAGCTATCATCCAAAGATCTCAAGCCAATGAGCCAATATCATCAACATGACCCCTAAGGTAAGGAAGGATCAGAACATGTCCAAGTTGAAGGAGTTTGTGATGTACCCTTCCCAAAAAGAGAAATAGAGGAAAAAGAAAGAGAAAAAAAGTCAGAACATCTCCAAAATGAAGGAGAGTGTAACCAAAACCCAAGAGAGCCAAAAGAGTATAGAAAGATTATCATGAGAGAAACTCCCAGAATATCAAACTACCAAATCTATCAAGAATCTTCTTTAATTTTGTGAAATTCTATTATCAATATTCTTTCATCAATTGCTTTCATAATATCAAATTCTCTTTCCTGTTCATATCAAGGAAATTCATAGCTTCCTTGAAGAAGGTCAATCACAAGCAATTTGGATTCCCAATCTTGATTCTTCGAAGTGAATCTCGTTTGGAGGTAATGCTTCAGGTAGAGAATGAGGGATAATTTTGCAATAATGTGCACCATTTTCGAATACTTCGAATCAACAACAAAATTCTTAGCATTTTGACAATATTTTCTAGCTATCCTGACATGGAGTGAGAGCTTGATGTCCGCTTTGATACATCTAGACACCATTTTCAATCCCTCTTTAAGGACTTGATTCCTTCCCTTCTTTTTATAATTTGAGAGCGCAAGCTCTCAGATTTGCACACTTCCCTGTGTCCTCACTGTCCTACCATAGGCAGTCCAGTTTCGGTTCGAGGTCGAACCACCAATCATTTTCTCGCAAAAGGAAATTTCAAAAGCTATTTAGTCTCAGCAATGAGACGCCCAAGATCAACCCCTTTTCAAGCTTTAGGGACCCCATTTTCCTTCCTTTTGCAAAAACCCTATCGGATTTATTGTGCAAAATCCGAAGGTTTCATCATGGTTTCTTCCTTCGAGGATTCCATTCATTTTCCGCCCGATCAGGATAAGGGTACAAACCTGAGCCTCCTTTGATGAGGTATTTCATTTCCCGCCCGATCAGGTTAAGGGTACAAACCTGAGCCTCCTTTGATGAGGTATTTCATTCTTCCACCCAATCAGGTTAAGGGTACAAACCTGAGTCTCATTTCGATGAGATATTTCATTCCCCAATCAGGTTAAGGGTATAAACCTGAGCCTCAGTTGATGAAGTATTTCATTTTTCCGCTCGAGCAGGATAATGGTATAAACATGAGCCTCATTCAATGAGGTATTTCATTTTCCGCCCAATCAGGTTAAGGGTACAAACCTGAGCCTCATTTTGATGAGGTATTTCATTCCCCAACCAGGCCGAAGGATCAAACCTGAGCCTCTCCCCATGCAGAGCATTTTCTATCCCATCCAGGTTAAGGGCAAAAACCTGAACTTCACAACCGCAGAGCAAATCTATTTCTCTTCATTCTCCATTTCATATCTACCATCTTCATCAGGGCTAATATCTCTATACCCAGTCAGATCCTTCTAACTGGAGCATTTTATATAGCCCAAATTTGGTGTGTGTTTTTTTGCCACTGTAAACACCCCAAATTTTCACTCACCTTCTTGACATTTCCACCAATCATCACATTTCGGTTCTCCGGAACCAATGAAGGGGCAAAATGGTCATTTTCCAAGATTGAACCTTGCAGAAAGTCTAAAATTTCATCCTTGAACTTCAAAACTTCTCTATTTAGACTCAGAGACATCTTCAAACTGCAAATTCTCAAAATCTCATACTTAACCAGGAGCCAGAATTTTCAAATTCAAATTCAGAGTGGCAATTTTGTAGAATATGCCTTTTGCATAGCATTGCATGAGCATTTCATTGCACTGCATGTCATTTCGAGATCCGGAACTCTTGATTTTCAAAAATTGTCAATCCAGATTTGATTTCTAAACTTTTCAAAATTGATTTTAAAATCCTGGGGTTTCAAAATTATCAATTCTTCCCATTTTACCCCCAGGACCCCGAATTACAAAAAGTCTTCTCAAGAAAACAATCTGGATGGTTTTGACATTTTCAAAATTTTGCCGGTTGGAAAGAGGGGGACACAATTTCAAAGTGCATAAGACTTTATTTCAAATTTTTACAAAAAGGCTCCGAATTTCCCTACTTCTTTCAAAATTTCGCCCTGAAGGACCATTTTTTTTAAGTTTTTGAAATCAAACCAAAATTCACTTCGTGTTTTCCAAAACTAGCCTATTATTGTGAAAATTCCAAAATATCTCATTCGGCTTTTATTTCAAATAAGTGATGTGGGACCCGCCTCGAGGTGGGGGTCACACTCAAAGTCTCAAAAAATCTTTCCTATTTTCAAAACAGTGCCCACTGGAAAGGGGCGCCGATTTACAAAACCTTGTTTTTAACTCAATTTTAATAAAATACTTAGTGGGCCCACGTAGGTGGCACCCCACTAAGGCTTCTTGCTAAGAAAAGCAAAATTTTTGTTTTCTAAAAAAGTTTTCAAATTCAGCTGAGGTGGCACCACCAAAACAAAATCCATTTTTTTTTTACTTTATTTTTTTATTACTTTTCAGCCCCAAATGGAGCCACCGTGAAAACCCTACCAAAAATCCACTTCACCTAAGTTTTAAATATCGCCTGAAGAATAGGAGTCGCCCCCTTCTCAAAATGCGAGCCCCCTTTCTCAAAAGGATTTCAAAGTTTTAAAAGTTGGTTTCAAAAGTTCGGCAAAAGGGGAGAAAAAGGAGGAGTTTTGAAAGCATTGGCTATTAAAAGAAAGGGGGAAGGCCCAGCAAAGGCATCGAGAATCTCCCTTCACCCCGGCTCTCTCTCCTGTTCACGACGGTTGCTGATCTCACCTCCTTCAGCCCAGCATCCAGCAAAAGAAGACCTTCTGCGCCCCTCTTCACGGCTTCCCCCCTTGGCTAGCAGGAGGCCAAACCGGACGGCCCTTCTCCCCTTTACATTCGCAGCCCTCCCCTCAGCCAGCAGGAGCAAAAGGGGAGACCCATAGCTTTCCTTGCCTCCCAGCATCATGATCGACTCCTTCCTGTCTTCCATCATTTTGCAAAAGGGTTCAACATCTTCAGCAGCTGGCCTTTAGAAGCTTCAGTCGATATAATTGATCCTCTGCAGCACCTTCAACGGGAAGGGACCTTGTCATCTCGGCTGAATACAAGGTAAAAACCTTATACACCCATTTTTTTTTTTTGTAAAGTAGAAATCGTATTTATATCACATTTTCCTGCAAATTCGCTTCAGCAATGGACGTATTTTGCAGTCTGGTTGTCCGAGGTATCAAGAATTGGGGACATCGTTCAATGATGTTCTCAACTCAGTCCGAATTTCATCAGATGATTGTGTTCTTTCATCGTTTTTTTTTTTTTTTGCTTTCTCTAAAATTTTCGTGTGATTTAATCCAGCATTCTGAACAATTCCAAATATATATATTTTTTTCATAATGTTCTTATACTCGTCTCATTCATACTGTCATACACCTGTGCTTTATCATTGAAAAAGATCATTTCATAAAAATTTTTATACCTTCAGTCTGTTGCAAAAACGGAATATTTGAGGTCT
The DNA here is from genome assembly GCF_984573655.1 of Nuphar pumila. Classification (NCBI taxonomy): domain Eukaryota; kingdom Viridiplantae; phylum Streptophyta; class Magnoliopsida; order Nymphaeales; family Nymphaeaceae; genus Nuphar; species Nuphar pumila. Next base: position 58,179,975 of record NC_143257.1, on the reverse strand, counting down.
TAGGTGTTACTTATGACCACTTTCTCATGGTTTTTCTTGTTTAAAACCTGGTTACAAACCCCTTTTCATGTCAGGCGATATATATTTTTCTTTTTCTGCTGAAAGAGTCTGTAGATTGGAGGGTACCGTGATAGCCAATTAGGCTCATCCTACAGAAAAGTGTGCTCTTAACCAGAGCACCACATTTAAATCTAGCGTATTTTCCCCTGCGTCAACCATGTTTCAGTATATATAGCCTGCTGTTTCATGGTTTTATAATTTTTTTAGAAGATTTCGTATGTCTTGTATGTCTCAAAGTGAAAAAGTTGAGTGTTTTATGACTTGTTGCGCACTATTGAATGTCTCCGAATTTTAACATAGAGCTGAAATCTTGCATTGTGCCAATGCTGATGAATGTAATGAGGATCTGTTTAAGCTCCGATGTTCCATTTGATTCCAGCTTCCTATGTTTATATGTCTCACGTTCCTGCATCCTGTTTGTGAAAGTCACTAAAGAGACCACTAAGATTCTGGAAACATGGGTAGGATCATATGTGCACAGTACCTGTCATTTATATATTCTCACCTGCACTGCTACACTTCCACTACGCATGCTCAACTGCTCCTATATACGATGAACCCTATATCTGTACCCTTATATTGTTGTCAATAGTTATATGTTCAATAATGCCATGACTCTCAGTCTGCCTTTTGAAGCTCAGGCGTAGCATTCATTATTTTATACAGTTGCATCCTTATCTAGGCGATTTAGTTTAATTCAGTCCTTTATTTCACTATTTTGGAGTACCCTGTGTCTGTAGCAGACTTAGCAATAGTTACACTCTGCTGCCATCAATGTATCCCTACAGTTTATTGGGTATCATTTGTGTTGTTTATGGGCAATCTGTCATGACAACCATCGTTTTGCAGGAAATAGTTCATGAACTGTCAAATCCTTTATTAAGCTTTGTTACATGTCTTACTATAGCATCTATTACGATGATTAAAATTTGATTGTTCTGAATGGCTCTCATTGAACTTGTATTTTCTTAAGGGATGGTTTGACTTCAGCATCTATGGCATTGCAAAAAGCGTGTGGTTATGATTACCTATGTATTCAAGGCATACCAAATATATATATCTACTCACACACACACACACACGCACATATATATGTATATATATATATATATATATATATATATATATATATATATATATATATATATATCATATGCATCACTCGTATGCTACCTACCTAGCCACCCAGACCTCTGTATTGGGTTATCCCAATGTGTCTCTGCAACTCCATTCTCGCCATCCAACCTGTTAATGTCTTCACCTGTGTCATTTTCTTTACTTATCCGCTATTAGCAGCATGTCTTCTTCTATAAAATCATGTGGCCATCTTACGTTAACATTCAACTGCAACAATTTTTCCTCTGTACATATTATTTGCAGCATATTTACTGTTACATTTACATATGCCACACTTATTTTCTGTATATCATGGCAGATTAGCCTTTTGTGTATTAACCTACATCTCATTTAGTTGATTCATGCAGGTGTCAATCATGTATATGTCCAGTACACCTTAATCATCCATTGCATCTTCCTCCCCAGTCTTGATGCATTTACTGCCACCTTGATATAGTCATCCGTATGTTCTGTAGCACACTCGTGTATTCCCAGCCCTCCGTATTCTTATGTATTATTGTACATCGCATTGGTATATTTAGGTGCAAATTTGACCATCACCTATACTTTCAGTTATAGGAATGTATTTATATATATATATACATTTACATGTATGTGTATATATATATCTATTCCCTTGTGTATCTTGTATATCCATTTCTTGTACTAATTCTCACTTGTAGGGAAATTTGGAGGAAGTTGATCCTTTTAACTCTGTATATACATATTTTTTTTTTTTTTGCTCTATGTCAGAGATGTAATAATCAAGTTTGGAATAAGATTTACTTTTACTGCTTAGATTAGGATGCATATCATGTAGTTTGATTTTGTAATATCCTAATCTTATGAATCATGCATTTTATTTCAAAAGCACTATGGATGTACACGAATGGCACATGCACCAACTCTTAGGGAGTTGATGAACTCGGTGGAATCCATATTTACGGCCCTAGTCAAAATATGGACGAGACCCAGATCCATCATCTTTCTACTAGTCACATTGAGCCTACACTCTTAGACTATCTTAAAATGCACATCATATTTTCAATGTTTTCAAAGCATTGTGCATTAAATCAATTAAACTCGTAACATATTCATGGCCACAGTCAGAATATGTGAAGGATTTATTTTGACTTAATACACATTTTTCCAACAAATTTCTTAGAAAATCTTTCAAAGTGCATTCATTCACTCATATCATTTGCATCATGAAATCATTGGTTTTCTCATGATTTTCTCAAAAGAACTTCATCCTCAAGAAATCGATTTCTCAAGAAACTCTGAGGATTTTCCAAAATCAGTTTTCCCAAGTTAAGTTTTCACAGTTTTCCATGGAAACGAGTCTCACAAGAAACTTCCAAGTTGGATTTCTAAAATCAAAGTTTTCCCTCGATTTTCCTTGGAAAATGTTATTTTCTTAAGATTTTCAAAAAGAGTTTTCCCAATCTTTCTCAATAATCAAAAATCAGTTTTCAAGGGTTTCAAGGGTAAGATTCTCGAGATTTCAATTTCCCAAGTTTCAATTTTCCTTCTCCACAAGGGTTTTTTAATGAATTTCAATCATTTTCCAAAGAAACTTTTCAAAACTTAAAGCTTTTCATGACAAGCAATTTTCCTTCAAATGTTTACCCTTTTTCTCAAGAATCACTTCTACTTTCCCAGGATTTTCAACTATTCATGATTTTCCCACATCTTTATAAACTTTCTCAAGATTTCAAGTCTTTTCATCAGAGTTTCTTGAGAAATCAATTTCTATCCTTTTCCTTAGAAATATTTTCCAATCCCAAAGCATTTTCCAAGCATACATCATGTTTTCCTACTTCCATTTTCCAAAATCTCATAGCACATGCCTGAATTCTCTGTGCATCTAGGATAGAACACGATTTTGATGATTTAACTAAGTCAAAGCACAATTTTGGTCCTTGGTTCGATTACCCCTGTTAAAGGTGGCAGGAACGGTCGAACCTCGTACCGACAGGTCGAGCTCCATCCCATGGATTTTCCTGCAATTTTCAAAACGGAGGCGAGTATTTCAAAACAATTTCCAAAATCCGGTCAAGTTTGAAGCGCGAAAGCGTTTCCCTCTCTCTCTTCCGCAAGGAAGGGAAGACGGGGGAAAAATTTTGCGACGAGAACAGGTTTGGCGACCGTGATGGGACCTGTTCTTGTCTGACCTAAATTATGCTTGGCTTGGTTTAATTATCGAAATTATGTTCACAACATGTCAGCTCTTTACTTTTGATATCATGTGAACCTATGAGCCTAGGTTCTGACCTAGCTGACATTGACTGCATATAGACTAGGCATGGTTTGGTAGGACCAGATTGAGGAGATATTTTCATGCTCACATAGACTTAGGTCTAGATACAACTCTCCTCAATTTAGGATCTGAATGCAAACAATGTATGCCTCTTCAAAGTTTTCAAAATCTATCTCTCTAGGACTTAGAGCCCTCTATTTCTTGCATGTGATCATTTTTCAAAATCTCCCTTACCTATCATTACCCGGTCTTCACGTTGCTAGGCTCTCTTCCAGAACCCTAGTTCGGGACAGAGCCTCACAACTGGGCCAACTATTTGGGTTAACACCCCCTACCACGTACCGCGGGCCACAGTCCGAAGTATATCGGTAGGCGCTCAAGGATGTTGGAAAACCTTACCTTAGAACCAGAGTTGAAATTATATGCCACGTACCTCAGATTTCGATTCGGGTATATCGGCATAACTGGATGAACCAAGATGATCTGAACCTAGAGTTAGGATTAGGGTGCTACAACTGTTTTCAAAATGATGCATCTAGAGTCAGTCTTTTAGGGAGTGCTGAATGTGCATAAATGTTTGTGCAGGATGTGATTGTATGTGTGTGATTTCCTCAATCTCTTATATTTCTCAATGTTTTCCAACTCATTAGGCCTTTTTCAAAGTATCCTTATTTTCCACAAGGTCTTTTTTTTTAAACCCTGGATGATTTTTCTCAAATATCCAATTTCTTTTAAAACTCCAGGTGGTTTTTCATTCTACTGGATCTCAAATTTCCAGCTGCATTTTATATCTTGCCTGCAAAAATTTTCAAGAATTTCCTACATTTTCCTAAGTCTGATTCTGAGTCTTTCTCTGGTTTCAGTCCGATGGCATCCAATCAAGTCGATCCTATCTTTCCTGAAGGTCACATCTCCTACGAGGTGCGACAAGGTCGTCCTGAACATCGAGCCCTCAGCATCGGAACTTTCATTCCCCGGTGGTACTATTCTTGGCTCAAAAGCTTTTCCCGAATGTTCCCGGACCATTTGAGCGAGTGCAGATTAGAACTGGCGTCAGCAGTCGGAAAGCAGACCATCAATGGCAACCTGATCCATGCAATGGCGGAGCGATGGAATCCTCGGGCGTGTACCTTCTAGTTCCCATGGGGAGAGATGACCGTTTTAATGGATGAATTTTCAGAGATCATGGGATTGCCAGAACCAGCCGGTCAACCAGGAGACCCATTAGAGCATCAATTCCTTATCAATGTCAAGGGTTTGGACCCCCGAGACTCCTTAGCTCGTATGACAGGCCGCCGATCCTGGCCCCTGATCCAGTTAGAGGGAAATGAATATGTTGACCTGCTTGAGTTGTACCGCCAGTACGGGACCTTCGTTGAAGTCAGTTCGCTATCACGGACAGTTATAGAAAGAATTCAGAATGCAATGGTTCTATGCATTGTAGTATATTCCCTTTTCCCAGACGGACAAAACTGCATGGACATCAGAATAATCTGCTTATGAGAAGATGGGGAACTCGACAAACCAACCGTCTTTCCATAGCCATGGCAGCGCTCGCCTTCCTATATCGTGGTCTGACCTGTTTCTCACTGGGGGAATCCATCTTAGTTGAAGGTTGCATCTATGCACTTCAATCCTGGTTCTTCCAGCATGTTCCAGCCCGAGCAAACTGTTTTAGATACAATGGACTAGAACTCCTTCCAGTGGCGCAGTATCGATCCATGATCAACAACATTCAAGAAGATGACATTGTCTAGGACTATTTTGATCGGCAGCTGTCTCCTCCCAGATATACGTACGCTTACGGCAAACGGTTCAAGTTGTTGGGACCTTTCTTTTGCACTTACTACCAACCGGAGCGATGTGTTCGGCAATTCTCCCAGAGGCAGCAGTATGTCGAAGCCCGACTGTTATCAGGAGCTATGGCAGAGTTCGATCTCACCTCCGAACAATGGTCCGGGGCATATCATTCTGCCCGCTACAGCTGGGATTCCTTTGTCTCTCTTAAAATCTTTCCTGGTCCTAGAGTGTCTGCTGATTATCGTGAATGGTGGCAAATTGTTTGTCCTCCACCTCTTTGTCAAGATCAATAAAAGTTTAATTTTCTCATTTCAATAAAGTTTTCTTTCTTTCTATTGTGGTTTGACGACCTTGCCTAGGTAACAAGGTGCATTTTCGTTGGTTATTTCTCTTTCTAAGAATGACAACACAATTGTCGTGATTCCCGCGACGACTCAGTCCCTAGTAATGGGATAATTTTTTCAAATTGTCTTCCATATTTCCAGCAAATATTTCTTCCAAAAGCCAATTCCTTCATAATCTAATCAGGTCTTTGCCCTACAGAGAGCATCCATAACATTTGATGGTTCGGACAAGATCAGGCAAAAGAACCACGGCATCCCAGTACTCGTCAGCCTCAAAAGAAGAGATGGGCTCCCCCCGCTCCGAGAGGAGTCAAGAGCAGCAACAAGAGGATGATGGCATAGACCCACAAATGTATGCCATGTTCAGAAAAATGATGAATAAGATGATGAATGAACAGCCCGGAACCAGCTCAGAGAGGAATCCATTTAGAGAAAAGTTCCAGGGTCACAAGGATAAGAAAGCTTCCAAAAGGCAAGTTCAGCATGAAGAGATCTCAGACGGAACAGACTCAATTGAAGATACAGATGAAGAATATGAAGTGCCTCCGGTATTTCAGAAGCGAGGCCGAGAACAGAAAAAAAGCCACAAATCAAAGAGCCGAGATAAAGAAGAACCTTTGCAAGCACAGTTCAAGGAAATGGCCCGAGTTGTCAAGGATCTACAAGCCCGTGACAAGGGCAAGAAAGTCTTCACCAGTGAGGACTTCTATGACAGCTTAGAAGGGGATGATGATCTGGAGAATCTTTCCCGTAAATTCATCAAATTCGACGGTTCTGGCGACTCAAAAGCCCATCTCGCCACTTTCTTTGCTGAATGCTCGAGGTTCAAAAGGGATAACCGAGCATTGTTTCTATGCTTCCCCCGTAGCTTGGAAGGAGTTGCAACTAAGTGGTATGCTGAGCATATCAACCCCATCGAGCTCAAGGAGTTCGACAAAGTTGTGAATCTGTTTATTGAATGCTTCTTGTTTAACACAGAAGCACTGCCTACATTGAGTCACCTCTGCAATCTAAGGCAGAACGAGAATGAAAAAGCACGAGACTTCATTCACAGATGGAGATCGGCCCCCAACAAAATGAGAGATCCTATCTCGGAAAGGCATGCATTGTCCCTAATCCTCAACAACTTTTCACAGCTGTTAAGAGGATTGATCTCCACAGCACCATCCCGGACCTTCATTGAGCTGACTGAACGAGCCGAATGACTCGAACTGAGTGTGAAAAATGGAGTCTATGAAGGCTTCACCTTTTCCAAAAGCAACTCCCAAGGTGAGCAGAAAAAGAAAGCTCACTTCACTTATTCTGCCAGCAACAGCAACAAAGGCCGAAATCAGCACAAAGGGCAGAAGAAAGATTACTGCTATGGCTGAGGCAGTTCAAACAACAAGGATCAGAAAGCAAAGCCTGCCCCTCAGTATAGCAAGCCTCCTCAGCAGGATCAAGGGCCGAAGCTGCGCGAGAAAGCTAAGCATGAAGGATGGAGTTACGATAGAAAGTTTACTCCTCTTGACCAAACACTCGAGGATGTGCTCGAGTATATGCTGTCAAAAGAAATGGTCAAGTTGCCCAGATTGGCCGATCCCCCTGTGCCCATGGGGAAATGGAAAGATCAGTTCTGCAAGTTCCACAGGACAGTGGGGCACAACACTGAGAACTGCTTTGTTCTAAAAAACATCGTGCAAGATCTCATTGAAAAAAATCTTTTAGTGGAAGGAGAAGAAGAAGAGAAGATGGATATTCTCAATCAGCCATTTCCTCCACACACCACAACTGTAGTGTCTGCACAACCATTCCTGCCGCATGAACGCATCAAGTCGTGTTCTGCACAAGATCTCCAGGTTCAGCACCAGGTGTCAGTACTACGACAAGCAGCTCCTAATTCTAAGAAGATGGATCTAATCTCGGCATTCGACAAAATAAAAGTTTCTGAAGCACCTGTGAAGTCAGTCCCCAAGTCAAAAGGAACTCCTGACTTCTTCAAGCAAATCATCAAACCTAGGCTGGAAACTTCAACTCAGAAGCCTCTGACCGCTCTATCCAATGTCTCCATCTTTGATTTGGCCAAAAATTCTAGCAAGCACCAACGAGTACTAGAAGATTTGCTCAGGAAAATCAAAGTTAAGCCCAGTACCACTCCTGAAGACATGGCACAGATTGTGAACTCTGCCATGACAAATGCGCCAATCACCTTCTCGGATGAGGACCTCGCAAAGCCTCATTCATTTCATAATAATGCCTTGTACATTGTCGTTCGAGTCAGAGGAATGACGGTTCCCCATGTACTGGTCGATGGAGGCAGTAGCCTCAACATATGTTCTGAGATGACCGCAAAGGCATTAGGGATCAAGGATGAAGAATATATTCCAGATCCCATCACTATCTACGGGTTTGACAACTATGGTCAAACGGCAAAAGGGAAGATATTTCTGGAGGTATTCATCAACTATTCGGTGCACTCCGTCCTTTTCCATGTGGTTAATGTGCCACCCACCTAAAACTTGTTGCTCGGAAGGACGTGGATTCACAATGCTAATGCAGTGCCTTCCACCCTGCATCAATGCGTGAAGTGGTCAAAAGGTGGAATGATTACCACAGTGCTCAGAGAAGACCCAGAAGAAAGGCTCCCGCAGCCCATGATTCCTCGGCCATCATTCAATGCGGATATTCCCAGCATCAGGGAAAGTGAAGAGATCAATCTCGAATAGAATCGAGAAATACTTCAGGCATCCTCAGAACTATTTCCGCACATGGTAGCCATGACCCGATAGAGAGGTCCTCAATTCTTCAAGGTTGGAGGCCGAATCAACTACAACGCTATTAACGATCATCCCTTGTTTCCTCAATTCATGAAGTCAAGAAAGGGATTCGATTTGCTCCTGAAACATGGTTATCAACCCTTCAAGGGACTCGGCAAAAATGAAGATGGCCGCATCGAGCCAGTGATCTAGAAGCATCGCCCCCACAGAGCAGGACTGGGGTTCTCCACCGGAAGCTCGCCAAAGAAGACAGTTTTTGTTAAGGGGGCACATTGAAGACCATTTGTTATTTCTTTCCATTCTTTCCAAAATAAATGTCCCATTTTATCAAATGTCATTGATCAATTCAATCAATAAAATTCCAAGTTTCTTTGCCTATCGGGATGCCATTTATTCCCTTTCTGTCTATCGCTTCATTTTATAACTCAATTTTATGCATGGTTCTCTTCAAATGATTGCTTGTCTTACTATAGGCCGATTTATCTGAACCAAATTTTTCATCCAAAAATTTCAGAATGTCTTCCCGAGCAATCAAGAAACTCGTTCTCAATCCAAAGGCTTTCCAGAAGTCGGCGGCAATTCACAGAGTCAAGGCAAGCACCGAAGATGGCAAGAGTGCAAAGCAGTCAGATGATTGTGCAGAATATGATCAGTCTCTTCAAGAATTACCAGAATTCGCCTCAGTTCAGAAGCAAGATGAACCATCTCCTCTAGTACAAAATCCGACTGAAAATGTCAATATCGGTTCAGAGGAAGATCCCAAAATTCTCCAGATCAGAACTAGTCTGAGTCCGGAAGAAAAGAAAAGGCTTACAGATTTTCTCAAGCGGCATGAAGAAGTGCTCGCAAGGACATATGAAGATATGCCAGGCTTAGACCCAAAATTAGTTGAACACCGTCTCGTCTTGAAGCCGGATGCTAAACCAGTTAAGCAAAAGCTGAGAAAAATGGATCCTAGAATAGAACAACAAGTCAAAGAAGGACTTGAAGATCTGCTCAAAGCAGAATTTATCCGAGCTATTGACTACCCAGATTGGTTAGCCAATATCGTCGTTGTCCCAAAGAAAAGTGGCAAAGTAAGGATCTGCATAGACTTCCGAGACCTCAATAAGGCAACTCCGAAGGATGACTATCCACTTCCAAGTATCGATCTTCTAGTCGATAGCACGACAGGACAGGCTATGTTCTCTTTCATGGACGGATATTCCGGCTACAATCAGATTAAGTTGGTCGCCCGCGACCAATCAAAAACTTCCTTCACTACGCCTTGGGGCACTTTCTGCTATACAATTATGCCTTTTGGGCTAAAAAATGCCGGAGCAACGTATCAACGGACAATGGCCATTATCTTTCACGATCAGATGCGCGAAATCATGGATGCGTATGTTGACGATATCCTCGTGAAATCTAAAGAGGGAGAAGATCACCTCGAAGCACTTGATCAAGTCTTTAAGCGACTCATCCTTTATAAGTTAAGACTAAACCCGCAAAAGTGTGTCTTTGGAATCGGATCAGGCAAACTGTTGGGTTTTCTGGTCAGCAAAAAGGGAATTGAAATTGACCCAGCCAAAGCAAAAGCTATCATTGATATGCCATCCCCGAAAAATCTCAAAGAATTGCATAGCCTTCAAGGACGTATGCAATCAATCCGGCGTTTTATTTCCAATTTGGCAATGAGATGCGAACCTTTCAATCACTTGCTCAGAAAAGGAGTGAAGTTCGAATGGGGACCAGAGTGTCAGCAATCGTTCGATAGAATCAAGAAGTATCTTCTCAATCCTCCAATCCTGAAGCCGCCAGAATTGGGAAAACCTCTTTTGTTATACATCTCAGTCAATCAAGTTGCATGCGGCGGATTCCTGGCGCAATACAAAGAAGACAGCTTGATAGAGCATGCCATCTATTACGTGAGTAAGACTTTCATAGATTATGAAAAGAAATACTCTCACATAGAGAAGACCTGCCTAGCTCTGGTATGGATGTGTCAGAAGCTAAGGCACTACCTACTGGCGTCCGAAGTCAAAATCTTGTCAAAGCTCAATCCTCTCAAGTATATCTTAGAGCAACCTTTCCTCAGCGGACGGGTCGCAAAATGGCAAGTCTTATTGATGCAGTATGACTTAGAATATGTCTCGCAGCAATCAATTAAAGGACAAGCAATTGCAGATCAATTGACAGCCTTTCCTTTGGCAAAAGAGGTAAAAGCCGAAGATGATTTCCTAGATGAGCAAATATGCAATATCCAGCAACATCCAATCTGGAATTTATTTTTCGACGGTTCTAAGAATATGGCCGGAATAGGCATTGGAATCTTATTAATCACTCCTGAGAAAGAGATGATTCCATTTTCTCTCAAGTTAGATTTTCAATGTACCCACAATATGGCTGAATATGAAGCCCAGATTCAAGGTCTAAAAATCCTACTAGATTTCAATGTTAAGAGAGTACATGCTTACGACGACTCATTATTCGTTGTCAATCAAGTCCGAGCCAAATGGCAGGTCAAAGATCAAAAACTATTTCCTTATCAGAAAATTGTTTCAGCTCTTGTCAGCAATTTTGAAGAATTTCAGCTCTTTCATATCAAGAGAGATTTTAATCAAGTGGCCGATAATCTAGTCAGTTTAGGCTCCATTATGGCATTCAGAAATGAAGAATCTTGTCGGTCTTTTGAAATTGGCAGACTTGACCAAACTGCTTTCCTTCCAGCGGAACAAGTAAACCTTATAGCTTTACGAAACTGATTCGTTTTACTAATTGGGAAATATTTTTTTAAAAATTCTTTTTGCATTCCTTCCCAAGTAGTAATACGAACCGTCTCAAGAGATTTTAACCAGTGCTTGGCTTTATCTTTGAGAGAGAACGAAAACAAAGTTAACCTCATAGCATCATCTTCAAAGTTATTAATTTGCACAGTCGAGCAAATCTCAAGGAATTCGTCGAGATGACGATATGGGTCTTCATTGCTAAGGCCATAAAACGAAGGTAACATTTGAATCACACTGGCCTTAATCTCAAAATGGCTCGCTCCTACATCAGGTCTCGTGATGCAGGAGGCGGGAGTATACGTATTTGGCATGAAGTACTCCCTTAAAGGATGGATCAATTGATGATCGTCAGCCATTGCGTACACCTTGGAGTAGACCGGTGTAGCACACGTCCTAACTTTGGGTTTTCTACCTAACTAATGCACTAAGCGGCCAAACCACGCAAACCACAAAGCGAATAAACTAAAAACAACAAAAACTAAACAAACACAACCAAGTTACACATAACAGAGATTATGCATTCAAAATATGAATTCTATGTGTACGGTACCAATCGTACACAGTCACCTCTAAGGGGATCCTAATAGGTGGGCTGTGCAGAAAAGTAAGCTCGTCTCTAAGATATGCACATACGTGGTTCTAAACCTAAATGCAACACAAACACTAGGCAATAAAGTGAATACTAATATTACGCCGCTCCCCGGCAACGGCGCCAAAAATTTGATGTCTTCTTTTAAATCGTTGTAATTTTGAAAAGATTTTTATATGAAAAACATGTGAAAACCAGACATCAAATAATAAAAACCGGTTCTCACTAGTGGATGAGACCGGGTCGAACTCAGGGAACGGGAATATATTGTATTCAAGTACACAAGTCTAAACTAATCTTTATTGCCGAATTATTGAAATATAAAATGTTCAGAAAAGTAAAAACAACTAGCTATTACAACAAATGAATACCCTTCGCAGAGGGCGTAAAGTGCAATATTTACAAACCCAGAATTAAATGCCTAAATTCTAGAATAAAAGAAAAACATCTTCTATTCTTGTACTTCCCGTGTCACGTATTGCTTTAGGTCCACTCCTGTGCAATCCTGCACAAATCAAATGAACACGAGCAGTACACGAAAAAAAACAACAGAAACTAACTAACTAAATGTTAATACTGAAATGACAATTCATTAAGAAGTTTTAAGACTAATTGTAATATAAAAAACTAACAATATTTTCTTAACTAAGTAATACTAACTGCTAATTAACTAAGTAATCTAATTACAACAAACAGCTAACCTAATCACTATTATCAACACACTTCGTAAAAATCAGGGAGACACTTAGTAAAAACACACATAAATCTCAGTGAATCTTAATAACCGCAACACTCTATAGAAATCCAACTAAACAATCAAAGATCAACATACTTCCAACAGTGAAGGTTAAAAGAGAATTGCCATGAATTTTAGCAAAGAAACAATTCAGTGAAAATCATTGATCATTTTTACTGAAAATTAACACATTATTGCAGTGAAGTTCAACAGAAAATTGTGTCCGAACAATTACATTTCAGTAAACAAAAACATTAAATTTCAACAAATCCACACATTCATTGGCAATAGTGAAGCTCAACTGAAAAACATTTACAGCCTGATAACTCTGATGATTATCTCAGATTAGTTAACCGAATCAATTATCAGAAAAGTAGAAATCAATAACCGAATAAATTAACTAACTCAGATTTGAATGTAAATCAGATCTTGATTCTGCATTTCACTAACAAGATTTACATATAACTGTGTAACAACACGATCAACAGTTTCTGTGGTGACCTGCCGGAATTTGCAAAAATTCTAATGAATTCAAACTCAACTTCAGTTATCACAAACTTCAGATTTCATAATAGTGATTCACAACAGTATCCATTAGTTCTCACTCTCTTCCGATAACAATGACAGAGCGCCCTTATTTGAAATCCAGTATTTAGATCATTCACCAGCACAACAGAAATTTTTATCAGAAATCGGAAGTCCTTTTTATCGATCCAGATGATCGACCAACACTCAGCCGTAATATAACTGAAATCAAAAATCAGATTCTCTCAAACATTGGATTAAACCAAAGAATAAGAGGAATTCAATCAAAAACAGACTGATCTCAGTAATAATTGGAGATTAGGTGACTGATTTATGGAACTTAATCGATCGGTACATGTAATCTAACTTGAATCTAAAACAGGAAAATCAAAAAGAAAAAGAAAAAGAAAAAGAAAAAAACATGCGATCTGTATTTTTTTCTTTTCGTTTCACACATAAATCAAAAACAGAATTCGATTAAAAATGAAAAAGAACAAGAAAAATGAAGAATCGGAAGAAGAATAAGAGAAAGAAGTATAAGAAGAAGATGATGCAGATTAGGAGAAGAAGTAAAAGAAGAAGAAGAAGAAGAAGAAGAAGAAGAAGAAGAAGAAGAAGATCACTTACCAGGAAATGAATGAAGAAATGGCTTCCACCTTGTGCGCTGCCATCGGTTGAAGGAACTCCTTGCCACCGGATGAAGAATATCTGCTGCGTGAACCAGAAGAGGGATTAGGGAAAGAAGGGCGGCGACCTCCACCGTGCGCCATTCACCGGACTGAAGAGTCCTCCATTGCTACCGGCTGGAGTGTAGACAGAGAAAGAGGGAGAAGGGGAAGGTAGGGAAGAAGAGATGCCGGTATTAATGGAGGATGGTGAGAAAAGAGGGAAAGAGAGGGAAAGAGGGGAAAAAGGGGCTTCAGGCGTATGGAAGAGGCGCCCGATTTTTGTGATTTTGGGGGTTTTTAAAAGCTTTTAAACCGGCTGGAACCGGTTCAAACAGAATTTTTTTTCAGTTCAAAAACAATGCAAACCGGTTCCAGCCGGTTTGCTTATTCATTTTTTTTTTTAGTTTTTTAAAATTCAACAACCTTGTAAATCGGTTTATTAAAAAAAAATTACAAACAAAACTTTATTTCATTTATAAGGAAAATAAAAACTATTCTACTAAATTTTTTTTTTCTTTTCTAAAAAAAACAAACATTTAAAATGATTTTAAAAACTATTTTCTCTATTTTTTTATTTTTAATTTTTAATTAAAAACTAACACTAGACTACTATGAATATAAAAAAAACTAAAATATGTATAAAAAATGTAAAATAAAACTATTTTTCATGCATTTTCTATTTTTAAATCATTTTAGCACATTTACTCGAAAACTAACATAAAATTGGGTTTTTGAAACATTATTTTATAAAATCATGCATATTTAAATGTGAATAAACCCTGAATTATATGCATGATCATCATGCATATACTAAGTGAATTCCCCAACACATTAAGCATCAATGCTCATGAAATTGATAATCTCCCCAATAGTATGGCGACGTTGAGCTTGGCTGGAAAGGGACATACCCTTTTCATAAATCATGGCAGACAATGCTGCCCTGCTCCTAACACCAAACAGTTATAACCTTTCATGGGCATATCTCCTATGCTCATTAAGGTGCTGAACAAATAAATCGATTAAGCAAGGGCCAACACAAGAGTCATAACAGTAAAAAAAAAATGCTATCAACATGACATCTTTCCACATAATTTAAGAGTAATGCCTTCACCAATTTCGACGTCCCTATACTTTCATTTTGATTACCACAACCACTATACTCTTTAACTAAAACTGCACACCAAGCCACAAATAAAATAAAATAAAATAAAAAAATCGATTTGGGTCATAATGCTCTCAAATGACCGTGCATCTCAAAACGCTCACAAAACCAAACAAACCATACAAACCATACAAACCTGTGCTGCAAACCAAGCTCAGTCTAAACAAAAATCTGGAAGGTCTCGCCAAAAGAGTATTCGAACATCTCTATGACACAATTTTGGATGAAATGGTCTGTGATAAGATCTAACGCAGGGACCAGCGCGAGTGTTAATGCTGGTACTATTGTAATAGCAGCTGCATGTGGCATCAAATCACTTAACATCACAGGAACAAAAATTTACAAAAGAATATGAAGTTTGTTGTGATCAATGCCAAGATTGGTATATGTATCCTTTTAAATCAGACCCTACCTGTTGGCCGAGGACATGGCTATTTCAGCACACAGATCTGGTTGCCTTAATGAAGAAAAGAAAAAAAAATGAACCATTGTCATAAACAGAGAGAACAAACGAGACCACAGAAGAATGGCTTTCTGCCTAACAGAGCTGCCTTAAACAAAACCATTTTTGTCATCCTACTTGACTAGATCCATCAACGTGATAATTTTGACTGTATCTTTGTTAATCTTGGTCTAAAGAGCAACATCCTCAAATTTGTTGCCCATCAGGAGAAATCATGGAGTTAATATATTACATCTTTGATTTGTCGACTCACTTCCGATAGATTGAAATTTGTTAAAGCACTAAATGCTTATGTGGGCATAATGAAGCATCTTGATAACAGAAGAAACTAAAAGACTAGGGTCGATCTCCAGGTTCTAATCATCACTAAATTCGAGTAGGAAAATTGCAGAGTCTGAAACGTGACGATGCAGTGAGAATGAAATGAAACAATTAATGGATCTAATGTAAATGTGATGATGCTGGACAAAGATATTACTAATGAAATGATGAAGAAAGCAAATAAGAGGGTTGATGCTGAATTAAGGCAATGAAACAGAAAAAAAAAAACGAATCACTACTGGAGGTGAAAATATAAATCGTAAGAAGATGGAAAGAAATAACATCAAAATCAAACTGATAAATACGCGTTAATCTGAAATAATAAAAAAAAATGTAGGAACAGGATCGTTTAATCCAGCAAATGGGAAAAACTTGGGTCGTTGTTAGTGAGATCAGAGCTCTCTCGGTCGATCATAAACATCAAGAGATAGAATGAGAAGAAGGAGAAGAAGATCGACGAAGAGGGATATACAGAAGAGAGAGAAGGGTGCGCATGGAGGGGTAGAAGATGGATGAAGGGAAGAGATCCCCTGTGTGCTTCTTTTAAAGGGGGAAAAGGAAGGTTCGAGAGAGAAGGCAGTTGGAGATGAGTGGAGGAGGAAGAGGGTGCGATGGAGGGAGAGGAAGAGAAGAGTTCGAGAACGGGAAAGGGCCGTTACAATTTTCCCCAAATTTCAAAAAGAGGGCTCCCTCAAAGGGTTTTTTTTCATAAAATGGTTCTCACACAAGGTTTTTAGCAAAACGAGTTTAAAAAAGAGTTTAAACTACATATTTTCTGATTGTTTGGATTTTTTGTTATTTTCTTTTGGCATTTTCTATATTTTTTGGTGTTTTTAAGATAAAACTCTGAAACTTACGAGAAGACAAAAGAATTTTTGAAATATTTTGTGAAATTTGAAAGTATTTATAAAAGAAGGGTTTTTTCGAGAGTTTTTAACGTTTGTTCTTTGGAAAATCCTTCAGAAAATGGGTTAGAAACGAAGATTGAGTCTGGATTCCAACGAATCTGAGAAATGAATGGAAATTCTATAAAAAAATTGACCTGATTATTCAAAAGATGGACCCAGGGGCAAAAAGGGAATTTTTTTAGATTTTTTTTGAAAAATTGGGGGTGTTCACAGATGCCCTTCTTTGCTACTAAGCCGGTTGAAAGTCGAGCTTAGTGGCAAAGTGTAAACACCCCAAATTTTTCAAAATTTTGTAAAAATGACCTTTTTGCCCCTAACCCCGTTTTCTGAGAAAGTCAAAGCGATTTCAAAGATAAATTTCAGTCATTCTTCAGATTTTCTGAATTAAAATCCATATTAATGTATTCAAATTCAATTCCGGATCTGAATCCAGTGTTTTAAATCCGTACTCTCTCAAAACCTGGATCCTAATGCATTTTCTGAAGAAATTTTCTCAAAATAGCTTTTTGTAAATATTTTTACAAAAACACCAAAAAATTAGTTTTTAACCTTTGATTTCTCGTAAAACCTTAGGATTTTATTCTAAAAATACAAAAAATTGAAAAATAACACAAAACCCAAAAATTTGGAAAAGTTACGAGAAAAACAAATAATTTCTAGCCTTTTGAAGTTAACCTTTACTAAAAACCTCATCTTAAACTATTTTTTTAGAAAATTTCTCAAAAGAAACCTCTTTTTTGAAAACCAAAAGCCACTTTTTAGAAAAATCCTGAAAGGGGATCCTCTATTGGGAATTTGAGGAAATTTGCAACGGCTTCCCTCCGCCTACCACCATTGATTTTCAACAAAACCATCTCTAACCAACTACCTCTCGAATCCTCCTTCTCCCAGTTTAAAAGGAGCACATAGCAGTCGATGGAAGGATCCGTCTTCCCCACACCACCGGTCTTCTTCCTCTTCTCCCCTCTATTTCTGATTCGCCTTCTCTCAGATCTTCTCTGATCAAGCAAAGGAAATCCCTCTCCTGCCACTCCATTGTCATACATCCTTCACCTCTTCACTGTGTATCCCCATCAATTTCCATCCAGAATCGTCGACCTGATCACGCCTCATCCATCTCACATGAGCCCCATCGAGCAATTCCTTCTTCTCAGCATTTTCCCTTCTCCGGTTCTCTAAAGAGGAATCCTACAGTAGAGTTTCTTCCTTCTTCTGAAGAGATTATCTCAGAATCCCCTACGGAATCAAGTAAGCCCCCCCTTGGCTTTCTCTGAATTTTCTTTTTGTTTCCCTATTTTAATCCCCATTTACGCACCCTGGGTGGTGTTGGATTGCTTATGGCAATCTCAACCCACCTCGTGCAACAATAATCGGAATATCTCATTCCCACATAATTTCTTTTTTTTTTAATTTTTCCTTTTTTTTATTTTCTGTTGATCATAATTACCTGAGATATTTTGATTTTGTTATTCACGAATATCCCTTTCTGTCCATTGATTTCATGTATGACAACGTTCAGCACTGTGCTCTGATTATGTAAGTTTTTTTTTTTTTGCCTTGCATTCATCATTTACCATGCCATACGATCGATTGTAGAATCGATGGGAGTTCCATTGCTGCCTTCTGTTCGTTTTTTTTCTTTTATTGCCTTTGTTTTGTCATTGCAATTTCTATCTTCAATTTTTGTTAATTTGATTTTATTATACCAGTATCATGTTATTGTCCGCATATCATACCATATTGGATTCCATCAACATCATCATAAATCAATTCAAATTCACAATGAGGTTTACTGCAAGAGACTAGACGTCTGTTACAGAGAGATTTCTGGATCTCTGTACGCTTAAGTTTCTCTCACTTTACCTTATCTTTTTTTTTGTTTTTATATACTCATCATATTTACCATCTAGGATGCTTTAGTTGGCATATACCTTGACCATATTGGGTATTTTGCCCTTCTGCAACTTATGCATTTCCCTGATTACCCACTTCCCACCATCTGTGGATTCAATGTTCTGATGTGTTCACGGTTCAATTATGAGCACCTAAGAGGGAATGATATTTAAGAAGATGATCAGTAATAAAGAGACCATTTTGTCTCCAGGATTTGGGTTTTATTCGGTTTCAGCATTTTCTCTTGTGTGGCATTTATCAAACCCATGCATCATCTGGGTGACCAAAGATCACCTCTTTGAATAGATCGAGCTTGGGGAGTGTCGCTCTTGTAACAGAGGGCTCGTTGGGTCCGTTGTTGTCTTTGTAAACCCTCTTGTTACCAGGGTCAGATGGAGGTGGACATCCTGGTCGCAACTTGTCTCATTGTCGAACAAAGATCAAAATAGGATCTCTGTCATCATTGTTCATCAACAGAATGCCACTTCTTGCCTGGATTTGGGGTACATTTACATCTACTGGAAAGAAAAGAGTGCATGATCTTGGTGCCAAATGTGCATTTGTTGTCAGATGTACATTGATTAAGGGAAAATTTCAATATATTCGATGAACTGGGGTGTTATTTAGATTTATGTTTCCCCTTTGAGTTTAGCGTGATCCTCCCCATTTTAGCGTTTTATGCATCGCAGACTCATCTGTATGGGTCGGTCAAGCATGTTGTTCATGTTCTCATTTCAGTCCCTCATGATCTATCTTCTGCAATCTGGAACGATAACTATAAAGTCTATGTTAAGCATCAATGACGTTGATAACATTTGCACCATAATTCGATTATATGTGTGTGTGCATCTTCAGGTAAAAATGAGGCTCAATATAACATCACAGGTATGTTAGCTCCTAAAGATCAGAGAATCTCATTCGTCATACAAGCCCTGTGATGCAGGCATTCAATTACATTGTATAGTGCTTTTGAAATTACTGATTAGCATTTTCCAATCCATGATTTTTCTTTCTCATTGCATTGACTAACCAGTTTAGTATTGTTAACTCTGTTACACTGCTGCATCCTATATGCATTAGTATGATCACCATGTCCATCTGTAAATCTTTGCGGCATACCTTCAAAGCAGCATACCTCCTCCCACACAACACTCGTGTGCTTGTTCCCCTACATCAAACACCTAATATTCATCACAATATAGTCTAATACTCAGGCAAGACAAGAAGGAGATCATCATGGGCCTTCAGATTGGATGATATTTAAAATTCATATATCAAGATGATCAAAGACTCATTCATGCCTTTTCTCGATTCTCATTCTTGGAATGGCACAAACCAGAGAAATCCTTTTGCTACATCTTGGGGTGGAAAGCGTTTGGTAAATGACAGTAACAACATTTTTACAGTTCAGGCTTTGGTTAATTGGACTTGTTCATAATTGGGCTTCTGGCAGTACCCTATTGAATTTTATGATACAAGGACAGTTTGAAGACCATATGTTGTTCACAGAAAATTTTCTGTGTAAAGGTATATGAAATCATTACAGGGACAGGAGATGAATTGGCAAAGGTGATCTTGATCACCAACAGCCTGATGGCACTGTATTTTCCAAACAGAAAGTTTAAATGATATGGGGGTTGGCGTGCACATGAGGGTTCTACCAAGGTAAGTTGGTGTGCCTCTTGAACCGGTGGAAGTCAAACGCAACTACCAGTGACTCTTACACCCAGATTCAAAGATCTCTGCTGTGGTTTCTCATTTGATTTCTTGTCATATGCCCCTTTTCATGTGCCTATACATTTCTAAAATGTACCTGCCAACTATCATGTCATACCACCACATTCCACCATACTTAGCTTCATTCACCCACCATCACCTGTCTGCTGCTGCCACCATTTCCCTGCACCCATCATATGCATCTTTACCACTTATGCACTTAGCCATACTGCTGAATCACATCTCACAGTACCCATCTCCTGCAAAAGGCACTATTCACATCTTTCACAACCCCTCTACCTTCAAACCACCTGTTATATTTGTACACTCAGCAATATTGCTGAAGCCCTTTGCACCAGTAGGTACATATACTGCCTTTCATTTTAATTTACCCCTCTCAGCATATTGCCATACATGCATACCATCTCCATTTTACATCTTCAGCCCACATTACCATAGCACCTCACTATTGTATACCTTATATATATGTTGAACATCATACACTTATACAAGTCGAGCATCATTTTTATTGTTATTTCACTACAATTACATCCATCGTCCCCTGCTACAACACCTGTATAAGCATGTTGCATATTTATACCCCTTGTATATATCCATTAACACCCTTTCTCACTAGTTTAGTATACCATATATATGCATTTATATGTGATCCTCTTCATGAATCTATGCATCAAAGTAGATAGATTTCTCCATTGTATATATCATTCACATCTCTCATTTAATATAGTCATAGGTATATTTACATTTCATCATAAGCATAACCATATGCACATTGGCCCTTCATATGGTATTTTCCGGTTTTCGTATATTTCCATATCTTATCCTATGCTAACTTAATATTTTTCAGGGAATACATAAAAAAGAAAATATTGCTTTCTTTCTTAGATTAGGATCTTATCATTTCAGTTTCAATTTCAAGATTGTAATAGTTAGATTCTAATAAGAATTTACATTTCTAGCTTTTAGATTAGAATGAATGAGCATTGTAAATATCATAAACTGTTTATTTTCATGCTCTTTGCCTTTATTTCTCAAATTCTCACAAATGGCTACACGCATGACACATGCACCATTTCGTAAGAGGTAATAAATCCTAAGTTGATGATTTATATCAATGGCCATAGTCAGGATGTAAACAAAACTTAGGATTTTTATCTTTTATAAAATAACACTGGGTCCACACTGGATCCTTTTCAGAAATCATCATATTTTCAAATATTTCATCTTTTATCAGAGTTTAACTTAAAATTAAGTCAATATATATACCAATGGCCATAGTCAGGGTATATTGAGAATTAATTTTATTTTAAAACTCTATAAAAGCACAAAATGTGTTTTATTCTTCACCTGAATTCAAATATAGATTATTATATAATACATTCAATGACCATAGTCAAGGATGTATTATATCTTCAATCTTGTTTTAATCCATTTAAAGAATGAAATAGCTTTTTCAAAAATCCAATTTCAAAAATTTAAATTCATTCATCATTTAGGATAGAATTGCATCATATTTTCAAAATTCTTTTTCATAAATCCAAGTGACTCTTTCCCTCATTTCTCAGATCAAATCCTATTCATAAATTCAAATTCAACTCTATTTCTCAAAAGGGTTCAAGAATTCAATTTCAAGGTCCCATTTGACTTTGAAATTTAGAATCATCTTGTATTTCAAATTCTAAATTCTATCTCAAATTCAAAGTCCAATTTGACTTTGAAATTCGAAAATCATTTTTGTATTCAAACTTTAAATTTCCAATTTAAATTCAAAATTCAATTTCAAAGTTCAAAAACTTTGAAATTTTTGATTCATCTTCTGGTTCCAAATTCAAAGTCTAAATTGACTTCGAAACTCATTTTTGTATATCCAGGATTCAAAATTTCATTTTTTAAGTTTAATTCAAACTTGGAAGTTCTTAATTGATCTTCTGAATTTAACAACTCCAAATCCATTTTAGGATCCAAGATTCAACACTCATATTGGATCTCAGACTTCAGATCCAATTCCCCTTTAAGATCTAGAATCCAATTTCACTTTTGGATCTCAGACTTCAGATCCAATTCCCCTTTAGGATCCAGAATCCAATTTCATTTTGGGTCTCCGACTTCAGATCCAAATCCATCTTAGGATCCAGAACCCAGATCCACTTTTTGGATCTCAGACTTCATATCCAAAATCCATCTTAGGATCCAGAATCCAATTCCACTTTGGATCTCAGACTTCAGATCCAAATTCATTTTAGGATCCCGAATCCAATTCCACTTTGGATCTCAGACTTCAGATCCAAATTGATTTTAGGATCTAGAACCCAATTCTACATCGGATCTCAGATTTCAGATCTTAAATCCATTTTAAGATCCAATTCTATTCCCAATTCTAAATTTCAAATCCAATTCCCTTTTCAAATCTCATATGAACTTCCTAAATCCATTTCTATTTTAAAATACCATTTGATTTTCTCAGGTCCATTCTAAGATTCGAATTCAATATCACTTCAAAATTTCATTTTCTTTTCCTAAATCCATGATTAAATTCAAAGTCCATTTCTGACTTTGAAACTTCATTTCCTTTCATTTCAAAGCTTTGAATCATTCTTTCAAGATTTATTTTTCCAAACTCTGATTTACTTCAAAAACTTAGAACTTCTCTGATCTATCTTAAGTTCTAAAGTTAGATTCAACCATTGCTTCACTCTATTACTAAGTTCATCTCAGAATACTTGGAAATTTCCAATTCTTTTCAAAAGAGCATACATCCTTGCATTGCACAAGCATGATTCTTTGTGCATTTAGAGTTAGAATAAATCCTTAGATTATATTTAGGCAAAGCAAAAGGCATAGATTCGATCCTTGGTTCGATTACCCCTGGTAAAGGCGCCAGGAATGATCGAACCTCGTACCGACGAGCGAATCCCATCTCTCCAATTTTTCCCGCAATATATTTCAAAACGGAGGCGAGTTATTTGCTAAATATTTTCAAATCAAGGTCAAGTGAGACCGCGCAAAATAGTTCCTCTTTTCTCTTCTCTCTTTCTTTTCTCTTCTCTTCTCTCTTTCTTTTCTTTCTTTTATTCTTCTCCCTTCAAAAAGGAGGAAAATAGAAGTTAGAAAGGGAAAGAGAAGGAAGAGAGAGAAAACCATAAAGAGAGGAAAAATTTTGCGATGATCACAGGTTTGGCTACCGTGATGGGACAGCGTCTTCGTTCGGTCGGAAATATGCCTTCGCTTTGCTTTAATATTTTCTAAGTCTTTATTCTTTCTATGTCAGCTATATTTTCCATGTAAACCTTAGGAAACCTAGATTCTCTCCTAAGTTGACATCATTGCATATAGGATTTAAGTTTGGTTTGATAGGACCATATTGAGGAGATTATTCCATGTTCACATTAGACTTAGGTCTAAAATACAACTCTCCTCAATTTTTAGGGATTGAATGCAAACGATGTATGCAAGTGTATGCTTCTTCTCATTTAAATCTATCTCTTTAGAACTTGCGTTAGAGCCTTCTAGTTTTATCTACATGTTGATCATGTTTTTGAAAGCATCCCTACCTATATTTGTCCCGGTCTTCACGTTGCTGGGCTGTCTCACTGAACCATAGTTCGGGAGAGAGCCTCACAACTGGACCACTTATTTGGGTTCGCGCCCCCCTACCACGTACCTAAGGGCCATAGTCCGAGGTATATCGGTAGGTGCTCAAGGATGTTGGGAAGCCATTACCTTAGAACCGAAGAGATATCTTTATATGCCACGTACTTCGAGCTTCTGCTTGAGTATATCGGCGTACCTTGATTGAAATCAGATGATATAAATCTTAGAGTTAGGATTAAGGTCCTATCAGCCATTTCAAATATTGCATATAGAGTCAGCTCTAGGGAGTGCTTGTTTGAGCATCCTTGCTTGTATATCTGTGGTTGTATGATATTTTATATCTTCCTTATATTTTCCAAAACCCTGGGTATATATTTCAAAATTTTCCTTTTTTCTAAAAAACCCAGGTGTATTTTCCTTTCTCTTCCTCTAAAAATTCTTCAAAATTCTTCTGATCCTGCCTGCAAGTTCTTAAAATTTTAAATCTTTACCATTTGTTCTCAAATTTCATTTATTTTCTTATTTTCTTCTGATTTTATATTCTTGTTTATATTTTCATAAAAATATATTTCCATCAAGAGATATCCTTTTCAAAATGGTATTTTCTTTCATATTTTAGTTGGTTACTCTCCCTCGTAGAGTAAACAACGCAATTGTCACAAATTTTGTGATGACTCAATCCCTAGTAAAGGGATACAATTTTTTTTTTTTTTAGATTTCAACCTAAATCCTTCCTCTTGTCAAAAACTTCTCAAAAAAAAGTTTCTTGGGTCTAAAAAACCTCCACTTTTCTCTACAGAGAGAGCGCTGATATCTGAAAATGGTTCAGACTAGAGCTGGAAAAGAAACAGTTCCTCAACTCAGCGACAGTGAGGCAGAAGGGATGAGCTCTCCTAAATCAGTTAGGAGACAGGGTCAGAACAAGAAAGATGACATCGACCCCACTATGTATGATATGTTTCAAAAAGTGATGGCGAGAATGATGTCAGAGCAAGCCGAGGCCAAGTTGAAAGAGGCAGTTCCTAAAAGCAAGCTGAGGAAGAAGCCTGTAAAAAAGCAAGTCAGAATCATCTGGAAGAAGGTACAGTCGGACACTACTTCTGAGGAATCAGAGTCAGTCGAGGAAGAGTCAGAAGAGGAAGAGCAGATTGTCTACAAACAGAATCCTCCAAGGCAGTCCGTAAAAATAGTTGCAGAAGAGCCCGAATCCGTCAACAAGCCCAAGTCTGGGGCTCCAGCAGAGGACCTGATGAGCAAGCAGATGAAAGAGATGAATCAAGCAATTAAAGACATTCAAGCCAAGGGTAAGGGCAAGCAGACTTACACTGGCGAAGATTTTTACGATGGTCTAGATGGGGATGATAACCTGGAGAACCTTCCTCGTAAATTTCTCAAGTTTGATGAAACTGGCAACCCTAAAGCCCACTTAGCCACCTTTTATGTAGAGTGCAGCCGTTTCAGAAAAGACAACCGAGCGTTGTTTGTTTGCTTTCCCCGCAGTCTGGAGGGTATAGCAGCCAGGTGGTATGCCGACCACATCAATCCTATCGAACTACGAGAGTTCGATAAAGTGGTAAATCTGTTCATTGAGCATTTTCTATTCAACACTGAGGTTTCACCTACGCTCAATCACCTTTACAACCTAAAGCAGAATGAGACTGAAAGAGCAGAAGAATTCATCTATAGGTGGAGAAGTACCTGCAACAAGATGAAAGTTTCCATTCCAAAGGAGCATGCATTGCAAATAATCCTCAGCAATTTCTCTCAGCCACTAAGAAGCCTCATTGCCACTTCTCCGGCAAAATCCTTTATCAAGTTGATTGAACGAGCCGAATGGCTCGAGGCAGGAATAGAAAGTGGGCTTTACGAGGGCATGCCTCTGGCCAAAAGCATCCAAGACCAGAAGAAGAAAGCGCAATTCACTCATGCAGCTGATACCTCTGGCAATGATCATGACGGTAACAGAAGAAACAGAAATGACAGCAAGAATGGTCAGAACCACGGCGCAGCTCAAAGGGAGAAGTCTTCCAAGCAGAATAACAGGCCGTCTCAGTCTAACTTTTCGCAGAAAGAAAAGATAAAGCGCGAAGGTTGGAGTAATGATCGTGAGTTCACTCCTCTGAAGCAAACGCTCGAAGAAGCCTTTGAATTCATGCTGGCCAAGGGATTAGTTAAACTCCCAAAAGTCGCAGATCCTCCCACGGTCATGGGAAGGTTCATAAATCAGTTCTTCAAGTTTCATCGAGCATGTAAACACCCCAAATTTTCACTCACCTCCCCGACATTTCCACCAAACACCATCATCCAGCCTTTGAAATCGCCGGAGGGCAAAATGGTCATTTTCTGAGCCCGGACCTTGCAAAAGTCCAAATTTCATCTGAAACTCTCAAAATTTCTCTATTTTTTTATCTCAGATGTTTAAAATTTTACTCCTGAGAGGAGACAGACATCTCCAAGTCTTGGTTCAAGGTTGCATTGCATAAGACATGACATTGCATATCATTGCATGAGCATTTCAAATCACTGCACTGCACAGCATGTCATTTCGAGGTCCAGAACTCTTGATTTCAAAATTTTCAATCCAGATTAGAATTTTAACTCTTTTCAAAATTGATTTCAAAACCCTGGGTCTTCAAAGTTATCAATTCTTCCCATTTTACCCCCAGGGCCCTGAATTTCAAAATATTTCCTCAAGAAAACAATATGGATAATTTTAAATAAATTTCAACTCAGATTTTGCCTTTTCTCAGCTATTTCAACTATCCTCTTTTTACAAAATTGCCCTACAAGGGCCAACTCTTTCCAAAAATTCCTATTTTACCAATTAGTTCAGATTTTATGAAAATTCCAAAAAAGAAGTTGTGGTTTTATCCTTATTTCAATAAAGAAGCAATGTGGGACCCACACTGAGGTGGCGTCACACAAGCTTTCCTTTTGAAAATTTGAATTTTGAAAAACCCAAAAAAATAGGAGCCTTGTCCCCTGGATTGGTGTCACTTGTCTTTTCTCTCTCCTCTCATCCACATGCCAAGTGTCAGTGTGGGGCTACCTTTAGAAGCCGCCACATGTCATCCCATTTATCTACCATGTGTCACCCTATCCATCCTGCGCCATGTGTCAATCCAAGATTACCAGGAGATGCCAAGTGTCATAGGTTGTCCTGTCTAGAAAAAGTGGAGCTTGTCTCCTCTGAGGTGGCACCACTTGAAGTGGGTCTCCTGCAGGGGACACGTGTCAACCTCTCCCTCCTTCTAGAAAAGTAGCCTGACACATGTCTCTCCCTACTTTTCTCAGAAAAGTAGGAGACACGTGTCACTCCTAGATTCCTCCAGAAAAGGTAGGCTTGTCTCCTCTGAGGTGGCGCCATTTGGAGTGTGTCTCCTGCAGAGGACACGTGGCAAGCTCTCATTTCCTCAGAAAAAGAAACTGCCATGTGTCATTTCCTGCTATCTTCAGAAAAGCTAGAATTCAAATATTCAAATCTCCTCATAGGTGGCGCAAATCCTGAACTTCTACCCTTTTCCATGTTGTCTGAGATGGCGCCACATGGCTTGGCCCTCCTTCTCTCCCCTCTGCCACGTGTCATCTCCCGCTTCTTTCAGAAAAAGCAGGTGACACATGTCTCCTTCTCACTCATTCAGAAAAAGTAGAGGACACATGTCTTCTCCCTACTTTTTTTCAGAAAAGTAGGAGACACATGTCACTCCTGGCTTTCTTCAGAAAAAGCAAACCATTCAAAAATTCAAACAGGGCCTAGGTGGTGCAAATCCTGAGCCCTGATTTTTCCAGATGGCCTGAGGTGGCGCCACATGTCCTTTCCCTCTCTCTTGCCACATGGCATCGTAGGAGCCACCCTGAGGTGGCGCCACATGTCCACCCTCCATTCCTCCAGGGCCAACCTCCATTTGAATTTCAAACTTCCCCCTGAGGTGGCGCCATTTGAGAAAGCCTCTCCAGACAGCTGACACTCGTCCGCCACATGTCCAGACCTCCCTGCATCAGAAAAAATAAAAAACCCCCCTATGAGGTGGCACATTTTGCTTCCTCCCTTCATGTCCTCCTGCCACATGGCATCGTAGGAGCCACTCTGAGGAAATGCCACATGTCAGCCCCTCCTTTCCTGCAGAAAAAGCAAAATTTCAAACATTTGAACTCCCCAGAGGTGGCATCACATGGCATACCCCTACTGTTCCAACTTTACACCTCAGAACACCTTTTGAGGTGGCGCCATTCCAGGACTCCACTTGGGTCCATTTTGATTTTTATTTTATTTTTAATAAAAGTAGCCCACCATGAGGTGGTGCCACCTGAGGGCTCCCTGCAAAAGCCAAATTCGAATTTCAAACCCCCAGATAGCACCCCCTGAGATGACGCCACATGGAGGGCTCAGATTGAGCCTGTTTGAATTTCAAATTTCTTCAAAAAAAATTATAAAAACAAGGCTCCACGCTCAGAAGAGGAGACCATCTTTGGAGACCATTTTTGTGAACTTGAAAATCTGACCTAGCCTCCCTAAAATCTGATTCTGAACTTTGGAAATCGTGCCCCCTTTAGCTCATTGGAGAAGGTGGAGTAAAGTTCGTGCAGTGGTCAATTCGACTCAAGCATAGGTCAATTTTGGTGAACCATCCGAAGCCCGGAGCGAAGGACGAAGGAAGCTCGTGATAGCCGTCCCTCTCAAGAACCTGTACGCTGCGTAACGAAGCAAGGTGCACTTCTTTTCCCCTTGATTTGATGCCATAATTCGATTCGGGAGTCGTTTGAAGAAAGAGCTCATCCGAGAGATGGATTGAGCTATTCTCATAAAACGACATATATAAAAATGTTTAATTATGCTTCCTTGATGATTTTTAACCTTCATGCATTTAGCTAGGTTTAATTTGCATTTTATTTCATTCATTTAGCATATTTCATGAATTAATTAGGATTAATTTAGCATTTATTTCAATTCTGCTTATTTTCAGTAGGTCTCTGTTTTTGTCAGTCAGTCCATACATCATTTCATGCATTTATTTTTTATTAAAAATCCTAAAAAAATCATGGAATGCGCCCATAGGTGTCCCTAAAATTTTGCCAAAAATTTGGAGGCATTTAAATTTTTTTACTGCGGTAAACATTCAAAATGGAAAGTCGGGTTTTGTTACCCGGGATGCGTTTTGAAAATCATTTGCCGACTTGTAAAATCGAGATATCCATCACGGAAGATCCGATTTTCGATCCGAAAGATGTTCTGAACTCGGGAGAATGTCTAGCTTTTAATATGATTTTTTCCAATTTTTATAATGTTTTTTAATGTTGACAAAAATCCGAGAGTTCGTGACACGTGTCAGAGCCTAATTTGGGCCTCTGAGATTTTGGATTGACTTAGGGCTATGGTTTCTCTTTGTATGTTGCTCCAAATCCAAAACTGTAAAAAATGAAAGTTGTGTCCGAGATGTTCTCTGTTTGAATCTGAAAGCCTGTGATTTTTAGAACAGTGTTGATACCTGCTTAGGATTTTTTTTGTTAGTCCCTTGTTTTGCTACATTTGTCTATTCTCTTAGTTTAGGCAGGAATAGTTATATTTTTATCTGTGTTTCCGTTGATCAAATGCCGAAGTCATAAACATGAAAGTTGTTCATGTAGGTGTCGTTCATAGCTCTGATTAATTTCATAAATTTCCATGGCTGTTTTATATTTTGGTTTGGCATTTTACATCAGATTAGGGTGATTTTTACCTCTGTCAGAACTAAATCCTTGTTTCTGAACTCACCATGGCTCAAATCCCGAGGCTGTAAAAACCAAAAATGTTCAATTTCGGGTCTTTTAGCAGTATGAAAAATATCATAAGTTTCCATGGTGTAAATCTTGCATTATCATATTAGGCATTGCATTTGGTTCGGATCCATAGGCAAAATCCACCATTTTAGGACTTTCTTTGAATTTTAGCATTTAAATCATATTATTTCGTGATTTTTAGCATTCTAGGTGGTTTATCAGAGTAAGTAGATGCTTCATACCGAATTTGGTGCAATTTGGAATCCATTTGAGGTTCGGATTAGTCATAATACCAAAACAGGGTCCCGCAGGACCCGGATCCAAGTGAAAAACAACCGAAAATCGTTATTTTTGATAAATTGCAAAATATCAAATTCTGATTTTACAGCCTTAGTGTGTTTAGCAGTATGTCATCATGTCTCTTACTGCATTTCATCATCATTTAATTCAATTTGAATTTCGAAATCTCAGTTTTACCAAGTTTTCCTTCAAAAAACCCTGATTTTAAAGGT
The DNA here is from genome assembly GCF_984573655.1 of Nuphar pumila. Classification (NCBI taxonomy): domain Eukaryota; kingdom Viridiplantae; phylum Streptophyta; class Magnoliopsida; order Nymphaeales; family Nymphaeaceae; genus Nuphar; species Nuphar pumila. The sequence continues at coordinate 58,150,009 of NC_143257.1, read as the reverse complement.
GTAACTTTTATTGTAGGGGTATTTTGGTCATTTTGACCACCAATTCCGAATTTTCAAACTGTTTTCTACTGAGTTTCTTGCATTTTCATCATTTCAAAATATCAAGGAAGCATGAGAATAGGGTTTATATCCAATTAAATCCAATAATTTCATAATATTATTGGAAAAACTTGGAAAAACCCACATATTTGAGCTAACCCAATTTCAAGTTTGGCAGGAACAATCAAAAGAAGGAGCTGAAGTCTGCAAATTTCTTTTATTTCCTTTATTTAAGTGATGTAATAATGTAAATTTTGGAATAAGAGAGTTAATTTCCTGCTTAGACTAGGATGCATATCATATAGTTTAAATTTATGCAATATCCTGATTATATGATTCATGCATTTTATTTCAAAAGCACTATGGATGTTCACGAATGGCACGTGCACCAACTCTTAGGGAGTTGATGGACTCGGTGGGATCCATATTTACGGCCCTAGTCGGAATATGGACGAGACCCAGATCCGTCATCTTTCTACTAGTCACATAGAGCCTACACTCTTAGGCTATCTTAAAATGCACATCATATTTCCAAAGTTTTCAAAATCATGTGCATTAAATCAATCAAGTTCTGAACATATTCATGGCCACAGTCAGGATATGTGAAGGATTTATTTGGACTTACTGCACATTTTCCAACCAATTCCTCAGAAAGTCTTTTCAAAGGGCATTTATTCACTCATGTCATTGGCATCATGAAATCATTAGTTTTCCCATGATTTTCTTAAGAAAACTTCATTCTCAAGAAATCGATTTCTCAAGAAACTCTGAGGATTTTCCAAAATCGGTTTTCCAAAGTCAAGTTTTTCCACAGTTTTCCCAGGAAAATGATATTTTCTTAAGAGATTCAAAAGAGTTTTCCAATCTTTCTCCAAGATCCAAAATCGATTTTCAAGTATTTCAAAAGGTAAAATTTCTAGGATTTCGATTCCCCAAGATTTGAATTTCCTTCTCCAATGAGTTTTCCTATAAATCTTCTATCATTTTCCTAAGAAAACTCTCAAAGTCCAGGTTTTCCTAAGAAGTGTTTCCTCTTTTCAAAAGGTTCATCTTTTCTCAAGAATCACTTCCATTTTCCCAGGATTTTCAACCATTCATAATTTTCCCAAGTCTCTATGAACTTTCCTGAGATTTCAAATCTTTTTCATCTGAGTTTCCTGAGAAATTGACTTTCATCTTTTTCCTGAGAGAATCTTTTCAACTCCAAATATTTTCCAAGCATACATCATGTTCTCCCAAGCTGCATTTTCCCAAAACCTCATAGCACATGCCTGAATTCTCTGTGCATTTAGGATAGAACATAACTTCGATGATTTAACTAAGTCAAGCATAGTTTTGGTCCTTGGTTTGATTACCCCTGTTAAAGGCGGCAGGAACGGTCGAACCTCGTACCGACAGGTCGAGCCCCATCCCATGGATTTTCCCGCAATTTTCAAAAACGGAGGTGAGTATTTCAAAAGCAATTTCCAAAATCCGGTCAAGTTTGAAGCGCAAAAGCGTTTTCTCTTTTTCTCTTCCGCAAGGAAGGGAAGACGGGGGAAAAATTTCGCGACGATAACAGGTTTGGCGACCGTGATGGGACCTGTCCTCGTTTGGTCAAAATTGTGCTTGATTTAGTTCAATTATTGAAATCATGTTCACAAAATGTCTACTCTTTACTTTTGCTATCATGCGAACCTAGGAGCCTAGATTCTGACCTAGCTGACATTGGCTGCATATAGACTAGGCATGGTTTGGTAGGACCAGATTGAGGAGATATTTTCATGCTCACATAGACTTAGGTCTAAATACAACTCTCCTTAGTTTAGGATCTGAATGCAAACAATGTATGCTTCTTCAAAGATTTTCAAAAATCTATCTCTCTAGGATTTAGAGCTCTCTATTTCTTGCATGTGATCATTTTTCAAAAACTCCATTACCTATCATTACCCGGTCTTCACGTTGCTGGGCTCTCTTCCAGAACCATAGTTCGGGACAAAGCCTCACAACTGAGCCAAATATTTGGGTTAACACCCCCCTACCACGTACCGCGGGCCACAGTCCGAAGTATATCGGTAGGCGCTCAAGGATGTTGGAAAACCTTACCTTAGAACCGGAGTTGAAATTCTATGCCACGTACCTCAGATTTCGATTCGGGTATATCGGCGTAACTGGATTGGACAAAGATGATCTGAACCTAGAGTTAGGATTAAGGTCCTACAGCTGTTTTCAAATGGATGCATATAGAGTCAGCCTTTTAGGGAGTGCTGAATGTGCATAAATGTTTGTGCAGGATGTGATTGTATGTATGATTTTCTCCATTCTTTATATTTCCCAATATTTTTTTTTCATTAGGTCTTTTTCAAAATATCCTTATTTTCCACAAGGTCTTTTTCTCAAACCCTGGATGATTTTCTCAAATATCCAATTTCTTTCAAAACTCCAGGCGATTTTACATTCTACCTTTCTACTGGATCTCGAATTTCTAGCTGCATTTTTATCCTGCCTGCAAAATTTTTCAAAATTTCTCACATTTTCCTAAGTCTCATTCTGAGTCTTTCTCTGTTTTCAGTTCGATGGCATCCAGTCAAGTCGATCATATCTTTTTTGAAGGTCACATCTCCTTCGAGGTGCGACAAGGTCGTCCTGAACATCGAGCCCTCAGCACCGGAACTTTCATTTCCCGGTGGTATTATTCCTGGCTAAAGAGCTTTTCCCGAATGTTCACTGACCATTTGAGCGAGTGCGGATTAGAGCTGGCATCAGCAGTCGGAAAGCAAACCATCAATGGCAACCTGATCCATGTAATGGCGGAGCGATGGAATCCTCGGACGTGTACCTTCTGGTTCCCATGGGGAGAGATGACCATTTTAATGGATGAATTTTCAGAAATCATGGGGTTACCAGAACCAGCCGGTCAACCAGGAGACCCATTAGAGCATCAATTTCTTATCAATGTCAAGGGTTTAGACCCCCGAGACTCCTTAGCTCGTATGACAGGCCGCCGATCTTGGCCCCTGATCCAGTTAGAAGGAAATGAGTATGTTGACCTACTTGAGTTGTACCGCCAGTACGGGACCTTCATGGAAGTCAGTTCGCTATCAAGAACAGCTAAAGAAAGGATTCAGAATGCAATGGTTCTATGCACTGTAGGATTATCCCTCTTCCCAGATGGACAAAACTACATGGACATCAGAATAATCCAGCTTATGAGGAGATGGGGAAATCGGCAAACCAATCGCCTCTCTATAGCCATGGCAGCGCTCGCCTTCCTTTATCGAGGTCTGACTCGATTCTCACTTGGAGAGTCCATTTTAGTTGAAGGATGCATCTACGCACTTCAGTCCTGGTTTTTCCAGCACATTCCAGCCCGAGCAAGCTCTTTCAGATACAATGGTCAGGAACTCCTTCCAGTGGCGCAGTACCGGTCTATGATCAACAACATTCAAGAGGATGACGTAGTTTGGGACTATTTTGATTGGCAGCTGTCTCCTCCCAGATATACCTACGCTTATGGCAAGCGGTTCAAGTTGCTAGGACCATTCTTCTGCACTTACTACCAACCAGAGAAATGTGTTCGGCAGTTCTCTCAAAGGCAGCAGTACGTCAAAGCTCGCTTGTTATCAGGAGTTATGGCAGAGTTTGATCTCACTTTCGCACAATGGTCCGGAGCATATCATTCTGCCCACTACAGCTGGGATTCTTTTGTTTCTCTTAAAATCTTTCCTGGTCCTAGAGTGTCTGCCGACTATCGTGAATGGTGGCAAATCGTCTGTCCTCCACCTCTTTGTCAAGATCAATAAAATCTTATTCTTCTCATTTTAATAAAATTCTCTTTCCTTCTATTGTGGTTTGACGACCTCGCCTAGGTAACAAGGCATATTTTCGTTGTTTATTTCTTTTGCAGAAGGAATGACAACACAATTGTCGTGATTCCCACGACGACTCAGTCCCTAGTAATGGGACATCTTTTCCAAATTGTCTACCATATTTTCAGCAAATATTTCTTCCAAAAGCTAATTCCTTCATAATCTAATCAGGTCTTTGCCCTGCAGAGAGCATCCATACCATTTGATGGTTGAGACAAGATCAGGCAAAAGAACCACGGCATCCCAGTACTCGTCAGCCTCGGAAGAAGAAATGGGTTCCCCTCGATCCAAGAAGAGTCAAGAGCAGCAGCAAGAAGATGACGGCATAGACCCTCAAATGTATGCCATGTTCAGAAAAATGATGAATAAGATGATGAATGAGCAGCCCGGCACCAGCTTAGAAAGGAACCCATTCAGAGAAAAGTTTCATGGTCGCAGGAGTAAGAAGGCTCCCAAGAAGCAGATCCAGCCAGAAGAGATTTCAGATGAATCAGATTCAACTGAAAACACAGATGAAGAATATGAGGTGCCTCCGGCATTTCAGAAGCGTGGCCAAAGTAAAAGCCGCAAATCAAAAAGCAGAGATAAAGAAGAGCCTTTGCAAGCGCAGTTTAAAGAAATGGCCCGAGTTGTCAAAGATCTGCAAGCCCGCGACAAGGGCAAGAAAGTCTTCACGAGTGAGGACTTTTATGACGGCTTAGAAGGGGATGATGATCTGGAGAATCTCCCTCGAAAATTCATCAAATTCGATGGTTCTGGCGACCCAAAAGCTTATCTCGCCACCTTCTTTGCTGAATGCTCTCGGTTTAAGAGGGATAATCGAGCATTGTTTCTATGCTTCCCCCGCAGCTTGGAAGGAGTGGCAGCCAAGTGGTATGCTGAGCATATCAACCCCATCGAGCTCAAGGAGTTCGACAAAAGTTGTGAATCTTTTATTGAACGCTTCTTGTTCAACACAGAAGCGCTGCCTACACTGAGTCATCTCTACAATTTAAGGCAGAATGAGAATGAAAAAGCACGGGACTTCATTCACAGATGGAGATCAGCCTGTAATAAGATGAGAGATCCTATCTCGGAAAGGCATGCATTGTCCCTGATCCTCAACAATTTTTCGCAGCCGTTAAGAGGATTGATATCCACAGCACCATCCAAGACCTTCATTGAGTTGACTGAACGAGCCGAATGGCTCGAACTAAGTGTGGAAAATGGAGTCTATGAAGGCTTTACCTTTTCCAAGAACAACTCCCAAGGTGAGCAGAAAAAGAAAGCTCACTTCACTTATTCTGCCAGCAACAACAACAAAGGCCAAAATCGATACAAAGGGCAGAAGAAAGATTACTGCTATGGCACAGGCAGTTCGAACAACAAGGACCAGAAAGCAAAGCCTGCTCCTCAGTACAGCAAGCCTCCTCAGCAGGATCAAGGGCCAAAACTGCGTGAGAAGACTAGACATGAAGGATGGAGCTACGACAGAAAGTTTACTCTTCTTGACCAATCACTCGAGGATGTGCTCGAGTACATGCTATCAAAAGAGATGGTCAAATTGCCCAGATTGGCCGATTCCCCTGTGCCCATGGGGAAATGGAAAGATCAGTTCTGCAAGTTCCACAGAACAGTGGGACACAACACCGAGAACTGCTTTGTTCTCAAAAACATCATACAAGTTCTCATTGAAAAGAATCTATTGGTAGAAGGAGAAGAAGAAGAGAAAATGGACATTCTCAATCACCCCTTCCCTTCACACACCACAGCAGTAGTGTCTGCACAACCCTTTCTACCGCATGAACATATCAAGTCATGTTCTGCGCAAGATTTCCAAGTTCAGCATCAGGTGACGGTGCTACGACAAGCAGCTCCAGATTCTAAGAAGATTGACTTAATTTCGGCATTCGGTAAAATGAAAGTTTCGGAAGCACCTGTGAAGTCAGTTCCCAAATCAAAAGGAACTCCTGATTTCTTCAAGCAAATCGTTAGACCCAGGCTAGAGAATTCAAGTCAGAAGCCTCTGACCGCTTTATCCAATGTCTCCATCCTTGACTTGGCCAAGAATTCTAGCAAGCACCGACAAGTACTCGATGATTTACTTAGGAAAATCAAAGTTAAGCCCAGTACCACTCTAGAAGACATGGCACAGATTGTGAACTTTGCCATGACCAATGCACCAATCACTTTTTCGGATGAGGACCTTCCAAAGCCTCATTCCTTTCATAATAATGCTCTTTACATTGTCGTTCGGGTCAGAGGAATGACAGTACCGCATGTGTTGGTCGATGGAGGCAGTAGCCTCAATATTTGCCCTGAAATGACCGCAAAGGCATTAGGGATCAAGGATGAAGAATATATTCCAGACCCTATCACCATCTATGGGTTTGACAACCATGGTCAAACGGCAAAAAGGAAGATATTCCTGGAGGTGTTCATTAATTATTCAGTGCATTCAGTGCTTTTCCATGTGGTTAACGTAACACCCACCTACAACTTGCTGCTTGGAAGGACATGGATTCACAATGCTAATGCAGTGCCTTCCACCCTACATCAATGTGTGAAGTGGTCAAAAGGTGGAATGATAACCACGATATTGGAAGAAGACCCAGAAGAAAGGCTCCCGCAGCCCATGATTCCTCGGCCATCATTCAATGCAGATATTCCCAGCATCAGGGAAAGTGAAGAGATCAATCTTGGGGAGAATCGAGAAATACTTCAGGCACCATCAGAGCCATCTCTGCACACAGTAGCCATGACACGATGGAAAGGTCCTCAATTCTTCAAGGTTGGAGGTCAAATCGACTACAGCATCATTAAGGATCATCCATTGTTTTCACAATTTATGAAGTCAAAAAAGGGATTCGATTTGCTCCTGAAGCATGGCTATCAACCCTTCAAGGGACTCGGCCAGAACGAAGATGGCCGCATCGAGCCAGTGATCCAGAAGCATCGTCCCCACAGGGCAGGATTGGGGTTCTCCGGAGGAAGCTCATCAAGGAAGACTGTTTTTGTCAAAGGGGCACAATGAAGACCATTTGTTATTTTCTTTCTATTTCTTTTCCAAATAAATGTCTCATTTCACCAATGTCATTGATCAATTCAATCAATAAAATTCCAAGTTTCTTTGTCTATCCGGATGCCATCTACTCCCTTTCTGTCTGTCTCATCATTTTATAATTCAATGCCATTTTATGTATAGTTCTCTTCAAATGATTGCTTGTCTTACTATAGGCCGATTTGTCTGAACCAAATTTCTTCTCCAAAATTTCAGAATGACTTCTCGGACAATCAAGAAGCTCGTTCTCAATCCCAAGGCCCTTCAGAAGTCGACAGCAATTCACAGAATCAAAGCAAGCACCGGAAATGATAAGATTGCAAAGTAGTCAGATGATTATGCAGAATACGATCAGTCTCTTCAGGAATTACCGGAGTTCGCCGCAGTTCAGAAGCAGGACGAACCATCTCCTCTAGTACAAGATCCAACTGAAGGTGTCAATATCGGTTCAGAGGAAGATCCAAAAATTCTCCAGATCGGAACTAGTCTAAGTCCGGAAGAAAAGAAAAGGCTTACAGATTTTCTCAAGCGGCATGAAGAAGTGTTCGCATGGACATATGAAGACATGCCAGGCTTAGACCCCAAATTAGTCGAACACCGTCTTGTCTTAAAGCCGGATGCTAAGCCAGTCAAGCAGAAGCTGAGAAAAATGGATCCCATAATAGAACAACAAGTCAAGGAAGGACTTGAAGATCTGCTCAAAGCAGGATTTATTCGAGCTATTGACTACCCAGATTGGTTAGCCAATATCGTCGTTGTCCCAAAGAAAAGCGGCAAAGTAAGGATTTGCATAGACTTCAGAGACCTCAATAAGGCAACTCCGAAGGATGACTATCCACTTCCAAGCATCGATCTTCTAGTCGATAGCACGGCAGGACATGCCATGTTCTCTTTCATGGACGGATATTCCGGCTACAATCAGATTAAGTTGGCCGCCCGCGACCAATCAAAAACTTCCTTTACTACGCCTTGGGGCACTTTCTGCTATACGGTTATGCCTTTTGGGCTCAAGAATGCTGGAGCAACGTATCAACGGGCAATGGCTGTCATCTTCCACGATCAGATGCGCAAAATCATGGATGCGTATGTTGATGATATTCTCGTGAAATCTAAAGAGGAAGAAGATCACCTCGAAGCACTTGATCAAGTCTTTAAAAGACTTATTCTTTACAAGTTAAGGCTTAACCCGCAAAAGTGTGTCTTTGGAGTCGAATCAGGCAAACTATTGGGTTTTCTGGTAAGCAAAAAGGGAATTGAAGTTGATATGCCACCCCCGAAGAATCTCAAAGAACTACGTAGCCTTCAAGGATGTATGCAGTCAATCCGGCGATTCATTTCCAATTTGGCGATGAGATGTGAGCCCTTCAACCACTTACTCAGAAAAGGAGTGAAGTTCGAATGGGGCCCAGAATGCCAGCAATCGTTCGATCGAATCAAGAAGTATCTTCTTAATCCTCCCATCCTGAAGCCACCAGAATTGGGAAAACCCCTTTTATTATACATCTCAGTTAATCAAGTCGCATGCAGTGGATTCTTGGCGCAATACAAAGAAGGCAGCCTGATAGAGCACGCCATCTATTATGTGAGTAAGACTTTCATAGATTATGAAAAGAGATACTCTCAAATAGAGAAGACCTGCCTAGCTCTGGTATGGATGTGCCAGAAGCTAAGACACTACCTGCTGGCATCTGAAGTCAAAATCTTGTCTAAACTCAATCCCCTCAAGTATATTTTAGAGCAGCCTTTCCTCAGCGGACGAGTCGCAAAATGGCAAGTCTTACTGATGCAGTATGACTTAGAATATGTCTCACAGCAATCAATCAAAGGCCAAGCAATTGTAGATCAATTGGCGGATTTTCCTCTGGCCGAAGAAGTGAAAGCCGAAGATTACTTCCCTGATGAGCAGATTTGCAATCTCCAGCAATTTCCAGTCTGGAATTTATTTTTCGATGGTTCTAAGAACATGGCCGGAATAGGTATCAGAATTTTATTAATCACTCCTGAGAAGGAGATGATTCCATTTTCCCTCAAGTTAGATTTTCAATGTACCCACAATATGGCTGAATATGAAGCCCTGATTCAAGGTCTAAAGATTCTACTAGACTTTAATGTTACAAGAGTGCATGCCTATGGCGACTCATTACTCGTTGTTAATCAAGTTCGAGCCGAATGGCAGGTCAAAGATCAGAAGTTATTTCCCTATCAGAAAATTGTTTCAGCTCTTGTCAGCCAGTTTGAAGAATTTCAGCTCTTCCATATCAAGAGAGATTTCAATCAAGTGGCCGATAGTCTAGCCAGTTTAGGCTCCATTATGGCATTCAAGAATGGAGAATCTTGTCGCTCTTTTGAAATTGGCAGACTTGACCAACCTGCTTTCCTTCCATCGGAGCAAGTAAACCAGGCTGAGCAAAAGAAGAAGCCTTGGTATTATAACATCAAAACTTTCATAGAAACCGGTGAATTTCCTCCAGAACTCTCAAAGAAAGAGCAGCGAGCAATCCAGCGTATGTCCACTCGATATTTCATTTTGGCCAATGTCCTCTATCGTCGTGGATTCAGCTCAGAGTATTCCAGATGTTTAGATGAAGACGAAGCCAAAGAAGTCGTGCGAGAAGCACACGAAGGTATCTGTGGTGGTCACGTCGGCTACCAAACCCTTGTCAAGCAAATCATAAGAGAAGGGTACTACTGGAAGACTATGCAACAAGACTGTTATCATTATGTGAAGAAGTGTATACAATGTCAGATACATGCACCTTCTATTCATGCTCCGGCAACTTATTTACAGTCTGTTGTTTCTCCATGGCCGTTCTCCATGTGGGCCTTCGATGTCGTAGGTCCCATCACTCCTTCAGCTTCAAATGGCCATAAATATTTCCTTGCCGCAACAGAATATTTCACCAAGTGGGTAGAAGCTATCACTCTTCGCACAGTTGAAGGCCGATATGTGGTCTCTTTCATCCACAAGAACATCCTTTGCCGTTTCGGCATCCCACATGACATTCTGTCAGACAATGGCAGTCATTTCAAGAATGAAAAGATGAAGACATTTTGCTCAAAATTCAAGATCTATCACCATTTTTCCGCTCCATATTATCCTCAAGGGAATGGTCAGGCAGAGGCCACCAACAAGATTCTAATTCGTATCTTGCAGCGAACTGTGGAAACAGGCCGTGACTGGCATGAGAAGATCCACGATACACTATGGGCCTATCGAACCACCATTCGCACACCAACGAATGCTACCCCATCAAAACTGGTCTATGGAACAGAAGTAGTATTGCCGCTACATGTTCAGAAGCCCGCTTTGAAATTTGCTTCACTTCTGCAATTACCTCTTGATCAATACCAGCAGCAGCGACTAGTGCAGCTAGACTTACTCGACGAGAGAAGGCTAAAAGCAGCAGAGCATGCTCAATCCTATCGCCAGAGAGTAGCCAGGCAATACGCGAAATCTATCATCGAAAGAAGATTCAAAGTCAATGATTTAGTACTTCGATCCACAGCTTATCTCAAGCATCGTCCCGGCGGCAAATGGTCGCCAAATTGGGAAGGTCCCTATGTTGTCAAAGAAGCATTACCCCGCAACTCATATCAGCTCATCAATGCCGATGGGGTAGAATTGCCAGATCCTATTAATGCTCGACACTTGAAAAAATTTTATACTTGAAACATTTATCCTTCTCTTGTAATCCTTCCTGTTTCTTTCAAATAATGATCCAACTTTCTTTCCCAGTTACACTGAGGCATTTTAAAATTTTGTTCTATATGCAGGCAGGATAAACAAATTCCTCATTTCATGCACATGTGCATTCATATGCATCAATTCATATTCATTTGTATTCAATTGCATTAACAACAATCTGGTCAGTATTGGGATTTCAACAAACAGTCCCATCATAATTCCTAATGATTCAAAATCAAAAGGTCATCACCAATACTGAACCAAAACCCAGCGCTCGAACTGGCATTATTTCAAAATCCAGTACTCAAACTGGCACATTTTCAAAATCCCAATTTTTCAGAAAACCGAGTTCCGACTCGGGTTTTTTATTCAAATCATGTTCTTTTGTTGATCCGGGTTCCGACTCGTGATCTCATTACCTTACTCGAGCCCTGACTCGAGCTCTTTATTTTTCATTTGTTGATCCGGGTTCCGACTCGAGATCTCTCTATTTATTTGAGCTCAGATGCGAGCTCCTCATTCTCTTTTGTTGATCCGGGTTCCGACTCGTGATCTCTCTATTCACTTGAGCTCTGATTTGAGCTCTTCATTTTTTTTCTCTGTAGATCCGAGTTTCGACTCGTGATCTCATTTCGAGCTCAGATGCAAGCTCTTCATTTTCCCTTGTTGATCCGGGTTCCGACTCGAGATCTCTTTAGTTACTCGGGCCTTGACTCGAGCACTTCATTTTCTTCTGTTGATCCGGGTTCCGACTCGTGATCTCTGAATTTTATTCGAGCGCTGACTCGAACTCATCATTCTCCTTTGATTAATCCAAGTCATTTCAATCATCAAAGTCTGTCAATTGCTCGAATCTGACATTTTGCCTTCCAAATTCCAATTTAAATCTTCAAATCAGGCAATTCTCCCATTTCGACCTCTGGGTCACCCGATTTCCAATTCTCAATTTCAATTACCAATTTCCAATTCTCGACCTTCGGGTCAATCAATTTCCAATTCTCGACCTGCGGGTCAACCAATTTCCAATTTTTCGACCTTCGGGTCAATCAATTTCCAAATTTCGACCTCTGGTCAAATCAATTCTCAATTTCGACCTTCGGGTCACACAATTTCGACCTTTCGGTCAACCAATTCTCAATTTCGACCTTTTTGGTCGAACCAATTCTCAATTTCGACCGTCAGGTCATCCAATTTCGACCTTTGGGTCATTCAATTCTCAACAACCAATTTTCTAATTTCCAATTTCGACCTTTGGGTCAATCAGTCTCAATATCCAATTTCAAATCATTTTCTCTTGCGAGAGACCCTTTGTAAGACCCATAATTTTTCAGAAAATATCTGAATAAAATTCATGAGGCATTTACCGGTAAAAATAGCATTTCTTCTCAGAATGCGAAACGAATCAATTCCTGCGAGCCAGTTATACTTAGGATATTCGTCGAATTGCGAATATATGCTCAAACACTCTGGAAACCATAACTTCCTAACTAAACGAAATCAATAGATTCGTACGAGCCAACTTTCTTAGTTACGTCAATACGAAGAAAATGGCGTACTCAGAATTTTTCGAAAAAAATCGCCGGAAACCCGAAATTCTTGCGGGACCCACGGAAATATTGGTGGGACCCACAGAAATATTCCTCAAAAAATATCTGGTGGGACCCACAAAAATATCCCATGGAATATCCAAGTGGGCCCCACACCAAGGAACCTCTTGGAATTAAAAAGAAGCCAAGGGGGTAGAAGGGGCATGAGAAAATCCAAGAGGAGGTGGGCTTGGGCTATAAATAGCCCTCCCCACTCTCTCTCTTCTCATAAAAATCGACCCCCTCTCTCTCTTGCCTTCTCTCTCTCTCCTAAACCTCCCCTACCTAGCCTAGCCCACCTGAGCCCACCTGACCTGGTCTGAGCCTGCCTGACTTAGCCTGAGCCTGCCTGACCTGGTCCTAACCCACCTGACCTGGGTCTGAACCCACTTGACCTGGTCCAAACCCAGTTGACTTGACTTGAACCTAGTTGGGTTTAAAGTCAAAGTCAAAGTCCTTTTTGGTCCAGATTCCGGTTTGGATTTCTGAACCCAGACTTAGCCTACTTGAGCTGAGTTCGAACATGCTGAACCCAGTTGACTTGGATCGAACCCTGTTTGGTTCAAACCACTTAGGTTGAGTAGCTTGACCTACTCTACCTCTTTCTCAACTAAGTCAGCTTCATCTGACTTAGTCTGACCTCTCGAAGGAAGGCTCGAAGCCAAAGAAGCAACCCGGAGCCATTTCTTCCACGATTTGAAGTAAGTTCGCTTCGTTGATCCATCTCTCTCAAGTATTTGATTGTTTGTATATAGAATATACTTTCTGAAGTAGTATCTTGCTTTAGTTCTTGGTTGAGCCCTCTAGGACGCTTCGGTGTTCACACGCTCGCCTCGTAACTATCGTCGGATATATATGTTCGAATACGCAGTATATGCATTCTTCAAAATAGTATCTCACCCTAGTTCTTGGTTGAGCCCTCTAGGACACTTCGGTGTTCACTCGCTCGCCTCGTAACTATCGTTGGATACAGATCTAGGTGTATATCTGCTGATTCTGCCGACGCGTCTTATATCGCACAGGCTATGTAATTTACCTTTGCCGTCGCGTCGTATGATGCCAAGGCTCCCTATTTTCTGCACTTCCGATTACTGCACTTCCGATTATGCATTTACTTACGCCGTCGCGTCGAACGATGCCAAGGCTCCTGCTTTCTGCAATGTATTTACTTACGCCGTCGCGTCGAACGATGCCAAGGCTTCTGCTTTGTTATATATGTAGAATATTTCGTTCAGTTACACACCCTGAACAATAGTATATGCATTTCTTTACGCCGCCGCTGTATAAAGCACAGGCTTCTGCTTATACTACATATATAGCGCATAAATGAGCGTTCAAATGGAGATCAACTCCAAATCGCCCATGCGATTCCTTGACCGCTCCTCGTTCAAGATTCAGCTTGACGAATGAAGCCCCTATTGGAAAGGCTTCGGTTTTTGGCAAAATGCTCTTTACGTAATGACTAAGTCAATTTCGTATGGCCTGGCTATGGCCAAGGGTTCCTGCAACCTTGATGGATGCAAAGTACGCACAACGGTGCGCATCCATTTCCCGAATTAAGCGTGGCGATTTCCTACCAAAGAGGGGAGATGCCGCTGAAATGGATAAAAGAAACACACGCTTTCTCCGTAAAAGAGAGGAAGTGCTGCTGAAATTTCTAAAGAAGCTATGAATAGCTCAGAAAGAACGTAGCAGGATACTCTGACATATAGCAGAGTGCTACCCAGTTCATGGTTTGCCCTCTACAACGTAGAAGGGTTCGTCGCACCACTGTCGGTAGAGCAGGGGAGGTGCTGACGAAATGGTTGGCAGAAGAGCTGCCAGAACCAATGGAACAGCATAATGATGTCCGTTGATGGAACGATGCCAGATCGGCTCGTATCCTTGTGCCTGCAAGGGCACCTTGCTCGTAAGGGCCGCTGAGCCGGAGTAGAGGTTGCGCCTTGGCTAGGTTTGGACTCGTTGCATAAAAATACGCCGAGTAGCCGATCTATTTAGATCGAGTCATATGCATGCTCATTGAGAACGGTTACACAACCAGACTCGTAAGGGCCGAAGAGCCAGAATGTGTTGTTTCCACCCAAAGATGTGTGATGCTCGTGGTGGCCGAAGTGCCAAAGAGCGGTGTTCTGCATGCATATGAATAAGACTTAAGGTCGCACATACCCCGCGGTTGAAGATCGTGTTAAGGGTACCCCCTCAGTAATGACTGTGTTGGGGCAGACTGAATGGGGTCGGGTACATACTCCCGTAGTGCTGAAAGCACGGGCTGCCTAAATGGCATGCAGATTCTGTCCAAGTAATTGTAAGACTGGCAGACCCCTTCAGGAATTATGCTCACTGTGGAATGACAGTGATGGTACAGCCTTGAGTGACATGTATTTTACTTTGGACCTGATAGAGTCCACGATGGCCTCAGTCACTCATGGGTTTTGGGGTCGTGGTTATCCTTAAGATCTAAGGATTGAACCCAACTACTGCAAGTAGAAGATGCATCCGAATATGGGCCTAGTAGGATTCTCCCAGTTGAAACACACTGCCCTACTATGGATAGGGTCAACAGGCCTCTGGGGTATCTAAAATACATAGAATAATCAACCCCCAGAACGTCGCGTTGATGCCCGAACAATAGCTCTACCTGCGTACCAAAGGCGGGAGCGGTTAATTATCAAACAATGCATTAGTTCTAGGTACAGCGATGCTTTGAATGTATGAGTGGATGACGTGTTGAGTCAGTCCTGCATAACCTTTGTGAAGGTGTCATGTTCGGTATACTACTGACCGACTGGGCAAAGACCCGTGTTGTATCCGCACGACTAAGCGAAGCTCGAGGAGTTGTCCTTAGATGCGTGGGATACGGATGTGCCAAGTATGAAGACTTGAGCTAGACATCACTTTGAGACCCGGAAGAGGTCATGGCTAAGTCGTGGAGACTTAAGCGGCTATTCAAATCACAGCCCTGAAAAGGCTTGCTCTAAGTCATGAGGACTCGAGCGGATGTTCAACTCATAGCCCTACGGAGGCTCTTGCGATATACGCTAAGTCTTGGAGGCTTGAGCGTCGTTATTGCGTATTGCGACCCTGAGTGGTCATTATCGTACTTGAGTTGAATGGATGTATGACTGCATGCTTACCAGACCATCAGTGGTTCTGACCCCGTTTCATGGGGTTTTTAGGTGTTGTACCTGCGTGGCGATATGCGGAGCAAGGCGGCATCGAGTTCCAGGGTTTCTCTAGACAGAGTTATACTGCTTCTTTTTTATTGAACCTACATTGCTTTTCTAAGCAGTGGTGTTGTAATAAACAAGTGGTTTTCGATAAATGGAACACTTTGGTGGTCAATGAGTTGCTTGGCCACATACCTGCAACGTGCTCAGAGTTTTCTAAAACTGACGACTCATTATCGTCTGATTCCGCTGCTAAAAGCTTTTCTAAATTCCGCTGCAAAGAAAAAAAAAAGAAATTCATGAAAATTTTAACTTAGCTTTGTTTTGGAAATCCGGGGCGTTACAGAATTGGTATCAGAGCATGAGTCTGAGAAACCTGGTTCAAGATCCGTCATGGTACCGATATCGCACTGTAAGTATATGTTTTTATACTTTTGTTCTGATCTGGGTGCATCTTTGTATAGATGGCAACTCATGACTCGTGTGGATATTGCTATCGCTGCAAGGTCATGCACGATGAGTGGATATGCCCGTATGAAGTCCAAGACTGCCAATATTGTGGCGAAGATGGGCATTCCGCCAACGAATGCCAAAGGAAATATACCGCCGATATGGGTCGGCGGGCTTCAAAGGGTCTCAGGGATGAGACTTCGCGTGTCAGTGGACCGCATCACTCTAGTGTTGGGAGCAACCATACCCCAACATCTTTTGATGAATTACCAAGGCTGAGGGATTTTGATTTGAACTTCCCTGCAGAAGTTTATCACTCGCCAAGCTACCATCCGGCATCACATATGCCGAGCTTAAATGGCAGGAACAAAAGAGGGGATTCTTTCTGTTCGCCAATCATTATTCCAGACTCCCAGAGTCTTGATCTTGCTGACTGGGAAAGTGGACTGGAGTCCCTCATATATCCCCACTATTCGCTTGCTAGTGCGGAAGTGCCGCCCAAGCCAAAGCTAGTAGTGCCTGCTCCAAGGTCATGTGGCAATAGATGGACCTTTTGGAGTTCGTCATCATCAAAGAAATCCAAGTCTTAAAGAGACTGGTGATGCTTTGGAGTCAGTAGACTCATGTATATAGTTTCTTAACGCCTAAAGTCTGCCAGTACGGCATGACGTTTTGTTTAAGGTGATGCTTGTGTAAATATGATGTATATTAAGTAAATAAAGCTTTTTACTTCCATATACACATTGAGAAACTAAAAACAAGTGCTTGTGTGTGCATAGATAAATGGCTCCTACGACGAGGAGAACCATACCAAGCGAGGAGTCCCATACGCAAGGATTCCTGTTGGAGACACTCAACAACCTGGTTACCGCCATCCGTGAAACGAGGCCAGAACCAGTCGCACCACGAAATGAGCACCTGGGAGGAGTGACTTATGAGAAGTTCCTCAAGCTTGACCCGCCAGTTTTCATTGGCAGAGCCGATCCTGAGCTCGCGGAGAGTTGGATCGAAGAGACGGAACGTGCCTTCTCAGTACTGGGAGTACCAGAAGAGAAGAAGACCAACTTTGGCACGTATCGATTAAAAGATAATGCATGGAAGTGGTGGGATACCACTAAACTTATCCAGTTCTCACAAGTCGAAGTCATTCCTTGGACTGACTTTCGGAGGACTTTTATGGATAACTACTTCCCGTTGCATTCCAGAAACAAGAAAAAGATGGAGTTTCTGGAGTTGAAACAGGGCGGTATGAGTCTAATGGACTATACCACCAAATTTCAGAATCTAGAGCGCTACTGCTCTCGATTGTTTGAAACAGACCAAGAAAGGGCCGACAAATATGTGAATGGTCTGCGCGAAGGGCTGCGATCTCGAGTGATAACAAGCATGCCTTCGACTTTTCAGGCTGCGGTAGCAGCAGCTTCAAAAATCCAAGAGGATTGGGCGCGATCTAAAGTGATCATAGCAAAGAAGCCCATAGTGAATGGTGGAAATCGTAAAAGGACATTCCCAAGTGGCTAGGGTTCACGACAACCCTTTCAAAAGAAGAAGTTCCAAGGAGGGAACAACACTCAGCAAGTCGTGAGGCCAAGACAGAACCCAACTCCGAATGGTCAGCAGTCCAACTTCAGCTGCCCAAGGTGTCGTATGAACCACCCTGGAAAGCCATGTCCTCGTGACATTGGTGGGTGCTTGTATTGTGGCAAGATGGGCCACTTTATAAGGGATTGCACCAAGAAGGCTGCAGATGAACAGAGGAGCAATGCCGGATCTGCCGGACCCTCTCGACCAGCGCCACAACGTTCTCAATTTCAACGACCTCCACCTAGAGTAGAACAAAGGCCTGCTGCAGGTCGTGTATACGCTGTAACGACTGAACAAGTCGAAAATGGTGACCTGATTGAAGGCACCGTACCTGTTAATGGACATGCAGCTTACGTCTTGTTTGATTGTGGTGCTACTCATACGTTTATCTCTGACGATTTCACCGAACAACTCCACGCTTCGGTGCAACCGATTGATAAAATGATCGAAGTATATAACCCATTGGGTTCACGCACCAAATGTATCCGATGTGTGAAAAATTTGGATATTGAGATAGCAGGGCAACACTTGCCTATTGACGCCATCCTGATCGATATGATACAGTACGATGTCATTCTGGGAATGAATTGGTTGGCTCAGAATAATGCCAAGATTCTGTGCCGCGAGGGCAGAGTAATTCTATCTCCACCCGGATTGCCTAAGATGGAATACCGGTTATCCAAACCTGTTCCACAGAAAAGGCTCATATCAGCACTTAAGGTACAAAAATACCTTAGGAAGGGTTGTGTGGCCTTCCTGTTGAGTCTCTCGGTGGAAAAATCCAACGACCAACCCCTTGAGAGTTTGGAAGTGGTACAGGAGTTTCCCAATGTATTTCCTGAGGAATTGCCAGGACTTCCGCCACTTCGTGAGGTTGAATTTGGAATTCAATCCTTACCTGGAACAACGCCGATATCTAAAGCCCCGTATCGAATGGCGCCAGCTGAACTCAGTGAGTTGAAGTGTCAGTTGGAAGAACTGATGGAACAAGGGTTCATCCGACCGAGTGTGTCACCGTGGGGAGCCCCGGTACTGTTTGTAAAGAAGAAGGATGGATCCCTTCGGTTATGCATCGATTATCGGATGCTTAACCAGGCAACTGTTAAAAATAAGTACCCGTTGCCTCGGATTGAGGACTTATTCGATCAACTCAGAACAGCGAGGGTGTTCTCCAAGATCGACCTCAGGTCTGGGTACCATCAGCTCAGAGTAAAGGAAGAGGATATACCCAAGACTGCCTTCAGAACGAGATACGGCCATTATGAGTTCGTGGTAATGCCCTTCGGACTCACTAATGCGTCTGCTGCCTTTATGGACCTAATGAACCGGATATTCAGACCATATTTGGATAGCTTTGTCATCGTCTTTATTGATGACATTCTCGTATATTCTGAGAACAAGGAACAACACATGGAGCACTTGAAAATCGTCTTGAAAACCTTTCAAGATAACCAACTCTATGCTAAGTTTTCAAAATGTGAATTCTGGCTAGACAAAGTGATGTTCCTTGGTCATGTGATCTCGAAAGATGGAATCGCAGTAGATCCTGCGAAGGTGGAAGCTGTGATGGACTGGAAGCAGCCAGAAAATATTACTGAGGTCCGTAGCTTCCTTGGACTTGCCGGATATTATCGGAAGTTCATACAAGACTTCTCCCGAATCGCCGTACCCATGACGAAATTACTAAAAAAGGGAGTCAAGTTTGAATGGACTGACCAGTGTAAGGAGTGCTTTGAGGTTCTCAAACAGAGGCTTACCACTGCCCCTGTCCTTACCTTACCTTCTGGTCAGGGAGGCTTCGTAGCTTATACCGATGCCTCAGGAACGGGTCTGGGTTGTGTGTTGATGCAGCATGGCAAAGTAATCGCCTATGCGTCACGACAGTTGAGGGTCCATGAGAAAAACTATCCAACCCACGACTTGGAGCTTGCCACGGTAGTGTTCGCGCTTAAAATCTGGCGACACTACCTGTATGGAGAGAAATTTGAGGTCATGTCGGACCATAAAAGCCTAAAATACCTCTTTTCTCAAAAAGAACTCAATATGCGGCAACGGCGATGGCTGGAATTCCTCAAAGACTATGAATTCACGCTTTCCTATCACCCTGGAAAGGCGAATGTTGTAGCAGATGCCCTTAGTCGCAAGACTGTTGGCACTCTGGCCAGCCTAACCGGACAATGGAAGTTGATGGAGGATTTCGTCAAGTGGAAGCCATTTTTGGCTGATTCAGTTAGAATCCAAATGTCATGTTTGACGATCCACATTGAGTTCCTCGATCGCATCGTAGCCGAACAGTTCAAGGATCCCCAGTACTTGGAATTGAAAGCTCGTGCTGAAAAAGATAACACTTTCTTCCATTTGAAAGAAGATGAAGGAATATGGATAGAAGAAAGAATTTGGGTTCCAAATAACCCTGAGCTAAGACAGGAAGTACTCCAGGAGGCCCATAGTAGCAAATATACTATCCACCCTGGGGGTACGAAGATGTTCCGAGATTTGCAGAGAAAGTACTGGTGGAAGGGTATGAAGCGTGATGTGGCTACGTTTGTCTCGAAGTGTTTGATCTGCCAGCAAGTTAAGATCGAACATCAGCGACCTGGTGGAAAGATGCAACGGATCGAGATTCCAGAATGGAAATGGGAAGGCATTACGATGGATTTCATCGTTGGATTGCCTCGATCCAAGAGACAACATGACTCAATATGGGTGATCGTGGACAGACTCACCAAGTCTGCTCACTTCCTGCCAATCAACACTCGATACTCAACTGAACGATTGGCGGAGATCTACATTCGGGAAATCGTTAGACTCCATGGAGTGCCGATTTCGATCATATCTGATCGTGACCCGAAGTTCACCTCTCACTTTTGGGAGCAGCTTCAGAGAGCCCTGGGGACGAAACTCAAGTTCAGTACAGCATTCCATCCCCAAACAGATGGGCAATCAGAACGAACCATACAGACTCTTGAAGATATGTTAAGAGCCTGTATGCTGGAATGGAAAGGTGATTGGGATTCCCACCTAGCGTTGGCTGAATTTGCTTATAATAATAGCCACCACGCTAGCATTGGGATGGCGCCGTATGAAGCCTTGTATGGACGACCCTGTAGATCACCAATCCATTGGGGTGAAGTGGGTGAGCGAACCTTGGACTCGCCCATTGTGTTGCAGCATTATACTGAGCAAGTCCACATGATCAGGAAGAAGCTACTGACTGCTCAGAGTCGACAGAAGAGCTACGCCGATCAGCGGCGTAGGGAACTCACTTTTGCGGTTGAAGATAAGGTTTTTATCAAGGTCTCTCCAACCAAGAGTGTGTTTCGTTTTGGAAAGAAGGGGAAGCTCAGCCCCAGATTCGTTGGTCCCTTCGAAGTTTTGAGCCGGATCGGAGAGACTGCCTACCGAGTAGCATTGCCACCACAATACGCGCAAATACATGATGTATTTCACGTATCAATGCTTAGAAAGTACGTTCATGATCCTTCTCACGTCATTCAACATGAACACATTGACATCCGAGAAGATATGACGGTAGAAGAAAGGCCAGTGGAGATCATGGACCGACGGGAGCAAGTGCTAAGAACGAAGGTCATTCCACTTGTTAAAGTGAGGTGGCAGCATCATGGAATCGATGATTGCACTTGGGAGCCCGAATCGGATATGCGGGATAAATATCCTGAACTCTTCACCTTGTACTCTTAGCTGAATTTCGCGGACGAAATTCCTTTAAGGGGTTAATGATGTAAGACCCGCAATTTTTCAGAAAATATCTGAATAAAATTCATGAGGCATTTACCGGTAAAAATAGCATTTCTTCTCAGAATGCGAAACGAATCAATTCCTACGAGCCAGTTATACTTAGGATATTCGTCGAATTGCGAATATATGCTCAAACACTCTGGAAGCCATAACTTCCTAACTAAACGAAATCAATAGATTCGTACGAGCCAACTTTCTTAGTTACGTCAATACGAAGAAAATGGCGTACTCAAAATTTTTCGGAAAAAAACGCCGGAAACCCGAAATTCTTGCGGGACCCACGGAAATATTGGTGGGACCCACAAAAATATTCCTCAGAAAATATCTGTTGGGACCCACAAAAATATCCCATGGAATATCCAAGTGGGCCCCACACCAAGGAACCTCTTGGAATTAAAAAGAAGCCAAGGGGGTAGAAGGGGCATGAGAAAATCCAAGAGGAGGTGGGCTTGGGCTATAAATAGCCCTCCCCACTCTCTCTCTTCTCATAAAAATCGACCCCCTCTCTCTCTTGCCTTCTCTCTCTCTCCTAAACCTCCCCTACCTAGCCTAGCCCACCTGAGCCCACCTGACCTGGTCTGAGCCTGCCTGACTTAGCCTGAGCCTGCCTGACCTGGTCCTAACCCACCTGACCTGGGTCTGAACCCACTTGACCTGGTCCAAACCCAGTTGACTTGACTTGAACCTAGTTGGGTTTAAAGTCAAAGTCAAAGTCCTTTTTGGTCCAGATTCCGGTTTGGATTTCTGAACCCAGACTTAGCCTACTTGAGCTGAGTTCGAACCTGCTGAACCCAGTTGAGTTGGATCGAACCCTGTTTGGTTCAAACCACTTAGGTTGAGTAGCTTGACCTACTCTACCTCTTTCTCAACTAAGTCAGCTTCATCTGACTTAGTCTGACCTCTTGAAGGAAGGCTCGAAGCCAAAGAAGCAACCCGGAGCCGTTTCTTCCACGATTTGAAGTAAGTTCGCTTCGTTGATCCATCTCTCTCAAGTATTTGATTGTTTGTATATAGAATATACTTTCTGAAGTAGTATCTTGCTTTAGTTCTTGGTTGAGCCCTCTAGGACGCTTCGGTGTTCACGCGCTCGCCTCGTAACTATCGTCGGATATATATGTTCGAATACGCAATATATGCGTTCTTCAAAATAGTATCTCACCCTAGTTCTTGGTTGAGCCCTCTAGGACACTTCGGTGTTCACTCGCTCGCCTCGTAACTATCGTTAGATACAGATCTAGGTGTATATCTGCTGATTCTGCCGACGCGTCTTATATCGCACAGGCTATGTAATTTACCTTTGCCGTCGCGTCGTATGATGCCAAGGCTCCCTGTTTTCTGCACTTCCGATTACTGCACTTCCGATTATGCATTTACTTACGCCGTCGCGTCGAACGATGCCAAGGCTCCTGCTTTCTGCAATGTATTTACTTACGCCGTCGCGTCGAACGATGCCAAGGCTTCTGCTTTGTTATATATGTAGAATATTTCGTTCAGTTACACACCCTGAACAATAGTATATGCATTTCTTTACGCCGCCGCTGTATAAAGCACAGGCTTCTGCTTATACTACATATATAGCGCATAAATGAGCATTCAAATGGAGATCAACTCCAAATCGCCCATGCGATTCCTTGACCGCTCCTCGTTCAAGATTCTGCTTGACGAATGAAGCCCCTATTGGAAAGGCTTCGGTTTTTGGCAAAATGCTCTTTACGTAATGACTAAGTCAATTTCGTATGGCCTGGCTATGGCCAAGGGTTCCTGCAACCTTGATGGATGCAAAGTACGCACAACGGTGCGCATCCATTTCCCGAATTAAGCGTGGCGATTTCCTACCAAAGAGGGGAGATGCCGCTGAAATGGATAAAAGAAACGCATGCTTTCTCCGTAAAAGAGAGGAAGTGCTGCTGAAATTTCTGAAGAAGCTATGAATAGCTCAGAAAGAACGTAGCAGGATACTCTGACATATAGCAGAGTGCTACCCAGTTCATGGTTTGCCCTCTACAACGTAGAAGGGTTCGTCGCACCACTGTCGGTAGAGCAGGGGAGGTGCTGACGAAATGGTTGGCAGAAGAGCTGCCGGAACCAATGGAACGGCATAATGATGTCCGTTGATGGAACGATGCCAGATCGGCTCGTATCCTTGTGCCTGCAAGGGCACCTTGCTCGTAAGGGCCGCTGAGCCGGAGTAGAGGTTGCGCCTTGTCTAGGTTTGGACTCGTTGCGTAAAAATACGCCGAGTAGCCGATCTATTTAGATCGAGTCATATGCATGCTCATTGAGAACGGTTACACAACCAGACTCGTAAGGGCCGAAGAGCCAGAATGTGTTGTTTCCACCCAAAGAGGTGTGATGCTCGTGGTGGCCAAAGTGCTAAAGAGCGGTGTTCTGCATGCATATGAATAAGACTTAAGGTCGCACATACCCCGCGGTTGAAGATCGTGTTAGGGGTACCCCCTCAGTAATGACTGTGTTGGGGCAGACTGAATGGGGTCGGGTACATACTCCCGTAGTGCTGAAAGCACAGGCTGCCTAAATGGCATGCAGATTCTGTCCAAGTAATTGTAAGACTGGCAGACCCCTTCAGGAATTATGCTCACTGTGGAATGACAGTGATGGTACAGCCTTGAGTGACATGTATTTTACTTTGGACCTGATAGAGTCCACGATGGCCTCAGTCACTCATGGGTTTTGGGGTCGTGGTTATCCTTAAGATCTAAGGATTGAACCCAACTACTGCAAGTAGAGGATGCATCCGAATATGGGCCTAGTAGGATTCTCCCAGTTGAAACACACTGCTCTACTATGGATAGGGTCAACAGGCCTCTGGGGTATCTAAAATACATAGAATAATCAACCCCCAGAACGTCGCGTTGATGCCCGAACAATAGCTCTACCTGCGTACCAAAGGCGGGAGCGGTTAATTATCAAACAATGCATTAGTTCTAGGTACAGCGATGCTTTGAATGTATGAGTGGATGACGTGTTGAGTCAGTCCTGCATAACCTTTGTGAAGGTGTCATGTTCGGTATACTACTGGACCGACTGGGCAAAGACCCGTGTTGTATCCGCACGACTAAGCGAAGCTCGAGGAGTTGTCCTTAGATGCGTGGGATACGGATGTGCCAAGTATGAAGACTTGAGCTAGACATCACTTTGAGACCCGGAAGAGGTCATGGCTAAGTCGTGGAGACTTAAGCGGCTATTCAAATCACAGCCCTGAAAAGGCTTGCTCTAAGTCATGAGGACTCGAGCGGATGTTCAACTCATAGCCCTACGGAGGCTCTTGCGATATACGCTAAGTCTTGGAGGCTTGAGCGTCGTTATTGCGTATTGCGACCCTGAGTGGTCATTATCGTACTTGAGTTGAATGGATGTATGACTGCATGCTTACCAGACCATCAGTGGTTCTGACCCCATTTCATGGGGTTTTCAGGTGTTGTACCTGCGTGGCGATATGCGGAGCAAGGCGGCATCGAGTTCTAGGGTTTCTCTAGACAGAGTTGTACTGCTTCCTTTTTATTGAACCTACACTGCTTTTCTAAGCAGTGGTGTTGTAATAAACAAGTGGTTTTCGATAAATGGAACACTTTGGTGGTCAATGAGTTGCTTGGCCACATACCTGCAACGTGCTCAGAGTTTTCTAAAACTGACGACTCATTATCGTCTGATTCCGCTGCTAAAAGCTTTTCTAAATTCCGCTGCAAAGAAAAAAAAAAGAAATTCATGAAAATTTTAACTTAGCTTTGTTTTGGAAATCCGGGGCGTTACACCCTTTTTAGGGAGAGTTCGAGGGAGCTCGTTCTTTTCGCATGCTATCCAATTCGTTCACTTAGCCCCTTTTTAGGGAGAGTTTGAAGGGACTCGCGTCTTTGTAAACCGATTGCAAAACAATTTCCAATTTTACACGAGGAACCCTTTTAATAGGGAGAGGCTCGACGGAGACTCGCTTTTCTTGTGACCCCCAATTTCATACTAGGCCATCTTCATCATGAAGGACCCTCTTTGCAGGGAGAGTGTGATAGACTCGTTCCTTTCATGACCCAATTTTCTGACCTCACTATTATCGGCCCCCTTTCCATAAGAGAAGCCTAATATTAGGGAGCTTTGACGAAAGCTCAATTTCTCTTCAAAAGTTCGTTTTGCAAACACCTCCTCTTTAGGGAAGAGAGGAGTATTTCCCATTTCCCATTCAGGTAAGGGCTAAGCCTGAGTCTCTCTTTTTGGGGAAAAAGAGAGGAGAATTTTCATCACAGATGTGTTGAGCCGGATTTCAAATACTCATTTTCACCAAGGATTTCAAGAAAATTTTGTCAATTTGTCAATCAATTGTTGATTTCAGAATCTTTATTGTACAAATCTTTATTTCAGTTTACCGTCAGCATTACTTCCAAAAGAGTGAAGCTTCTGCGAAAAGAGATTCAAAATTCAAATTCTTTTTATTGGCCAACCAAAAGGATGAAGGACAAGTCCTCGATATGGCCAGAAAAGAAGATTCAATGTTATTGAAAATCGTAGATGATTGATATTGATCGCAGTTATGGCACATCTTTAAGGATTATTCTTGTAAAGACAAGGCAGTGGAAATATCCTGAGCGCTAGAAAAGAGAGCATTTACCCAAGCCCCGTTTCCTCAAAATCACTTAAGCTGCAACTAAATATCCGCAAAAGGGATCTCTCACCTGTCGTCAAGATGAAGGCGAATTAGGCGAGTAGACCCCCGGGGCCAAAGAAGATTCGAAACATCTCCAAGATGATGGAGTTTGTGACGGATCCTTCCAGGGAAAGTCCAAAGCACTGTCGAGATGAAGGCAGATGCGATGAACCTCTCGACAATCCCTAAAAGATATTTAATTTCAGCTATCACCCAAAGATCTCCAAACCCATCATCCAAGAAAGATCGAAACATCTCCAAGTTGAAGGAGTTTGTGACGTACCCTTCCCAAAAGAGAGAAAGAGAGGAAAAAGAAAGAGAGAAAAAGTCAGAACATCTCCAAAATAAAGGAGAATGTAGCAAAAACCCAGAGAACCAAAAGAGTGCAGAAAGATTATCATGAGAGAAGCCCTCAGGATATCAAACTGCCAGATCTATCAAGAATCCTCTTTAATCTTGTGAAGTTCTATTATCAATACTCTTTCATCAACTGCTTTCATAATATCAAATTCTCTTTCTTGCTCATATCAAGAAAATTGATAACTTCTTTGAAGAAGGTCAATTGCGAGCAATTTGGATTTCAAGTCTCGATTCTACAAAGTGAACCTTGTTTGGAGGTAATGCTTTGGGTAGAAGAGAAAGAACATCTTTGTAAAAATATGCAACATTTTCAAAAAATTTTGAATCAACAGCAAGATTTCCAACATTTTGACAATATTTTCTAGCTATCCTGGCGTAAAGTGAGAGCTTGATGTCCGCCTTTGATACATCCTGACACCAATTTTAAATCCCTCCTAAGGACTTGATTCCTTCCCTTCTTTGAGAGCATGAACTCTCAGATTGCACACTTCCCTGTGTCCCCACTGTCCCACCATAGACAGTCCCATTTCGGTTCGAGGTTGAACCACCAATCATTTCCTCGTAAAAGGCAATTTCAAAAGCTGATTTTAGTCTCAGCAATGAGACGCCCAAAACCAATCCCTTTTCAAGCTTTAGAGACCCCATTTTCCTTCCTTTTGCAAAAACCCTGTCGGATTTATTGTGCAAGATCCGAAGGTTCCATCATGGTCTCTTCTTTCGAGGATTCCATTCCATTTCTGCCCAATCAGGATAAGGGTACAAACCTGAGCCTCATTCAAAGAGGTATTCCATTTCCGCTCGATCAGGATAAGAGTATAAACCTAAGCCTCATTCAAAGAGGTATTCCATCTTCCACCCGATCAGGATAAGGGTACAAACCTGAGCCTCATCCAAAGAGGTATTTCATTTTCCACCCGATCAGGATAAGGGTACAAACCTGAGCCTCATTCAAAGAGGTACTTCATTTTCCGCCCGATCAGGTTAAGGGTACAAACCTGAGTTTCATTTCGATGAGATATTCCATTCCCCAATCAGGTTAAGGGTCAAACCTGAGCTTCGTTCCATGCGAGGTATTTTTGTCCCATCCAGGTCAAGGGCATAAACCTGAACTTCGCTCTCATAGAGCAAATCTTTCCTCTTCATTCTCCATTTCATATCTACCATCTTCCTCGGGCTAATTTGTTCACGTCCAGTCAGATCCTTCTAACTAGGGCATTTTTTTTATAGCCCAAATTTGGTGTGTTTTTCTTTGCCACTAAGCTCGGCCACAAGCCGGCTTAGTAGCAAAGAGGGGCATCTGTAAACACCCCAAATTTTCACTCACCTCCCCGACATTTCCACCAAACACCATCATCCAGCCTTTGAAATCGCCGGAGGGCAAAATGGTCATTTTTTGAGCCCGGACCTTGCAAAAGTCCAAATTTCATCTGAAACTCTCAAAATTTCTCTATTTTTTTATTTCAGATGTTTAAAATTTTACTCCTGACAGGAGACAGACATCTCCAAGTCTTGGTTCAAGGTTGCATTGCATAAGACATGACATTGCATATCATTGCATAAGCATTTCAAATCACTGCACTGCACAGCATGTCATTTCGAGGTCCAGAACTCTTGATTTCAAAATTTTCAATCCAGATTAGAATTTTAACTCTTTTCAAAATTGATTTCAAAACCCCGGGTCTTCAAAGTTATCAATTCTTCCCATTTTACCCCCAGGGCCCTGAATTTCAAAATATTTCCTCAAGAAAACAATCTGGATAATTTTCAATAAATTTCAACTCAGATTTTGCCTTTTGTCAGCTATTTCAACTATCCTCTTTTTACAAAATTGCCCTACGAGGGCCAACTCTTTCCAAAAATTCCTGTTTTACCAATTAGTTCAGATTTTATGAAAATTCCAAAAAGAAGTTGTGGTTTTATCCTTATTTCAATAAAGAAGCAATGTGGGACCCACACTGAGGTGGCGTCACACAAGCTTTCCTTTTGAAAATTTGAATTTTGAAAAACCCAAAAAAATAGGAGCCTTGTCCCCTGGATTGGTGCCACTTGTCTTTTCTCTCTCCTCTCATCCACATGCCAAGTGTCAGTGTGGGGCTACCTTCAGAAGCCGCCACATGTCATCCCATTTATCTACCATGTGTCACCCTATCCATCCTGCGCCATGTGTCAATCCAAGATTACCAGGAGATGCCAAGTGTCATAGGTTGTCCTGTCTAGAAAACGTGGAGCTTGTCTCCTCTGAGGTGGCGCCACTTGAAGTGGGTCTCCTGCAGGGGACACGTGTCAACCTCTCCCTCCTTCTAGAAAAGTAGCCTGACACATGTCTCTCCCTACTTTTCTCAGAAAAGTAGGAGACACGTGTCACTCCTAGATTCCTCCAGAAAAGGTAGGCTTGTCTCCTCTGAGGTGGCGCCATTTGGAGTGTGTCTCCTGCAGAGGACACGTGGCAAGCTCTCATTTCCTCAGAAAAAGAAACTGCCATGTGTCATTTCCTGCTATCTTCAGAAAAGCTAGAATTCAAATATTCAAATCTCCTCATAGGTGGCGCAAATCCTGAACTTCTACCCTTTTCCATGTTGTCTGAGATGGCGCCACATGGCTTGGCTCTCCTTCTCTCCCCTCTGCCACGTGTCATCTTCTGCTTCTTTCAGAAAAAGCAGGTGACACATGTCTCCTTCTCACTCCTTCAGAAAAAGTAGAGGACACATGTCTTCTCCCTACTTTTTTTCAGAAAAGTAGGAGACACATGTCACTCCTGGCTTTCTTCAGAAAAAGCAAACCATTCAAAAATTCAAACAGGGCCTAGGTGGCGCAAATCGTGAGCCCTGATTTTTCCAGATGGCCTGAGGTGGCGCCACATGTCCTTTCCCTCCCTCTTGCCACATGGCATCGTAGGAGCCACCCTGAGGTGGCGCCACATGTCCACCCTCCATTCCTCCAGGGCCAACCTCCATTTGAATTTCAAACTTCCCCCTGAGGTGGCGCCATTTGAGAAAGCCTCTCCAGACAGCTGACACTTGTCCGCCACATGTCCAGACCTCCCTGCATCAGAAAAAGTAGAAACCCCCCCCTATGAGGTGGCGCATTTTGCTTCCTCCCTTTATGTCCTCCTGCCACATGGCATTGTAGGAGCCACTCTGAGGAAATGCCACATGTCAGCCCCTCCTTTCCTGCAGAAAAAACAAGATTTCAAACATTTGAACTCCCCAGAGGTGGCGTCACATGGCATGCCCCTACTGTTCCAACTTTACACCTCAGAACACCTTTTGAGGTGGCGCCATTCCAGGACTCCACTTGGCTCCATTTTGATTTTTATTTTATTTTTAATAAAAGTAGCCCACCATGAGGTGGCGCCACTTGAGGGCTCCGTGCAAAAGCCAAATTCGAATTTCAAACCCCCAGATAGCACCCCCTGAGATGGCGCCACATGGAGGGCTCAGATTGAGCCTGTTTGAATTTCAAATTTCTTCAAAAAAATTTATAAAAACAAGGCTCCACGCCCAGGAGAGGAGACCATCTTTGGAGACCATTTTTGTGAACTTGAAAATCCGACCTAGCCTCCCTAAAATCTGATTCTGAACTTTGGAAATCGTGCCCCCTTTAGCTCATTGGAGAAGGTGGAGTAAAGTTCGTGCAGTGGTCAATTCGACTCAAGCATAGGTCGATTTTGGTGAACCATCCGAAGCCTGGAGCAAAGGACGAAGGAAGCTTGTGATAGCCGCCCCTTTCAAGAACTTCTACGCTGCGTAACGAAGCAAGGTGCACTTCTTTTCCCCTTGATTTGATGCCATAATTCGATTCAGGAGTCGTTTGAAGAAAGAGCTCATCCGAGAGATGGACTGAGCTATTCTCATAAAACGACATATATAAAAATGTTTAATTATGCTTCCTTGATGATTTTTAACCTTCATGCATTTAGCTAGGTTTAATTTGCATTTTATTTCATTCATTTAGCATATTTCATGAATTAATTAGGATTAATTTAGCATTTATTTCAATTCTGCTTATTTTCAGTAGGTCTCTGTTTTTGTCAGTCAGTCCAGACGTCATTTCATGCATTTATTTTTTATTAAAAATTCTAACAAAATCACATAATGCGCCCAAAGGTGTCTCTGAAATTTTGCCAAAAATTCGGAGGCATTTGAATTTGTTTACTGCGGTAAACATTCAAAATGGCAAGTCGGGTTTTGTTACCCGGGATGCGTTTCAAAAATCATTTGCCGACTTGTAAAATCGAGATATCCCTCACGAGAGATCCGATTTTCGATCCGAAAGATGTTATGAACTCGGGAGAATGTCTAGTTTTTAATATGATTTTTTCCGATTTTTCTAATGTTTTTTAATGTTGACAAAAATCTGAGATTTTGGGACACGTGTCAGAGCCTAATTTCGGCCTACGAGATTTTGGATCGACTTAGGGCTATGGTTTCTCTTTGTATGTTGCTCCAAATCCAAAACTGTAAAAAGTGAAAGTTGTGTACGAGATATCCTCTGTTTTCATCTGAAAGCCTGTGATTTTTAGAATAGTGTTTATACCTGCTTAGGATTTTTTTTGTTAGTCCCCTGTTTTGCTACATTTGTCTGTTCTGTTAGTTTAGGCAGGAATAGTTATATTTTTATCTGTGTTTCCGTTGATCCAATGCCGAAGTCATAAACATGAAAGTTGTTCATGTAGGTGTCTTTCATAGCTCTGATTAATTTCATAAATTTCCATGGCAGTTTTATATTTTTTCGGCATTTTACATCAGATTAGAGTGATTTTTACCTCTGTCAGAACTAAATCCCTGTTTCTGAACTCACCATGGCTCAAATCCCGAGCCTGTAAAAACCAAAAATTTTCCATTTAGGGTCTTTTAGCAGTTTGCAAAATATAAGAAGTTTCTATGGTGTAAATCTTGCATTATCATATTAGGCATTGCATTTGGTTCGGATCCATAGGCAAAATCCACCATTCTAGGACTTTCTTTGAATTTTAGCATTTAAATCATATCATTTCGTGATTTTTAGCATTCTAGGTGGTTTATCAGAGTAAGTAAATGCTTCATACCGAATTTGGTGCAATTCGGAATCCATTTGAGGTTCGGATTAGTCATAATACCAAAACAGGGTCCCGCAAGACCCGGATCCAAGTGAAAAACAACCGAAAATCGTTATTTTTGATAAATTGCAAAATATCAAATTCTGATTTTACAGCCTTAGTGTGTTTAGCAGTATGTCATCATGTCTCTTACTGCATTTCATCATCATTTAATTCAATTTGAATTTCGAAATCTCAGTTTTACCAAGTTTTCCTTCAAAAAACCCTGATTTTAAAGGTGTAACTTTAATTTTAAGGGTATTTTGGTCATTTTGACCACCAATTCCGAATTCCAAACAGTTTTCTACTGAGTTTCTTGCATTTTCATCATTTCAAAATATCAAGGAAGCATGAGAATAGGGTTTATATCCAATTAAATCCAAAATTTTATAATATTATTGGAAAAACTTGGAAAAACCCACATATTTGAGCTAACCCAATTTCAAGTTTGGCAGGAACAATCAAAAGAAGGAGCTGAAGTCTGCAAATTTCTTTTATTTCCTTTATTTAAGTGATGTAATAATGTAAATTTTGGAATAAGAGAGTTAATTTCCTGCTTAGACTAGGATGCATATCATATAGTTTAAATTTATGCAATATCCTGATTATATGATTCATGCATTTTATTTCAAAAGCACTATGGATGTTCACGAATGGCACGTGCACCAACTCTTAGGGAGTTGATGGACTCGGTGGGATCCATATTTACGACCCTAGTCGGAATATGGACGAGACCCAGATCCGTCATCTTTCTACTAGTCACATAGAGCCTACACTCTTAGGCTATCTTAAAATGCACATCATATTTCCAAAGTTTTCAAAATCATGTGCATTAAATCAATCAAGTTCTGAATATATTCATGGCCAAAGTCAGGATATGTGAAGGATTTATTTGGACTTACTGCACATTTTCCAACCAATTCCTCAGAAAGTCTTTTCAAAGGGCATTCATTCACTCATGTCATTGGCATCATGAAATCATTAGTTTTCCCACGATTTTCTTAAGAAAACTTCATTCTCAAGAAATCGATTTCTCAAAGAAACTCTGAGGATTTTCCAAAATCGGTTTTCCAAAGTCAAGTTTTTCCACAGTTTTCCCAGGAAAATGATATTTTCTTAAGAGATTCAAAAGAGTTTTCCAATCTTTCTCCAAGATCCAAAATCGATTTTCAAGTATTTCAAAAGGTAAAATTTCCAGGATTTCGATTCCCCAAGTTTTGAATTTCCTTCTCCAATGAGTTTTCCTATAAATCTTCTATCATTTTCCTAAGAAAACTCTCAAAGTCCAAGTTTTCCTAAGAAGTGTTTCCTCTTTTCAAAAGGTTCATCTTTTCTCAAGAATCTCTTCCATTTTCCCAGGATTTTCAACCATTCATAATTTTCCCAAGTCTCTATGAACATTCCTGAGATTTCAAATCTTTTTCATCTGAGTTTCCTGAGAAATTGACTTTCATCTTTTTCCTGAGAGAATCTTTTCAACTCCAAATATTTTCCAAGCATACATCATGTTCTTCCAAGCTGCATTTTTCCAAAACCTCATAGCACATGCCTGAATTCTCTGTGCATTTAGGATAGAACATAACTTCGATGATTTAACTAAGTCAAGATAGTTTTGGTCCTTGGTTCGATTACCCTTGTTAAAGGCGGCAGGAACGGTCGAACCTCGTACCGACAGGTCGAGCCCCATCCCATGGATTTTCCCGCAATTTTCAAAAACGGAGGCGAGTATTTCAAAAGCAATTTCCAAAATCCGGTCAAGTTTGAAGCGCGAAAGCGTTTTCTCTTTTTCTCTTCCGCAAGGAAGGGAAGACGGGGGAAAAATTTCGCGACGATAACAGAGCAGTGGGGCATGACACCGATCACTGCTTCGTCTTCAAAAATATTGTTCAGGATTGCGTCGACAAGAGTCTCTTTGTTGAAGACGAAGAGGAAGATGAGCTAGCCGTCATGACCAAGTCTCTCATGGGCTACTTAGAAGACTGAAGATGTCAGAATTCTCCTACTTTTCTCCCCTTTTTCACCTTTTAGGGGACCAGTCAGCCCAGTCCTTTTGTGACCTGTTGGTCAAAGTATTTGTGAATATTTCAGTTCTTTGTTTTCAGTTTTGCTCATCAATGAAATGTCAATTTTCCTTTAATCTCTGATATCACAATACTTCCTTCATCTTCCACATAGGGGCATTTGCTTTTGAAAATCTATATTTCAAGAATCTCTTCATCAACTTTTATTAAAACCACATTTTTCCTGTTCTTCTCAGAATGCGGGACCAATCCTGACATCATTCACAAGAGAAATGATATTACCTATGAGGGTTTTTCAAAAATCATGAAATTTTGAAAGCCTTCATAAACAAAAAGTTCAAATATTCTTTTATCCAACTTTTGTCAAAGATCAACCCTCGTGTTGATCGTATTTTTCCAAAAAATAGGTTTTGAACCATTGCACTGAAAAATCAACCCTCGTGTTGATCATGTTTTCCAAAATAGGTTTTTTGAACCATTGCATTGAAGGATCAATCCTCGCGTTGATCTTATCTTCCAAAATGGGTTATAAATCATCATATTCAAAGATCAATCCTTGTGTTGGTCTTATCTTCCAAAATGGATTTCAAATCTTTATAGATCAATCCTTGCATTGGTCTCATCTTTCAAAATAGATTTCAAATCTCTATATTCAAAGATCAACTCTTGTGTTGGTCTTATCTTCCAAAATGGATTTCAAATCTTTACATTCAAAGATCAACCCTTGTGTTGGTCTAATCTTTCAAAATGGGTTTTCGAATCATTCAAAAATCAATCCTCATATTGATTTTAAATCATTATATTAAAAGATCAACCCCTGTGTTGGTCTTATCTGTCAAGATTGGTTTTTAAAAAAAAAAAAAAACATTATATTCAAAGATCAACCCTTGTATTGATCTTATTTTCAATTTCGAACTGTCATTTTTAGAAATTAGATCTGTTGCTGATCTTCTTTTTTCAAAAATTAGATTTCAAACCATTGCCTTCAAAAATTGACCCTCATGATGATCTCTCATGTTTGATTTGAAGGATCAGTTCTCGCACTGATCATTCTTCTTACGGTAGATTTTCTTTCCAAAAATGATTTTTCACTTATCCTTAAATGAACATTTTCCTTCCAAGATCCCATATGCAGGCAAGATCAGAAAACTCCTTTTTCTCAAATCTTATAAATCTTCCGTTAAATTTGATATCTTTATCAGTTTCATTCATTTTGTTCATATTTTTATCAAGTTTACATCAATTTTATCAAATTTTACCAAGTTTTTCTCAATTCTATTAAAATTTTATTTTATTCTTCTTTACCCTTTCAGGTTAAGGGATAAACCTGATGCCTCTTTCCCATGAGGTATTTCCTTTATTCTTATTTTCCCCCTCAGGTTAAGGGATAAACCTAACCCTCGTTGTCCGAGGTGTTCCCATTCAGGATAAGGGATAATCCTGAAACCCCTCGTAGGAGCCACAATGCTACCTATGAGGATTCTTTTGTAAATACAAGTTTTGCCAGTCTTTATTGATTTTCTAGATTTATATCAATTTCCCTTCATTAAATTTTCTTAAATTCTATCCTTTTTTTTCCATTCAGGATAAGGAAAAATCCTGAAACCCCTCATAGGAGCAACAGTGCTACCTGTGAGAATTCTTTTCCAAAATAAATCCTCAAATAAATTTCTTTTCTTCTTCTCCATTTTTATAAATTTCATTCTTTTTTCCCCTTTCAGGTTAAGGGGTAAACCTGAATCATTCCTTTCTAAATTCTCATTAAATTTCTATTTCATTTCCCCTTTAGGACAAGGGGAAAATCCTGAAAATACCGACAATCATTCTTGCTCAAATCTCAAGTATCTTAGAATGTCGGTGTCCCTTTTTCTCCATCAGAAAACCCAGCACTCACACTGGGGCATTTTTTGAAAAATCCAGTACTCATACAAGTAAGCCTAGCACTCGTGCTAGTGTCTGACTGACCTCAGGTCACAATCTTTCCTCAATTTTCCTCAAATTCTGTCGATCTTCCATCAATTTCTACCCCTTCTCATCAATTCTCCTTTGAGATTTGAGTTTCGACTCGAACTTCCAACTCTTTCCCTGAGATTCGAGCTTTGACTCGAATTTTCCAACTTTTCTTGAAGATTTGAGTTTTGTCTCAAGTATTCTTTCCTTCAAAAAACTGGACTTTCAAGTTTTCCTTCCAAATTCGAGCCCTGACTCGAATTTTTCCTACTTTCCTTTGAAAATTTGAGTTTTGTCTCAAGTTTTCTTGCCTTCAATAAATGAACTTTCAAGTTTTCCTTTGAGATTCGAGCCCTGACTCGAACCTTCCTGCTGTCCTTCGAAAATTTGAGTTTTATCTCGAGTTTTTCTTGCCTTCAATAAATGAATTTTCAAGTTTTCCTTTGAGATTCGAGCCTCGACTCGAACCTTCCAGTTTTCCTTTGAAGACTCGAGTTTCGACTCGAATTTTCCTGTTTTCCTTGTAAAAAAAACCTGAGTCCTAATTCGTTTGGTTTTTTTCAAAACCAACTTCTGAGTTAGGCTTACCTTTAAAACCCAGTTTTATGCCAAACTTGCCTTCAGAACTTTAAATTTACATTTACCTTCAGAATTCAGCCTCATGTTGGATTCTTCTCCAGAATCCCACTGATATGTCAAAATTTGATGTTAAGCAAAGGTTTCGTCATCAAGGATTTCAGGAATATATTGCCAACTTGCCATAAAGTAGTTGTTAATCTCAAAATTATATAAAGAATTTCCTCAAATCTCCTTAAGTATTCCTTCCAAAAGGGTGAAGCTTCTGTGAAGAAAGGCTCAAACTCCAAATTTTCTGTTGGTCAACCAAGAGGATGAAGAAAAAAATCTTCGACATGATCGGTAAAGGAAATATTCAATAATGCTGAAGAGCCATAAATGAGCTTATATTGATCATAGCTATGGCACATTCTTAAAGATTATTCTTTGGCAGTAAGACAGTGGAAATATCCTGGGCAGTCAAAAAAGAACCTACCCAGTTCATGTCTCCTCAAGTCAGTTAAGCTACAAATCAAATGTCCGCAAAAGGGATCTCTCAATTGTCGTCAAGATGAAGGCGAATTAAGCGAGAAGACCCCTGGGGCCAAAGAAGATTTGAAACATCTCCAAGATGACGGAGTTTGTGAAGGATCCTTCCAGGGAAAGTTCTGATCACCGTCGAGATAAAGGCGGATGTGATGGACCTATCGACAAACACTAAAAGATATTTGATTTCTGCTATCACCTAAAGACCTTTTGAGCCAATATCATCAATAGAATCTCTGAGATAAATGAAGGATCGGAACATCTCCAAGATGAAGGAGTTTGTGACGTACCCTTCCCTGAAAAAGAGAGAAAAGTCAGGACATCTCCAAAATGAAGGATGATGTAAAAGCCCAAGAAAGCCCCATGACTCAAAAGAGTGCAAAAAGATCATCATGGGAAAATGCCCAGGATATCAAACTGCCCAAACTTCAAAGAATCTTCTTTATCTATGTGAAATTCTTCTATCAATATCTTCTCATTTAATTACTTTTATGAAGCTAAGAATATTTCATCTGCTTTCATATCAAGGAAATTGATAGCATCCTTGAAGAAAACCAACAACAAAATTTGACTTTGATTCTAGACTCTATAGAGTTAACCTAGTTGGGGGTAATACTCTAGGCGGAAGAGGAAACATCTTCCGAAAGTGCTTACCTTAAAATTACCTTGAAACAACTATAAATTTTATCATTTTGGCAAAATCTTCCTGCTTTCTTGATAAGAAATAATAACTTAACATCTGTTTGATACATCTTGGTGTTGCCTTTTCCTTCTTTCGCATAGTCGAAAGAGTTGCCTTCCCCTCTTTCATAAGAGTTGCCTTCTCCATCTTTCGCTTTGTCGAGAGACTCGCCTTCTCCTTTCTAAAAGGATCGCCTTCTTCGTCTTTCGCTTTGCCGAGAGACTCGCCTTCTCCTTAATAAAAGGATTGCCTTCCCCGTCTTTCGCTTTGTTGAGAAACTCGCCTTCTTCTTTCTAAAAGGATCTCCTTCTTTGTCTTTCGCTTTGTCGAGAGACTCGCCTTCTCCTTTCTTAAAGGATTTCCTTCCCCGTCTTTCGCATTGTCGAGAGACTCGCCTTCTCCTTGATAAAAGGATTGCCTTCCTCGTCTTTCACTTTGTCGAGAGACTCACCTTCTCCTTGATAAAAGGATTGCCTTCCTCGTCTTTCGCTTTGTCGAGAGACTCGCCTTCTCCTTGATGAAAGGATTGCCTTCTTCGTCTTTCGCTTTGTCGAGAGACTCGCCTTCTCCTTGATAAAAGGATCGCCTTCCCCGTCTTTTGCGTTGTCAAAAGACTTGCCTTCTCTTTGACTAAATGATTGCCTTCCTCGTCTTTCGCTTTGTCGAGAGACTTGCCTTCTCCTTGTTAAAAGGATTGCCTTCTTCATATTTTACATTTTGCCTTCTCCTTGTCAAAAGGATTGACTTCTTCATATTTTACATTTTGCCTTCTCCTTACCAAAAGGATTGCCTTCTTCATATTTCACTTTTGCCTTCTCCTTGCTAAAAGGATTGCCATCTTCATATCTTCATATTTTACCTTCTCCTTGCTAAAAGGATTATCATCTTCATCACCATCTTCATATTTCACATTTGCCTTCTCCTGTCGAAAGGATTTGCCCTCTTTCATTTTTCACCTTATCAAAAGATTCGCCTTCTGTTACCTTATTCATCGTTCATTTTTTTCTCACATCTCCTCATTTTTCATCTCTCACATTTCCAGAAGAGTTGCCTCATTCAGCTGAAGTATCTCTCCTTTCCCATCACGGTTTTCGAGAAATCCGTATGGTTGTACCCACTCAGGTTAAGGGTCAAACCTGTATTTTTTGTGAGATGTCGTCAAATTTTAAAAAGTTGATTCAGTCTCAGCAATGAGACGCCCAAGACCATTCCTTTTTCAAAGCTTCAGGGAATTCCATCTTCCTCCTTTCGCAAACTCCTTTCGGATTTGTTCATCCAAACTCTGAATGTCCCATCATGGTCTCTTCACTCGAGGATTCCATTTGGTTGTCTCCTTCAGGCTAAGGTTTAAGCCTGAACCTCACCCCTCGAGGTATCTTTCTTTTTCGGGTTTTGGTTAAACCTGAATCTCGTTCCAACGAGTTTCCCTCATTTTGATGAGGTGTTCTTCCAGTCCCATCATGGTTCTTCCCATCGAGGAAACCATGCTTTGTATATCCATTTAGGATAGAGTCCTATTTGAGCTTCATCTCATGAGGCATTTTCCAAAAATGTCCCATCAAGGTCTTCATATATTTCTTTCCCCGTCCAAATTACATTGATATATCTTCGTCCCATCCAGGTTAAGGGCTAAACCTGAGTCATTCAAAAAGTTGATCTCGCCTCACTCATAAGACTTCATCAAAATTCTTATCTTTTCATTACTTCGGGATCTTCACCCAAAGTCCCATCACGATTTTCTCATTTTTCTACTCAATCATATCATTTTTGAGGATTTTGTCTCCCCAAGGCCATTCAGGATAAGATTTTAAGACTGAAAACCATGTCTTTTAAATCAATTCTTCCGCACCCAGTTCAGATCTGCTGACTGGGGCATTTTCAAAATTTGGAGTGTTGTCTTTGCCACTAAGCTCGGCTTTCAACCAGCTTAGTAGCAAAGAGGGGCATTTGTAAACACCCCAAATTTTTCAAAATTTTATAAAAATGACCCTTTTGCCCCTAACCCCATTTTCTGAGAAAGTCAAAGCGATTTTAAAGATAAATTTTAGTCATTCTTCAGATTTTCTGAATTAAAATCCATATTGATGTATTCAAATTCAATTCCGGATCTGAATCCAGTGTTTTAAATCCGTACTCTCTCAAAACCCGGATCCTAATGCATTTTCTGAAGAAATTTTCTCAAAATAGCTTTTTGTAAATATTTTTACAAAAACACCAAAAAATTAGTTTTTAACCTTAGATTTCTCGTAAAACCTTAGGATTTTATTCTAAAAATACAAAAAATTGAAAACTAACACAAAACCCAAAAATTTGGAAAAGTTACGAGAGAAACAAATAATTTCTAGCCTTTTGAAGTTAACCTTTACTAAAAACCTCATCTTAAACTATTTTTTTAGAAAATTTCTCAAAAGAAACCTCTTTTTTTAAAACCAAAAGCCACTTTTTCGAAAAATCCTGAAAGGGGATCCTCTATTGGGAATTCGAGGAAATTTGCAACGGCTTCCCTCCGCCTCCCACCATTGATTTTCAACAAAACCATCACCTGGGTTCTCCTCCCTCCATCTCTAACCAACTACCCCTCGAATCCTCCTTCTCCCAGTTTAAAAGGAGCACACAGCAGTCGATGGAAGGATCCGTCTTCCCCACACCACCGGTCTTCTTCCTCTTCTTCCCTCTATTTCTAATTTGCCTTCTCTCAGATCTTCTCTGATCAAGCAAAGGAAATTCGTCTCCTGCCTCTCCATTGTCATACATCCTTTACCTCTTCACTGCGTATCCCCATCAATTTCCATCCAAAATCATCCACCCGATCACGCCTCATCCATCTCGCATGAGCCCCATCGAGAAATCCCTTCTTCTCAGCATTTTCACTTCTCTGGTTCTCTAAAGAGAAATCCTACAGTAGAGTTTCTTCCTTCTTCTGAAGAGATTATCTCAGAATCCCCTGCGGAATCAAGTAAGCCCCCCCTTGGCTTTCTCTGAATTTTCTTTTTGTTTCCCTATTTTAATCCCCATTTACGCACCCTGGGTGGTGTTGGATTGCTTATGGCAATCTCAACCCACCTCGTGCAACAATAATCGGAATATCTCATTCCCACATAATTTCTTTTTTTTTTAATTTTTCCTTTTTTTTATTTTCTGTTGATCATAATTACCTGAGATATTTTGATTTTGTTATTCACGAATATCCCTTTCTGTCCATTGATTTCATGTATGAC
The DNA here is from genome assembly GCF_984573655.1 of Nuphar pumila. Classification (NCBI taxonomy): domain Eukaryota; kingdom Viridiplantae; phylum Streptophyta; class Magnoliopsida; order Nymphaeales; family Nymphaeaceae; genus Nuphar; species Nuphar pumila. The sequence goes on along the minus strand of NC_143257.1, from coordinate 58,109,788 downwards.
AACGTTCAGCACTGTGCTCTGATTATGTAAGTTTTTTTTTTTTGCCTTGCATTCATCATTTACCATGCCATACGATCGATTGTAGAATCGATGGGAGTTCCATTGCTGCCTTCTGTTCGTTTTTTTTCTTTTATTGCCTTTGTTTTGTCATTGCAATTTCTATCTTCAATTTTTGTTAATTTGATTTTATTATACCAGTATCATGTTATTGTCCTCATATCATACCATATTGGATTCCATCAACATCATCATAAATCAATTCAAATTCACAATGAGGTTTACTGCAAGAGACTAGACGTCTGTTACAGAGAGATTTCTGGATCTCTGTACGCTTAAGTTTCTCTCACTTTACCTTATCTTTTTTTTATTTTTATATACTCATCATATTTACCATCTAGGATGCTTTAGTTGGCATATACCTTGACCATATTGGGTATTTTGCCCTTCTGCAACTTATGCATTTCCCTGATTACCCACTTCCCACCATCTGTGGATTCAATGTTCTGATGTGTTCACGGTTCAATTATGAGCACCTAAGAGGGAATGATATTTAAGAAGATGATCAGTAATAAAGAGACCATTTTGTCTCCAGGATTTGGGTTTTATTCGGTTTCAGCATTTTCTCTTGTGTGGCATTTATCAAACCCATGCATCATCCGGGTGACCACAGATCACCTCTTTGAATAGATCGAGCTTGGGGAGTGTCGCTCTTGTAACAGAGGGCTCGTTGGGTCCGTTGTTGTCTTTGTAAACCCTCTTGTTACCAGGGTCCGATGGAGGTGGACATCCTGGTCGCAACTTGTCTCATTGTCGAACAAAGATCAAAATAGGATCTCTGTCATCATTGTTCATCAACAGAATGCCACTTCTTGCCTGGATTTGGGGTACATTTACATCTACAGGAAAGCAAAGAGTGCATGATCTTGGTGCCAAATGTGCATTTGTTGTCAGATGTACATTGATTAAGGGAAAATTTCAATATATTCGATGAACTGGGGTGTTATTTAGATTTATGTTTCCCCTTTGAGTTTAGCGTGATCCTCCCCATTTTAGCGTTTTATGCATCGCAGACTCATCTGTATGGGTCAGTCAAGCATGTTGTTCATGTTCTCATTTCAGTCCCTCATGATCTATCTTCTGCAATCTTGAACGATAACTATAAAGTCTATGTTAAGCATCAATGACGTTGATAACATTTGCACCATAATTCGATTATATGTGTGTGTGCATCTTCAGGTAAAAATGAGGCTCAATATAACATCACAGGTATGTTGCTCCTAAAGATCAGAGAATCTCATTCATCATACAAGCCCTGTGATGCAGGCATTCAATTACATTGTATAGTGCTTCTGAAATTACTGATTAGCATTTTCCAATCCATGATTTTTCTTTCTCATTGCATTGACTAACCAGTTTAGTATTGTTAACACTGTTACACTGCTGCATCCTATACGCATTAGTATGATCACCATGTCCATCTGTAAATCTTTGCGGCATACCTTCAAAGCAGCATACCTCCTCCCACACAACACTCGTGTGCTTGTTCCCCTACATCAAACACCTAATATTCATCACAATATAGTCTAATACTCAGGCAAGACAAGAAGGAGATCATCATGGGCCTTCAGATTGGATGATATTTAAAATTCATATATCAAGATGATCAAAGACTCATTCATGCCTTTTCTCGATTCTCATTCTTGGAATGGCACAAACCAGAGAAATCCTTTTGCTACATCTTGGGGTGGAAAGCGTTTGGTAAATGACAGTAACAACATTTTTACAGTTCAGGCTTTGGTTAATTGGACTTGTTCATAATTGGGCTTCTGGCAGTACCCTATTGAATTTTATGATACAAGGACAGTTTGAAGAGCATATGTTGTTCACAGAAAATTTTCTGTGTAAAGGTATATGAAATCATTACAGGGACAGGAGATGAATTGGCAAAGGTGATCTTGATCACCAACAGCCTGATGGCACTGTATTTTCCAAACAGAAAGTTTAAATGATATGGGGGTTGTCGTGCACATGAGGGTTCTACCAAGGTAAGTTGGTGTGCCTCTTGAACCGGTGGAAGTCAAACGCAACTACCAGTGACTCTTACGCCCAGATCCAAAGATCTCTGCTGTGGTTTCTTATTTGAATTCTTGTCATATGCCCCTTTTCATGTGCCTATACATTTCTAAAATGTACCTGCCAACTATCATGTCATACCACCACATTCCACCATACTTAGCTTCATTCACCCACCATCACCTGTCTGCTGCTGCCACCATTTCCCTGCACCCATCATATGCATCTTTACCACTTATGCACTTAGCCATACTGCTGAATCACATCTCACAGTACCCATCTCCTGCAAAAGGCACTATTCACATCTTTCACAACTCCTCTACCTTCAAACCACCTGTTATATTTGTACACTCAGCAATATTGCTGAAGCCCTTTGCACCAGTAGGTACATATACTGCCTTTTATTTTAATTTACCCCTCTCAGCATATTGCCATACATGCGTACCATCTCCATTTTACATCTTCAGCCCGCATTACCATAGCACCTCACTATTGTATACCTTATATATCTGCTGAACATCATACACTTATACAAGTCCAGCATCATTTTTATTGTTATTTCACTACAATTACATCCATCGTCCCCTGCTACCACACCTGTATAAGCATGTTGCTTATTTATACCCCTTGTATATATTCATTAACACCCTTTCTCACTAGTTTAGTATACCATATATATGCATTTATATGTGATCATCTTCATGAATCTATGCATCAAAGTAGATAGATTTCTCCATTGTATATATCATTCACATCTCTCATTATCATAGGTATATTTACATTTCATCATAAGCATAACCATATGCACATTGGCCCTTCATATGGTATTTTCTGGTTTTCGTATATTTCCATATCTTATCCTATGCTAACTTAATATTTTGCAGGGAATACATAAAAAAAAAAATATTGCTTTCTTTCTTAGATTAGGATCTTATCATTTCAGTTTCAATTTCAAGATTGTAATAGTTAGATTCTAATAAGAATTTACTTTTCCAACTTTTAGATTAGAATGAATGAGCATTGTAAATATCATAAACTGTTTATTTTCATGCTTTTTGCCTTTATTTCTCAAATTCTCACAAATGGCTACACGAATGGCACATGCACCATTTCGTAAGAGGTAATAAATCCTAAGTTGATGATTTACATCAATGGCCATAGTCAGGATGTAAACAAAACTTAGGATTTTTATCTTTTATAAAATAACATTGGGTCCACATTGGATCCTTTTCAGAAATCATCATATTTTCAAATATTTCATCTTTTATCAGAGTTTAACTTAAAATTAAGTCAATATATATACCAATGGCCATAGTCAGGGTATATTGAGAATTAATTTTATTTTAAAACTCTATAAAAGCATAAAATGTGTTTTATTTTTCACCTGAATTCAAATATAGATTATTATATAATACATTCAATGACCATAGTCAAGGATGTATTATATCTTCAATCTTGTTTTAATTCATTTAAAGAATGAAATAGCTTTTTCAAAAATCCAATTTCAAAAATTTAAATTCATTCATCATTTAGGATAGAATTGCATCATATTTTCAAAATTCTTTTTCATAAATCCAAGTGACTCTTTCCCTCATTTCTCAGATCAAATCCTATTCATAATATTAAATTCAACTCTATTTCTCAAAAGGGTTCAAGAATTCAATTTCAAGGTCCCATTTGACTTTGAAATTTCAGAATCATCTTGTATTTCAAATTCTAAATTCTATCTCAAATTCAAAGTCCAATTTGACTTTGAAATTCGAAAATCATTTTTGTATTCAAACTTTAAATTTTCAATTTAAATTCAAAATTCAATTTCAAAGTTCAAAAACTTTGAAATTTCTGATTCATCTTCTGGTTCCAAATTCAAAGTCTAAATTGACTTCAAAACTCATTTTTGTATATCCAGGATTCAAAATTTCATTTTTCAAGTTTAATTCAAACTTGGAAGTTCTTAATTCATCTTCTGAATTTAACAACTCCAAATCCATTTTAGGATCCAGGATTCAACACTTATATTGGATCTCAGACTTCAGATCCAATTTCCCTTTAGGATCTAGAATCCAATTTCACTTTTGGATCTCAGACTTCACATTCAATTCCCCTTTAGGATCCAGAATCCAATTTCATCTTGGGTCTCCGACTTCAGATCCAAAACTATCTTAGGATCCAGAACCCAGTTCCACTTTTTGGATCTCAGACTTCAGATCCAAAATCCATTTTAGGATCCAGAATCCAATTCCACTTTGGATCTCAGACTTCAGATCCAATTTTATTTTAGGATCTCGAATCCAATTCAACTTTGGATCTCAGACTTCAGATCCAAATTCATTTTAGGATCCAGAACCCAATTCTACATCGGATCTCAGATTTTAGATCTTAAATCCATTTTAAGATCCAATTCTATTCCCAATTCTAAATTTCAAATCCAATTCCATTTTCAAATCTCATCTGAACTTCCTAAATCCATTTCTATTTTAAAATACCATTTGATTTTCTCAGGTCCATTCTAAGATTCGAATTCAATATCACTTCAAAATTTCATTTTCTTCTCCTAAATCCATGATTAAATTCAAAGTCCATTTCTGACTTTGAAACTTCATTTTCTTTCATTTCAAAGCTTCGAATCATTCTTTTAAGATTTATTTTTCCAAACTCTGATTTACTTCAAAAACTTAGAACTTCTCTGATCTATCTCAAGTTCTAAAGTTAAATTCAACCATTGCTTCACTCTATTACTAAGTTCATCTCAGAATACTTGGAAATTTCCAATCATTCTTTTCAAAAGAGCATACATCCTTGCATTGCACAAGCATGATTCTTTGTGCATTTAGAGTTAGAATAAATCCTTAGATTATATTTAGGCAAAGCAAAAGGCATAGATTCGAACCTTGGTTCGATTACCCCTGGTAAAGGCGCCAGGAACGGTCGAACCTCGTACCGACGAGCGAATCCCGTCTCTCCAATTTTTCCCGCAATACATTTGAAAACGGAGGCGAGTTATTTGTTAAATATTTTCAAATCAAGGTCAAGTGAGACCGCACAAAATAGTTCCTCTTTTCTCTTTTCTCTTTCTTTTCTCTTCTCTTCTCTCTTTCTTTTCTTTCTTTTATTCTTCTTCCTTCGAAAAGGAGGAAAATAGAAGTTAGAAAGGGAAAGAGAAGGAAGAGAGAGAAAACCATAAAGAGAGGAAAATTTTTGAGATAATCACACAAAGACAACACTCCAAATTTTGAAAATGCCCCAGTCAGGAGATCTGAACTGGGTCTGGAAGAATTATTTTGAAAAACATGGCCCTTTAGGCTTAGAACCTTATCCTGAATGGTTTTGGGGAGATGAAATCCTCAAAAATGATATGATTGAGTAGAAGATGAGGAAATCGTGATGGGACTTTTGGTGAAAATCCCGAAATGGTGGAAATAAAAATTTTGATCAATTCTCATGGGTGAGACAAGATACGCTTTTTGGAATGATTCAGGTTTAGCCCTTAACCTAGATGGGATGAAGATATATCAAGATGAATCAGATGAGGAAAGAAATACATGAGAACCTTGATGGGACATTTTTGGAAAATGTCTCGTGAGATGAAGCTCAAGTAGCATCCTATCCTGGATGGATATACAAAACATGGGTTTGTTGATGGGAAGAACCATGATGGGATTCGAAGGAGACATCTTGTTAGAATGAGGAATCTCGTTGGAACGAGACTCAGGTTTAACCCAAACCTGAAAGGAAGATACCTTGCGAAGCGAGGTTCCGGGTTAACTCTTAGTCTGAATAAAAAATCTACCATACGGGTTTCTCAAATGGAGAAACCATAATGGGACCTTCGGAATTTGGACGAACAAATTCGAAAGGGGTTTTACGAGAGGAGGAAAATATAGGGTTTCCTAAAGCTTAGAAAAAGGGGAAGAAATTGGGCGTCTCATTGATGAGACTGAAATAGCATTTGAAATCAAATGACCTTTCGCAGAAGGTTTAGGTTTGACCCTTATCCTGAGTGGGGACTACCATACGGAATTCTTATACGAGAAAACCGTGATGGGACAGGAAGAGACACTTCTCCTGAGGGAGGCAACTCTTTTGGAAAATATAAACAACACTAGGTTGCATCAAAATGAATATTGAATATTTATTTCATTCCTGGAATAGCTAGAAAATTTTGCCAATAAGATAAAATTGGTAGTCGACTCAAATGCTTAAAATGTGCACGTGTGTGCAAAAGATATTCCCTCTTTTTACCTAGAGTATTTCCTCCAATGAGGTTAACTCCTTGGTTCTAAAAGTCAAATTCAAAATTTGAGCGCTGATGATTTTCTTCAAGGAAGTTATCCATTTCCTTGATATGAGAAGTAGAAGAGATATTCTTAATTTCACAAAAACAAGTAGTGAAAAGATATTGGTAAAGGAATTTTGCATGAGAAAAGATGACTTGTGGCAACTTTGGCAGTTTGATATCAGGGTGTTTTCCCATGAAGATCCTTTTGCACTCTTTTTGAGTCATTGCACTTTCTCGGGCTTTTTACATCATCCTTCACTTGGAGGTTCCTGACTTTTCTCTCTTTTTCAGGGAAGGGTACGTTATAAACTCCTTCATCTTGGAGATGTTCCGATGCTCCTTTTATCTCAGGAATTCTATTGATGATATTTGCTCAAAAGGTCTTTAGATGATAGCCGAAATCAAATATCTTTTAGGGTTTGTCGGTATGTTCATCGCACTCGCCTTCATCTCGACGCTGATCTGAACTTTTCCTGGAAGGATCCTTCACAAACTCCTTCATCTCGGAGATGATTCAAATCTTCTTTGGCCCCGGGGGTCTAGCTCGCATATTCGTCTTCATCTTGACGACAATTGAGAGATCCCTTTTGTGGATATTTGATTGCAACTTTGAGAAGACATGGATTGAGTGAATTCTTTTTATAGCTCGAGATATTTCCACTGCCTGATTGCCAGAAAGTCGTCTTAAAACATGCGCCATAGCCATGATCAGTATCAATTCGCTTCTGGCTTTTCAACATCATTGAAGATTTCTTTCACTAACCATACCGAGGACATTTCTTACATCCTTTTGGTTGATCAACAAGAAAAGATTTGAATTTTACCTCTTTTTGCAAAAAGTTTCACCATTTTGGAAAGAAATATTAGACGTAATTTGAGGTAATTCTTTCGTGTAGTAAGAATATTGGAGTCAACAACTGTTTTTAACAAATTCGCATAATGTTTCAGAATTCTTTCGTGAGATAATCACTCAATATGAATTTTGATACATCCTTTAGCTGAAATTTTGGAGGAAATAACATGAGAATATTGGTTTTATCACACAACATTGGCTCAACAGGGACTCATCCTAAGAGCCGTAAAGAATATTGGATCCGTAGGGGTTCATCCTATAGATTGAAATTTTTTGAAAAAATGAATTTTAATTTAATAGGAATTTCAACCTAAGAATTTTGTAAAAGAATTTGTGACTAATAAGAATTTATCTATAGACTGAATTTTCGAAAGAATGAATTTGGTTCAATAGGATTTCAACCTAAGAACAACAAAACGAAATATGGATCAGTAGGAATTCAACTTACAAAGTGGATTTTTGAAAAATGAATTTTGGTTTAATAGGAATTTAACAAAAGAATATAGATCAGTAGGAATTCAGCCTACAAAAAATAAATTTGGTTCGATAGGAATTCAACCTAAGAACTGCAAAAAGAATATGGATTAGTAGGAATTTAAACTACAGATTTACTTTTTGAAGAATGAATGTGGTTCGACAGGAATTCCTCCTAACAACCGTAAAAAGAATATGGATTAGTAGGAATTCAACCTACAGGTTAAAATTTTGGAAAGATGAATTTTAGTTTAATAGGACTTCAACCTAAGAACAGCAAAAGAATATAGATCGGCAGGAATTCAACCTACAGACTGAAATTTTGGAGAAAAATGAATTTTGGTTCAGTAGGAATTTGACCTAAGAACCGCCAAAGAATATAGATCAGTAGGTTTTCAACCTACAGGTTTACTTTTTGAAAGATGAATGCGGTTCGATAGGAATTCAACCTAAGAACCGTGAAAAGAATATAGATTAATAGGATTTCAGCCTACAAATTGACTTATGAATGGTCTGAAGGGGATTCAAAATGAGAACTGCGAATTAGTAGGAATTTAATCAAAAGATCTCGGATCGGTAGGGGTTCAACCCAAAGATCGAAGGAAGGAATGGTTCTGAAGGTTTTCAACCTAAGAACTGTGAAACAGTAGGATTTCAACATAAAGCTTGCTGATCAGTAGGGGTTCAGCCTAAAGATTGAAAGAAAGGAATGGTCCTAAAGGATTTCAACCAAAGGACTGCGAATCAGTAGGACTTCAACCTAAAGCTCGCGGATCAGTAGGGGTTCAGCCTAAAGATCGAAAGAAATGGTCCTAAAGGGTTTCAACCTAAGGACTGCGAATCAGTAGGACTTCAACCTAAGGCTCGCTGATCAGTAGGGGTTCAGCCTAAAGATCGAAAGAAATGGTCCTAAAGGATTTCAACCTAAGGACTGCGAATCAGTAGGATTTCAACATAAAGCTTGTTGATCAGTGGGGGTTCAGCCTAAAGATCGAAAGAAAGGAATGGTCCTAAAGGATTTCAACCTAAGGACTGCGAATCAGTAGGACTTCAACCTAAAGCTTGCGGATCAGTAGGGGTTCAGCTTAAAGATCGAAAGAAATGGTCCTAAAGGGTTTCAACCTAAGGACTGCGAATCAGTAGGACTTCAACCTAAGGCTCGCTGATCAGTAGGGGTTTAGCCTAAAGATCGAAAGAAATGGTCCTAAAGGATTTCAACCTAAGGACTGCAAATCAATAAGACTTCAACCTAAGGCTCGCTGATCAGTAGGGGTTCAACCTAAAGATCGAAAGAAATGGTCCTAAAGGATTTCAACCTAAGGACTGCGAATCAGTAGGACTTCAACCTAAAGCTCGCGGATCAGTAGGGGTTCAGCCTAAAGATCGAAAGAAATGGTCCTAAAGGATTTCAACCTAAGGACTGCGAAGCAGTAGGACTTCAACCTAAAGCTCACTGATCAGTAGGGGTTCGGCCTAAAGATCGAAAGAAATGGTCCTAAATGATTTCAACCTAAGGACTGCGAATCAGTAGGACTTCAACCTAAAGCTCGTGGATCAGTAGGGGTTCAGCCTAAAGATCGAAAGAAATGGTCCTCAAGGGTTTCAACTTAAGGACTGCGAATCAGTAGGACTTCAACCTAAGGCTCGCTGATCAGTAGGGGTTCAGCCTAAAGATTGAAAGAAAGGAATGGTCCTAAAGGATTTTAACCTAAGGACTGTGAATCAGTAGGACTTCAACCTAAAACTCGTTGATCAGTAGGGGTTCAGCCTAAAGATCGAAAGAAAGGAATGGTCCTAAATGATTTCAACCTAAGGACTGCGAATCAGTAGGACTTCAACCTAAAGCTCGCTGATCAGTAGGGGTTCAGCCTAAAGATCGATGGAAGGAAAGGTCCTAAAGGATTTCAACCTAAGGACTGCGAATCAGTAGGACTTCAACCTAAAGCTCGCTGATCCGTAGGGGTTCAGCCTAAAGATCGAAAGAAATGAATTGGCCTAAAGGATTTCAACCTAAGGACTGTGAATCAGTAGGACTTCAACCTAAAGCTCATGGATCAGTAGGGGTTCAGCCTAAAGATCGAAAGAAATGGTCCTAAAGGGTTTCAACCTAAGGACTGCGAATCAGTAGGACTTCAACCTAAGGCTCGCTAATCAGTAGGGGTTCAACCTAAAGATCGAAAGAAATGGTCCTAAAAGATTTCAACCTAAGGACTGTGAATCAGTAGGACTTCAACCTAAGGCTTGCTGATCAGTAGGGGTTCAGCCTAAAGATCGAAAGAAATGGTCCTAAAGGATTTCAACCTAAGGACTTCGAATCAGTAGGGGTTCAGCCTAAAGATCAAAAGAAATGGTCCTAAAGGATTTCAACCTGAGGACTGCGAAGCAGTAGGACTTCAACCTAAAGCTCGCTGATCAGTAGGGGTTCAACCTAAAGATCGATGGAAGGAAAGGTCCTAAAGGATTTCAACCTAAGGACAGCGAATCAGTAGGACTTCTACCTAATGCTCGCTGATCCGTAGGGGTTCAGCCTAAAGATCAATCGGGTTAAGAAGGAATTTTGGTTCAAGTGGGATTTAACCTATGAGCCATATTGGTTTGACAGGGGTTCAACCTACGGGCTTTTGATTTTATAGGAATTCAACCTAAATATCTCAAATTAAGAAGAAAGGATTTAACTTGTGGATTGAAATAGACCATCATAGTTAAGTTGTATGTGGCCTAATTTTCAGGATTAACCCCTTATCCTGAATAGGGAAGAAATAAAATTTTGGCAAGAATTGATAAAAGGTTTGATAAAGAATCCAAAGAATCAAACGAAGCTTGAAAATTTGATAAAGAAAAAGATTTGGCAGAGATTAATGAAGCTTTAAAAGAGGAGGAAAGACATTCAAGACTATCCCTTGTTTTGAAGAAATAAGGACCTCGTAGGATGAGGTTTCAGGTTTATCCCTTAACCTGAAGGGGGGAGAAAAGAAGAAGGAAAAAGAAATACCTCATGGGAAAGAGGCATCAGGTTTATCCCTTAACCTGAAAGAGAATTTTTGTTATAAGAATCAAGAAGAATTAATAAAATGGATGAACAATTAATAAAAATGAATAAAAATTGATAAAACTGATAAAGATGGAGAAACAAAAGTTTGATAAAAGTTTGAGAAAAAGAGTTTGATCCTGCCTACATGTGGGATCTTTAAAATGAGAGAAGAAGATGAGAAAATCATTTTTGGAAAGAAAGATTATCCGCGAGAGCTGATCTTTGAAAGGGGATCATTCATAAGAGATCATCATGAGGATTAATTTTTCGAAGCAATGATTTGAAAACCAATTTTTTAGAAAATATGATCGACATGAAGGTTGATCTTTGAAATGTAATGATTCAAAATCAATTTTTAGAAAATATGATCAACACGAGGGTTGATCTTTGAATGCACTGGTTCAAAAACTAATTTTCAGAAAAATATGATCAACGCAAGGGTTGAGATTCGAAATCAATATAATCAACACAAGGGTTGATCTTTGAAACGTAATGGTTCGAAAACCAAAATTTTTTAGAAAATATGATCAACGCAAGGGTTGATATTTGAAATGTAATGGTTCGAAAACAAAATTTTTTTTTAGAAAATATGATCAACGCAAGGGTTGATATTTGAAATGTAATGGTTCGAAAACCAAATTTTTAGAAATATGATCAACACAAGGGTTGATCTTTGAAATGCAATGGCTTGAAAGTCCAATTTTGGAAAATATGATCAACACAATGGTTGAGAACCAATTTTTTAGAAAAGATGATCAACACGAGGGTTGATCTTTGAAAAAGGTTGGACTAAAATATGAAAAAATTTCATGATTTTTGAAAGACCCTCATAGGTAAAATATCATTTCTCTCATGAATGATGTCAGGATTGTCCAACATTCTTGAAAAGAATAGGAATCTGATGGCAAAAGAATATTTTGAAGTGTAAATGAAAAATTAAAACAATAAAAAGATGCCCCAATATTGCCAAAAAAAATAAGAATTGAACCTCAAGGATAGGAAGGAAATTGACATTTCATTTATAAGCAAAATTGATAGCAAAGACTGAAATATTTACAGGTATTTTTGACCAAAAGGTCGCAAGTGACTTGGGCTGACTTGCCCTTACATGATGGTTTGGTAAAGAAAAGGGAGGATAACAGAAAAGACTCTAGTATTATCGGCTTTTTGAATGATCTAGAGAAAGGCTATGTCCAGACGGCGGGCTGCTCTTCAGTTTTCTCTTCTATCAGAAGGTGTTTATCGATACAGTCTTGGACGATATTTTTCAGAACGAAACAGTGCTCTGTGTCATGCCCCACTGCTCGGTGATACTTACAGAACTGTTCCTTGAAGCTGCCCAAGACTACTGAAGGATCGACAGCTTTTGGCAGACGAATCATATTCTTTGTGAGCATATATTCCAGAACCTCATCGAGTGTCTGCTCCAAAGGGGTGAATTCGCGGTCAGGACCCCAATCCTTGCGCTTTGGTTTTTCCTGATTCTTTTCTCGCTGCTGAGAATTAGGTTGGGAAGGCTTATTGTTGTTGGAAGACCTTCCTTTTTGACCTCTGAATCCTTCTGAATTGTTGACATGATCATCCTTGTTACCCTTGTTGTCGGATGAGGGACCAACGGAAACAGTGAAATGGGCTTTCTTCTTTGCATCTTGATTGCCCCTTGCCAGGGTGGTACCATCATAGACTTCGTTATCTATTCCCATTTCGAGCCATTCAGCTCGCTCAGTCAACTCAATAAATGACTTGGAAGGGTATGGGAAAATGAGGCTTTTCAGGGGTTGAGAGAAGTTATTGAGGATGAGTTGAAGGGCATGCTCCTCTGAAATGGGGGTTCTCATCTTGTTGCAGGTATCTCTCCACCTACAGATGAAATCTATGGCCTTTTCGTTGTCATCCTGCCTTAAATTGCATAAGTGGTTGAGGGTTGGCGGTGCCTCAGTATTGAACATGAACCTCTCTACAAACAGGTTGACAACTTTATCGAAATCTCGCAGCTCAACAGGGTTGATGTGCTCCGCATACCACTTAGCTGCTACGCCCTCCAAACTGCAAGGAAAGCACAAGAAGAGGGCCCGATTGTCTTCACTGAACCTGACACATTCGGCGAAGAACATTGCGAGATGGGCCTTTGGGTTGCCGGACCCATCAAACTTAATAAATTTTCGGGGTAGATCTTCCAGACTGCTGTCCCCATCTAAACCAAGGTAGAAGTCTTGTCTGGTATATACCCTCTTTCCCTTATCTCGAATCTGCAGATCTTTGACCATCTTAGTCAATACTTGAATTGAATCTTCTGCCGGGACTCCCTCTTTAGGTTTGTTGACCGATTCAGGTTCTTCTGCCACTTTCTTGGGCTGTTGCAAATGTTTTGGGATGAACACAAACTGTTTTTCCTCGGAATCCTCTTCTGTTGATTCTGTGCCCTCAGATGTGTTGTCCTGCTGGACCCTCTTCTTGTTAATCTTGACATGCTTCTTTACTGACTTTCTTTTGGTCTTGTTTTTAGAGGATATCTTCTTTGAACTTGCCCCATCTTGCTCGAACATCATTTTTGCCATCATCTTTTGAAAGATCTTATACATTGCCGGGTCAACATCATCTTTCTCTGAATTATGCTTTTGGGACAATCTGGAAGAGTTTATTTCTTCCACTTCGCTGTCATTGTACCGCTGAGCTGCCCTTCTTCCCGCTTTTGTTTGAACCATGATGAAATGTTTTACGTTTTCTGAAGAAATAAATGAAGGGTTCATGACAAAGAAATTTTTTTGAAAGGAAGAGGGATAATGAAAGAGAATTTTTAAAAGATCTCTCGATAAAAAGGATTTTATATGAAGAAGGTAGAATGTATGAAGAAGAGTATCTTGAAGATAAATGACAAGACCTTGAATACTTTTGAAAAATTGCAGGCAGGATCAAAGGTTTAAAATAAATCAGAAGAAAGGAAAGAAATATGCCTGGACTTTTTGAAAGATAGGAAGACTTAAAAGACATGTCCAGATTTTTAAGAAATAAAGGAATAATGAAATGAGAAATATACAATCCTGGATTTGAGAAAAGAATTTTTATGAAATACATATCTAGGGTTTTGAAAAATAAGAATTTTCAAGATGATATCTATAAAAGAATTAATTTATACAAGCAATAATGCATAGAATAGCACTCCCTAGAAGCTGACTCTAAAATGCAATAATTTGAAATGGCTTGTAGGACCTTAATCCTAACTCTAAGGTTCAGATCATCTGATTCCAATCAAGATATGTCGATATACTCAAGTCAAAGCTCGAAGTACGTGGCATAAAAATATTCCTCCGGTTCTAAAGTAATGGCTTCCCAACATCCTTGAGCACTACCGATATACCTCGGACTATGGCCCTTAGGTACGTGGTAGGGGAGCGCGAACCCAAATAAGTGGTCCAGTTGTGAGGCTCTCTCCCAAACTATGGTTCAGTGAGACAGCCCAGCAACGTGAAGACCGGGACAATATAGGTAGGGAGGTTTTCAAAATATGTTTAACATGCAAGAAATCAGATAGCTCTAATGCAAGTCCTAAAGAGATAGAATTTAAATGAATAGAAGCATACACTTGCATACATGGTTTGCATTCAATCTCTAGAATTGAGGAGAGTTGTATTTTAGACCTAATTCTAATGTGAGCATGTAATAATCTCCTCAATATGGTCCTACCAAACCATACTTAGATCCTATATGCAATGATGTCAGCTTAGGACAAAATCTAGGCCCCTAAGGTTTGCATGGAAATGAAGCTGACATTTGAAGAATAAAACTTAGAAAATATCAAAGCAAAGGAAAAGGCATTAAATTCGACCGGACGAAGACGAGTCCCATCACGGTCGCCAAAACTGTGATCATCTCAAAATTTTTCCTCTTATGTGATTTATCTCTCTTCCTTCTCTTTTCCTTTCTAGCCCCTATTTCCTCCTTTTGAAGGGAGAAAATATAAGACAAAAAGAAAGAGAGAAGAAAAAAGAAAGAAGAGAAGAGAAAAGAAGAATTCTTTTGCGGGGTCTCACTTGACCTTAATTTGAAAACATTTAGAAAATAACTCGCCTCCGTTTTTTAAAATATTTGCGGGAAAACTGGGAGACGGGATTCGCTCGTCGGTACGAGGTTCGACCATTCCTGGCACCTTTACCAGGGGTAATCGAACCAAGGGTCGAATTTTATGCCTTTTGCTTTGCCTAAATATTATCTAAGAATTTATTCTAAAGATCTAAATGCACAAAGAATCATGCTTGTGCAAATGCAAGGATGTATGCTCTTTTTTAAAATGATTTAAAAATTTCCCAAGTGTTTCTGAGATGAATCTGATAATAGGATGAAGACAATGGTTTCTAACTTAGAACTTAAGATTTAAAGTTTTGAGTTTTTAAAATAATCAGGGCTTGGAAAAATAAATCTAGACTTTGAAATGAACGACTTTGGAGTTGAGATAAAAGGAGAAGAAAGGAAAATCCAAAGTCATAAATGGACTTTGGTTTAGGATTTTGAATCAAAATGGAGATGGGATTTGAAATGTAATTTGAATTTCATTTGTAAAGTTTGAAATCAGAGAAATCTAAATAGAATTGAGAGATGAAATTGGTTTTTGGAATTTGGGGAATCTAAACTTGGATTTTGAAATCTAGAAGAAATGGAATTGGATTTAAGAATTGGAATTGAGAATAGAAATTGATTTGAGATCTGGAATTCAAAATGGAATTTAAATTCAAAGTCTGGATTCTAAATAGAGTTGAGATTTAAAATTGAATTCTGGATTTAGAATCTGAAATGGGAGTTGATCTTGAAATTTGAGATCTGAGATGGAATTGGATTTGGAATTTTGAATGGAATTGGATCTAAGATCTGAGATCCGAAGGGGAATTGGGTTCTGGATCCTAGAATAGAATTGGATCTGAAGTCTGAGATCCAAAGTAGAATTGGGTTCTAGATCCTAGAATGGAATTGGATCTGAAGTCTGAGATCCAAAGTAAAATTGGGTTCTGGATCCTAGAATGGAATTGGATCTGAAGTCTGAGATCCAAAGTAAAATTGGGTTCTGGATCCTAGAATGGAATTGGATCTGAAGTCTGAGATCCAAAGTAGAATTGGGTTCTGGATCCTAGAATGGATTTGGATCTGAAATCTGAGATCCAAAGTAGAATTAGAATCTGGATCCTAGAATGGATTTTGGATCTGAAGTCTGAGATCCAAAAGTGGAGATTGATACTTGAAAATCTGGATCCAACTTGAGATTAGGATCTAACTTTGGATTTTGGAATTTCAAAATGGATTTTGAGAATGAATTTCAAAGTCAAATTGGACTTTGAACTTAATTTTGGAATTTATAAAATGAATCAAGTTGAATTTTAAACTTTGAATTTGATTTCAAAGTTTGGATTTTAAGAAATGAGTTAGAATTGATAAATTGAAATAGGAATTTGAAGAAGAGATATTCACGATCACTTGGATTTTGAAAAAAAGAATTTTGAAAATATGATGCAATTCTATCCTACATGATGAATGAATTTAAAGAAATTTGAAATTGGTTTTTGAAAAGCTATTTCATTCTTTAAGTGAATTAAGAATGAGGTTGAAGATATAATATACCCCTGACTATGGTCATTGGATATATTATATAATAACCACATTTAAATTCAAGTGAAGAATAAAATACATTTTTGGTGTTTTTATAGAATTTATAATAAAATTAACTCTCAATATACCCTGACTATGGCCATTGGTATATATATTGAGTTAATTTTAGATTAAATTCTGATAAAAGAGAAAAATATTTAAAGAAAATATGATGATTTTTTAAAAAGGATCTAGTGTTATTTTGTAAAAGATAAAAACGCTAAGTCTTGTTTACATCCTGACTATGGCCATTGATGTGAATCATCAACTTAGGATTAATTACCTCTTACGAAATGGTGCATGTGTCATTCGTGTTGCCATTAGTGAGAATTTGAGGAATAAAGGCAAAAATGTCTGAAAAATGAGCAAGTTATGACATTTACAATGCTCATTCATTCTATCTACAACAGGAAATGTAAATTCTCATTTAGATCTAGCTATTACAATACATAAAATTGAAATTACAACTCTCAATGATGATATTTTTATATATTCCCTGCAAAACAACTGGATTAATCATGAAAAATGGAGAAAAATGACACACATCATGTGGGCATCTACAAAAATGTTCATATACCAAGATATGAAATGATGGAAAGATAGAAGAAATAATGTATATACCTATATACATTCATACTTATACATATATATAGGTATATATATATGTATATGTATATATACATATATACATACATATATATATATATATATATTTATATATATATTTATATATATATATATATATATATATATATTCATATGTACAAAAGTTTGTGAGGTGCTATATGAAAAATAGTGGCTGCTGATGATATAGTAAAAAAAACGAATGTGTGGCTGACCAACACGAACCAATGCCCGTGAGATGGGGACTTGTGGGAGTGAGAGCACACAAAGATTGTAGACAAATAATGCAAGAATGTGATTGAAGGGTATAGTAGGATGATATGCCAAAGGTGAGTTGTGGATGCTGGGAATACTTACAGCCACATGAAGCATTTGCTGTGGGTATTTTCAGCAACAGAGGGTTTTGCTGTAGATGTTTACAGCAAAACAGGGTGTCGGCTGTAAGTATTTACAGCAAAACAAGGCATTTGCAGTAAATGTCATGGACTGATGTAATGAAAAGAGTAAGTGGCTTCTCATATACAGACATTTAAGCACATAATGAGCTGTGAGAAACAACAACAGATGAGGCTGTATGGTTGTGGAAGTGTGGATGGCTGGGTAGGGACAATTTTCTGCAAAAAGGATGGCAGTAATGTGAGTGTAGATGATGTGGTAATAGGTACAGGTGAAATGTTAACCATCATAACAACAATGATTGCTACCAAAGTAGCAAGCAAAGTAAGGCCTAAACTCAAGATGACTAGAGCCAGAGAGACCTAAATTGGCACCATCCGGAGGTCATGCATATACTAACTGCATTCCCCAACACATTCAGCATTAATGCTCATGAAATTGATAATCTCCCCAATAGTATGGAGACGTTGAGCTTGGCTGGAAAGGGACATACCCTTTTCATAAATCATGGCAGACAATGCTGCCCTGCTCCTAACACCAAACAGTTATAACCTTTCATGGGCATATCTCCTATGCTCATTAAGGTGCTGAACAAATAAATCGATTAAGTAAGGGCCAACACAAGAGTCATAACAGTAAAAAAAACGCTATCAACATGACATCTTTCCACATAATTTAAGAGTAATGCCTTCACCAATTTTGACGTCCCAGTACTTTCATTCTGATTACCACAACCACCATACTCTTTAACTAAAACTGCACACCAAGCCACAAATAAAATAAAATAAAATAAAAAAATCGATTTGGGTCATAATGCTATCAAATGACCGTGCATCTCAAAACACTCACAAAACCAAACAAACCATACAAACCTGTGCTGCAAACCAAGCTCAGTCTAAACAAAAATCTTGAAGGTCTCGCCAAAAGAGTATTCGAACATCTCTATGACACAATTTGGGATGAAATGGTCTGTGATGAGATCTAACGCAGGGACCAGTGCGAGTGTTAATGCTGGTACTATTGTAATAGCAGTTGTATGTGGCATCAAATCACTTAACATCACAGGAACAAAAATTTATAAAAGAATATGAAGTTTGTTGTGATAAGTGCCAAGATTGGTATCTGTATCCTTTTGAATCAGACCCTACCTGTTGGCCAAGGACATGGCTATTTCAGCACACAAATCCGGCTGCCTTAATGAAGAAAAGAAAAAAAAATGAACCATTGTCATAAACAGAGAGAACAAACGAGACCACAGGAGAATGGCTTTCTGCCTAACAGAGCTGCCTCAAACAAAACCATTTTTGTCATCCTACTTGACTAGATCCATCAGCGTGATAATTTTGACTGTATCTTTGTTAATCTTTGTCTAAAGAGCAACATCCTCAAATTTGTTGCCCATCAGGAGAAATCATGGAGTTAATATATTACATCTTTGATTTGTCTACTCACTTCCGATAGATTGAAATTTGTTAAAGCACTAAATGCTTATGTGGGCATAATGAAGCATCTTGATAACAGAAGAAACTAAAAGACCAGGGTCGATCTCCAGGTTCTAATCATCACTAAATTCGAGTAGGAAAATTGCAGAGTCTGAAATGTGACGATGTAGTGAGAATGAAATGAAACAATTAATGGATCTGATGTAAATGTGATGATGCTGGACAAAGATATTACTAATGAAATGATGAAGAAAGCAAATAAGAGGGTTGATGCTGAATTAAGGCAATGAAACAAAAAAAAAAAAAAAACGAATCACTACTGGAGGTGAAAATATAAATCGTAAGAAGATGGAAAGAAATAACATCAAAATCAAACTGATAAATACGCGTTGATCTGAAATAATAAAAAAAAAATTGTAGGAACAGGATCGTTTCATTGATATTGCACGGTGTAAATCGACATTGCTAAGTGCAAATCGAATTTTACAAAGGGTGCATTATTGGGGCTCAAAACAAGAAAAATCAAATATCTCAAAAAAAAAAAAAACTCAGGGAAAACCAAAAGGGGACAGGTACTTACCTGCGGCTATATGGAGGGGGATCGATCTTTTTCTGCTGGAGGAAATCAGGAGAAGAAGAAGAAGGGGGGTGAAGATGATGCTTCTTCCATATTAGCTTGCTACAGGGGCTGAAGCTTTCTTTAATCCAGCAAATGGGAGAAACTTGGGTCGTTGTTAGTGAGATCAGAGCTCTCTTGGTCGATCATAAACATCAAGAGATGGAATGAGAAGAAGGAGAAGAAGATCGACGAAGAGGGATATATAGAAGAGAGAGAAGTGTAACGCCCCGGATTTCCAAAACAAAGCTAAGTTAAAATTTTCATGAATTTCTTTTTTTTTTTTTTCTTTGCAGCGGAACTTAGAAAAGCTTTTAGCAGCGGAATAAGACGATAATGAGTCGTCGGTTTTAGAAAACTCCGAGCACGTTACAGGTATGTGGCCAAGCAATTCATTGACCACCAAGGTGTTCCATTTTATCGAAAACTCATGTTTATTACAACACTACTGCTTAGAAAAACAGTGTAGGTTCAATAAAAGGAAGCAGTACAACTCTGTCTAGAGAAACCCTGGAACTCGATGCCGCCTTGCTCCGCATATCGCCACGCAGGTCCAACACCTGAAATCCCCATTAAACGGGGTCAGAACCACTGATGGTCTGGTAAGCATGCAGTCATACATCCATTCAACTCAAATACGATAATGACCACTCAGGGTCGCAATGCGCAATAACGACGCTCAAGCCTCCAAGACTTAGCGTATTTCGCAAGAGCCTCCTCAGGGCTATGAGTTGAGCATCCGCTCAAGTCCTCATGACTTAGAGCAAGCCTTTTCAGGGCTGTGATTTGAATAGCCGCTTAAGTCTCCATGACTTAGCCATGACCTCTACCGGGTCTCAAAGTGATGTCTAGCTCAAGTCTTCATACTTGGCACATCCGTATCCCACGCATCTAAGGACAACTCTTCAAGCTTCGCTTAGTCGTGCGAATACAACACGGGTCTTTGCCCAGTCGGTCCAGTAGTATACCGAACATGACACCTTCACAAAGGTTATGCAGGACTGACTCAACACGTCATCCACTCATACATTCAAAGCATCGCTGTACCTAGAACTAATGCATTGTTTGATAATTAACCGCTCCCGCCTTTGGTACGCAGGTAGAGCTATTGTCCGGGCATCAACGCGACGTTCTGGGGGTTGATTATTCTATGTATTTTAGATACCCCAGAGGCCTGTTGACCCTATCCATAGTAGGGCAGTGTGTTTCAACTAGGAGAATCCTACTAGGCCCATATTCGGATGCATCCTCTACTTGCAGTAGTTGGGTTCAATCCTTAGATCTTAAGGATAACCACGACCCCAAAACCCATGAGTGACTGAGGCCATCGTGGACTCTATCAGGTCCAAAGTAAAATACATGTCACTCAAGGCTGTACCATCACTGTCATTCCACAGTGAGCATAATTCCTGAAGGGGTCTGCCAGTCTTACAATTACTTGGACAGAATCTGCATGCCATTTAGGCAGCCCGTGCTTTCAGCACTACGGGAGTATGTACCCGACCCCATTCAGTCTGCCCCAACACAGTCATTACTGAGGGGGTACCCCTAACACGATTTTCAACCGCGGGGTATGTGCGACCTTAAGTCTTATTCATATGCATGCAGAACACCGCTCTTTGGCACTTCGGCCACCACGAGCATCACACCTCTTTGAGTGGAAACAACACACTCTGGCTCTTCGGCCCTTACGAGTCTGGTTGTGTAACCGTTCTCAATGAGCATGCATATGACTCGATCTAAATAGATCGGCTACTTGGCGTATTTTTACGCAACGAGTCCAAACCTAGCCAAGGCGCAACCTCTACTCCGGCTCAGCGGCCCTTACGAGCAAGGTGCCCTTGCAGGCACAAGGATACGAGCCGATCTGGCATCGTTCCATCAATGGACATCATTATGCCGTTCCATTGGTTCCGGCAGCTCTTCTGCCGACCATTTCGTCAGCACCTCCCCTGCTCTACCGGCAGTGGTGCGACGAACCCTTCTACGTTGTAGAGGGCAAACCATGAACTGGGTAGCACTCTGCTATATGTCAGAGTATCCTGCTACGTTCTTTCTGAGCTATTCTTAGCTTCTTTAGAAATTTCAGCAGCACTTCCTCTCTTTTACGGAGAAAGCGTGCGTTTCTTTTATCCATTTCAGCGGCATCTCCCCTCTTTGGTAGGAAATCGCCACGCTTAATTCGGGAAATGGATGCGCACCGTTGTGCGTACTTTGCATCCATCAAGGTTGCAGGAACCCTGGGCCATAGCCAGGCCATACGTAATTAACTTAGTCTTTACGTAAAGAGCATTTTGCCAAAAAGCGAAGACTTTCCAATAGGGGCTTCATTCGTCAAGCAAAATCTTGAACGAGGAGCGGTCAAGGAATCGCATGGGCGATTTGGAGTTGATCTCCATTTGAACGCTCATTTATGCGCTATATATGTAGTATAAGCAGAAGCCTGTGCTTTATACAGCGGCGGCGTAAAGAAATGCATATACTATTGTTCAGGGTGTGTAACTGAACGAAATATTCTACATATATAACAAAGCAGAAGCCTTGGCATCGTTCGACGCGACGGCGTAAGTAAATACATTGCAGAAAGCAGGAGCCTTGGCATCGTTCGACGCAACGGCGTAAGTAAATGCATAATCGAAAGTGCAGTAATCGGAAGTACAGAAAACAGGGAGCCTTGGCATCATACGACGCGACGGCAAAGGTAAATTACATAGCCTGTGCGATATAAGACGCGTCGGCAGAATCAGCAGATATACACCTAGATCCGCATCCAACGATAGTTACGAGGCGAGCGGGTGAACACCGAAGTGTCGTAAAGGGCTCAACCAAGAACTAAAGTGAGATACCATTTTGAAGAACGCATATACTGCGTGTTTGAACATAGATATATCCGACGATAGTTACGAGACGAGTGGGTGAACACCGAAGTGTCCAAAAAGAGCTCAATCAAGAACTAAAGCAAGATACTACTTCAGAAAGTATATTCTATATACAAACAATCAAATACTTGAGAGAGATGGATCAACGAAGCGAACTTACTTCAAATCGTGGAAGAAACGGCTCTGAGTTGCTTCTTTGGCTTCGAGCCTTCCTTCGAGAGGTCAGACTAAGTCAGATGAAGCTGACTTAGTTGAGAAAGAGGTAGAGCAGGTCAAGCTACTCAACCTAAGTGGTTTGAACCAAACAGGGTTTGATTCAAGTCAACTGGGTTCAGCAGGTTCGAACTCAGCTCAAGTAGGCTAAGTCTGGGTTCAGAAACCCAAATCGGAATCTGGACCAAAAAGGACTTTGACTTTAAACCCAACTAGGTTCAAGTCAAGTCAACTGGGTTTGGACCAGGTCAAGTGGGTTCAGACCCAGGTCAGGTGGGTTAGGACCAGGTCAGGCAGGCTCAGGCTAAGTCAGGCAGGCTCAGACCAGGTCAGGTGGGCTCAGGTGGGCTAGGCTAGGTAGGGGAGGTTTAGGAGAGAGAGAGAAGGCAAGAGAGAGAGGGGGGGTCGAAATTATGAGAAGAGAGAGAGTGGGGAGGGCTATTTATAGCCCAAGCCCACCTCCTCTTGGGTTTTTTCATGCCTCTTTTACCCCTTGGCTTCTTTTAAATTCCTGGAGGTTCCTTTTGAGGTGGGGCCCACAAGATATTTCCATAGGATATTTTGTGGGTCCCACAAGATATTTTCTGAGGAATATTTCTGTGGGTCCCACCAATATTTCCGTGGGTCCCGCAAGAATTTCGGGTTTCCGGCGATTTTTTCCAAAAAATTCTGAGTACGCCATTTTCTTCGTATTGACGTAACTAAGAAAGTTGGCTCGTACGAATCTATTGATTTCGTTTAGTTAGGAAGTTATGGCTTCCAGAGTGTTTGAGCATATATTCGCAATTCGACGAATATCCTAAGTATAACTGGCTCGTAGGAATTGATTCGTTTCGCATTCTGAGAAGAAATGCTATTTTTACCGGTAAATGCCTCATGAATTTTATTCAGATATTTTCTGAAAAATTGCGGGTCTTACAAGAAGGGTGCGCATGGAGGGGTAGAAGATGGATGAAGGGAAGAGATCCCCTGTGTGCTTCTTTTAAAGGGGGAAAAGGAAGGTTCGAGAGAGAAGGCAGTTGGAGATGAGTGGAGGAGGAAGAGGGTGCGATGGAGGGAGAGGGAGAGAAGAGTTCGAGAACGGGAGGGGGCCGTTACGATTTTTCCCAAATTTCAAAAAGAGGGCTCCCTCAAAGGTTTTTTTTTCATAAAATGGTTCTCACACGAGGTTTTTAGCAAAATGAGTTTCAAAAAGAGTTTAAACTACATATTTTCTGATTGTTTGGATTTTTTGTTGTTTTCTTTTGGCATTTTCTATATTTTTTGGTGTTTTTAAGATAAAACTCTGAAACTTATAAGAAAACAAAAGAATTTTTGAAATATTTTGTGAAATTTGAAAGTATTTATAAAAGAAGGGGTTTTCGAGAGTTTTTAACATTTGTTCTTTGGAAAATCCTTCAGAAAATGGGTTAGAAACGAAGATTGAGTCTGGATTCCAACGAATCCGAGAAATGAATGGAAATTCTATCAAAAATTGACCTGATTATTCAAAAGATGGACCCAGGGGCAAAAAGGGATTTTTTTTAGATTTTTTTTGAAAATTTTTTGGTGTTCAGACCTACACAACTAATACCAAGGGTATGGATGACATAAAATCATGATTTTTGAAAAGAACTAAATTAGACAATAGACCAAAAATCAAAACTATCTAAACGAAGACTCTAAAAACGTTTTTGGACATTAACTCCTAATTCATTGAACCTAGACATTCTAGAAAATCTACCTAATTCAAATCAAACTTACCAAACAACCTAAAGCTATGCTGGAACTCTAATGGCAGACGTCCAATTGAAGAAGAAAGCCCTCTAACACACCAAAATCAATTTTTGCCTAAGTTATGAAAAACGAAATTTTTTATTTCTTTTTCTTCTTGACACAATTTTCAATTTTTATGACAAATCAAATTCAACCTAACTACAGCTAAAATCATATTAACCTAAGACACGACTAACTGAATTTCTAACAAAAAATTAAAATAAACTGACAACTACAAAAATCGATATAAATGGACAATGCACACACTAATCGACCTCAACAAAATCGGCACCAATATTAGACACAAACCTAAATTCAACATAAAATCTCATTAAAAGGGACTTTAATTTATTGGAACACTAACTAGTTAACACACTTTGCTGTAAAAACAAAAAATTCAGAGAACCAAAAATAAAAAAATGCCCCAATCGGCTAGAATAGATCTAGCCGATTTTGGGTTTTAGCTAAAACGAAAGTGCAACCAAGACTCAATGACACACTAGAGCTAAATTAAACTTTTAAACACCTTTTTACTGCTAAGAAAGTACAGAAAACAGAAATGGATAAAATGATAAAATCAGCTAAAAGAGATCTAGCTAGTTTTCACGTTTTGGACTAAAACGATTGGGAAATAAAGATCTAACACCTAGCTAGGACCCAACACACATTCAAAACCAGGAAATCATAGAAAAATGAGAGTGGGTTGTTGTCAAATAACAGGAAAACAGAAAATGGGCTGAGACTAGAAGAAAGGACTTTGGGTGGACTCGAATCTATCTAAAAGAACGGAGAAAGAGCAAAACCTACCTCAAGGGCGATCCGACAATTGTTGAGGTGAAAAGAGCAGAAGATGCCTTTGGAGGTGTGTCCCGTCTTCTTCAAGGATGCTGGAACGTCACCATACAACTTTTTTTTTACAGATGCAACACGTTTGAAGTCCACTGAGTGCAAAAAGTGAACCAATTCGCGATCGGGTGGAGTAGAAGATTGGATGGAGGTAGAGCTGATCGTTCTTGTTGGAGTAGACGACACTCCATGCAAGAAGAGTGTCTTCAACCTCTGCTACACCTGCAAAATAAAGTAAATATGATCAAGAACCAGCAAGAATGAAAAGAAACGACAAGATATGTGAGAATGAATTGAAAGAACACAAGGAAAATGATTGAATCTCAAGCAAAATCCAAGTCTTCAATGGAGGTGGCGTGAAATGAGTGGAGAAGAAGGTGGCTGGAGCAAGAATCAGATGAGGGGGCGCAAATCCCAAGGCAAAAATGTGTTAGGGTTTTAGAAAACTTATATTTATACTTTGGGCACTTTTCAGAAAGAGGTTTATAAAAAAATTTATTGCTCTGTGCCCCTTTTGGAGGGGGTTTTCTGAAAACCTTTTCTAAATGGATCTTGGGTCACATTTGGGTTGAATTATAAGGTTTTAAACACTGATACAAGGTCCAAAAATGTCTACTTGGGTCGGATCTTGATCCAATCCACCTTGAAATTCATGGCCGAACACTAAAATAGCCATATCTCACTCAATTTAACTCCGATTTTCTTGAAATTCAAACCACAACCCCATTATGTTAAAATATATCCAATCATGGGTTTTAAACCTTAAAATCATCTAAAAATGCATGAATATAATAATAACATGATATGCACTTCATGCATCATCAAATACCCCCATGCTTGAATATTTGTTAGTCCCTTAACAAACAACTAACTATGTTATGAAATTGGAAAATAAACAAATAAATATGCACTACACAATGAAAATCCTAACTCACTTTCGTAGGATTCACGGTTGCATTTAGCTCATGCAACAAGCCCTTTAAACCCCTGGGTCACCCCAGTGGGCGAGTAAGGTCTCGTGAGGGTTTGCAGAGATGCTACCCACAAACATCAATGTCATGCAGAAATGATTTTTCAGAAATATTAGGCAATTAAGAAATCAGTTTGAGTAAGTATTTCATGTAATATACACTCTCAAAACAAATTTAGAATGCTTATGCCACCACAGTAAAAATCTTTTTCCTTCACTTTTCTAAAACTGTAATTATCTATGATTTTTCTCAGAAAGTCAAGTATTATCATGTTATCACTCATTTATCCTCACTTGTATATTTTCTGCACAGTAATTCACAATTATTCCTAAGCAATGAATTTTTCTCATTACTCTCATTCTTTTTTTTTTTCAATTTTTCACCAATTTTCTCTCTTGAGCATTATTCTATCTTGAGCACTATTTCAAATATCCAGTTTCGTGACCCGTGTAGCGAGCTTTGGGTCAGTGACTCCCAGGCCAGACGACCTTAGGGCACCAGATACAAAGTATCCCTCAGACTTAATTGCTCGAGTCACTAGACCTTCTATTTTAATAGTTTACGTATAGTCTTCTTCTCATCATGTGCAATGTCTCTATCTCTTAGGCTTTCTATGCAGTTCATGTAACAAGCTTTCGAATCAGTAGCTCCCAAACCAAATGGCTTTAGGGCACCAGGTGTAAACACCCTTCAGACTCTACTTACTCGAACTACATAGGCCACAGATATCGACTAGACAAGAAGATGATCTCCTTCGTTATCCTTTTCGTCAAGAGACTCAAACACTTCAACTTGTGTCTGAGTTCCACTACTAGGAATCGCAAAGACATCAACAACTAAATGTAGTGTTTTTCTTTTAAGCTCATCTTTCTACACATCTTTCTATTGCTTGATTTTCCATAAAATATATTGTGCATACTTATACTAAAGTGATTCAAAACTTTCTAACATTCAAATACTATCTTTTCTTCGAATTTTCTCATAAATAACTATTTTATTTGGATCAGATCAGAATTTTTTTTTTACTTGGGGCTTAAAAAATTTTAAATTGTTAGATTATGCCAAAAACAATCATATATGCTACAAACTTGTTCTTAATGACCTACTTTTATGAGTTTCTAGCTACCTAACATAAAAAAAAAATTAGTATGCATCTAAATCACCCGCCCATGCTTGAATGACACTGTCCCTAGTGGCATACAGAATATGTAAACATGCAATGCAAATGCACACTAAAGATCAATAAAATAACTACGGGAGAAAGGATATATACAACTTGATATGTGTCGGGCTTCTGAAGTTGATTGACTTGACTTTGCATCATCCTATGCATATATGCATGCATAATTTTCTACTAATCTGGTCAATGGTCTGCTCTGAAAGCTTTGCTCTGCACCTGGTAACTAATCCTCATACATTAAATATTAGATTAAACCTGCATGAATCAACAAAAATGTCAGTTCATATGAAATAAAATAACTGATCAAAAGCAAATGCTGAACTGAAAAACAAAACTACTCTACTGTCTACATCTGATACAATCCTCTGCTCAAATCCTATGCCTTCGTGAGATCCTAGACCTCACACTCACCAACTTGTAAGAAATCTGAAATGTAGGGCTTCAGTCTTTGCCCATTCACCTTGAATGTACCTTGGGTCTGTGGATCAAACAATGTCACTTCCCCATGTGGAAATACTTCTTTCACAATGTAAGGTTCATCCCATCTTGACCTTAACTTGCCACGAAATAGATGCAAACGAGAATTGAATAACCAAACTCTCTGCTCTGGCTCAAACACTTTTCTGATAATGTGCTTATCATGAAATGCCTTAGTGCGAGCTTTATATAACTTGGCATTCTCATATGCATCATTCCTGAGTTCTTCTAACTTAGTGAGCTGTAATGATCTTTCTTTGCCAGCTTGGGTGAGGTTGAAATTAAATTTCTTGATAGCTCAATATGTTCTGTGTTCCAGCTCGACAGGGAGGTGGCATGCTTTACCGAAAACAAGACAATACGGGGACATGCCAATGGGAGTTTTAAATGCAGTCCTATATGCCCAAAGTGCATCATCTAAGCGCTGGGACCAATCCTTGCGGTCCGAACGAACTGTCTTTTCTAAAATTTGCTTGATTTCCCTATTTGAAACCTCTACCTGTCCACTGGTCTGCAGATGATAAGGAGTGGTGAATCTATGATTGACAAAATACCTTCTTAGAAGAGAATCTATTTGTACATTCCTGAAATGCTTTCCACCATCACTTATCATCGCACGTGGCACACCAAAACGACTGAAAATATTATGCTTAATGAACTTAAGCACCACTCTATGATCATTGGTTTTGGTTGCCACAACCTCAACCCATTTGGACACATAATCAACTGCCACTAAAATATACAAATTACCGAATGACGGCGGAAATGGGCCCATAAAATCTATGCCCCAAACATCAAAAATCTCTACGATCAAAATCGAGAGCAAGGGCATCATGTCCCTCTTGGACATGTTCCCTGTCTGCTGACATCTAATGCATTTCCTATAGAATTCTTGCGCTTCTCTGTGGATTGTGGGCCAAAAAAATCCAAACTGCAAAACCTTTGCAGTTGTCTTCCTACTACTAAAATGCCCTTCATAGGCTAATGAATAACAAAAACTAAGGATGGACTCATACTCCTCCTCTGGAATGCATCTTCTGATGATTTGATCTTCACAATATTTGAACTCTCGTTCATCTCAATAATAATGCCTCACCTGAGATAAGAATCGCTCTCGCTCATTCTTATTCCAATGCTCAGGGATCTGTCTCGACACCATATAGTTCACAATATCCGCAAACCAGGGTAACTGCGATGCTCTAACTGTTATGATCTGCTCATCGAGGAAAGTATCATTGATTGGTTTCTGATCCTGAGTGGTCTCCACGATCAATCTCGATAGATGGTCTGCTACTACGTTCTCACTTCCCTTCTTATCTCGAATCTCGAGATCAAACTCATGTAGTAACAAAACCCATCAGATGAGTCTCGGTTTGGTGTCTTTCTTGCTCAAGAGGTACTTCAATGCAACATAATCAGAATAGACAACCACCTTGGAACCGAGAAGATAGGACCTAAATTTATCCAATGCAAATACGACTGCGAGTAGCTCCTTCTCTGTCATGGTATAATTCATTTGAGTATCGGACAGAGTTTTACTCGCATAGTATATCACATAGGGTTTCTTTTTTAATCCTTTGTCCTAAAATGGCACCCATAGCATAGTCAGAAGCATCACACATAATCTCGAATGGAAGCGTCCAATCCGGAGGTCGCAAAATGGGCGCAGTAGTCAAGGCCTCTTTGAGTATCTTAAAGGTTTTCATGCAATCATCACTAAAATAAAAGGGTTGATCTTTCTCCAATAATGAACAAAGCGGTCGAGAGATTTTGCTGAAATCTTTAATGAACCGTCTATAAAATCCGGCATGCCCTAAAAATGACCGAATCTGCCTCACAGTGGCGGGTGGATTCAATCGAGAAATAGATTCCACCTTCGCTCTATCAACCTCAATCCCTCTCTTGGACACAATGTGTCCCAACACAATCCCCTCCTGGACCATAAAGTGGCTCTTTTCCCAACTCAGAACCAGGTTTGTCTCCGCACACCTACGTAGTACTCGAGTAAGTTTTTGGAGGCAATCCTCAAAAGAAGAGCCATAAACAGAAAAATTGTTCATAAAAACTTCCATGACATCATCCACCATGTCAGAGAAGATAGCTAACATGCACCTCTAAAAGGTTGTTGGAGCATTGCAAAGCCCGAACGGCATATGTCTGAATGCGAAGGTACCATATGGACATGTAAATATAGTCTTTTCCTGATCGTCAGGATGGACAACTACTTGATTATATCCTGAGTATCCATCTAAGAAATAGTAGTAGCTTTGTCCTTCGAGTCTTTCCAAAATCTGATCAATGAATGGCAGCGGGAAGTGATCCTTCTGTGTTGCTACATTCAACTTTCTATAATCAATGCAGACTCGGCACCCTGTAGTGGTCCTCATCGAAATACTTTCCCCCTTCTCATTCTCTACAACAGTGAGTCCAGATTTCTTCGGCACAACCTGAATCAGACTGACCCACTGGCTATTAGAAATGGGGTATATGATTCTGGCATCCAACCACTTGACTACCTCATTCTTCACCACTTCTTTCATGTTGGGATTTGATCTTCTCTGCATGTCCCGCACTGGCTTGACTTCTTCATCACAATGAATCATGTGCATGCAGAATGATGAATCAATCCCTTTCAAATCAGCCACTCCTCAGCCAATCGCTGCCTTGTGTTCTTGTAAAATATCAAGCAATCTCTGCTCCTGCTCCTTTGTGAGCAGTGACAAGATAATCATAGGCAGAGTCTAACCAACTCCGAGATATGCATACTTGAGTGAATCCAGCAAGGGTTTCCGCTCAAGTTTCGGAGGAGACTCTATCGATGATTTGGCGGGGGTCTCCGCAAGTGGTGGAAGAGGCTCAACGCTAGCTTTCCAAGGGGGTAATTCTGACAACACAATAGACACATCTACACTAACTCTATGACTATCCTCTCTTATTTGATACAAATCTAAGGAATCCTCTGTCATGTACAACTCTGGCTGTGCTTCCACTAAATCATGTTTTATGTCAACCTGGAAGCACTCCATATCTCCCACTGGACCCATTGCGACATTGAAAATATTCAGCCTGACTTTCCTATTGCCGAATGACAAGTCCATAGCTCCGGTTCTACAATTTATACATGCATTGGCAGTATCCAAGAATGGTCTACCCAGAATGATCAGAGTCTGGTGCTGGCTATCCACTCCTTCCATATCAAGGAAAATGAAATTGACTGAAAAATAGAACTCATCCACCTTAACTAGCATGTCTTCCAAGACACATCGCGGTACCTTGACAGAACGATCTGTCAGTTGAAGTGTAATCGGGGTCGATCTCATTTCTCCTAGCTGTAAACACCCTAAATTTTCATTGACCTCCCTGACATCTCCACCAATCATCACATTTCGGTTCTCCGAAATCAATAAAGGGCAAAATGGTTATTTTCTGAGTTTAGACCTCACAAAAAGTCTAAAATTTCATTCTCGAGTCTCAAAATCTCTCTGTTTTGGCTTAGAAATATCTTCAAACAACAAAATTTCAAAATCCTACTCTTGACACGAAGCTAGAATTTCCAATTCCTAATTCAGAGGGGCATTTCAGGAAACATGTCTTTGCATAGCATTACATGCACATTTCACACCATTTCACTGTACATCATGTCATTTTGAGATCCAGAACTCCTGATTTAAAAATTGTCAATCCAGATTTGATTTCTAAACTTCTCAAAATTGATTTTAAAACCCTGGATTTTCAAAATTACCAATTCTTCCTATTTTACCCCCAGGGCTTCGAATTATAAAAGATTTCTCAAGAAAATAATCTGGATGGTTTTGACATTGATTTTCAAATCTCGTTAGTTGGAAAGAGGGGGACACAATTTCAAATTTAGAAGACCTTATTTCAAACTTTTACAAAAAGGGCTCTGAATTTCTCCGCGTCTTTCTAAATTTTGCCCTGAAGAACCATTTTCTTCTAAGTTTTGAAACCACACTTCATATTTTCTAAACTAGCCTACTATTATGAAAATTCCAAAAAAAATTTACTTCGCTTTTATTTAAATGACGTGGGGCCCACCTTGAGGTGATGTCACACTCAAGTTCGCCAATGTTTCTCTTATTTCCAAAACAGTGCCCACCTTGAGGTGGCACCGATTTATAAAACTTTTCTTTAATCTAATTTTCAATTTTAGTTATTTTAATAAAATAATTAGTGGGCCCACACATAGGTGGCACCTCACTAAAGCTCCTTGCCAAGAAAAACAAACTTTTTTTACCTCAAAAAGTTTTCAAATCCAGTTGAGGTGGCACCACCTTAAAAAAAGAAAAAAAAGAAAAAGAAGAAAAAGGGGAAAACAAAATCCATTTTTAAATTTTTTTTTTTACTTTTTCATCCCCAAATGGAGCCACCGTGAAACCCTACCCAAAAACCTTATTTTTACCTAAGTTTTCAAAATTTCTCTTGAAAAAAAAGAAAAAAGAAAAGAGTCGTCCCCCTCTCAAAACGGCGAGTTTTTTTTTCAAAATATTTCAAAAGTTTGTTTTAAAATATTACCAAAATTCGGCTAAAGAGGAGGAAACACTCGGATTTGGGGGAAAAAGCAGATGGGCTGGCTATTAAAAAGCCACAGGGGCCAACGCAGAAGAGGAGGACTTCGGTTTTTTTTTTTTTTGAAAGCTATCTCTGGAGTCTCCCTCATCGGCTCTTTCCCCCCTTTTTTAGCGGAAGGCGAATCCCATTTTCGAGCTCCCATCAGCTAGCAGGATGCCGACTGCATCTCCTCCCCCTTTTCGCTGGAATCCCCTTTCATTACTTTGCTTCCTTCCTAACAGCAAAAAGGGAGACCCACGGCTCCAGCCCTCTCATCTTTCAAAACCCCTGTTCTTTCTTCTTTAATCCAGCTTTCCCTTCCTCTTAGCATCACGATCGATTCCCTTCTGTTTTCCATTGCTTTTCAAAGAGACAACATCTCCAGCGGTTGGCATTCAGAAGCTTTATTCTATACGATCAATCCTTTGCAAAACCTTCAACAAGAAGGGATCTTGTCGACTTTGCCGAATCAAAGGTAAAGACCTTATACATTCGTGTTTGCGTGAAGTAGGTATCTTGTTTATACTACATTTTCTTGCAAATCCGTTTCAGCAACTAACGTATTTTGCATTCTGGTTGTCTAAGGTGTCAAGAATTGAGGATATTGTTCAATGATATTCTCAATTTAGTCTGAATTTCACCAAATGATTGTTTTCTTTCATTTTTTTTCTTTCTTCTTCTAAAATTTTCGTGTGATTCGATCCAACATTATGAACAGTTCCAAATAATTTTTTTTTTCTTTTTTTTTACTTACTTCAATTCATAATGTTCTTATGTCTATCTAACTCATACTGTCATACACCCGTGCTTTATCATTAAAAGGAATCGTTTTATCAAAAATTTCCACCCTTCAGTCTGTTGCAAATGCAATACTTAAGATTTCAGGTGTTATTTATAGCAATTTCCTCATTATCGCGTGGTTTTCTTGTTTAAAATTTAATTGTAAACCCCTTTTACATGTCAGGTGATTTTTTTTTATGTATAGGTTTTGGCTAAAAGTGTCTGTATATTGAGGGATACAATGATGGCCGGCAAGGCTCATCCTATAGCAAAGGGTGCTCTCAACCAAAGCACTACACTTAAATTTAGTGTATTGTTCCTTATATTCCCTTACGTCAGTCATGTGTATGGTTGTATCTTCTAATATTTATAATTCTATGTATTTCCTTTTTCCTTTTCTATTTTGTTTATTTTCATATCTTGCGTTCTTCCATTCGGTTGTATAATGAAATGCCATGTCCTGCCTTCAGCTATCTTCGTTTCCAAGTAAATACACAGTGATCATTGGAAAGAAGATCAATTTCCCCTTTTTAGTTGTGGATCCCTCAAGTAGATCCTTAGTGGGTTGTAGATGATGAGACTAGTGAAGCCACTTGAGGGTGGTGCCAGCATTATGTTTTTAATCTACTAATTTGCTGTAAATTTTAGCTTGAAACAATTTATGGATTCATTATAGCTATAAAGGGTGTTCTATTCTAGTTCCTACTCTGATATCTTTTGACCCGTAAATCTATATGGCATAGTTCCCTGGCTAGTTTTGTTAGAAGGACTTCATGTTCACAGCCGATGAAACCACGCAGCTGGTGGTAGTAACCATGGTCTGTATGAAAATGCTGAATAGTAAAGTGATGCGATCATTAACGTCCGTTTTGAGTTTCCAGATATCATTGTTGTTGATTTCTGCTACATATCAATTGTTAGCTAGTTTGCATATAGAATCTCTTCAGCATTATTCTGCTATCCCTTATCACAGATATCGGTTTTACCCATTACAGGTAATTCCCTGCATACTGTTGTAATTCCATTACATTAGCTGCAAGTGCCATGTGATTAACATATTTTCATTTCATTGCTTACCTACCCAAATATTCCTTGTTATTCATCCGCCACCTGTGTCTCCCATGATAAATAATAGCATTCATTGTTGCGTGACTCCTTTTACTCCACAGGCTTACTATCATTGCAAGATTGGTATACCACAATGTACACATTTCAGTTTTTGTTGTAACACTATTATCATACACATGCATTATCATCTCACTTCTGTACCATCAATAACATGTACCTCATATGTATAGTTGTTGCCGAAACTTGTAAAAGCAAGAGGGTATGCTCTTGTTAACACTATGACTCCCAAGTTGCTAAAAACTAGCACATGGCTGCAAGG
The DNA here is from genome assembly GCF_984573655.1 of Nuphar pumila. Taxonomy (NCBI): domain Eukaryota; kingdom Viridiplantae; phylum Streptophyta; class Magnoliopsida; order Nymphaeales; family Nymphaeaceae; genus Nuphar; species Nuphar pumila. Next base: position 58,075,309 of record NC_143257.1, on the reverse strand, counting down.
TTAAAAGTCGGTTGAACTCCATCAGACTTTTACATTACCCGCAGGTTATGTCGATGGTTGGTGTTTGCACACCCTACAGTAGCTAATAGTCGTATCATAGTAGCCCCTTCACATGTTGTATCTTTGCATTGGTCTTGTCACCACCCATGTTCATTCCATTACTCAGTTTATTCCCTGCACATGTGATGTTATAAAGGGCATAGGCTATTGCTCCACCTATTGTACAGATAGACCCTACACACATCAAAGAGTCTCATATATAGTCTATGATATTAATCACCCCTCACAGAATATTGTAATTTGATTTTCACATCATGCTTCCAATCATTCAACGTTCTAGTATATATTCTAGCTGTGCAACATAGGTGCAAATTAAAATCTTTTTTTTTTAGATTTGTAATTGTAGAAACATATATATATATATATATATATATATTTCCTTGGGTATCTCGTATGTCCACTCCTCGTGCTAACCCACTTTTGCAGGGAAATCTGGAGGATGCAGACTCTTTCAATTCTGTATTTTTTTTTATTTTGCTTTATGTCAGGGATGTAATAATCAAATTTGGAATAATATTTACTTTCACAGCTTAGATTAGGATGCATATCATGTAGTTTGATTTTGTAATATCCTGATTTTGTGATTCATGCATTTCATTTCAAAATCACTGTGTGTGAACACGAATGGCACGTGCACCAACTCTTAGAGAGTTGATGAACTCGGTGGAGTCCATATTTACGACCCTAGTCAGAATATGGACGACACCCAGATTCAGCATCTCTCTATTAGTCACACAGAGCCTACACTCCTAGGCTATCTTCAAAATGCACATCATATTTCCAATCTTGCAAAATATTGTGAATTAAATCAATTAAACTCTGAACATGTTCATGGCCACAGTCAGAATATGCGAAGGATTTATTTTGACTTAATACACATTTTTCAACAAATTTCTCAGAAAATCTTCCGGATATCTTTTCCAAAGTGCATTCATACATTCAAATTATATGCATCATGGCATCACTTGTTTTTCTCATGATTTTCTCAAGAAAATTTCATTCTCTGGAAATCGATTCCTCAAGAAACTCTAAAAATTTTCGAAGTTGGATTTCCCAGGTCAAGTCAAGTTTTCCCGTGATTTTCTCTGGAAAATGTTATTTTCTTAAAGATTCATTTTTAAAAGGAGTTTCTCATCTTTCTCAAGAATCCAAATCGCTTTTCAGATATTTCAAGGACAATATTCTCAGAATTTTAATTCCCTAAGTTTAGATTTTCCTTCTTCAAAGAGTTTTCCAATGAATTTAAATCATTTTCCCAAGAATGTTTTCAAAAGTTCTAATTTTCCTAAATGAATAGTTCCTCTTCAAGTCTTTTCTCAAAATTTATCTCCCTTTTCTCATAATTTTCTCATATCATCATAAACTTTCTGGTGATTTCCAAATCTTTTTATCTGAGTTTCCTTAGAGATTGAATTCCATCTTTTGACTGAGAAAGACTTTTTCCAACTCCAAAAGCATTTTATGAGCATACATCATATTTCCCAAATTGCATTTTACAAAATCTCATAGCACATGCCTGAATTCTCTATGCATTCAGGATAGAACACGATTTTGATAATTTAACCAAGTCAAGCACATTTTGGTCCTTGGTTCGATTACCCCTGTTAAAGGCGGCAGTAACGGTCAAACCTCGTACCGACAGGTTGAACCCCATCTCATAGATTTTCCCGTTATTTCAAAAACGGAGGCGAGTATTTCAAAACAATTTCCAAAAAAACGGTCAAGTTTGAATCACAGAAATTGTTTTCCTCTCTCTCCCGCAGGGAAGGGAAGAGGGAAAATTTTGCGACGATAACAGGTTTGGCGACCGTGATGGGAATTGTCCTTGTCTGATAAAAAATGTGCTTGAATTAGTTCAATTATCAAAACTGTGTTCACAAAATGTCAGCTCTTTACTTTCTTATATCATGCAAACCTAGGAGCCTAGATTCTGACCTAGCTGACATTGACTGCATATAGACTAGGCATGGTTTGGTAGGACTATATTGAGGAGATATTTTCATGCTCACATAGACTTAGGTCTAAATACAACTCTCCTCAATTTAGGATCTGAATGCAAACAATGTATGCTTCTTCAAAAGATTTTCAAAATCTATCTCTCTAGGATTTAGAGCCCTCTATTTCTTTCATGTGATCATTTTTTTCAAACCTCACTTACCTACTTTTACCCGGTCTTCACGTTGCTAGGCTTTGGTTGAGTTTTTGTAAATGCTCTTTTTAGAAGATAGTTTTTTCAACAAATTCTTTGGAAAATCGTCAACCAAAAGTAAATAACCGACTTTCCACCAAAGTGGTAAGCATGGGTTGAATCCACAAGGAACGAGAATTACTCAATTATTTCTAAGAAATTCAATTTATTAATCAACAAATACTAGTCAACAAATACACTGCTAATACAATTACAAATTAACACTAAAGCTAACTTAGAAAAGCACTTCAATCTTCTGTCGCACGCCAAGGGTATTTCTGTCTTTTTGCCACTTATCAAGTTTTTGCACTTGGACAAGAATCTCCTAGAATGTTTAATATGCTTTTCAACCTAATAGCACAGGAAAATGCAAAGTTAGTAAATAATTCAATGAAATTATACTAAAACTTAGACTAAACCTAATTCTGAATAAATTAATACAAGCAAAACCTAATTAACACTAAAATAACACATAAAATATCAAAAAAATTAGAAAGTTAAGCAACATAGGTCTAACTATGATGAATGATGCAAATGCAGCAACTAAAATGTAGAAAATAATGAAAATTGACCGAAAATGACTAAACTAGTGAAATGACTATCTTACCGCTAAATAGTGCAAAAATGACTTCTGATAGTTGTTTGTAAACTGACTGTTTGATAAGGAAAACGAAGTCCAAATTTCCCGAAATTTAGTCTATTCTGTAATTAACAGATTCAAAAATCTGAAAGTTTTTACAGAATTGAAAAATGATATCTGGAACTCCAGATATAAGCGTTTTAAAACCAGGGAAAATCTGGATATCGCAGGTCCCAAAATTTGAAAACCCGAAAAAGCTGTTTTCACAAAATGTTTAAAAACCAGACCAAACCAACTCGGAATAAGTTGAAATTTGGTCTGTAGACAGTTCACACACCAGTAAAGAGAATAGAAAAAGAAGTTTTAGAAAACTCAAAAATTTTGCACATAAAATAACGAGTGTGCGACAGAGAAAAAATCGGGTTTCAAGTTCAATGCACTATTCACTTTGGAAGTCTATCTTTAGCACTAAGAATGCAATCTAACACCAATACAGACCTAAATGCTGCTGAATGACAGTCAATATGCAAACAATGAATGCAATTATGCGAAATGCATGAAAAGCAACTAACACACTCACTTCACGATTAAAGCTAATATATCAAATGCAAATTAATCTAGTTAAAATAGCAATCCTAACTACAATATCTAAGTGTTTAAACTAAGTATTTATAACCCAATACTCTAACTGAAATACTACAATAAAACGTGAACTAATCTAATGTTAAAAACAAATAAGGTTAAATAGGCAACTAATGACCAATGGGGCACGGCTATAGGTTTAACTTAGACTCGGTTCACGCCCCTCCTAGATGGGTCAACTAGGTTGACTCACTTAGACAAGGACTAACTTGGAAACCGAAAAATCAAAACCTAATTAATTAAAAATGACAATTAACACTAATGACTCTATATACCTTACACACCTAATATATCAAACCCTAATTAAGACCTACCTAAATAAGGACTCATATCATTAACATAAAGTTAATTAACAATTAACTAAAATAATTAATCCTAAATCTAGAGTATGCTACTAGGTAAAGATAGGTAAATGTGAGTAAATGCTCAAATATAAATTTGGAAAACTTGGGCTATCTCAAAAATTGTCCAGCTAGAGAGGGGTTACACTTCTTACTTGCCTTTGCTCAATTTGGGAAATATCAATCAACCCAAAACCGTCCAACCCAAAAGAGGATCTTGTCTTTAATTGATTTGTAAATCGATTTGGAAAGTCAGAAAACCGTCCAACCCAACAAGAATCCACACATTTTGACTTTCTAAAAATGGTTGTAAACCAATAAGTTTCTTCCTCAAAACCGTGGACACCTCATTTGGTAATCCAATTGAATTTCAAAATAAATTTCCAAATCGAAACAAGTAACTCCCTTCTACCTTGGCTCAATCACCATTTGAATCTTTCTTTAAATGCTCCACACGATTTTTTGTAGAAGACCTCAATATTTCCAAAATGAATTATACACCACAATTACTTAATTCTCCTTTTTCTAAAAAAAATCGATTTACTCTAGATCATGAAATTAACCTATATCTAAACTAATTAACCCAAAATTTAACTAATGTAAAGAGAGGTTAGAATTGGAAAACACAACTTTCTAAACTTAAGGAAATAACCTCTAATTCAAAACCTACCAAAGACTTCAAAAACGTCTAAAACACTCAACTCCTAATGCAATGAATCTAGACACCCTAATGGACCTTCTAAATGCAAATGACTCCTACCAAAAGAAGCCTAGAGCTCTAATGGAGCTCCAATGGCCGAAACCCCCACTTGGGGAAGATGACTATACAAACCAAAATCAAATTATAACTGAACTAAAAAAACAAACGACAAAATATTTTTTTTTCTTTTTCTTTGGATCTAACACTATACGAACTTAAAATCCCTATACTAGTTAATTCAATCAAACATAAAACTTAAGGAAACACAACCTACTAAGATTACAGAAAAATTAAAACAGAAAAAAAAAAACCAAAACAACGAAAAATTCATCAATCAAGACATGACCTACCTAGCCGACCAATCGAAATTGACAAATCTAAAGGGTGATAAACAACCATACAAGACACAACCTCTACTTAAATTGGGAGCAGATTAAACCACACTAATTTTGACACATGACACTGCAAAAAAAAAATTTATTTCCAGAAATTGATTTGACTAACACGTTGGAATCGGCTAGAACAATTCTAGCCGATTTTGGGTTTTTGGGGGAGACTAGGACTTCAACACAGACCTAACGATACCTAGGACTAGATTAAATTGAAATTAAGTATCCAAGAGCCTAGACAACACTAAAATGAGATGGACTTGACAGGTTCTAATGACAGGAAATTTCTGGAACATAAAACGCACAAAAACACCAAGATCGGCTAGAGTAAATCTAGTCAATGCTTATGTAGGTTTTGACTCAAACAAACAATGAACCAAGTCAATGACAAATCTAGATCTAATATAGGATTGGAAACATGTTTTCTGTTAAAATAACACAGTAGATAACACAACCTAAATCAATGGTTGAACGAAAAAAAAATAATAAAAACAACGACACATACAAGATCGAGTTTTGACTTTTCCTAAAAATTGAAAACGCATGAAACAAAGAAAGAAGATCTAGATCCTACGATGTTGGTCTCAAGCACCACACGTCTACACTAAGGTTGAAAAGGTAAAACACAGCACAAAAACAGAAAAAAAGACAAGAAAAAATTATCACACACGATTTGGGTTTTACTAGAAGAATAGAACGAAGAAGACCTACCTTCAGGGCGATCCGCCGATTGTGGGGAAGAAGAGAGCGGAAGATGACTTTGAATTGGTGTCCCAGATTGTTCAATGATGCTGGAACGTCACCATGAAAGTGGGTTTTACAGCTGCACTACGTTGGAAATCCATCGAGGATGGGAAAGGTGTCGATTCTCGATCGGAGGGCGTAGAAAACCGGATGGAGGTAGAGCCGGTTCTTCTTGTTGGAGTGTCTCACACTTCCACACAAGATAGATGTTTTCCACCTCTGCTACACCTGCAAAAGCACAGCAAAACAAGGTGAGTACCAGCAAGGAAGACAAAGCAATGGAAGGAATGGAGAAGGGAGATAAAGAAATGCTTGATTTTCAAGCAAAACTTGATCTTCAAGGCAAATGGCGTGAAATGGGAGGTTGTCTGAACACCCCAAAATTTTCAAAGGTTTGTAAAAATGACCTTTTTGCCCCTGACTCCATCTTCTGAGAAAACCAAAGCTAAATTTTAGTCATTCTTCAGGTTTTCTGGATTAAATTTCATATTGATATATTCAAATTCAATTCCGGATCCGAACCTAGTGTTTTAAACCCAAATCTGAGCCTTGTTGTCCGATTTTCAAATTAAAATTATAAAAATACCAAAAATGGTTTTGAATGACTCGAGCAGTTCATCCGGCATCCTCTTGGATCCACGGCCCTATATTTCTCAGTTCGAGGTTGTAAACCTCAAATATTTCCAAAAAATCCAGATATAAACCCATTTTCTGAAGAAATTTTCTCAAAATAGCCTTGAGTTCTCAGAAAAACTCTCTTTTGTAAATACTTTTGCAAAAACACAAAAAAAAAAATTTAATGTCTAATCTTTGTTTTCTCGTAGAGTCTTAGACTTTTTCAAAAAAAAAATACAAAAAAAATTAAAAAATAACACAAAAACCAAAAAAATTGGAAAAACTACGAGAAAAACAAATGATTTCAAGCTTTTTTTAAACCATTTTTACTGAAAACCTCACTTGAAAAAGCATTTTTACAAAAAGCTTCTTTAAAGGGGAGCCTCTTTTGGGAAATATCATAAAAAAGGTAACAGACTCCTCCTGCGCATTTCCCTCTCCTCTCTCCATCGCTGATCTCAAACAACCCCCTTCGTTCTCCTCCATTGATCCTCAATAAATTTTCCTCTTGAACTCTCCACTTCCCTTTAAGAAGGAGCTTCCATCACTTCTCGAAGGCATCCATCAACTTCATCCGATCTTTCCATTGACATTTCTTTTAATCGGAGCTTCTCTGCAAATCCTTGGCCGACATCCATTTTTTTTTAACAGATCATCCATTTTCTTCCTTCAAGTATCCATCGTGCGCCTATTAACCACACGCATTGCCTCTCTATTCCTCTTCCTAAAGAATAGGAGCAGATCCCTGTAGAAGCTTTGCCTCAAAGGAGAATCAATCTCCCTGCAGCTAAAGGAATGACTCTCCCCCAACGCATATTGAAGATTCAATCCTTTGGTTTCTACTTCCGTGAAGCAAGAATATCCCCTTCACCTTCCCATTTGAAAGAAGATCAACCCTCCAGCAATCAGTAGTAAAAGGCCTCCACGATAGAAGAGGATCCTCGATTCCATCGCTTTAATCCTGCAAAAGCCACGGTGAGTACCCTTCTCTCCCTCATTTTCTCTAATTTTCTTTTAAGTTCTTTATTTTGACTCCCTTAATGCACTTGTTGTAGCGTTGGTCTGCTTATGGCATCACCAGCATACACATTGCAATATCAACGGAGTTTTCACTCCAACATCTCCTTCCTCGCTTTATTTAAATTTCTTGGGTTTATTTACGCTCTAATCGAGCATATATGCCTTTCATCTAGATTGTTTTCTACATATCTATGCCTTTTGATTACGTCATCTTATCTTCTTCTTATTCTTCTTCTTTTTTTCTTCTTTTTCTCTTTTCGGGATCCCTTGAATCCCTATTTTTATAACATTCCAATTTAATCCTGTTTTGCTCTAATCTTTCCTTCTTTTCGTGGATTCTTGATTGCTTAACTTTCTTTTCAATTCTGAGTTCCTGATTGCATCACGATCATTCCTCTTGATATTGTTCATGTCTTCATTCCAATCGTCCATCGCGCGTTAATTTTTGTTTGCGTTTTGATTTTTGATTGGTATTTTGATTTTCTGTTTTTTTTTTTTACATCTGGCCCTTCTTATTTCTATTGCATTTCATTTAACATTTAAGTAACCAGGTCCAAACCACCATCGGGTTTTGATCCTGGATTTGAATTCAATTCCTGCAACTGGATTCGATTGGGGTCATCATCGAATTTTCTGCAAGTGAAATAAGTTCAATACCCAACATTGGAATCTCGTTAATGCAACATGGATGAAATATAATCTGCCACCATCATAAGACATTATTTCACCACAACTGGCTGTGTAATTTTCATATATGCCAAAATTAATGTTCTCTCCCTTTGGTATTTGATGGATCAAGTAGGATTTCACAGCATGCCTTCATCGACTCAGCGTATTGCCCTTTTTTTTTGCTTATTTTCCTGTAATTCATTTCTTTCTTCTCCTGTAACTTCGTCTGATATAGCCTACCATTCTCCTGCACCTTGTTAGCTCTGTTAATCTTTCTGTTTTACATGTTTAATTTATAGTTCAAGTCCCAATGCATATTTGATGCCCAACTTTTACTTCAATGCTTTATTTGCTATGAAATCAATCAAGTGATTGTTGAGAAGGTATTGGGTTCGTTGACACTCAGGCCCCTCCCATCTGGAAGTTTTTCTTCATACAGAAGCAAGGTTACATTGGAAAATTTGAAATCACTGAGGACCATAAAGCAAATAAGCTGGTGACGGGAGTGAATGAAAGACTGGACAAGTATTGAGGGACCAACTTTCAGTTTTTGTATTGAAGCAAAGTAACTCGGATCGTGGATTGCTTGTTTACTTCCTTTAGTATAGTTTGGATACAATGTCTTAACCACATCAACATGTATCAAGATCCCTGTGTACATCCACTATCACTCAATTACATGAACGTGTTCACCATTTCCTGTTTCTTTACTCATCTGCATCACGTCAATAGTACTAATCATTGGAAGCATTGTCCATTTGTTTATAACAGCATAACCCAGTGGCCTTACCTCTACACAGCATAAGCATCATCCTACATCTCATTCAGAACTCACTAGGCATTGTCATTTGCATCTATTGATTTGGGTATACCCTGTCCAAAATCAATCTAAACATTTTCCTCCCTGCTCATTGCCTTTATGTCTTGTTATTGTATTTAACATTGCATTCTCGCCTATGGCTCATTTTACCTTTTTCTTTACTCATTATGATTTTTTTTTGTTGGTTTGGGTCTAATTCTTGTTTTCTTGTTGACAATCGGTTTGCACTTGTCATTTTTTGATGTCATGTATACATTATGATGTAATCTCTTATTATTATTATTATTATTTCTTATTAATAGTTTTGTTTGGTTTTCTTGCTCTCTGGATAAATTCTGATGCCAGAAATGAAGATTCAAGATCATGATCAGAATTGCTTACATTTCTAATGGAGAAAACCTATATATCACTGTTTACCACAAACTGATTCTGAATTTGCTTTGGGGCAAGACATCATGACCAACAATAGGATTGTGGAACATAGTGTTTGTCATTCCAAACTGGGCTTATCCCCTGCTACTAAGGTTATTTCAAAGGCATAAGATCAAAATTTTGAGCCCTCAATATTTTCTCGGTTGTAGGTGATTGCATCTTGGTTGGTTTACAGCCTATTCTGGTCTTTATGTCCGAGGTAGATGGGAGTTTTAAGGTCAGTCCTATAAGCATGAACTTCTAGACAAAAGCTGCAATAGTTATTTCTGCTATTATTATGCTCTTATTCCAGGCTATGCATCGGAAAGTGCGGGAGAGGCCTCTTCTTTCCGTCTCAAACTTTGTGCAAGCTGCTCATAGCAATGTTCTCCTTGTTGTGCCAGCCTTTCTCTATGCCATCAATAACTGGCATACACTACCCACTTCCACTTCACATTCATTCACATCTGCCCATTCCTGTAGTCATTTGAAACCACCTGGTTTGTCGACTCAGGTGAATGCCAATTCTGCATCATTCCCTTCCCAAGGATCTCCTTCAAAAGATTCTTCTAGTAAACTCCACAATTCCGGATGTAGCACCTCTGAATTGCTTTCTTTCAACACAATCAAGTTCCTATAAGCCTGCACAGGGGGTCTCCTCACATCACACACCCATCTTTCCTATGTCCTGGCAATAGTTATGGTCCTTCTGCATCTGGTATACCTCCTCCAGTAACAACTCCCACTCAGCAGCAAGATCCGACCGAAGTTTCTGCTGCCATTTGCAGCACAGCAGCCCCATTATGTTGCTCACACAACATCCTGCTGCACTTGTGCTTAGCACTTGTAGCACACTCAATGCTCACATTAACACTCATCACAGTACCTGCTGTATACCCTGTCACCACCTTCCAGCATATACGCAACTCTCAGCAGTTGTGTGCTGCCACTCATCTACATGGTCCCTTCACTACAACCTTGTTGTCACTACCTGACAGCATCCACCACCAATGCCCATGCCTCTTCTCTAATGCTTGCACATCTGTTAATTTTTCACATTTGCTGAATCACTATGCGTGTGCATAGTATGTCATTCATCACACAGTAAAACAAACTGTGTAAATGCACATTTTATCATTCATTCAAATGTCTTTTCATATATAGGTTCTCATTGATTTTAGATGTTTTGTACATATATACAGATATATGTACATATATATGTCTATATACGTATATGTATACATATATATATATATATATATATCATTTTCCATCTTTCCTTCATATATATCTTGGCATATGAGCATTTTACCATGGACCTTTATGTGATATGTACAATTTTTCCTCTATTTTCATATTAACCCAGTTGTTTTGCAGGAAATATGTGGAAAAAGTCATTATTTGGAGTTGTACATTTGATTTTATGTGTTGTAATAGCTAGATCTGAATGAGAATTTACATTTCCTGTTTTAGATAGAATGAATGAGCATTGTAAATGCCATAAATTGCTTGTTTTCATGCTTTTTGCCTTCATTTTTCAAAATCTCACAATGGTGAAACACGAATGGCACGTGCACCATTTCATAAGAGGTAAATTAATCCTAAGTTGATGATTTACATCAATGGCCATAGTCAGGATGTAAACAAGACTTAGTATTTTTATCTTTTATAAAATAACACTGGATCCACACTGGATCCTTTTCAAAATTCATTATGTTTTCTATAAATATTTTCCTCTTTTATCAGAGTTTAGTCTAAAATTGATTCAATACATATATTAATGGCCATAGTCAGGATATATTGAGAATTACTTTCATTTTAAACTCTATAAAAGCACCAAAATGTATTTTTTTTTCATTTGAATTTAGATATGATTATTATATAATACATTCAATGACCATAGTCAGGAGTGTATTATATCATTAATCTTATTTACATTCATTTCAAGAATGAAATATGATTTTCAAATTTCAAAATTATTTAAATTCATTCATCATTTAGGGTAGAATTGCATCATATTTTCAAAATTCCAAGTGATTCTTTTTTTCTTCATTTCTCAGATCAAATCTTATTTATAAATTCAAATTCAATTCCATCTCATTTTCAAGATTCAAAATTCGATTTCAAAATCACTTTTGTATTCAAAAATCAATTTTCCAATTCAATTTCAAAGTTCAGTTTAACTTTGAAGTTTCTGATTCATTTTTTCAAAATCAAAATCAAGTTTATCTTCTCATCTTCAAAATCAAAGTTTGAGATTGATTCTAAAAATTTGACTCTTCCTCAAATTTTAAATTCAATTTGGGTTTTCAAAACCCAGATCCATCTTCAAAAGTCCCATTTGGACTTTCAGAATCCAAATACAGAGTTAGATCCTAAATCCAACTTGGATCCAGATTTTCAAGTACAATCTCCACTTTTTGGGTCTTAGATTTCAGATCCAAAACCCATCTTAGGATCCAGATTCCAATTTCACATTGGATCTCAGACTTTAGATCTGAAATCCAGTATAGGATCTAGAATCCAATTTCACCTTGGATCTTAGACTTCAGATCCAAAATTCATTCTAGGATCCAGAACCCAACTTCACCTTGGATCTCAAACTTCAGATTCAAAATCCATTCTAGGATCCAGAATCCAATTCCATTTCAAATTTCGGATCCAATTTCATTCAGGATCAAGAATTCAACATCATCATTGGATCTCAGATTTCAGATCCAAATTCCATTCAAGATCCAAAATTCAAATTCCATCTTAGATCTCAGACTTCAGATCCAAATTCCATCTTGTATTCCAGATCTTGGATACAATTCCATTTTAAAATCCAGAATTCAACATCATCAGTGGATCTCAGATTTTAGATCCAATTCCCATTTAGAATTCTAAATCCAGAAATCAATTTTATCTTGGATTTCAAACTCCATTTAGAATCCAGGCTTTAGATTCAAATTCCATCTTAAATTTCAGATTTCAAATCAACTTCTATTCTCAATTCCAATTCTTGAATCTAATTCCATTTTTACGCCAGATTTCAAAATCCAAGTTTTGATTCCCAAAAATTCCCAAAATCAATTCCATCTCTCAATTCTACTCGGATTTCTCAAATCTTACCTTGATTTCAAACTTTAAAACTGAAATTCAAATAACATTTCCATCTCTATCCTGATTTAAAAGTCCATTTATGACTTTGAATTTTCCTTTTATCCCAACTTCAAAACCATTCCTTTCGAAGTTCAGATTTATTTTCCCTAAGCTCTGATTATTCCAAAAACTTAGAACTTTAAATCTTGAGTTCTAAGTTAGAAACCATTTCTTCACTCTATTACCAAGTTCATCTCAAAAAAGCTTGAAAATTTCCAAAATCATTTTTAAAGAGAGCATACATCCTTGCATTGCACAAGCATGATTATTTGTGTATTCAGACTTAGATAATATTTAGGTAAAGCAAAAGGCATAAAATTCGACCCTTGGTTCGATTACCCCTGGTAAAGGCGCCAGGAACGGTCGAACCTCGTACCGACGAGCGGATCCCGTCTCCCAGTTTTCCCGCAAATATTTCAAAAACGAAGGCAAGTTATTTTCTTAAATATCTTCAAAATTAAGGTCAAGTGAGACCCCACAAAAGAGTTCATCTTCTCTTCTTTTCTTTTCTCTTCTCTCTTCTTTTCTGTCTTTTCATTTCTCTCCTCAAAAAGGAGAAATAGAGGTCAGAAAGGAAAAAGAGAAGGAAGAGAGAGAAATACAAGAGAGGAAAATACCAAGAGAGGAATTTTTTTTATGATGATCACATGTTGGAAAAGGGCTGGAGCAAGATTCACAAAGGGAGGCATCAATTACAAAGCCAAAAACTTCTAGGGCTGAAGCACAAAGTATATTTATACTTTTGGCAATTTTCAGAAACAGTGTTATAAAAAATTATTTCACTATGCGCCACTTTATGAGGGGGTTTTCTGAAAATATTTTCTAAATGGGTATGGATATGCGTGTGGGTTGGATTTGGGCTTTCTAAAGGTTGATCCAAGGTCCAAAACTTCCTAATTGGGTCGGATATGGATCTGATACACCTCGAAATCTGTGCCCGAATATTAAAATAGCCATAACTCTCTCATTTTAACTTCGATTTTTCTGAAATTCGAACCACAACCCCTTGATATCAAAATACATCTAAACATGGGTTTTAAACCTTAAGCTCACTACAATATGCATGAATAAATAGTTAACATGATGTGCATTTCATGCATCATCAAATACCCCCATGCTTGAATGTTTGTTAGTCCCTTAACAAACCACTAACTATGTTATGCAATCGAAACAAGAAATGCTAGACATGTATGCATAAAACTAACTCACTTTCGTAGGAATCACGGTTGCATTTAGCTTATGCAACAAGCCCTTTAAACCCCTGGGTTACCCCAGTGGACGAGTAAGGTCTCGTGAGGTTTGCAGAGATGCTACCCACAAACATCCATGATATGCAGGAATGAATTTTCAAAAATATCAGGCAATTAAGAAATCAGTTAAAGCAAATATTTCATGTAATGGATACTCTCAAAACAAATTCAGAAATTTCATGCCACCACAGTAAAAATCTTTTTCCTTCACTTTTCTAAAATTATAGCTATCTATGATTTTTCTCAGAAAGTCAAGTATTCTCATGTATTACTCATTTATCCTCACTTGTATCTTTTCTGCACAGTAATTCACCAATATTCCTAAGCAATGAAATTTTTCTCATTCAGCTCATTCTTTTTCTTTTGATTTTCATTTTTTTACCTTTTTTCAATTCTCTCTCTTGAGCATTCTTCTCCCTTGAGCACTATTTCGAATATCCAGTTTCGTGACCCGTGTAGCGAGCTTTGGGTCAGTGACTCCCAGGCCAAACGACCTTAGGGCACTAGATACAGAGTATCCCTCAGACTTAATTGCTCGAGTCACTAAACCTTCTATTCTAATAGTTTACGTATAGTCTTCTTCTCATCATGTGCAATGTCTCTATCTCTTAGGCTTTCTATGCAGTTCATGTAATAAGCTTTCGAATCGGTGGCTCCCAAACCAGATGGTTTTAGGGCACCAGGTGTAAAACACCCTTCAGATTCTACTTGCTCGAACTACAAAGGCCACAGATATCGACTAGACAAGAGGGTGATCTCCTTCGTTATCCTTTTCGTCAAGAGACTCAAACACTTCATCTTGTGCCTGAGTTCCACTACTAGGATTCACAAAGTCATCAACAACTAAACGTAGCTCTATTCTTTTAAGCTCATTTTTCAAAAACATCTTTCCATTGCTTATTTCTTCCCACAAAACATATTGTGCATACTTATACTAAAGTGATTCAAAACTTTCTAACAATCAAATACTATCTTTTCTTTGAATGTTCTCATAAATAACTACTCTATTTGAATCAGTTCAGAGAAAATTTTTTTACATGGGTCTTAAAAATTTCTAAACTGTTAGATTATGCCAAAAACAATCATATATGCTAAAACTTATTCTCAAAAGCCTACTTTAGCTACCAGACATAAAAAAAAATTTAGTGTGCATCTAAACCACCATTCTAACAAAACTAAACTTTCTAACAAAACTACTCTACTATGTACATATGATACATCCCTCTGGTCGAATCCTTATGCCTTTGTGAGATGCACTATCTCACACTCACCATTCTGCAAGGAATTTGAAATGTAGGGCTTCAGTCTTTGCCCATTAACCTTGAATGTACCTTGGGTCTTAGGATCAAATAATATAACTGCTCCATGTGGAAACACTTATTTCACAATGTACGGTCCCTCCCATCTCGATCTCAATTTGCCTGGGAATAGATATAAACGGGAATTGTATAACCACACTCTCTGCTCTGGCTCAAACACTTTTCTGACAATGTGCTTATCATGAAATGCTTTAGTGCGAGCTTTGTATAACTTGGCATTCTCATATGCATCATTTCTGAGTTCTTCTAATTCTGAGAGCTACAATGTTCGCAATTTGCCAGCATGGGTGAGGTCAAAGTTCAATTTCTTGATGGCTCAATACGCTCTATGCTCCAGCTCGATAGGAAGATGGCATGCTTTCCCGAATACAAGGCGATACGGGGACATGCCAATGTGAGTCTTAAATGCAGTCCTATATGCCCAAAGTGCATCATCTAAGCGCTGGGACCAATCCTTGCGGTTCGGGTGAACTGTCTTCTCTAGAATTCGCTTTATTTTTCTATTCGAAACCTCAACCTGTCCACTGGTCTGCGGATGGTAAGGCGTGGTGAATCTATGATTGACAGAATATCTTCTCAGCAGAGAAGCTATCTGTAGATTCCTAAAATGCTTGCCACCATCACTGATCATCGCACTTGGCACCCAAAAACGACTGAAAATGTTGTGCTTAATGAACTTAAGCACCACTCTATAATCATTGGTCTTGGTTGCCACTGCCTCAACCCACTTGGACACATAATCAACCGCCACTAGAATGTACAAATTTCTGAATGATGGCAGAAATGGGCCCATAAAATCTATGCCCCAAACGTCAAAAATCTCGACTATCAAAATCGGGAACAAGGGCATCATGTCCCTCTTGGACATGTTCCCCGTCTGCTGACATCTAATACATTTCTTGCAGAACTCATGCACATCTCTGTGGAGTGTGGGCCAATAAAATCCAGACTGCAACACCTTTGCAGTTGTCTTTCTATTGCTAAAATGCCCTCCACAGGCTAAAGAATGGGAAAAACTCAAAATGGAATCGTACTCTGTTATCGTCGCAAAATTTTTCCCGTCTTCCCTTCCTTGCAGAAGAGAAAAAGGAAATACTTTCGCGCTTCAAACTTGACTGGATTTTGGAAATTGTTTTGAAATACTCACCTCCGTTTTGAAAATTGCGGGAAAATTCATGGGATGGGGCTCGACCTGTCGGTACGAGGTTCGACCGTTCCTGCCGCCTTTAACAGGGGTAATCGAACCAAGGACCAAAATTGTGCTTGACTTAGTTAAATCATTGAAATTGTGTTCTATCCTAAATGCACAGAGAATTCAGGCATGTGCTATGAGACTTTGGAAAATGTAAGTTGGAAAACATGATGTATGCTCAGAAAACCTTTGGAGTTGAAAGATATTTCTCAGGGAAAAGGTCAATTTCTCAGGAAACTCAGATGAAAAAGGGGTTTTTGAAATCACGAGAAAGCTCATAAAGATGTGGAAAAATCATGAATAGTTGAAAATCCTGGGAAAATAGAAGTGATTATTGAGAAAAAGGTGAACATTTGAAATGGGAAACACTTCTCAGGAAAACTCGGACTTTGAGAATTTCCTTAGAAAAATGATGGAAAATTTATAGGAAAACTCATTGGAGAAGAAAAACTGAACTTGGGAAATTGAAATCCTAGGAATCTTACCCTTGAAATACTTGGAAATCGATTTTGATCTTTGAGGAAGATTGGAAACTTCTTTTGGAAATCTTGAGAAAATAACCTTTTCCAGGGAAAATCGAGGGAAGACTTCGATTTTGGAAATCCCACTTCGGAAATTTTAGAAGTTTCTTGAGGAACTGATGGCCATGGAAAACTGTGAAAACTTGCCTTGGGAAAACCGATTTTGAAAAGTTTTCAAAATTTCTTGAGAAATTGATTTCTTGAGAATGAAGTTTTTTTGAGAAAATCATGAGAAAACTAATGATTTCATGATGCAAATGACATGAGTGTATGAATGCACTTTGAAAGATTTTCTAAGAAATTTGTTGGAAAAATGTGTATTAAATCAAAATAAACCCTTCACATATTTTGACTGTGGCCATGAATATGTTTAGAGTTTAATTGATTTAATGCACAATACTTTGAAAATTTGGAAATATGATGTGCATTTTTAAGATAGCCTAAGAGTGTAGGCTCAATGTGACTGATAGAAAGATGATGGATCTGGGTCTCGTCCATATTCCGACTAGGGCCGTAAATATGGACTCCACCGAGTCCGTCAACTCTCTAAGAGTTGGTGCACGTGCCATTCGTGAACATCCATAGTGCTTTTGAAATAAAATGCATGAATCATAGAAACAGGATATTGCATGAATTCAAACTATATGATATGCATCCTAGTCTAAGCAGGAAATTAAATTTCTTATTCCAAAATTTACATTATTACATCACTAAATAAATGAAATAAAAGAAATGGCAGACTTCAGCTTCTTCTTTTGAATATCCCTACCAAACTTGAAATAAGGTTAGCTCAAATATGTGGGTTTTTCCAAGATTTTCCAATAATATTACGAATTTATTGGACTTAATTGGATATAAACCTTATTCTCATGCTTCCTTGATATTTGAAATAATGAAAATGCAAGAAATTCAGTAGAAAATAGTTTGAAATTCGAAATGATGGTCAAAATGACCAAAATACCCCTAATTATAAAGTTATACCTTTAAAATCATGGTTTTTTAAAGGAAAATTTGGTAAAATTGAGATTTTGAAATTCAAATTGAATCAAATGATGATGAAATGCAGTATGAGATATGATGACATGCTGCTAATCACATTAAGACTGTAAAATCAGAATTTGACACTTTGCAATTTATCCAAAATAACGAATTTCGCTTGGATTCGGGTCCCGTGGAGCCCTGTTTTGATGATATGGCTAAATCAAGCCTCAAATGAATTCCAAATTATACCAAATTTGGTATGAAGCATCTACCTACTCTGATAAACATCCTAGAATGCTAAAAATTACAAAATGATATGATTTGAATGCTAAACTTTAAAGAAAGTCCCAAAAAGGGTGGATTTCGCCTATGGACCCGAACCAAATGCAATGCTTAATATGATAATGCAAAATTTACACCATAAAAACTTCTGATATTTTGCAGACTGCTAAAGGACCCGAAATGGAACACTTTTGGTTTTTTAAAGCCTCGGTATTTGGACTATGATGAGTTCGGTAACGGGGATTCGGTTCTGATGGAGGCAAAATTGACCTAATCTAATATAAAATGCTAAAAACATAGAAAACAGCCATGGAAATTCCTGATATTTAACAGAGCTACTCACGACACTTACAGGAACAACTTTAATGTTCATGACTTTGGCATTTGATCAACAGAAACACAGATAAAAATATAACTTTTCATGCATAAATCGACAGAACATACAAATGTGACAAAACAAAGGACTGACAAGAAAAATCCGAGACAGATATCAAAACTATTCTAAAAATCACAAACTTTCATATGAAAACATAGGACATCTCGAACATAACATTCATTTTTTACAGATTTGGATTTGGATCAATACCCAAAGAGAACCCATCGACCTAAGTCGATCCAAAGTCTCAGAGGCTCAAATCAGGCTCTGACACATGTCCTGCACTCTCAGATTTTTGTCAGACATTAAAAAACATCATAAAAATCTGCGAAAATCAGGTTAAAAACTAGACATCCTACCTAGCTCAAAACATCTTTCGGATTGAAAATCGGATCTCCCATGAAGGAGATCTCGATTTTATAATTCGGAAATGAGTTTTTAAAATGCATCCCGGGTAACCAAACGTGACTTATCATTTTGAAGGTTTACCATAGTAAACAAATTCAAATGCTTCCGAATTTTTGGCACATTTCTAGGGACACCTAAAGTCACATTCCATGATTTTTTTGGATTTTTTAACAAAAATTAAGTGCATGAAATGACGTGTGGACTGACTGACAAAAACAGAGAGTTACTGAAACTGAGCAGAATTGAAATAAATGCTAAATTAAACCTAATTAACTCCTGAAACATGCTAAATTAACAAAATAAAATGCAAATTAAATTTAGATAAATGCATGAATGCTAAAAATCATCAAGTAAGTATAATTATATATTTTTATATTTGTCGTTTTATGAGAATAGCTCAATCCATTCCTCGGATGAGCTCTTTCTTCAAACGACACATGAATCAAATCATGGTATTATGAAATCAAGAGGAAAAGAGGTGCACCTTGCTTCGTTATGCAGCTTTGAAACTCTTGAAAGGGATGACTACCAATGGCTTCGTTCGTCCTTCGATCCGGGCTTCGGATGATTCACTAAGATCGACCCACGCTTGAATCGAATTGGCCACTGCACAAGCAATGTAGGTACTTCCCTTCACCTTCTCCACTGAGCTTAAGGGGGGCTTGAATTCCAAGGGACACAATTGAGTTCTAAAAGGGATCTAGGCTGAAGTTCAAAATCGAAATTGGAGTCCTCTAGGCTGCGCGTGAGCCCTTGTATTTGTAGAATTTTTTTGAAGAATTTGAATTTCAAACAGGCTCAATCTGAGCCCTCCATGTGGCGCCATCTCAGGGGGAGCTATTTTGATTTTTTGAGAAAATAAAATGGGAAATTTGTGGGTGAGACACCTCAACAGAATTTGAAAATTTTCAAAATTGGGGTTTGCTTGATTTTCTCTATAGGAGGCTCCCAAATTGCGCCACCTCAGGGGGTGCTCTCTTGGAGTTTGAAATTCAAACTTTGCTTTTCTGAAGCTTCTCAAATGGCGCCACCTCAGGGGCTACTTTTATTAAAAATATAAAATAAATATTAAAATAGAGCCAAGTGGGGTTCTGGAATGACGCCACTTCAAAGAGGTTCTGAGGTGTAAAGTTGAAAACAGTAGGAGCATGCCATGTGGTGCCACCTCTAGAAGCTCTTGACACATGTCAGAAGTACAGGAATGGAAGAAGCAGACTGTGCCACCTCAGAGGAGTTCAAATTTCTACTTTTCTACAAGAAAGGAGAGGCTGACATGTGGCAGTTCAGGATGATCCTTGGTTTTGACAAGTGTCAGCTGTCTGGAGGAGCCTTCTCAAATGGCGCCACCTCAGAAGGGGATTTGAATTTCAAATGGAGGTTGGCCCTGGAGGAATGGAGGGTGGACATGTGGCGCCACCTCAGGGTGGCTCCTACAATGCCATGTGGCAGTTGGGAGGAGCAAAGAACATGTGCCGCCCTTATAGACCATCTGGAAAAGGCAGAACTCAGGATTTGCGCTACCTAGGCCTTGTCTGAAAATTTTTGAATGGTTTGCTTTTTCTGAAGAAGGCCAAGAGTGACATGTGTCCTCTACTTTTTCTGAAGGAAGCTGGAGATGACATGTGTCACCTACTTTTCTTAGAAAAGTAGAAGGAGACATGTGTCATCTTGCTTTTTCTGAAAGAAACAGAGATTGACACGTGGCAGAGGGAAGAGAAGGAGGTCCAAGCCATGTGGCGCCATCTCAGACAGAATAGAAAAGGTGAAGTTTAGGATTTGCGCCACCTCTGGAAGGATTTGAATATTTGAATTCTAGCTTTTATTGAAGAGAGCAGGAAATGACATGTGTCATTTGCTTTTTCTAAGAAGAGCAGAGAATGACATGTGTCACCTGCTGCAGGAGAGAATACCTCAGATGACGCCACCCCAGAAGGAGACAACTCTACTTTTTCTAGAGGAAGCTAGGACTGACATGTGTCTCCTACTTTTCTGAGAAAAGTAGGGAAAGACATGTGTCAGTCTACTTTTCTGAAGGAGGGAGAAGTTGACACGTGTCTTCTGCAGGAGACACACTTCAATGGCACCACCTCAGAGGAGACAAGCCTCACTTTTCTGGACAAGACAACTTATGACACTTGGCATCTCAGGGTGATCTTTGGAATGACACATGGCGCAGGGTGGAGATGGTGGATACTGACACATGGCATGGAATGAAGAGGATGTTTAATGACATATGGCAGCTTCTTAAGGTAGCCCCACACTGACATTTGGCAGATAAATGGGAGGAGAGAGAAAAGACAAGTGGCGCCAATCTAGGGGACAAGGCTCCTATATTTTTGGGTTTTTCAAAGTTCAGGTTTTTCAAAAGAAAAGCCTGTGTGACACCACCTCAGTGTGGGTCCCACATTGCTTCTTTATTGAAATAAGGACAAGACAACAACCTCTTTTTGGAATTTTCATAAAATCTGGACTAATTGGTAAAATAGAAATTTTTGGAAAGAGTTGGCCCCTGTAGGGCGATTTTGTAAAAGAATGATAGTTGAAATAGCTGACAAAAGGGCAAAATCTGAGGTGAAGTGATTGGAATCCATATCGAAAACTATCCAGATTGTTTTCTTGAGAAACTATTTTGAAATTTAGAGTCCTGGGGGTAAAATGGGAAGAATTGATAATTTTGAAGACCTAGGGTTTTGAAATCAATTTTGAAAATAGTTGAAATTCAAATCTAGATTGAAAATTTTGAAATAGAGAGTTCTGGACCTCGAAATGACATGCTGTGCAGTGCAGTGATATGAAATGCTCATGCCATGATATGCAATGCCATGTCTTATGCAATAGAATCTTGAACCAAGACTTGGAGATGCCTGTCTCTTGTCAGGAATAAAATTTTGAACATCTGAGCTAAAAATAGAGAAATTTTAAGAGTTGCAGATGAAATTTAGACTTTTGCAAGGTCCGAGCTCAGAAAATAACCATTTTGCCCTTCGGCAATTTCAGGAACTGGATGATGATGCTCAGTGGAAATGCTGGAGAGGTGAATGAAAATTTGGGGTGTTTACATACTCCTCCTCCAGAACACATCTCCTGATGATCTGGTCTGCACAATATTTTAATAATTCTGGTTCATCCCAATAATAGTTTCTTACCTGAGATAGGAATCTCTCGCGCTCATTCTTATTCCAATGCTCAGGGATCTGTCTCTAAACCAGATAGTTCACAATATCAGCAAACCAGGGTAACTGCGATGATCTAACAAACATGATCTGCTCATTGGGGAAAGAATCACTGATCGGTCTCTGATCCTGCGTGGTCTCTACAATCAGTCTAGAAAGATGGTCTGCTACTACATTCTCGCTACCCTTCTTATCTCGAATCTCGAGATCAAACTCTTGTAGTAACAGAACCCAACGAATGAGTCTCGGTTTGGTGTCCTTCTTGTTCAAAAGATACTTCAATGCAGCATGATCAGAATAGACAACCACCTTTGAACCGAGAAGATAGGACCTAAACTTGTCCAAAGCAAATACTACAACAAGTAGCTCCTTCTCTGTCGTGGTATAATTCATCTGGGCATCAGACAGAGTTCTACTTGCATAGTAAATTATATAGGGCTTCCTGTCAATCCGTTGTTCTAAAATGGCTCCCATAGCATAGTCAGATGCATCACACATAATCTCAAATGGGAGTGTCCAATCTGAAGGTCTCAGAATGGGTGCAGTAATCAAGGCCTCTTTGAGAATCTCAAAGGCCTTCATGCAATTGTAAACACCCCAAATTTTCACTCACCTTCTTGACATCGCCCTTAATTATCATATTTGAGTTCTTCAGAAGCAATGAAGGGTAAAATGGTCATTTTCCAAGATTAAACCTTGCAGAAAGTCCTAAATTTCATTCTTGAGCCTCAAAATTTCTATATTTAGGTTCAGAGACATCTTCAAATTGAAAATTTTCAAAATCCTTTTCCTGGAGAAGAAAGTAGAATTTCCACTTCCTGGTTCAGAGTAACATTTCCTGAAACATGTCTTTGCATCGCATTGCATGAACACTTTGCATCATTTCACTGCATAGCATGTCAGTTGAGATCCAGAACTCTTGATTTTCAAAATTGTCAATCCAGATTTGATTTTTAAACTTTTCAAAATTGATTTTTCAAAACCCTGGGTATTCAAAATTACCAATTTTTCCCATTTTACCCCCAGTACTTTGAATTACAAAAGTCTTCCTCAAGGAAAACAATCTGGATATTGATTTTAAAGATTTTATCTCAAAATTTTTTGCAAAAAGATTTTAAATCTCCTTACAAAATTTTTTACATTTATTTTATCCATATTTTTGTCCTGAAAAACCAATTTTTCCAAATTCTTGAAAATAAATAATGTTTTATCTCGTATTTTCAAATAAATGGAGCGGGACCCACCTTTTAACTAGCATCATACTAAGACCCCCAGGTAAGTTTCTTATTCTCGAGCAGGACCCACCCGAAGTTCATACCAATTTGCAAATTTTTCTTTTTAATTTCTCAATATTTATTTATTTATATTTTAGTTAGTGGGCCCACACACATGTGGCACCCCATTTGAAAATAAAAGATTTTACAAAACAAAATAAAGCTTTTTTTTCAAAAGGATTTTAAAAGTGGATTGAGGTGGCATTTCCATAAAAGCCTCTCATTTATTTCAATACTCATTTTTTTTTTCCTTTTTATTGATTTGTTTAAATAATTTTTGTTTTAAGAAGGAGGCAGCCTTAAATGGCACAACAAAACTTCCAAAAAAATAAAAAAATAATAAATTTGATTTTTACCTAAAACTTAGGTAAATGAAACAAAGTTTTGAAAAAACCCAAGATGCGCCTCTTTTAAAAACAGCAAGTTTTCAAAATAATGAGGCATCGGTTTCACGCCTTTGCAAAATTTTCAACAAAATTTTCAATTTTTTTTTTAACGGAACCTCATTAAGGGGGAAGGGGCTGCGTTTTTTTTCAGGGAGAAAGGAAAGTTTTAAAAGGGGCAGGCACTCACGAAGGAAAGGGGATTGAAATTGCTCTTTTGGGTTTTGGTAGGAGGGAAGGAGGTGACCAGCATCCGATCTTTCTTCAGCCTAGCCTCAGGAGAGTCACCACCAGTGCCATCCTTCAGCCACTCCAGCCCAGCCGCAAGAGAGTCACCACCGTTTTCCCCATCTTCAATCCAGCCCAGCAGCAAAAGACGCAGTGATCCAACCAACCTCTACACTTTCTTCAACCTTTTACCTACCTGTAGCTGCCTTCTTCATTCAATCCATCAGCAAGATACCCAGCTGCCCAACCCTTCTTCAGCCCAGCCACAACCACCCAGCCATTGTTTTCATCATTGTCCACCTCCAACAACCAACGTGTTTCCCATTGGCCTTCAGCACAGCCGATTGCTGTCCAACCCTTTTTCAGCCCAGCCAGCAGGAGGTTTGGCGTGAAGACCATCCCAGCAGAAGAGCCAGCAGATATGTTAGTGCAGAAAATTCCTTTGCTGCTAATATATCATCCAGAACCAGCATTCATCTTCTTTCAGCATATATCAATCCAAGGTATTGATCATAAAGAAGATGGGATTTTAATATGATCCCTATAAAAACTCAGCAAGCAAAACTCCTTTATTTTTTTTAACCGTTGTCCTCATTTCTTTTCTTCTTCATTTTATCTTTCCTGTTTGCCCTTTCTCTGCACATTTCATTGTATATCCTAAAGCATAGCAAGTAGTTTGAGCTATCCATAGCAGCCTCAATGTCATTTATTTGAAATAACAAGCGTTGGCTATTACCTCTAAAGCCAACACTTATCATAGGGTCCACTTTTGTTCCTCCTATATCATTTGCAAAATCTGATTTAAATGCATAGTTGATTCATTTTATGAATCTGATCTCTTTGTTTAGGCAATAGCATTCATGAGTAACAAGTGAAACAACCCCTGTTTCAAAAGTTTTTTTTTTCAGTTCTTTCAGTGTACTGTATTCTATTAATTTCTTGCATTATTTCCTATTGCTGCCAATGGTTATATCTTTGCTGCATATAATTCTAGCACCTTATCATGTTATGTTCCTGCATTTTGAATCTTATATATTCGAGATGAGTTATAGGATTACCTGATTTTGTTTTGCTTTTAGTGTATACATTGGTTATATTTAGATGCAGCTCACCTCTGTAGATATTATATTAATCATCTAGTGCTTGCTGCAAATAAAAAAAAAAAAGGAAAATTTAGTTATGAACCACAGATTTTCAGGTTTTGCATCATATTTCTGTATGCTTATGACAGTTTACTCAGTCTCAACGTGAATGTGTTATGTTCTAAGTATAATCTTTATATATTACATAAAAAAAAGGGGAAATTTCTTTTGTATTCACTTAGTTTCCCAATCTTTGTATTCATTAAAATTTTACACAGCATATTTCTTTTGTATTCACTTAGTTTCCCAATCCTTGGTATTCACTGAAATGTTACACAACACATTTTTTTCTGTTCACTGAGTTTCCCATGATTTCATTTTACAATATGGATTCATTATACTGTTTGAAAGGACTATCTTGATATTCAAATCTCACCTCATGTTATCCTTAGATATTACCCATCTTATAGGTATAGCTGCTGCCATTCTATCTTGTCTTAACAGAAAGTTGTTTAAGTTGCTGAAAATCTGTTTCAAGGAGCTATGGATTTTTTTTTAGTGAAGCATTTCTTTTGAAGGCTAAGTCTGGCCAATATGCGCGTGCTCAAGAAGATATACCTCGGATCTATGCATAGGTTGATTGGTAGATATAACTATTCATTGATATCTAAAAAAAGGGGAAATCCATCAACCCTTTGTAAGCAATTTGTTAAGTTGTCCCTTCTTCTGCTGCAGATACCCATTCTTGATAATTAGCCATATTCATGAACGAATATATCCATATCCGTTCATGATATCTATACCATCTTTTACATGTTTTGTTATTGATATATAGGGAAGCTCCATACGCGATTTTGCTGAGAAATGTGTTGTAATTTGGGAAATATGGCTGTGTGAAATTGCCTACAGAAACTGTATATACCTGTAATTTCTAGTTTTACCCATTATATGGAATTTCCATTAAACATATATATTTTCTCATTATATGTATATATATATCTATGTATATGTATATCTATTGTATATCTACCTATATGTATGCGTATATATGTATATATATATCTATATATATATATGCATGTACATATACTTATATATATATATATATACATGTATATATACTTATATATATATATCCCTTCATGTGTACTTGTTATTGCATATATTTTTATTTTCTCTTACTTTTGTAAATATATCTTCATTACCATATATCACTTATCATAAATTCAAATATTTCTATATATCTTCGTTGTATATAGTATATATACCCATTTTTTGGTTATCTTGTACTAACTCTCATTTTGCAGGAAAATCTAGAAGAGGCTGATTCCTTGGCTCCATTTCAATTTTCTTTTAGTTTATGTTATGCAATGTAACAATCCAATGTAAACCTTGGAATAAGATTTACTTTTACTGCTTAGATTAGGCCGCATCTCATATAGTTTGATTTCAGTAATATCCTGATTCTATGATGCATATATCTCAATCTTGCAAAATTCACCATGGATTTACACGAATGACACGTGCACCAACTCTTAGAGAGTTGATGAACTCGGTGGAGTCCATATTTACGGCCCTAGTCGGAATATGGACGAGACCCAGATCCATCATCTTTCTAACAGTCACATCGAGCCTACACTCTTAGGCTATCTTGAAAATGCACCTCATATTTCCAATATTTTCAAAATATTGTGAATTAACTCAAATAAACCCTAAATATATTCATGGCCACAGTCAGAATATGTGAAGGATTTACTTTGGCTTAATCCACATTTTTTTTCAACAAATTTTTCAGAAAGTTTTTTTCAAAGAGCATTCATTCATTCAAATCATTTGCATCATTCGTTTTTCTCATGATTTTCTCAAAAGATTTTCATTTCATGGAGTCGATTTCTCAAGAAACTATGATGATATTCGGAGTTGGATTTCTCAAATCAAAGTTTTCCTATGATTTTCCTGGGAAATGTTATTTTCTTAAGATTCTTTTCAAAAGGAATTTCTCATCTTTCTCAGGAATCAAAGTTGATTTTCAGACATTTCCAAAAACAAGGTTCTCAGGATTTCAATTTCCTAAGTTCTAAATTTCCTTCTCCAATGAATCTTTCCTATAAATTTTCTATCCTTTTCTTAAGAAAATTCTCAAAGTCTGAGTTTTCCCAACAAGTGCTTTCCTTTTTTTCAAATGTTCATATTTTCTCAAGAATTCCTACAGTTTTCCTGAGATTCTTATTTCTTCATGATTTTCCAAGTCTTTCTAATCTTTCTCAAAATTGTCCTGAGATTCTCATTTTTCCAAGTCTTTATAAACTTTCTCAAAATTTTCCTGAGATTCTCATTTCTTCATGGTTTTCTAAGTCTTTATAAACTTTCTCAAGATTTTCTCGAGATTCTCACTTCTTCAAGATTTTCCAACTCTTTATAAACTTTCTCGAGATTTCAAACCTTCTTCGTCTGAGTTTTCCTGAGAGATTGATTTCCATCTTTTCCTGAGAAATGCTTTTCAATTCCAAATGTTTTCTAATCATACATCATATTTTCCAATTTACATTTTCCAAAATTCTCATAGCACATGCCTGAATTCTCTGTGCATTTAGGATAGAACACAATTTCAATGATTTTACTAAGTCAAGCACAATTTTGGTCCTTGGTTCGATTACCCCTGTTAAAGGCGGCAGGAACGGTCGAACCTCGTACCGACAGGTCGAGCCCCATCCCATGGATTTTTCTGCAATTTTCAAAACGGAGGCGAGTATTTTTAAAACAATTTTCAAAATCCGATCAAGTTTGAATCGCGAAAGCATTTCCCTCTCTCTTCCGCAAGGAAGGGAAGACGGGAAAAAATTTTGCGACGACAACAGCAATCCTCACTAAAATCAAAGGGTTGATCCTTCTCCAATAAAGTACAAAGCGGTCGAGAGATTTTGCTGAAATCTTTTATGAACCGCCTATAAAATCCAGCATGCCCTAGAAATGACCTAATCTGCCTCACGGTGGTAGGTGGAGTTAAACGAGAAATGGATTCCACCTTCGCTCTGTCAACCTCAATCCCTCTCTTGGACATAATGTGTCCAAGCACAATCCCCTCCTGGACCATAAAGTGGCTCTTTTCCCAACTCAGAACAAGGTTTGTCTCCGCACACCTACTCAGTACTCGAGTAAGTTTTTGGAGACAATCCTCAAATGAAGAGTCATACACAGAAAAATTGTCCATGAACACCTCCATGACATCATCTATCATATCGGAGAAGATAGCTAACATGCACCTCTGAAAAGTTGTCGGGGCATTGCAGAGCCCGAACGACATACGTCTGAATGCGAAGGTGCCATAAAGACATGTAAATGTTGTCTTCTTCTGGTCGTCAGGATGGACAGCTACTTGATTATACTCTGAGTATCCATCTAAAAAGCAATAGTAGCTCTGTTATGCGAGTCTCTCTAAAATTTGATCAATGAATGACAACGGGAAATGATCTTTTCTAGTTGCCACATTCAGCTTCCTATAGTCAATGCAAACTCACCATTCTGTAGTGGTTCTCATCAGAATTCTTTCACCCTTCTCATTCTCCACAACAATGAGTCCTGACTTCTTCGGCACAACCTGAATCAGACTGACCCACTGACTATCAGAAATGGGGTAAATAATCCCAGCATCCAACCACTTCACCACCTCATTCTTTACCACTTCCTTCATGTTGGGATTTAACCTTCTCTACATATCCTGCACTGGCTTGACTTCTTCATCGCAATAAATTCTATGCATGAAGAATGAAGGATCAATCCCCTTCAAATCAGCTACTCCCCAGCCAATCGCTGCCTTGTGCTCTTGTAATATAGTCAGCAATCTCTGTTCCTGCTCCTCAGTGAGCAGTGACGAGATGATCACAGGTAGAGTCTCATCACCTCTGAGATAAGCATACTTAAGTGAATCCGGTAAGGGTTTTAACTCAAGTTTCGGAGGAGACTCGATCGAAGATTTGGCGGGGGACTCCACAAGTGGTGGGAGAGGCTCAATGCCAGCTCTCCAAGGTGGTAACTTTGACGACACTCTAGACACATCTACACTAACTATACAACTATTCTTCTCTATATGGTACAAATCTAATGAATCATCAGTAATATACAAATTGGGTTGCTCCTCCACTAAATCTTGTGCAATATCTACATGGAAACAATCCATATCTTCCGCTGGACCCATCACGGCATTGAAAATATTCAATTTGACCTTCCTGTTGCCGAATGATAGATCCATGGTTCTGGTCCTACAATTAATACATGCATTGGCAGTCGCCAAGAATGGTCTACCCAAAATAATTGGAGTATGGTGCTGGCTATCTACTCCTTCCATATCGAGGATGATGAAATCGACTGGGAAATAGAAATCATCCACCTTAACTAGCACATCTTTCAAGACACCTCTCGGTACCTTGACAGAACGATCTGCCAGCTGAAGTGTAATAGGAGTCGATCTCATCTCTCCTAGCCTGAAAGAATCATAGAAATATCTGGGCAGAATGTTCATGCTTGCTCTAAGATCGAGCAAAGCGCGTTCTATCCGAATGTTCCCTATAGTACAAGCAATGCTAGGGGCTCCAAGGTCCTTGAGCTTTGGTGGTGTCTGATGCTGAATCACTGAACTCACCTACTCAGTCAGATGGACCCTGTTAGGAACTTGTGATCATCGCAAAAATTTTCCTCTCATAATATTTTCTCTCTTCCTTCTCTTTTCCTTTCAAAACTCTATTTCCTCCTTTTAGAAGGGAGAAAATAAAAGTCAGAAAGAAAGAGAGAAGAGAAAAGAAAAGAAAAGAAAAGAAAAGAAGATGAACTTTTTTGCGGGGTCTCACTTGACCTTAATTTTGAAAATATTTAAAATAACTCGCCTCCGTTTTGAAATATTTGCGGGAAAACTGGGAGACGGGATCCGCTCGTCGGTACGAGGTTTGACCATTCCTGGCGCCTTTACCAAAGGTAATCAATCCAAGGGTCGAATTCATGCCTTTTGCTTTGCCTTAATATTACCTAAGAATTTATCCTAAAATGCACAAAGAAATGCAAAGATGTATGCTTTTTCGAAAATGATTTTGGAAACTTCCAAGTGTTTCTGATGAATAGAGTGAAGAAATGATTTTTAACTTAGAACTTAAGATTTAAAGTTCTAAGTTTTTGGAATAATCAGAGCTTGGGAAAATAAATCTGAACTTCGAAAGGAATGATTTTGAAATTGAGATAAAAGGAGAAGAAAGGAAAATTTCAAAGTCATAAATGGACTTTAAATTAGGATTTTGAATTAGGATAGAGATGAAAAAATGTAATTTGAATTTCAATTGTAAAGCTTGAAATTTAAAATAAGATTTGAGAAATCAAAATAGAATTGAGGAATAGAATTGGTTTTTGGATTCAAGCTAAACTTGGAATGGAATTTAGATTTGGAGATAGAATTTTGATTTGAAATTTGGAGTTCAGAATGGAATTTGAATCAAAAGTTTGGATTCTAAATAGAGTTGAAAATTCGAGATGAGATTTGAATTCTGGATTTGGGATGCTAATTGGATCTGAAGTCTGAGATCCAATGACGGAATTGGATTTGAAATTTGGGGTGGAATTTGGATCTAAAGTCTAAGATCCAAGATGGAGTTGGATTCTTAATCCTAAAATGGAGTTGGATCTGAAGTCTGAGATCCAAGGTAGAATTGGATTCTAGATCCTAAATGGGTTTTGGATCTGAAGTCTGAGATCCAAGATGAAGTTAAATTTTGGATCTAGGATCCTAAATGGGGATTGGATCTGAAGTCTGAGATCTAAAAGTGGAAATTGTACTTGAAAATCTGGATCCAAGTTGGGATTAGGATCTAACTCTGGATTTGGATTCTGAAAAGTCCAAATAGGGCTTTTAAAGATGGATCTGGGTTTTGAAAACCCAGATTTGAATTTTTAAGAAGAGTCAAGTTTTTGGGATTCAGAATCAATCTCAAATTTTGAACCTAATTTTTGGAATCAGAAGATAACTCAGAGTTTTTAAAGTTAAATTGAACTTTGAAAGATGGAATTTGGAGATATCTGAATTGAATTTGAATTTGAATCTTGAAAAATGAATCTTGGAATTTCAAAGTTGATTTGAGAATTGAATTACACATGAATTTCAAATTCGAATTTTTAAATTTGAAGCTTGAATTTGGAATTTAGAAAAATGAATCAAGAATTTCAAAGTGAACTTTGAATTCAAAGTCAAAATTTTGGATTTTGAAGATGATATAGGATTGATGAATTGAAATAGAAACTGATGAAAAGATATTCACAATCACTTGGGTTTTTAAAAGGGGAATTTTGAAAACATGATACAATTCTATCCTAAATGATGGATGAATTCAAATAACTTTGAATTTTGGATTTGGAAAATCATATTTCATTCTTTAAATGAATGTAAATAAGATTGATGATATAATACACTCCTGACTATGGTCATTGAATGTATTATATAATAATCATATCTAAATTCAAATGAAGAATCAAACATATTTTGGTGCTTTTATAGAGTTTTAGAAAGAAATTAAATCTCAGTATACCCTGACTATGGCCATTGGTATACATATTAAATTAATTTTTGAACTAAACTCTGATAAAAGAGAAAAATATTTAAAGAAAACATGATGAGTTTTGAAAATGATCCAGTGCGGATCCAGTGTTATTTTATAAAAGATAAGAATCCTAAGTTTTGTTTACATCCTGACTATGGCCATTGATGTAAATCATCAACTTAGGATTAATTACCTCTTACGAAATGGTGCACGTGCCATTCGTGTTTCCATTTATGAGATTTTGAGAAATAAAGACCAAAAGCATGAAAATAAGCAATTTATGATATTTACAATGCTCATTCATTCTATCTAAAATAGGAAATGTAAATTCTCATTAAGATCTAATTTATTACAAAAATTGAATTTACAACCCCCAGGTAATGATATTTTCCACATATTCCCTGCAAAACAACTGGATTAACATGAAAATAGAAGAAAAATGACATGTATCACATGGATATCTAAAGAAATGTTCATATACCAAGATATGAATGATAGGAAGATGGAAGATGACATATATATATTTATATACATATCTATGTATATATGTATATATGTATATACGTATATATATAGGTGTTCATATATATACATATATATGTGACATATACAAATTGTGGTTAGAGAAGAATGCAAGTGTTTGTAGTGAAAGGACCATGTAGATGAATGGTAACCCATTGCTGCTGGGAGTTATGCATATGCTGGGAAAATGATGACAAGGTGAAGGTCTTCTAATAGACCGTGTGCTGGGGAAGGTAAAAATACAGCAAAATCGCCACTGTGTAGCAGGTATATGACAAGCACAAGATGCTGGGAAAGACAGAGTGTAGTAAGTGGGAGGTTGGCATTCGTAGGAAGCATCATAAATGTTGCAGCAGCCATGACTATGGCTAGCAAAAGGATGTGTTGGAATGTGCCAGCACTAGGCACAGTGGATGGCTGAGGATGTGGGCAGCTATTGCACCAGCTGTGTAGGCATATGAGGTATATGCTGTGGCAAGCAATGGAAAAAGAAAGAAAGAAATGGATGCAATGATGTGTAAGTGGTAAAAAGAGTGTAATGGAGGTGGTGATGGGCAAAAAATGTTGTAGCAATATTCAGCACTCACCACAAATGGTCATCGAGAGGCCATACTATCCTCAAAATAACTATGCAACAGTGCCTTAAGCACTAAGCATGAATGTAATGGTGTGAAGGGGTGCGGGAAGTGTTGATAACAACCAGCTGATGGAGGCGGCTGTGCAAAAGGGGCACAACTGTGTAATGGATCGAAGGACAACCTACTATAATTAATTGAATTGTTGTAGTTAGCATGAAGCTACAACAATGCAGAAAATTATCACAGCAGTTGTTGTCTATATTGCTGATGTAATGGACTGACTACAGTGCCCAGCACTGCTGTGGCCGAATGGGAAGTAAGATAACTGGCTCAAGAGGAAGGTGTGATTTGACGAAGTGAAGAGTAGGTATGTAGATTACAGGCAGGAAATGGAGCTAATATGTGAGTGAAGTGAAGGTACAGTGAGTTGATATGCAGATGGGAAAAGGGCAATGACAGTGCTATGAAGACTTAGTGGTTGGAGGTGATAGAGTGTCAGTGGGATTACAGGGTTGAAGATGATTCACAGTGATTAAATGTGAATCTACAGCAACTCAGGGAGTTGCTGTAGATATAGAATCAGCATAGTGATGATCGATTTGGTAGATGCAATGAAAGCTACTTAGCACCATTGTGGCTGAAAAGGATGCTATGGCAGGCCACTAGTTATTGTGAATGTGAGGGGAAAGCTACAAGAGTGTAGTGGAAGGATGTCTCACGCTTGGGTTACTGCAAGCAGCCCTTTAGCAGCAAAGACGGTTTGTGATGGGTAAAGGTGAGGTGCTGCCAGTGGCTGCAACAATAGTGAATGCCTCAAATAATGCATGTTGGATAGGTATGGCATAAATATAATGGAGTTAACATGGCTAACAGTGGGTGACTAATGAGGGTAATAGTGTTGTGGGGTGCCTGTGGTGAAGGGGGGGATAGATGAGATGAAAGCATGTTGCTGTAAGCAGATGACAGCAATGCTACGCTATGAGGAACAGTTTCATTTGCAGTAACAATGCAGGTGAATGCCATGTGCACAATGTCTATAGCAGGTGGTGTGAATGTAACATTAAATGCAAACGATCAGCTAGGATGTTGTAGACGATAGGCTATAGAGGGAGATGACATGCTGTGAAATGCCAACACCTGCAAAAAAAAAATTGTTATATCATGCTGAAATTAAGCATCTAGCAAATTGCTTGACCCACATCCAAGGTCAGCCAAGGTAGAAGCCTGATGCATCCTAACACATGCTCCATCTTTAGTTTTGATAAAGGGAGGTCAAAGAAAAACCTCCTCCATCCTATTATCAGTGAACAACTTTACATGGTATTCCAGGAACCTATTGCAAGAACAAAATGAAAGTGCTGTTGTACTTTCACCAGCAGGAATTAGAACCAACTCCTCAGAAGGAAGTACTGTGCTGAAATTAACAATTAGATTAGCAAAACATCTGACTTACACGCTTTTCAAGCTAACAACTTACAACACTGATTTTCGACGTACAAAAATGGTTTATACACGTTGATGGTCCAGGCACACAAACACCAGAATCAGGACCTTCAATGTTAAGGTGGGTCTTTCCTGCAAAGATGCTAACTAAATCCCAATAGTTGAAATTCCAAAAGAGTGGATTTAGATACAGTCCCCAATTGCCACTGTTCAAGTCAATCATTAAGTAGCTGGAAGGTTCAATCTCTGGTATAGCCATATAACAAAGGGAGGGATGGAGAAGCTTATGCTGCTACTGTAAGCAATGTTGAAATTGCTGAAAAGAAGCAATAGGGGTGTAATTGCTGGAGCTAAAAGGTGGCTAGCTGTAGGCAAAGGGGAAGGTGATGACAGGTCAAGGCATTGCTGGAGGATGTGCTGTGGATTATGAAGTGAGACAGGGTGCATAGCAAAAAATATATATATGACGTAAAGCAGTGATAAAATGTAAAAATGACAGTGGAGTGGGTGTAGATTGTTGTAAGCAAACGAAACCACAACAAAGATGTATGCGCGATGTACAGGGAGTGAGAAAGGGGTATAAGTGACAGGTGAGTAAAATATTACTATGAAGAGAAAGAATGAGATACGGCTGAACCTATACCAATGGAATTGTCAACGTTGCTTGACAGTGAACCACCAAAATACTATCATGTGTTTGAGCTAACTCTTTTAGTAGAATCAGATATGCATAAGGTTTACACTTCAGAATTAATCAATATGATTAACCACATCAACTATTTCAAACAATGACATAATGCTGATCAGATTCCACCGGATGATTAAATGAGAGAAAAAAAAGGTCGAACCTAATATAGGGTCATATCTGACCCTATGATGAAGGTAATGACAACGAAGGGAAAATGCTATGAATGCATAGGATGAGAACGGGATTTTGATAGATAAAGAAAAATTCCAGTGGATCTATTCTGCTTGTGAATCCGTGGAGATCCCAATGGGATTTCTAGGTGAATTTAGGCTAGATGGATGCTACAGGGCACTTGTGGCCTCTTTGTTTTCATAACTGCAAGGGGACAATACACAGGGATTCAGGGAGGAAATGGAAACACTCGTTCATGCTATAGCAAAGCATGAACGGGTATTGTAATGAAATCTTAGAGATGAAAGCATGGGTTCACGTTCTAGCAGAGCATGAACAGATATTTACAATGAGGTTGCAGAAAATATGTGCTTATGCTCTTATCTAAGTAGGAACATCTACTGTAAAAAAAAAACAGAATAAAAAAAAAACAAAGCAGATAACGTGATTACGAGAAGATGCCTTATGAGAAAAAAAAATTTACAAAGTAATTAGTAAATTGAAGATCATGAAGTAAAAGGAATACACGATGGAATAAAACATGAAGTTAGATCGTGATCCATATGGAATATAAAGTAATATCAAATCTGCAATAGCATGAACAGAAATAAATCACAAAGACAGAAAGGAAAATATTAGAACCCAATCGTTCTATTTGATGTTGCACATATGTGGATTGATTTTGCAAGAAGCAAATCAATACCACAAAGTGTGCCTTAAATAAAAAAAAAAAAGAAGGAGAAATCAAAGAAGAATAGAAATAACAGAGAGAGGGGAAGAAGAAATAAAAAGAACTTACCGGATTGATGGAGCTTTCCTTCTACTCTCCCCTTAAGTTTCTTTTCTGATGAAGGAAAGGAAGAGGGGAGGAAATCCTTATTGGTCGTTCTGGAGCTTCGAAGCTTGAGAAGGGGAATCAGAGACCAGGGAAGGAAGAGTTGCTGCGTGAAGGTGGATGCCCCGAGAAGCGGTGGAGGCCTTCTCTTAAAGGGGCAGTGGATGATTCGAGAGAAAAATTCGTTGAGCATCAATGGAGGGGAACGAAGGGGGTAGTTTAAGATCAACGATGGAGGGAGGAGAAGAGGGAGGCACGGGAGCAAACCGTTAGAATTTTCCCCTTTTTCCATAAAGGAGGTCCTTTTTTAGGAAAAATTTTGAAAAATGGTTGAAAATGAGGTTTTCAGGAAAATTAACTTAAAAAGCTTCAAAAACCATTTGTTTTTTTTTCGTATTTTTTCCATTTTTTTTGGTTTTTGTGTTATTTTTCCATTTTTTGTATTTTTAGAATAAAATCCTAAGATTTGCGAGGAAATAAAGATTTAAAACTGATTTTTTTGTATTTTCGCAAAATATTTACAAAAGGGAGTTTTCTGAGAACTCAAGGCTATTTTGGAAAAATTTCTTCAAAAAATGGGTTTATATCTTGATTTTTAGGAAATATTCGAGGTTTAAAACCTCGAATTGAGAAATACAGGGTTGTGGATCCAACAGGATACCAGATGGACTGTCTGAGCTTTTCCAAAATTCACTTTTGATATTTTAAAATCTTTAATTTGAAAAGTTGGATAATGAGGCTCAAAATTGGGTTTAAAACACTGGGTTTGGCTCCGAAATCTAGTTTAAATGGAATTTGATCCCGAAAATCCGAAGATCAACTGAAAATTAGCTTTGATTTTCTCAGAAAATGGAATCAGGGGCAAAAAGGTCATTTTTACAAAACTTTGAAAAATTTGGGGTGTTCACAGATGCCCCTCTTTGCTACTGAGCTGGTTGAAAGCCGAGCTTAGTGGCAAAGATAACACTCCAAATTTTGAAAATGCCCCAGTCAGCAGATCTGAACTGGGTGTGGAAGAATTTATTTGAAAGATGGCTTCTCAGGCTTAAAACCTTATCCTGAATGGTTTTTGGGGGTCAAAATCCTTGAAAATGACATGACTGAATAATAGAGGATGAAGAATTCGTGATGGGACTTTCGGTGAACATCCCGAGATGGTGGAATAAGAATTTTTGATCGAGTTTCACGGATGAGACAAGATACGCTTTTTGGAATGATTCAGGTTTAGCCCTTATCCTGGATGGGACGATAGATATATCAAAATGAATGGAACGAGGAAAGGAATACATGAGGACCTCGATGGGACACTTTTGGAAAATGCCTTGTGAGATAAAGCTTAAGTAGGATCCTATCCTGGGTGGATATATGAAGCATGGGTCTCTTGGTGGGAAGAGCCATGATGGGACTGGAGGAAAACATTTTGTCAAAACAAGGAATCTCTTTGGAACGAGACTCAGGTTTAACCCAAACCTGAAAAAGGAAAATACCTCGTGGCACGAGGTTCAGGCTTAACCCTTAACCTGAAGGGAAAATCTACCATACGGATTTCTCAAGTGGAAAAACCATAATGGGACCTTCGGAGTTTGGACGAACAAATCTGAAAGGGGTTTGCGAAAGGAGGAAAATGGGGTTCCCTAAAGCTTGGAAAAAGGGATGATTTTGGGCATCTCATTGCTGAGACTGAAATAGCTTTTGAAATCAATGACCTCTCGCAGGAAATTTCAGGTTTTGACCCTTAACCTGAGTGGGTAGGACCATACGGAATTCTCGGATGAAGAAACCGTGATGGGACAGGAAGAGATACTTCTTCTGAAGGAGGCAACTCTTCTGGAAAATATAAACAACTCTAGGTTGCATTAAAATGGATATCGAATTTTTATTTCATTCTTTGAATAGCTAGAAAATCTTGCCAATAAGATAAAATTATAGTTGATTCAAAACACTTGAAAATGTGCACGTGTGTGCAAAAGATATTCCCTCTTTTACCTAGAGTATTCCCTCCATCGGGGTTAACTCCTTGGTTTTAAGAGTCAAATTCAAAATTTTAGCACTAATGATTTTCTTCAAGGAAGCTATCCATTTCCCTGATATGAGAAGAGAAGAAATATTCTTAATTTCATAAAAGCAAGTAGTGAAGATATATTGATAAAAGAATTTTGCATGAGAAAATATGACTTCTGGCAACTTTGGGAGTTTGATATCTGAGTGTTTTTCCCATGATGATCCTTTTGCACTCTTTTTAAGTTACTAAACTTTTTGAGGTTTTCACATCATCCTTCATTTGGATGTGTCATGACTTTTCTCTCTTTTTCAAGGAAGGGTAAGTTACAAACTCCTTCATCTTGGAGATGTTTCGACCGTTCTTTTATTTCGGGAATTCTATTGAAGGTATTGGCTCAAAAAGGTCTTTAAATGATAGCAGAAATCAAATATCATTTAGGGTTTGTCGGTAGGTTATTCACACTCGCCTTCATCTCGACGGTGATCTAAACTTTTCCTGGAAGGATCTTTCACAAACTCCTTTATCTCGGAGATGATCCAAATCTTCTTTGGCCCCAGGGGTCTAGCTCGCCTATTCGTCTTCATCTTGACGACAATTGAGAGATCCCTTTTGCAGATATTTGATTGCTGCTCAAATGGTTGAGAAGACAAGGATTGAGTGGATTCTTTTAAAACTTAAGATATTTCCACTGCCTGATTGTCAGATAGCCATTTTTAAACATACGCCATAGCCATGATCAATATCAATTCGCTTCTGGCTTTTCAACATCATTAAAAATTTCTTTCATTGATTATATCGAGGACATTTCTTACATCCTTTTGGTTGATCAACAGGAAAAGATTTGAATTTTACCTCTTTTCGCAAAAAGTTTCACCCTTTTGGAAAGAATACTAGCGGTAATCTGAGAAAATTCTCTCGTATAAACAGATTATTGGAATCAACAAATGTTTTTAGCAAATTGGCATAATGTTCCAGCATTCTTTTGTGAAATAATCACTCAATATAAATTTTGAGGAGACCTTTAGCTGTAATTAAAAGAAATGGTGTAAGAATCAGACTTTAGAAAACTTGACTGATGAAATATATTAGGTTTTGGAAATCCCGACCAGTTATGTGAAACTGAATTTTGATAATCCCGACCAGTGAAAACACTGGATTTCAAATCCCGACCAGTTATGAAAACTGGATTTCAAATCCCGACCAGTTATGAAAACTGGATTTCAAATCCCGAACAGTGAAAAATACTGGATTTCAAATCCCGACCAGTTATGAAAACTAGATTTCAAATCCCGACCAGTGAAAAATACTGAATTTCAAATCCCGACCAGTTATGAAAACTGGATTTCAAATCCCGACTAGTTATTAAAACTGATTTCAAATCCCGACCAGTGAAAAATACTGGATTTCAAATCCCGACCAGTTATAAGAAACTGGATTTCAAATCCCGACCAGTTATGAAAAC
This sequence comes from Nuphar pumila, assembly GCF_984573655.1. Classification (NCBI taxonomy): domain Eukaryota; kingdom Viridiplantae; phylum Streptophyta; class Magnoliopsida; order Nymphaeales; family Nymphaeaceae; genus Nuphar; species Nuphar pumila. Next base: position 58,036,244 of record NC_143257.1, on the reverse strand, counting down.
TGGATTTCAAATCCCGACCAGTTATGAAAACTGGATTTCCTGAAAATGAAGGATTTAATCTGAGGGTTTGAAAGTGGTTGAGAAAATGATGAGATTTTGAAGATATTGCAACCAGAGGCTGGGAAACTGATAGAGTTGAGAGATGAAATATCAGAAGGTTTGATTCTTTTTGGAATACATGACCAGCGGGAGCTGGATCTTTTGGGAATATACGACCAACGAGTGTTGGATCTTTTGGGAATATATGACCAACTGGTGTTGGATCTTTTGGAAGTACATGACCAACAAGATGCTGGATCCTTTGGAAATACCTGACCAACGAGGGTTGGATCTTTTGGAAATACAACACCAACGAGATGCTGGATCTTTTGGAAATACATGAAATTCAGAATTTTAAATCAGAATTTGATTTGTAGAAGGAAAAGCTCTGATCAGAAGGTTGAATTTAGGAAGTTACCGGTGCGATGACCAAATTCTTCAAATGAGCTCAATATACGATTGAAGAGTTTGAGAAATAACCTAGTACGAGGATTGGGTTTTGAAGATGAGCTAGATTTTCAAAATGAATTTAGAAGGTAAAGATTCTTGGTGAGAATTAATGGACCATCATAGCTTAATTGCATGTGGTCGGCTTTCAAAATTTATCCCCTTATCCTGAACGGGGGGGAAAATAGTAAAAGAACACCTTATTGAAAGGAGGCATCAGGTTTATCCCTTAACCTGAAAGGCTATTTTCAAAGATAAAGATTGGATGGAATTTAATAAGATTGACGAAAAAAAATTAAAACTTGATAGAAATTGGCAATAGTCTGATGAAAATTTGATTATATCAAAAAGTAAATCAAATGAAATGGATTTGATAAAGATCCCAAGATCAATTGAGAATTAATAAAAATTGAGGAAAAGAGCTTTTGTCTAATCTTGCCTGCATATGATGAAAGAAGATGATTATAGATCAAAATAAAATGCCCCAGTATCATGGAAAAGAATATAAGAATTGATAGAAGATCATTGTTTTATTGAAATGACTCTTTGAATAGTAGAAAAGGACTGGAATGAACATTTCAGATATAAAACTTCTTCAAATGCAAGGCATTGACAGGATCTGGTATTTTCACCCCATCTGCGTTGATCAGACGATAAGAATTGCGAGGCAATGCTTCCTTAACCACATAAGGGCCTTCCCAATTGGGTGACCACTTGCCCCGTGGTCGATGTTTGAGATGAGCGGTTGATCTGAGCGGTTGATATGAGCACCAAATCATTAACTCGAAATCTTCTCTCAATGACGGACTTGGCATAATGTCGAGCTATCCTTTGTCGATAAGCTTGAGCATGCTCTGCTACCTTGAGCATCTTCTCATCTAGTAAATCCAGTTGCACCAATCTCTGCTGCTGATACTGATCAAGTGACAATTCTATAAGGAAAGCAAATTTGAGAGCGGGCTTCTCGACATGGAGGGGCAACATTACTTCAGTTCAGAAAGAGTGGCATTAGTTGGAGTCTGAATGGTGGTTCGGTAAGCCCTGAGTGCATCATGAATTTTCTCATGCCAATCTCGACCTGTTTTCACAGTCCTTTCCAAAATACTGATCAGAATCTTATTTGTAGTTTCTGCTTGGCCATTCTGTGAACACACCAATTTTTTCAAAATCTTTTAAATATTCTCTTTTTGCCCCTGATATCATTTTTTGAGCAATTTAACAACTTTTAAATCTAAATTCCAGTTCATTTATCAAGTTTTAATGAAATTAAATTTGTTTTATATGTTTGACTCGATTTCGGATCCAAATCCATTGTCCAGATCCAAATCTGAGTCTCATTGTCCAAATTTTAAATTAAAATTATAGAAAATACCAAAAATAGATTTAAATAGCTCGGACAGTCCATCCGACATCCGTTTGGATCCATTACATTATATTTCTCGATTCGAGTGTCAAAACTCGAACATTTTCTCAAAACTAGGGTCCAAACCCATTCTTCTGAAGAAATTTCCCCGAAACGGTCTGAAATTCTCAAAAAAATACTTTTGTAAATATTTCTCAGAAAAATACGAAAAATTAATGTTTAGTCTTAGTTTTCTCGTAAAATCTTAGATTTCTACTCCAAAAATACAAAAAAATAAAAATAAAACACAAAAAACCAAAAAATTCGAAAAGACTACGAAAAAAAATGAAGAATTTTAAGCTTTTTTTTTAAACCCTTTTCCCAAAAACCTCATTTCTTAACCATTTTTCAAAAAAAATCCTAAAAAGAAAACCTCTTTTTGGAAAAAGGGAAAATCCACAACGGATCATTCCCGCGCATTTCCCTCTCTTCCCACCACCATTGATCTCCAACCATCTCCTGGGTTTTCCTCCCTCCATCTCCAACAAATCCCCTCTCGAAGGCTCTTCTTCATCTTTAAGAGGAGATCACGCGGACGAAGCAAAAGGTCTTCTTCACCCCTCCCCTTTCCTGTATATAGCCTCCTCTTCTTATCCTTCACGATGATCCGTCTTCACCCCTCCTGGTTTTAAGCATTGCCTGGCCTTCATTTTCTGATCTGTTTTCACCATCTTCTTCATTTCTCCTCCCCTTTCCTTCTTCTTCTCGTTTCCTTGGAGTCCTTCCACTTGACTGAAGGGAGTCGACCACTCTGAAGCATCCAGGAGTACAGAATTCCTGCGAACGATAGTAAAAAGACCTCCATGGCATAATAAAAGGAAGGCTACGTCTCTCGCTTCAATCCTACAAAATCACAGTAGGTGTTCCTCTCCCTTTTCATTTTGGTTTTATTTGGTTTTTCCTGTCCATCGACCACCCCTTTTTGCTGTTTTATCATGCTCTGAAGTTTCCCTTTATGGTTTTTTTTTTTTTTGAATTTTCTGTCATCATAAGGCATCAGAGGCATGATTGATCTGCATATAGCAGGATCAATCCCCCTCTCGCTATATTAAATAGGATCTTCATTCCGACATTTCCTTTTGTGTTTATGAAGTCTTCTCTGGTTTCCATCAAATGTCTGTTTATACCTTACTTTTTTTTTTATTTATTTTCATTTTCAATTATCTGACTTCCCACTTGCAATGAATCTCTATTTTGATTGTCTGTTTATTTCTAATTCTCTGTTTTCATTTTTTATGACTTATCAATCTTGACCGTCACCCATGGACTTTAGTCCCTATTCACGTCCGATTTTCAGTTTTTATCATCTGTTTATATGTGATTCCCCATCTGTGTTTCGATTTCCCCTCTTTGCAACAAATTTTGTTTTGATCCATCCATTGTTCTCTGCGCTTTACTTTCCTGAAATCTATGATTTAATTCATTTCATCAATTTGTATTTCCAGAAATTACCTTCTCATAAAATGTGATTTGAGGCTGCTAGGATGTCTTAGCGATTTCCCCCCCTTTTTTTTCTTTCTTTCTTGCAAATGAATGATCTGAAAATAGCGTGCATCCCTCTCACTCGTTTGGTTTGGTGATGACAACCAATATGATACTTTGTACTGCCATCTTCCTGCTCATGATGCCGTTCATCCTATCCTTGAAATCCTACTAACACACCTTTTCTTTTCCTTTTTTTTTATGCTTGTACTGGAGTATGTAGCATTGGGCATCATCGCCCCATGACATTATGCAATTGTTCTTGGAGATTGACTTCCTGTGGGCATCACACATCATAAGAACCCACTATCAGTAGGGGTTATGCATTTTGCAAAAGCATTGGTCAAGTTGATCCGTGTCCATGGCCACATCAAACGCTGGTAACCTGAAATGATATCACTGATTTATTTGGGTTTAGGAAAACCATTGTCATTTAGATTCATAATGTTCTCCTTATTGTCGATTATCTTTGAATATTACTCTCATGTTAGGCATTTTCTGTGCCTCCCTTATGCATCATCCACATTTAGAGTATTGAATGTCTGGATTCAGTGTCATTTTGCCTTTATCTGATGTTTAGTATATTTCATATGCATCTGTTTTTCACATTTTTTTTTCTTCTTTTGCATTATATCATCTCCCACATCCCCTATTGCCTACTGTTCATCATTTCAGGAAAGAAATCATAAATTTTGCAGTTTATCAAGACCTCATGTTGTGAGATAATGAAGGCTTTAGTCCTAATTCAGATCACTCATCCTGATTCACTTAGTGAGGAAGAAATTTCGTCACCCATAATGGAGTTCTACTTGAATGAAGTCATAAATCTAGAGTCGTCATTTGCTGCTTTTGAGCATTTCGTGATTCAATGTATGGTCATAATTATGTATGTTGTGGACTATATGCATTATGAAACGATTATTGTTGGATTTGTTACCAATAGGGAATGTGGCTACTATGAGGAGATTCAAGTGGCTCAGAGAAGTGGAGCCAACTCGTTGCAGAAAATTGAAAAACTTAGGCTTGTCTTCTTTGTTTAAAAGCTCTGTTCATTACTATAACCAGCATCATACCTATACTACAATCCTTCATCAACATCGTATATTTTACCATTCCAACCATCCACAGTGTATAAACCCTTCAGCATGTGTTATCTGCAGCTTTATACATTATTTTTTTTTGTTTTTATGTTACTCTTCGCATCTGATCATAAGAGTCTATGTTAGATCATTTCATCATTTGTCCGTGGTCCCTTCACAGCAGCACTAACTGCCATGAATTTCCCTTGTTACACCATCCCTTGCACTTCCAACACCGCACCACATTGCTGTGATTACCTCCATTCTTATCCTCAGCCACACCTTGCCGCTACAGTCACCTCCTGTACTACCTTCCAGCATATACCACAAGCACACTTGCTGTCTCCATTTCACCTTGTGCAGACTTTCTGCAACACATATTATTCACCATGCACAGCCTTCAGCTCCATCCCATTCCAGCCCTGCAACAACATAACTTATTCATATGCTGCATATCACCATTTGTTTAATACATTAACTTCACTTCATCGTTATAACATATGCAGTCATGCCCTGCAACACTCTGTACTTGTGCCTTTAAATTAGTTCCTGCTGTCATCAGCTACCGACACAGACCTATACTTTGTGATGAGCTCTCCAAATCCCCTTATGCACCCTTCACAACAACCGACACCATTGAATCCATTAAATCACACAGCACCTACCCACTTTCAGCACTTTTCACATGGCACCACTTTTTATTTCCAGCACCCATACCACAGTCACTATCCCTGCACCTCACTTATGCCTTCATTCATCTTCAATGATAACCTTCAAGTCTGCTGTGAGCTCCTCACAGTGGATCATAGTGTCTGCAGTTCACAACTGCCACCTATGTTAGCATTACCCTTGTACCGGCAGCTACAGCACCACCTCCTTCACCTTACAGCTTACATATGCATATACTTGTCACTTTCCTCTATTGCACCCCTGCACCTACCAAGCCACCCATACCTATCACTCTTCATCATAGCCATCCAAACAATCTGCAGCAACAAACTACCATCATCAATCACCTATTCTACATTCACATTATATGTATATATACATATATATATAAGTATATATGTATATGTATATATAGGTATACATATATATATATATATATATATATATATATATATATGCATACGTATATATATACAAATACACTAAGTGGCTACCCTTCCATGTCTTGGATCACCTACATTATTTTGAGGTATTAAGTGCAAGGTAAGTATATAAATGTCTCATAATTTGTATATTTGAAATCAACATGATATATGCAAATTCTCCTCTGTTTGTTTATACTAACTATGTGTTTCGCAGGAAATATGTGGAGGATATCATCAGTGAGAGTTGTAAATTCAATTTTGATATATTGTAATAGTTAGATCTTAATGAAAATTTACATTTTCTACTTTAGATATAATGAATGAGCATTATAAATATCATGAATTACTTATTTTTCATGCATTTTGCCTTTATTTCTCAAATTCTCACAAATAGCAACACGAATGGCACGTGCACCATTTCGTAAGAGGTAAATCAATCCTAAGTTGATGATTTACATCAATGTCCATAGTCAGGATGTAAACAAGACTTAGGATTTTTACCTTTTACGAAATAACTCTGGATCCACACTGGATCCGTTTTCAAAATTCATTATATTTTCCTTTAATATTTTCTTCTTTTATCAGGATTTAACTTAAAATTGACTCAAAATATATACCAATGGTCATAGTCAAGGTATATTGAGAGTTAATTTCATTTTAAATTCTATAAAAACACCAAATGTATTTCATTCTTCTCTTGAATCTAAATACAGATTATTATATAATACATTCAATGACCATAGTCAAGGATGTATTGTATCTTCAATCTTATTTTAATTCATCTAAAGAATGGAATAGCTTTTCAAAATCCAATTTCAAATTCTTCAAATTCATTCATCATTTAAGATAGAATTACATCATATTTTCAAAATTCCTTTTTCAAAAACTCCAAGTGATATAAATATTTTCTTCAATCAATCCTCAATTCTTATAAAATCCAATTCATCTTTTCATTTTTCAAATTCTATTTCATTTTCAATCTCAAAAGTTCAATTTAACTTTGAGATTTCAAAATACATTTTATATTCAAATTCGAATCAGATTTTAAAGTTCAATTTGACTTTGAAATTCCAAAATTCATCTTACATTCAAAACTCCAATCAAATTCAAAGTTCAAATTAACTTTGAAATTTCTAATTCATCTTCAAAATTCAAAACCAAGTTTATCTTTTATCTTCAAAATCAAAGTTTGAGATTGATTATGAATCTCAAAGCTTGACCCTTCCTAAATTTTAAATTCAATCTGGATTTTCAAAACCCAGATCCATTTTCAAAAGTCTCATTTGGACTTTCAAAACCCAAAATCCATTCTAGGATCCAGAATCCAAATTTCGCCTTGGATCTCAGACTTCAAATCCAAAATTTCTTTTAGGATCCAGAATCTAATCTCACCTTGGATCTCAGACTTCAGATCCAATTCCACTTTAGGATCTAGAATCCAATTCTACTTTGGATCTTAGACTTCAGATGCAAATCCACTTAGGATCTAGAATCCAACTCTACTTTGGATCTTAGACTTTAGATCCAAATCCACTTAGGATCCATAACCCAATTCTACTTTGGATCTCAGACTTCAGATCCAATTCCATCTTAGGGTCCAGAGTCCAACTCTATATTGGATCTCAGACTTCAGATCCAAATCCATCTTAGGATCCAGAACCCAATTTTACATTAGATCTCAAATCCCAGGTCTTAAATCCATTTTTTAATCCAATTCCATTTCAAAATCTAGATTTCAAATCCAAGTCCATTTCCAGATATCATTTGAACTCCCTAAATCCCTTTCTATTTTTAAATACCATTTGATTTTCTCAGATCCATTCTAAGATTCAAATTCAATATCACTTCAAAATTTCATCTTCTTCTCCTAAATCCATGATTAAATTCAAAGTCCATTTCTGACTTTGAAACTTTATTTCCTTTCATTTCAAAGCTTTAAATCATTCTTTCTCAAAGTCAAAGATTTATTCTTCCAACTCTGATTTACTTCAAAGACTTAGAAATTCTCTGATCTATCTCAAGTTCTAAGTCAAAATCAATCATCTTTTTCACTCTTTTACCAAGTTAATCTCAGAATACTTGGAAAATTTTCAAAACATCTTTTTCAAAAGAGCATACATCTTTGCATTGCACAAGCATGATTCTTTGTGCATCTAGATTTAGAATAAATTCTTAGATAATATTTAGGCAAAGCAAAAAGGCATAGATTCGATCCTTGGTTCGATTACCCCTGGTAAAGGCGTCAGGAACGGTCGAACCTCGTCCTGACGAGCGAATCCCGTCTCTCCATTTTTCCCGCAAATTCTTAAAAAAAACAGAGGCGAGTAATTTTCTAAATATTTTCAAATCAAGGTCAAGTGAGACCCCGCGAAAGAGTTCCTCTTCTCTCTTCTTTTCTTTTCTCTTATCTCTTCTTTTCTCTCTTTTATTCTTCTCCCTTCAAAAAGGAGGAGAATAGAGGTTAGAAAAGGAAAAGAGACTGAAGAGAGAGAAAGATACAAAAGAGGAAAATTTTTGCGATGATCACAGTTTTGGCGACTGAGATGGGACACGTCTTCGTCCGGTTGGATCTATGCCTTTGCTTTGCTTTAATATTTTCTAAGTCTTTATTCTTCTATGTCAGCTTCATTTCCATGCAAACCTTAGGAGCCTAGACTCTGTCCTAAGCTGACATCATTGCATATAGGATCTAAGTATGGTTTGGTAGGACTATATTGAGGAGATTATTCCATGTTCACATTGGACTTAGGTTTTAAATACAACTCTCCTCAATTTTAGGGATTGAATGCAAAACAATGTATGCAAGTGTGTGCTTCTATTCATTTAAATTATATTTCTTTAGGACTTGCATTAGAGCCATCTGATTTATTTGCATGATGAACATGTTTTCAAAAACATCCCTTACCTACATTGTCCCGGTCTTCACGTTGCTGGGCTGTCTCACTGAACCATAGTTCGGGAGAGAGCCTCACAACTGGACCACTTATTTGGGTTCGCGCCCCCCTACCACGTACCTAAGGGCCATAGTCCGAGGTATATCGGTAGGTGCTCAAGGATGTTGGGAAGCCATTACCTTAAAACCGAAGAGATATCTTTATATGCCACGTACTTCGAGCTTCGGCTTGAGTATATCGGCATACCTTGATTGGAAACAGATGATATAAATCTTAGAGTTAGGATTAAGGTCCTATCAGCCATTTCAAATATTGCATATAGAGTCAGCTCTAGGGAGTGCTTGTTTGCGCATCCTTGCTTGTATATCTGTGGTTGTATGATATTTTATATCTTCCTTATATTTTCCAAAACCCTGGGTATATATTTCAAAATTTTTCCTTTTTGTTTCTAAAAACCCAGGTGTATTTTCCTTTCTCTTCCTCTAAACTCCTTCAAAATTCTTCTGATCCTGCCTGCAAGTTCTTAAAATTTTATATCTTTACCATTTGTTCTCAAATTTCATTTATTCTCTTATTTTTTTCTGATTTAATATTCTTGTTTATATTTTCTTAAAAATCTATTTCCATCAAGAGATATCTTTTTCAAAATGGTATTTTCTTTCATATTTTAGTTGGTTACTCTCCCTCGTAGAGTAAACAACGCAATTGTCACAAATTTTGTGACGACTCAATCCCTAGTAAAGGGATACAATTTTTTAGATTTCAACCTAAATCCTTCCTCTTGTCAAAAACTTCTCCAAAAAGTTTCTTGGGTCTAAAAACCTCCACTTTTCTATACAGAAGAGAGATCGCTGATATATGAAAATGGTTCAGACTAGAGCTGGAAAAGAAACAGCTCCTCAGCACAACGACAGTGAGGCAGAAGGAATGAGCTCTCCTAAATCAGTCAGGGGACAGGATCAGAACAAGAAAGATGACATTGACCCCGCTATGTATGATATGTTCCAAAAGATGATGGCAAGGATGATGTCGGAGCAAGCCGAGGCCAAACTGAAAAAGGCAGTTCCTAAAAGCAAGCTGAGGAAGAAGCCTGTAAAAAAGCAAGTCAGAATCATTAGGAAGAAGGTACAGCCGGACACTACTTCTGAGGAATCAGAGTCAGTCGAGAAAAATCAGAAGAGGAAGAACAAATTGTCTACAAACAGAATCCTCTGAGACAGTCCGTAAAGATAGCTGCGGAAGAGCCCAAATCTGTCAATAAGCCTAAGTCTGGGATTCCAGCAGAGGACCTGATGAGCAAGCAGATGAAGGAGATGAATCGAGCAATCAAAGACATTCAAGCCAAGGGTAAGGGCAAGCAGACCTACACCGACAAAGATTTTTACGATGGTCTAGATGGGGATGATAACCTGGAGAACCTTCCTCGAAAATTTCTCAAATTTGACGGAACTCGCAACCCTAAAGCCCACTTAGCCACCTTTTATGCAAAGTGCAGCAGTTTCAGAAAAGACAATCGAGCATTGTTTATTTGCTTTCCCCGCAGTCTGGAGGGTATAGCAGCCTGGTGGTATGCCGACCACATCAATTCTATCGAACTACGAGAGTTCGATAAAGTGGTAAATCTGTTCATTGAGCACTTCTTATTCAATACTGAAGTTTCACCTACGCTCAATCACCTTTACAACTTAAAGCAGAATGAGACTGAAAGAGCAGGAGAATTCATCCATAGGTGAAGTACCTGCAACAAGATGAAAGTTCCCATTCCAGAGGAGCATGCATTGCAAATAATCCTCAGCAATTTCTCTCATCCCCTGAGAAGCCTCATTGCCACTTCTCCAGCAAAATCCTTTATCAAATTGATTGAGCGAGCCGAATGGCTCGAGGCAGGAATAGAAAGCGGGCTTTACAAGGGCATGCCTTTGGCCAAAAATATCCAAGACCAGAAAAAGAAAGCGCAGTTCACTCATACAGCTGATACCTCTGGCAATGATCATGACAGCAACAGAAGAAACAAAAATGACAGCAAGAATGGCCAGAACCACGACACAACTCAAAGGGAGAAGTCATCAAAGCAGAACAACATGCCGTCTCAGTCTAACTTTCCGCAAAAGGAAAAGATAAAGCGCGAAGGTTGGAGTAATGATCGTGAGTTCACTCCTCTGAAGCAAATGCTCGAAGAAGCCCTCGAATTCATGTTGGCCAAAGGATTGGTTAAACTCCCGAAAGTCGCGGATCCTCCCACAGTCATGGGAAGGTTCACAAATCAGTTCTGCAAGTTCCATCGAGCAGTGGGGCATGACACCGATCACTGCTTCGTCTTCAAAAATATTGTTCAGGATTGCATCGACAAGAGTCTCTTTGTTGAAGACGAAGAGGAAGACGAGCTAGCCGTCATGACCAAGTCTCTCCCGGGCAACTCAGAAGATTGAAGATGCCAGAATTCTCCTACTTTTCTCCCCTTTTACTAGTCACCTTGTAGGGGGCCAGTCAGCCCAGTCCTTTTGTGACCTTTTGGTCAAAATACTTGTAAATATTTCAGTTCCTTGTTATCAGTTTTGCTCATCAATGAAATATCAATTTTCCTTTATATCTCTAAATATCACAATACTTTCTTCCTTTGCCACATAGGGGCATTTTCTTTTGAAAATCTATATTTCAAAAATCTCTTTATCGGCTTCTATTAAAATCACATTTAAAATCCTGTTCTTTTTAGAATGTGGGACCGATCCTAACATCATTCACAAGAGAAATGATATTACCTATGAGGGCTTTTCAAAAATCATGAAATTTTAAAAAGTCTTCGTTATGACCAAAGAGTTCGAATATTCTTTGGTCCAACCTTTGTCAAAAATCAACCCTCGTGTTGATCATGTTTTTTTAGGTTTTCGAACCATGGCATTGAAAAATCAACCCTCGTGTTGATCATGTTTTCAAAAATAGGTTTTTGAATCATTGCATTTAAAGATCAACCCTTGCGTTGATCTTATCTTCCAAAATTGGTTTTAAATCATTATATTCAAAGATCAACCCCTGTGTTGGTCTTATCTTCCAAGATTGGTTTTTAAAACATTATCTTCAAAGATCAACCCTTGTATTGATCTTATTATCAAATTTCGAACTGTTATTTTTAGAAATCAAATTTGTTATTGATCTTGTTTTTCAAAAATTAGATTTCAAACCATTGCCTTCAAAAATTGACCCTCATGATGATCTCTCATGTTTGATTTAAAGGATCAGATCTCGCTCTGATCATTCTTCTGGCGGTGGATTTTCTTCCCAAAACTAATTTTTCACCTATCTTTTAAATAAACATTTTCCTTTCAAGATCCCATATGCAGGCAGGATCAGAAAAACTTTTTTTTCTCTTAAATCTTCAGTTAAATTTGATATCTTTATCATTTTCATTCATTTTGTTCATATTTTTATCAAGTTTACATCAATTTTATCAAATTTTACCAAGTTTCTTTCAATTCTATTAAATTTTATTCTATTCTTATACCCTTTCAGGTTAAGGGATAAACCTGATGCCTCTTTCTCATGAGGTATTTCTTTTATTCTTTTTCCCGCTTAGGTTAAGGGATAAACCTGACCCTCGTTGTCCGAGGTGTTCCCATTCAGGATAAGGGATAATCCTGAAACCTCTCGTAGGAGCAATAATGCTACCTATGAGGATTCTTTTGTAAAGACAATTTTTCAAATCTTCTCGATTTTGTAATTGTTTATCAATTTTTATTTTAAATATTCCCAAGAAAAAAAAATTTATTCTTTCTCCCCTTTTAGGTCAAGGGATAAACCTGATGCCTCTTTCCCATGAGATATTTCCTTTACTCTTCTTTTCCCCCTCAGGTTAAGGGATAGACCTGACCCTCGTTGTCCGAGGTGTTCCCATTCAAGATAAGGGATAATCCTGAAACCCCTCGTAGGAGTCACAATGCTACCTATGAGGATTCTTTTGTAAATACAAGTTTTGTCAATCTTTGTTGATTTTTCTAGATTTATATCAATTTCCCTTCATCTAAATCTCTTTAAATTCTATTCTTTTTCTCACTCAGGATAAGGGATAATCCTGAAACCCCTCATAGGAGCAACAGTGCTACCTGTGAGAATTCTTTTCCAAAATAAATTCTCAAATAAATTTCTTTTCTTCTTCTCCATGTTTATAAATTTTATTCTTTCTCCCCTTTCAGGTTAAGGGGTAAACCTGAATCATTCCTTTCTAAATTCTCATCAAGTGTCTATTCCCTTTACCCTTCCGGATAAGGGAAAATCCTGAAAACATCGACAATCATTCTCGCTCAATTCTCAAGTATCTTAGAATGTCGGTGTCCCTTCTCCTTCAAATCTCCGCCAGAAAACCCAGTGTAACGCCCCAACTTTTTATAGTGAAAATTTTGGAGTAAATTTTTTTTTTTTGAAATAGCGGAAGTGCGTAAAATACAAGTCGGGCGCATTACAGGGTAAAACAGAGAAGTACTAAACATACCATTCATTAATTGAAACATTAATGTCATTAATTACATCCCATTACAAAAATGTAAATCTACTAATCAGAGTTCAAACAGAAAACACTGAAAAACTGAGATCTCTTGATTACTTCCAAATGCGACACCACGATGCTCCATTTATGCGTTGCCTGAAAAACATTTAAAGCAGAAGGGTCAGACTCCCCTGTCTGCGTAAGAAGCAATGTATTTATATGTGGTGCTCAGTGTCCTGTGTACAAATATGTGCAAGAACAGCATATATAACTAGCATGGAAGTTTATATTATTCTAAGAAGATAATTATGATTTTTAATTCATGATACAGTGCAAAAGATGACTGAACTAAAGGTATATTTATCTACATTAGTACAAGCTGTAGATTCCACAAGTTTCACTAAAGCCAAATCAACAGTATATAATTTTTCAAAGATAAGTTTCCAGTCAACTTAAATTATCTAATGCTTAACTTACTCTTACCCTGTGGGTACGCACAGGCATAGACCTCGTAGCGGACCAAGACCATACGGTGAGACGCCTAGCTCTCACAAAAACACGAGCATCCATGAAGTTCGTACCACCTACCCTCTTCAAGGAAAACCATGGGTCCAGTAACATACACCATCTTTCAGGTGTACCCAGAGCCCGAAGAATCCGGTAACATATACCGTCTTTCAGGTATACCCAGAGTCTTGAAGGTTTTATATTTCATTTTACATTTTCTTTATAACCAAGTGCGAGCTATCGCACTACAAGGGGTCCAGTAACATACACCTTCTTTTAAGTGTACCCATATCCCTGGAAAACCAGTAACATATACTGTTTTTAGGTATACCCAGTATCCCGGGAAACCAGTAACATATACCGTTTTTAGGTATACCCAGTATCCCATAATTATTATATATGTGCATAATTTTCATTCTTGTTTTGTTTGGATCCAGTAACATACATCGTCTTTCAGATGTACCCAGAACCTTGGGAAAACCAGTAACATATACCATCTTTCAGGTATACCAAGAATCCCATATTTAATGTGTATTTATTCTTATATGCAAGTCTTTGCACCACATGGGACTTTCAAAACCCCAATTCATACTCAGGTTGGTCTTAGTATATGCACATTACCCATTGAATGCCTCAAAAGCACCAACCACAATTTCTCATAATTCTGGTTCAACTTTGTGTCGAGCACTTAAACATTCGGCATTTTCAGTTTTGTTTATAAGCTCGAGTGTACGTTCCGTACCCCCACTGGATATGCCGCAACATGGCATTATCCAACTTTATCATGTGTGTTCTATGTATTGGACATAATCCTAAAGTCCATATGTGAATCACATATTTAGTTTACCATCGAAACTATTTTTTTTCATAGATATTTCAGTTGCATTTCACCTAAAAAGTCTTTAGAAAACTTTTCTAAAAGAACCCTTCATGAAAATCATTTTAGAAGAACTCTTTACTCAATTTTTCATGTTTATTAGTCGACCAATAGGCTCACCGGTCAACCAACCTTTTTGGCTTCAAATCTTCTAAGAAAAATGTTATTTTTTTTGTAAAATTAGTCGACCGAAGAATTTATCAGTCGACCGGACATAATGTCTATTTTCTGGAAAAGTTTAGCAGTAGTCGACTGAAAGGTTTATCAGTCGACTGATCATAAAATTAGTCGACCGAAAGTTTTATCAGTCGACCGGACAGAATGCCCGTTTTCTGGAAAAATTTAGCAGCAGTCGACTGAAGGGTTTATCAGTCGACTGAACAGAATATCAATTTTCTGAAAATTTTAGCATTAGTCGACTGAAGGTTTTATCAGTCGACTGATCAGAATATCTGTTTTCTGGAAAAACTTTAGCATCAGTCGACTGAAGGTTTTATCAGTCGACTGATCAGAATGTCTATTTTCTGGAAAAATTTTAGCATCAGTCGACTGAAGGTTTTATCAGTCGACTGATCAGAATGTCTATTTTCTGGAAAAATTTTAGCATCAGTCGACTGATCAGAATGCCTGTTTTCTGGAAAAAATTTAGCATCAGTCGACTGAAGGTTTTATCAGTCGACTGATCAGAATGTCTATTTTCTGAAAAAATTTTAGCATCAGTCGACTGAAGGTTTTATCAGTCGACTGATCAGAATGCCTGTTTTCTGGAAAAAATTTAGCATCAGTCGACTGAAGGTTTTATCAGTCGACTGATCAGAATGTCTATTTTTCTGGAAAAAAAATTAGCATCAGTCGACTGAAGGTTTTATCAGTTGACTGAACAGAATGTCTGTTTTCTGAAAATTTTTGCAGCAGTCGACTGAAGGTTTTTATCAGTCGACTGAACATATTATCAGTCGACTAACTATTGTCTCAGTCGACTAATTTTGCCGTTTTTCTGTAACTTTTTAAAAGGGCGTATCTTTTTATTTTTCAAACATTTTGATCATTCTAAATGGACTGTTTTGCCACCCCTTTCATCCTCAATGTATGGAATCTTTCAACTATAAATATGAGTGCATTCCACACTCAAAAACATCGAATCCAATTGAATTACCCAATAGGAATGATATATCTTTATTTTACCATGATGTGAAATAGCAATCACATATACATAACTTCAGACTTGATTAAAACCATTCAATCTACAAAGTAGGAAAGGTGTATTGAACAAGAAAATACAACCAAACAATAATTTCATGAATAATAATCCAAGATACGTAAGGTTCCACGCCATTTGCCTACTTTATTTTTTGTTTCGATCTTGAATCCGTCATGGCTAACACCCACACCAAAAATATATGCATCTTCCTACATAGATTCGAACTGTATGTTTTGATATGAGAAATACCTATTATCAGGCACACACATAGGAACAAAATGCCCTTACAAAGAACACCACAGTGCCCCAACGTTGGCCAAGGGTGAGAACCATTGGCTGAACCACTACATATTGACTTATTGGCGAGTAGGTGTTTCAACTCATGCCAGCTGGGTCTCAAGGCCCTAAACATACCTACATATAGGTGGTGCTTGTCACGTAAACTCCATGATATTGCAACATAGATGTGCAACAAGGCATCAACCACTTACATACAAATAGCAATGCTCCTTACCTCTTTGGAGTCTCACGACGGCAAGGCTGCAACCCCTTCTCTTCGTTAGAGCGGCACCCCACGTCGATAATGAATGTTCACGCGTTCAGCAAGGGAGGTCCACACCGTCCACCAATGGAGGTCGACCACCACCGTGAGAGAGAGAGAGAGAGAGAGAGAGAGAGAGAGAGAGAGAGAGAGAGACGTCTAATGTAACTCCTTACCAAAAAACTCTCATTTAACTCCTCTATTTAGGGGGAAGTTACCAAATCTTCAAGGCATTAAAACTTCACCCAAATCTTACGTTTTTGGTGGGTGATGTCTATTTCCTATAATGCCCCCTCCTGTCTTTGGCATGATTTCCTCTAACTTCCCTCACCATTTGCTTTATGGGTACCCCTCTTCCTTGTTACCTGGGATTCTCCTCAATCCTTGGTAGAGCTAGATGGAAAAGCCAAAAATTTAGGCTTAACTTAATCCCACGTTTTTACCCTTTTCACCAAGGTAGAAATCATCACTTTCTTGTGAAAAAAAATAATTTGTGCACAGGGGGTTTTGAACTTGGGTTGTGGTATCACACACCGTGTGTTCTACCACAACACCACACCATCACTTGGTGTTTACTTTTGCAAAAATATTCTTTTTATGTCATATTGGGACGTTTTTCCTTGTTGATGGATTTCTTCCATTTTCAAGTGGATTTTCACTCGTTGGTTTTAAACTTGCACTCGCTTACTTTAATGTGCTTCGGATCTCACGCTATCATCCCGAAACCATCAGGTTTCGTTACTTGGCCTCGTGAACTGGGTCGGATCATCGGATCTCGTCAAGGTCCGGATCCAAGTACCCTTTCCAGTATTCGTTATTGGGTTCGCTCGATTGGCCCACACGCCTCAAAATCACATTAAATATCTCATAAACCATATTATCTCACGTAAACATACATTTTTATTTCATTAAAAATTCTTTAAAATTCATGGGTTTTACATCCTACCCTCCTTAAAAAGGATTTCATCCGCGAAATCACAAACATCACTTGACAAAAAGGTTGTGGTATTTCTTACTTATTGGCATGTCTTTTCTTTCAATGAAGTCAAATCAGCTTAAACTAAATTTTCAGTAGACTTCTTCGGGCAAAACTTAGCAATATGTTCTGGTTGCTCACATTTGAAACACTTGCCATTATATAGAGAGCAAACTCCGAAGGGATGATCTTTGTTGCATTGTCGACACTTGTGTTGGTCATTTGGTTGTTGTGATTGGCTTCGTTTATGGTGGTCCTTGTAGCCTTTCTGACGCTTTTGCTTTTTAGCAGGTGGTGTGAACTCCCTTTCACTAGGATTTTTCTCATTAGTACTCACATAAACCTTGATCTGTTGCCCGGGTGTATTCCATTGGTTCTTTTGCTCTTTGACCCAGTCTTCTTCCAATAGGGTCGCTACTTCGATGGCCTCATCGAGTGATTTTGGCCCTCGGGTGAACACCTTCGTTCTCAAAGCTGGCTTCAATCCACGAGCAAACTTCATTGCTCGATCCTCTTCCATGGTGTATACATTTGGGCAATATCGTTCTAGACAGCGAAACTTAGTGATATAATCCGCCAGTGTTGTTGCCCCTTGTTGTAGGTCTAAAAATTCTTGCATCTTCTTACTACGTTCATGCTTAGGGAAATATGCAGAGTTAAAAACCTCAATGAACTTGTCCCAAGTAACCTTTTCATTCTGGAACTTGATCGCAGAGATCGTGTCCCACCACTTCTCAGCATGGTCCTTCAAACGATAAGTACCGAAGTTCACCTTATGTTCTTCTGGAACATTCAGAACACGAAAAATACGTTCAATCTCATGTATCCACGTCTCAGCCGCTTCAGGATCAGTCTTGCCCTTAAAAACAGGAGGATCCATTTCCATAATGCGCTTATAAGTGACTGCACCAATATTCTGCCTATCTTGGGCCACCTGTTGCAGGTTTGCACCCACTTGTTGCATTGCAACCACCTGCTGTTGCACAACCTCAGCAAGGTTGTTCACAGTGTCCATGATGTCGTTGCACCTGGCCTCCCATGCCATCTATCAGGATAGAAGCATAATAATAGTTAATCGTTAGGTTACACAATTATGCTTGCTAAGTAATATCCCTAGCAATCTTTCATAGTTCTCAAATGCACGATGTGCAATTCAATCAGTGCCACAATAAGATTTATTGGTGCAATAACTCATTTTATACATATATTCTTCGGACGACCTCAAGCGACACAGCATAAGGCCGCTATCGTCAGAAAATCACCATTCTAGATGACTCACGTTAGAGAACTTCCGCTCTAATACACTATCCGGAGAATTACCACTCCAATATCATAAAGAAAGAGTCATCACTCAAATGACATCGTTAGAAGATCATCATTCTAATGTCATTGTTGAAGAATCACCACTTCATTAGAGAATCATCATTCTAATGACATTGTTAGAGAATCACCACTCTAACGATATTGTTGAAGAATCACCATTTCAATAACCTCATTAGGGAATCGTCACCCTAATGACATCGTTAGAGAATCACCACCCTAACGACATTGCTGAAGAATCACCACTCCAACAACCTTCATTAGAGAATCACCACTCTAATGGCATCGTTAGGGAATCACCACCCTAACGGCATCGTTAGAGAATCACCACTCTAACGGCATTGCCGGAGAATCACCACTCCAACAACCTTCATTAGAGAATCACCACTCTAATGGCATCGTTAGGGAATCACCACCCTAGCGGCATCGTTAGAGAATCACCACTCTAACGGCATTGCTGGAGAATCACCATTCCAACAACCTTAATTAGAGAATCACTACTCTAATGGCATCGTTAGGGAATCACCACCCTAGAGGCATCGTTAGAGAATCACCACTCTAACGGCATTGCTGGAGAATCACCACTCCAACAACCTTCATTAGAGAATCACCACTCTAATGGCATCGTTAGGGAATCACCACCCTAGCGGCATCGTTAGAGAATCACCACTCTAACGGCATTGCTGGAGAATCACCACTCCAACAACCTTCATTAGAGAATCACCACTCTAATGGCATCGTTAGGGATTCACCACCCAAGCGGCATCGTTAGAGAATCACCACTCTAACGGCATCACTGAAGAATCACCACTCCAGCAACCTTCATTAGAGAATCACCACTCTAATGACATCATTAGAGCATCACCACCCTAATGACAATGTTGGCATTACCCGGGATCACCACCTGAGCCAACTCAACTCACTACAATCCCTTTCAACTGTGGTTAGGAAACAAGAATTTCCACAACGCTCTTTCAAAAACCATAACACCCAGAAGTCTGGTGTTATGTAGTCCCCAACAATGACCCTCTCAGGAGTCGATTGCCATCATCGGCAACCCAGAAGGCATTTGCTAAGCATATAACATCATTTACGTTCTCATCACCAAGAATGACTGGGGATCTACAACATCCTCCAACGAGGAACTCAAAGGTTTAACAAGCACAGACAAGGTTTTCACCTTCTGTTCGAAAGATTATTCGAGAGGGTACCCCTCATCAATGATAGAGTCACTAACATCTCCAACGAAGTTGGAAAAAGGAAAAACATTAATTTAGAGCTTCGTCCGATGACTCTTATCAACAAAATCATCGTTTTCAATGCGATTGGGATAATAAGTTTGATATTTGTTACGATTCACCAAATCAGTTTCGAGAAGGTAGAATACGTGAGCAATCCCTGGGTTTCGCTCCAGAACTTCAACTCTCGCAGGAGTTGACACGAGACTAACTTGGGAAGCTATGCCCTCAAGTGCATCCACGTTTTCCATCTAGAAAAATATATACCATACTTTAGGTGACACTCATCTTCTATGTATCCTCTAATGGGTCACAAGATGTAAATTGTCACCCACCAGCTGCATTGCAACAGCCCGTCGGCCTACCACTTCAGCCAGGTTATGTAGCATCTCTATAAGTCATTGCAACAGTTTACCCAAGCCATTCGTTTAGGAAGTAAAAGGCCATTCTAACCTTAGTTATAACTCCATGAAAATATAATATGCAATTATATGTTTTTATCTCTACATTAAGAAAACTATATTTCTACATACTTACAGAGCCATCGCAGTCGCTGGAAGAGCCAAGATCTCAGATTTTTCAGTTCTGCTTTGATACCAAAGCTGTAACGCCCCAACTTTTTATAGTGAAAATTTTGGAGTAAATTTTTTTTTTTGAAATAGCGGAAGTGCGTAAAATACAAGTCGGGCGCATTACAGGGTAAAACAGAGAAGTACTAAACATACCATTCATTAATTGAAACATTAATGTCATTAATTACATCCCATTACAAAAATGTAAATCTACTAATCAGAGTTCAAACAGAAAACACTGAAACACTGAGATCTCTTGACTACTTCCAAATGCGACGCCACGATGCTCCATTTATGCGTTGCCTGAAAAACATTTAAAGCAGAAGGGTCAGACTCCTCTGTCTGCGTAAGAAGCAATGTATTTATATGTGGTGCTCAGTGTCCTGTGTACAAATATGTGCAACAACAACATATATAACTAGCATGAAAGTTTATATCATTCTAAGAAGATAATTATGATTTTTAATTCATGATACAGTGCAAAAGATGACTGAACTAAAGGTATATTTATCTACATTAGTACAAGCTGTAGATTCCACAAGTTTCACTAAAGTCAAATCAACAGTATATAATTCTTCAAAGATAAGTTTCCAGTCAACTTAAATTATCTAATGCTAAACTTACTCTTACCCTGTGGGTACGCACAGGCATAGACCTCGTAGCGGACCAAGACCATACGGTGAGACGCCTAGCTCTCACAAAAACACGAGCGTCCATGAAGTTCGTACCCCCTACCCTCTTCAAGGAAAACCATGGGTCCAATAACATACACCATCTTTCAGGTGTACCCAGAGCCCGAAGAATCCGGTAACATATACCGTCTTTCAGGTATACCCAGAGTCTCGAAGGTTTTATATTTCATTTTACATTTTCTTTATAACCAAGTGCGAGCTATCGCACTACAAGGGGTCCGGTAACATACACCTTCTTTTAAGTTTACCCAGATCCCTGGGAAACCAGTAACATATACCGTTTTTAGGTATACCCAGTATCCCGGGAAACCAGTAACAGATACCGTTTTTAGGTATACCCAGTATCCCATAATTATTATATATGTGCATAATTTTCATTCTTGTTTTGTTTGGATCCAGTAACATACATCGTCTTTCAGATGTACCCAGAACCTTGGAAAAACCAGTAACATATACCATCTTTCAGGTATACCTAGAATCCCATATTTAATATGTATTTATTCTTATATGCAAGTCTTTGCACCACAGGGGACTTTCAAAACCCCAATTCATACTCAGGTTGGTCTTAGTATATGCACATTACCCATCGAATGCCTCAAAAGCACCAACCACAATTTCTCATAATTCTGGTTCAACTTTGTGTCAAGTACTTAAACATTCAGCATTTTCAGTTTTGTTTATGAGCTTGAGTGTACGTTCCGTACCCCCACTGGATATGCCGCAACATGGCATTATCCAACTTTATCATGTGTGTTCTATGTATTGGACATAATCCTAAAGTCCATATGTGAATCACATATTTAGTTTACCATCGAAATTATTTTTTTTCATAGATATTTCAGTTGCATTTCACCTAAAAAGTCTTTAGAAAACTTTTCTAAAAGAACCCTTAATGAAAATCATTTTAGAAGAACTTTTTACTCAATTTTTCATGTTTATTAGTCGACCAATAGGCTCACCGGTCGACCAACCTTTTTGGCTTCAAATCTTCTAAGAAAAATGTTATTTTTTTTGTAAAATTAGTCGACCGAAGAATTTATCAGTCAACCGGACAGAATGTCTGTTTTCTGGAAAAGTTTAGCAGTAGTCGACTGAAGGGTTTATCACTCGACTGATCATAAAATTAGTCGACCAGACAAAATGCCCGTTCTCTGGAAAAATTTAGCAGCAGTCGACTGAAGGGTTTATCAGTCGACTGAACAGAATATCAATTTTCTAAAAAATTTAGCATTAGTCGACTAAAGGTTTTATCAGTCGACTGATCAGAATATCTGTTTTCTGGAAAAACTTTAGCATCAGTCGACTGAAGGTTTTATCAGTCGACTGATCAGAATGTCTATTTTCTGGAAAAATTTTAGCATCAGTCGACTGAAGGTTTTATCAGTCGACTGATCAGAATGTCTATTTTCTGGAAAAATTTTAGCATCAGTCGACTGAAGGTTTTATCAGTCGACTGATCAGAATGCCTATTTTCTGGAAAAATTTTAGCATCATTCGACTGAAGGTTTTATCAGTCGACTGATGAGAATGTCTATTTTCTGGAAAAATTTTAGCATCAGTCGACTGAAAGTTTTATCAGTCGACTGATCAGAATGCCTGTTTTCTAGAAAAAATTTAGCATCAGTCGACTGAAGGTTTTATCAGTCGACTGATCAGAATGTCTATTTTCTGGAAAAAATTTAGCATCAGTCGACTGAAGGTTTTATCAGTCGACTGATCAGAATGCCTATTTTCTGGAAAAAATTTAGCATCAGTCGACTGATCAGAATGTCTATTTTCTGGAAAAAAATTTAGCATCAGTCGACTGAAGGTTTTATCAGTCGACTGAACAGAATGTCTATTTTCTGAAAATTTTTGCAGCAGTCGACTGAAGGTTTTTATCAGTCGACTGAACATATTATCAGTCGACTAACTATTGTCTCAGTCGACTAATTTTGCCGTTTTTCTGTAACTTTTTAAAAGGGCGTATCTTTTTATTTTTCAAACATTTTGATCATTCTAAATGGTCTATTTTGCCACCCCTTTCATCCTCAATGTATGGAATCTTTCAACTATAAATATGAGTGCATTCCACACTCAAAAACATCGAATCCAATTGAATTACCCAATAGGAATGATGTATCTTTATTTTACCATGATGTGAAATAGCAATCACGTATACATAACTTCAGACTTGATTAAAACCATTCAATCTACAAAGTAGAAAAGGTGTATTGAACAAGAAAATACAACCAAACAATAATTTCATGAATAATAATCCAAGATACGTAAGGTTCCACGCCATTTGCCAACTTTATTTTTTGTTTCGATCTTGAATCTGTCATGGCTAACACCCACACCAAAAATATATGCATCTTCCTACATAGATTCGAACTGTAGGTTTTGATATGAGTACTACCTATTACCAGGCACACACATAGGAACAAAATGCCCTTACAAAGAACACCACAGTGCCCCAACGTTGGCCAAGGGTGAGAACCATTGGCTGAACCACTACATATTGACCTATTGGCGAGTAGGTGTTTCAACTCATGCCACCTGGGTCTCAAGGCCCTAAACATACCTACATATAGGTGGTGCTTGTCACGTAAACTCCATGATATTGCAACATAGATGTGCAACAAGGCATCAACCACTTACATACAAATAGCAATGCTCCTTACCTCTTTGGAGTCTCACGACGGCAAGGCTGCAACCCCTTCTCTTCGTTAGAGCGGCACCCCACGTCGATAATGAATGTTCACGTGTTCAGCAAGGGAGGTCCACACCGTCCACCAATGGAGGTCGACCACCACCGTGAGAGAGAGAGAGAGAGAGAGAGAGAGAGAGAGAGAGAGAGAGAGAGACGTCTAATGTAACTCCTTACCAAAAAACTCTCATTTAACTCCTCTATTTAGGGGGAAGTTACCAAATCTTCAAGGCATTAAAACTTCACCCAAATCTTACGTTTTTGGTGGGTGATGTCTATTTCCTATAATGCCCCCTCCTGTCTTTGGCATGATTTCCTCTAACTTCCCTCACCATTTGCTTTATGGGTACCCCTCTTCCTTGTTACCTGGGATTCTCCTCAATCCTTGGTAGAGCTAGATGGAAAAGCCAAAAATTTAGGCTTAACTTAATCCCACGTTTTTACCCTTTTCACCAAGGTAGAAATCATCACTTTCTTCTGAAAAAAAATAATTTGTGCACAGGGGGTTTTGAACTTGGGTTGTGGTATCACACACCGTGTGTCTTACCACAACACCACACCATCACTTGGTGTTTACTTTTGCAAAAATATTCTTTTTATGTCATATTGGGACGTTTTTCCTTGTTGATGGATTTCTTCCGTTTTCAAGTGGATTTTCACCCGTTGGTTTTAAACTTGCACTCGCTTACTTTAATGTGC
Organism: Nuphar pumila; assembly: GCF_984573655.1. NCBI lineage: Eukaryota > Viridiplantae > Streptophyta > Magnoliopsida > Nymphaeales > Nymphaeaceae > Nuphar > Nuphar pumila. The sequence continues at coordinate 58,012,018 of NC_143257.1, read as the reverse complement.
TTCGGATCTCACGCTATCATCCCGAAACCATCAGGTTTCGTTACTTGGCCTCATGAACTGGGTCGGATCATCGGATCTCGTCAAGGTCCGGATCCAAGTACCCTTTCCAGTATTCGTTATTGGGTTCGCTCGATTGGCCCACATGCCTCAAAATCACATTAAATATCTCATAAACCATATTATCTCATGTAAACACACATTTTTATTTCATTAAAAATTCTTTAAAATTCATGGGTTTTACACCCAATACTCATACTGGGGGATTTTTTTTGAAAAATCCAGTATTCATACAGGTAAGCCTAGCACTCGTGCTAGTGTCTGGCTGACCGATCAGTTAGCCCTCAGGTCACAATCTTTCCTCAATTTTCCTCAAATTTTGTCAATCTTCCATCAATTTCTATCCCTTCTCATCAATTCTCCTTTGAGATTCGAGTTTTGATTCGAACTTCCAACTTTTTCCTCGAGGTTCGAGCCTTGACTCGAACTCTCCAACTCTCCTTCAAAGATTTGGGTTTTTACTCGAGTCTTCTTTCCTTCAAAATCTAAACTTTCAAGTTTTCCTTCGAGATTCGAGCCCTGACTTAAATTTTTCTGCTTCCCTTTGAAAATTTGAGTTTTATCTCGAGTTTTCTTGCCTTCAATAAATTTCCAAGTTTTTCCTTCAAGATTCGAGCCCTGACTCGAACTTTCCTGCTTTCCTTCGAAAATTTGAGTTTTGTCTCAAGTTTTTTTGCCTTCAATAAATGAACTTTTAAGTTTTCCTTTGAGATTCGAGCCCTGACTCGAACCTTCCTGCTGTCCTTCGAAAATTTGAGTTTTATCTCAAGTTTTCTTGCCTTCAATAAATGAATTTTCAAGTTTTCCCTTGAGATTCGAGCCCCGACTTGAACCTTCCAGTTTTCCTTTGAAAAACTCGAGTTTTAAACTCGAATTTCCCTATTTTCCTTGTAGAATCTGAGTCCTGATTCAGATATTCTTTCAAAGGCTTACCTTCAAAATCCAGTTTTATGTCAAGCTTACCTTCAGAACTTTAAATTCACATTTACCTTCAGAATTCAACCTCATGTTGGATTCTTCCCCAGAATCCCACTGATATGTCAAAATTTGATGTTAAGCAAAGGTTTCGTCATCAAGGATTTCAGGAATATCTTGCCAAATTGCCATAAAATAGTTGTTGATCTCAAACTTTTATTACATAAAGAATTTCTTCAAATCTCCTTAGCATTCCTTCCAAAAGGGTGAAACTTCTGTGAAGAAAGGCTCAAACTTCAAATTTTCTGTTGGTCAACCAAGAGGATGAAGAAAAATCTTTGACATGACCAGCGAAAGAAATATTCAATGATGCTAAAGAGCCATAAATGAGCTGATGTTGATCATAGCTATGGCACATTCTTAAAGATTATTCTTTGGCAGTAAGACAGTGGAAATATCCTGGGCAGTAAAAAAAAAAGAGAGAGAAGAACCTACCCAATCCATGTTTCCTCATTACATTTAAAGTTGCAATCAAATATCCTCAAAAGGGATCTCTCAATTGTCGTCAAGATGAAAGCGAATTAAACGAGTAGACCCCCGGGGCCAAAGAAGATTTGAAACATCTCCAAGATGACGGAGTTTGTGACGGATTCTTTCAGAGAAAGTTCAAATCACCGTCGAGATGAAGGCGAGTGTGATGAGCCTACCGACAAACCCTAAAAGATATTTGATTTCTGCTATCACCTAAAGACCTTTTTTGAGCCAATATCACGTATAATCCCTGAGAAAATGAAGGATCAGAGCATCTCCAAGATGAAGGAGTTTGTGACGTACCCTTCCCCAAAAAAAGAGAGAAAAGTCAGGACATCTCCAAAATGAAGGATGATGTAAAAAGCCCAAGAAAGCCCTATGACTCAAAAGAGTGCAAAAAGATCATCATGGGAAAATGCCCAGGATATCAAACTGCCTAAACTACAAAGAATCTTCTTTATCTATGTGAAATTCTTCTATCAATATCTTCTCATTTAATTACTTTAATGAAGCTAAGAATATTTTCTTCTCCTTTCATATCAAGGAAATTGATAGCATCCTTGAAGAAAACCAACAACAAAATTTGACTTTGATCCTGGATTCTATAGAGTTAACCTAGTTGGGGGTAATACTCTAGGTGGAAGAGGAAACATCTTTCAAAAGTGCTCACCTTCAAATATCTTAAAACAACTACAAATTTTATCGTTTTGGCAAAATTTTCCAGCTTTCCTGATAAGAAATAATAACTTGACATCCGTTTTGATACATTTTGGTGTTGCCTTCTCCGTCTTTCGCTTTGTCGAGAGACTCGCCTTCTCCTTGATTAAATAATCGCCTTCCTCGTCTTTCGCTTTGTCGAGAGACTTGCCTTCTCCTTGATTAAAGGATTGCCTTCTCCGTCTTTTGCGTTGTCAAAAGATTTGTATTTCTCCTTAATAAAAGGATTGCCTTCTCCGTCTTTCGCTTTGTCGAGAGACTCACATTCTCCTTGTTAAAAGGACTACCTTCCCCGTCTTTCGCTTTGTCGAGAGACTTGCCTTCTTATTGATTAAAGGATTGCCTTCTCCGTCTTTTGCGTTGTCAAAAGATTTGCCTTTCTGTTTGATTAAAGAATTGCCTTCTCCGTCTTTTGCGTTGTCAAAAGATTTGCCTTTCTCCTTGATTAAATGATCGCCTTCTTCATCTTTCACTTTGTCTAGAGACTTGCCTTCTCTTTGATTAAAGGATTGCCTTCTCCGTCTTTTGCGTTGTCAAAAGATTTGCCTTTCTCTTTGATTAAAGAATTGCCTTCTCCGTCTTTTGCGTTGTCAAAAGATTTGCCTTTCTCCTTGATTAAATGATCGCCTTCTTCATCTTTCACTTTGTCGAGAGACTCCCCTTCTCCTTGATAAAAGGATTGCCTTCCTCGTCTTTCGCTTTGTCGAGAGACTCGCCTTCTCCTTGATAAAAGGATTGCCTTCTCCGTCTTTCGCTTTGACGAGAGACTCGCCTTCTCCTTGATAAAAGGATCGTTTTCCCCGTCTTTTGCGTTGTCGAAAGATTTGCCTTTCTCCTAAATAAAAGGATTGCCTTCTTCGTCTTTTAGACTCACCTTCTCCTTGATAAAAGGATTGCCTTCCTCGTCTTTCACTTTGATCGAAAGACTCGCCTTCTCCTTGATAAAAGGATTGCGTTATTCATCTTTTACCTTGATCAAAAGATTTGCCTTCTCCTTATCAAAAGGATTGCCTTCTTCATATTTCACATTTTGCCTTCTCCTTGTTAAAAGGATTGCCTTCTTCATATTTTACATTTTGCCTTCTCCTTACCAAAAGGATTGTCTTCTTCATATTTCACATTTTGCCTTCTCCTTGTTAAAAGGATTGCCTTCTTCATATTTTACATTTTGCCTTCTCCTTACCAAAAGGATTGCCTTCTTCATATTTTACATTTTGCCTTCTCCTTACCAAAAGGATTGCCTTCTTCATATCTTCATATTTTACCTTCTCCTTACCAAAAGGATTGCCTTCTTTATATTTCACATCTTACCTTCTCCTTGCTAAAAAGATTGCCATCTTCATCGCCATCTTCATATTTCACTTTCACCTTCTCCTGTCGAAAGGATTTGCCCTCTTCCATCTTTCACCTTGTCAAGAGTTTCTTCTTCTCCTTATTAAAAGGATCGCCTTATTATCTTTCATACCATTGAAAGATTCGCCTCTTGTTACCTTATTCATCGTTCATTTTGTCTCACATCTCCTTACTTTCCATCTCTCACATTCCTAGAAGAGTTGCCTCATTCAGTTAAAGTATCTCTCCTGTCCCATCACGGTTTCGAGAAATCCGTATGGTTGTTCCCACTCATGTTAAGGGTCAAAACTTGTACTTCCTGCGAGAGGTCATTTAGTCTCAACAATGAGACATTCAAGTTCATCCCTTTTTCAAAGCTTTAGGGAACCCCATTTTCTTTCTCCTTTCACAAACCCCTTTCGGATTTGTTCGTCCAAACTCCGAAGGTCCCATCATGGTCTCTTCAATCGAGGATTCCGTATGGTCGTCCCCTTCAGGTTAAGGGTTAAGCCTGAACCTTGTGCATCGAGGTATCTTCCCTTTTCAGGTTTTGGTTAAACCTGAGTCTCATTCCAACGAGTTTCCCTCGTTTCGATGAGGTGTTTTCCTCCAGTCCCATCATGGTTCTTCCCATCGAGGAATCCATGCTTTGTATATTCATCCAGGATAGGATCCTACTTGAGCTTCATCTCAAGAGGCATTTTCCAAAATGTCCCATCAGGGTCCTCACATATTCCTTTCCCCATTCAGGTTATCTTGAGATATCTTCGTCCCATCCAGGTTAAGGGCTAAACCTGAGTCATTTCAAGAGCCGATCTTGTCTCACCCATGAGACCTGAACAAAATTCTTATCTTTCATCATTTCGAGATCTTCGCCCAAAGTCCCATCATGATTTCCTCATCTCTATTATTCAGTCGTATCATTTCCGAGGATTTCGTCTCCCCCAAGCCATTCAAGGATAAAATTTGAAAGCTGAAAAACCATGTCTTTCAAATAAATTTCACACCCAACTCAGATCTACTGATTGAGGCATTTTCAAAATTTGGAGTGTTATCTTTGCCACTAAACTCGGCTTTCAACCAGCTTAGTAGCAAAGAGGGGCATCTGTGAACACCCCAAAATTTTCAAAGTCTTTTAAATATTCCCTTTTTGCCCCTGATATCATTTTCTGAGCAATTTAACCACTTTTAAATCTAAATTCCAATTCATTTCTCAAGTTTTAATGAAATTAAATTCGTTTTATATGTTTGACTCGATTTCGGATCCAGATCTATTGTCCAGATCCAAATCTGAGTCTCATTGTCCAAATTTTAAATTAAAATTATAGAAAATACCAAAAAAAAATTTAAATAGCTCGGTCAGTCAATCCGACATCCGTTTGGATCCATTATGTTGTATTTCTCGATTCGAGTGTCAAAACTCGAACATTTTCTCAAAACTCGGGTCCAAACCCATTCTTCTGAAGAAATTTCCTCGAAACGGTCTGAAATTCTCAGAAAAATACTTTTGTAAATATTTCTCAGAAAAATACGAAAAATTAATGTTTAGTCTTAGTTTTCTCGTAAAATCTTAGATTTCTACTCCGAAAATACAAAAAAATAAAAACAAAACACAAAAAACCAAAAAATTTGGAAACACTACGAAGAAAAATGAAGGATTTTAAGCTTTTTTTTTAAACCCTTTTGCCAAAAACCTCATTTCTTAACCATTTTTCAAAAAATTTCCTAAAAAGAAAACCTCTTTTTGGAAAAAGGGAAAATCCACAACGGATCATTCTCGCGCATTTCCCTCTCTTCCCACCACCATCGATCTCCAACCATCTCCTGGGTTTTCCTCCCTCCATCTCCAACAAATCCTCTCTCGAAGGCTCTTCTTCATCTTTAAGAGGAGATCACGCAGACGAAGCAAAAGGTCATCTTCACCCCTCCCCTTTCCTGTACATAGCCTCCTCTTCTTATCCTTCACAATGATCCGTCTTCACTCCTCCTGGTTTTAAGCATTGTCTGGCCTTCATTTTCTGATCTGTTTTCACCATCTTCTTCATTTCTCCTCCCCTTTCCTTCTTCTTCTCGTTTCCTTGGAGTCCTTCCACATGACTGAAGGGAGTCGACCACTCTGAAGCATCCAGGACTACATAATTCTTGCGAACGATAGTAAAAAGACCTCCATGGCATAATAAAAGGAAGGCTACGTCTCTCACTTCAATCCTACAAAATCACGGTAGGTGTTCCTCTCCCTTTTTAATTTGGTTTTATTTGGTTTTTCCTGTCCATCGACCACCCCTTTTTGCTGTTTTATCATGCTTTGAAGTTTCCCTTTATTTTTTTTTCTTTTTGAATTTTCTGTAATCATATGGCATCAGAGGCATGATTGACCTGCATATAGCAGGATCAATCCCCCTCTCGCTATATTAAATAGGATCTTCATTCTGACATTTCCTTTTGTGTTTATGAAGTCTTCTCTGGTTTCCATCAAATGTCTGTTTATACCTTACTTTTTATTTATTTATTTTCATTTTCAATTATCTGACTTCCCACTTGCAATGAATCTCTATTTTGATCGTCTATTTATTTCTAATTCTCTGTTTTCATTTTTGATGGCTTATCAATCTTGACCGTCACCCATGGGCTTTAGTCCCTATTCACGTCCGATTTTCAGTTTTTATCATTTGTTTATATGTGATTCCCCATTTGTGTTTCGATTTCCCCTCTTTGCAACAAATTTTGTTTTGATCCATCCATTGTTCCCTGCGCTTTACTTTCCTGAAATCTATGATTTAATTCATTTCATCAATTTGTATTTCCAAAAATTACCTTCCCATAAAATGTGATTTGAGGCTGCTAGGATGTCTTAGCGATTTCCCCGCGTTTTTTTTCTTTCTTTCTTGCAAATGAATGATTTGAAAATAGCGTGCATCCCTCTCACTTGTTTGGTTTGGTGCTGACAACCAATATGATACTTTGTACTGCCATCTTCCTGCTCATGATGTCGTTCATCCTATCCTTAAAATCCTACTAACACACCTTTTCTTTTCCTTTTTTTTTTATGCTTGTACTGGAGTATGTAGCATTGGGCATCATCACCCCATGACATTATGCAGTTGTTCTTGGAGATTGACTTCCTGTGGGCATCACACATCATAAGAACCCACTATCAGTAGGGGTTATGCATTTTGCAAAAGCATTGGTCAAGTTGATCCGTGTCCATGGCCACATCAAACGCTGGTAACCTGAAATGATATCACTGATTTATTTGGGTTTAGGAAAACCATTGTCATTTAGATTCATAATGTTCTCCTTATTGTCGATTATCTTTGAATGTTACTCTCATGTTAGGCATTTTTTGTGCCTCCCTTATGCATCATCCACATTCAGAGTATTGAATGTCTGGATTCAGTGTCATTTTGCCTTTATCTGATGTTTAGTATATTTCATATGCATCTGTTTTTCACACTTTTTTTTCTTCTTTTGCATTATATCATCTCCCACATACCCTATTGCCTACTGTTCATCATTTCAGGAAAGAAATCATAAATTTTGCAGTTTATCAAGACCTCATGTTGTGAGATAATGAAGGCTTTAGTCCTAATTCAGATCACTCATCCTGATTCACTTAGTGAGGAAGGAATTTCGTCACCCATAATGGAGTTCTACTTGAATGAAGTCATAAATCTAGAGTCATCATTTGCTGCTTTTGAGCATTTCGTGATTCAATGTATGGTCATAATTATGTATGTTGTGGACTATATGCATTATCAAACGATTATTGTTGGATCTGTTACCAATAGGGAATGTGGCTACTATGAGGAGATTCAAGTGGCTCAGAGAAGTGGAGCCAACATCCAAGAAGCTTTTAGCATTGATAGAACTCGTTGCAGAAAATTGAAAAACTTAGGCTTGTCTTCTTTATTTAAAAGCTTTGTTCATTACTATAACCAGCATCATAACTATACTACAATCCTTCATCAACATCGTATATTTTACCATTCCAACTATCCACAGTGTATAAACCCTTCAGCATGTGTTATCTGCAACTTCATACATTATTTTTTTTTTTGTTATGTTACTCTTCGCATCTGATCATAGGAGTCTATGTTAGATCATTTCATCATTTGTCCGTGGTCCCTTCATAGCAGCACTAACTGCCATGAATTTCCCCTGTTACACCATCCCTTGCACTTCCCACACAGCACCACATTGCTGTGATTACCTCCATTCTTATCCTCAGCCACACCTTGCCGCTACAGTCACCTCCTGTACTATCGGCCAGCATATACCACAAGCACACTTGCTGTCTCCATTTCACCTTGTGCAGACTTTCTGCAACACATTGAAATTCCACAAGAGGGGGGAGGGGTGAATAGTAAAATACGATAAAGATCGATAAAAATAAAATAATCAGGCAATAAGGCACAACACATAAAACACAGAATTTATACTGGTTCGGTCAGTACCCAGACCTACATCCAGTCCCCAAGCAAACCACTTGAGCTTTCCACTATAACATCCGAGTCACCGGATAAATAGTACAACACCCTCTTCCTCAGAGGTCTTCTTCTCTCAACAAAGAAGGACAACACCCTCTTTCACAGAGGTCTACTTCTTTCAACAAAGAAGGAATACAGTGAATAACAGAAAGTTACAATACTTCCTATAGAACCTTCAGAAAGATATGAATGCACGAATGAAGGATTCTCAGAATGTTCTGTTTGTCACTCAGAGGATACTCTTTGTCAAAGAGCTGGACTTGACTTTTTCTCTTTTCTTTCTTTTCTCTTTCTCTTTCTTTTTCAAGGCTCTCTTTTCAAATAATGAATAGAATTTTTCTCGTTGTAAGCTCACACGTCTATTCCATTCCATTGTCGAATAGTTTATTTGAGTGTGTTTATATAGATTTAAAAAAGTAGTCGTTACATTTTGAAAGCGTAGCCTTTTTGAAATGTGAAATGTTATGTCATTTCAAAAACATCTTTTAGAGAAATTCGAGAATGCCTTTTTCCATAAAAGTAAAATGTATGGTACACTAGTCGTTGTAATATTTTAGGTAATACATATTTTATGTAAAAAGTCTATTTCTTACAATAGTACATTGAACGTTGGATTGTAGTTTTGTCTTTATTCTAATTAATGATTTGAGGTACATAAGTACTTCTTTACTTTAAATGAGTGTAAGTACAATGAGTGCTTTGAGATATTTATTTGTACATAGTCATGTCAAGTGTTTTCTTTATGTTGTGTTTTTCAAAGTATTTAGAGAGAATGAGGACTACAAGAAAGTCGACATTCTTTGAGAAGGATATTAACAAGAATTTCTTACAGGAGGTTTTTAATGCTTGTACAAAGAGAATGATGACTTCAAGTAAGTCGACATTCTAAGGGTTTGTAGAAAGGTAACTATAGTCTTTTCAAAACAATATATTATATTTGTTTTCTTTGTGTAGCCGATTTTCATGTTTTGTCTTTTACCTATTTTTGAAATCATTTCTTTAAAGAAGATAACTAGAGTCTTTTCAAAAACATTATTATACTTGTTTTCTTTGTGTAGCCGATTTCATGTTTTGTCTTTTTCCCATATTAAAAACGTTCTTTAGAGTCTTTTCAAAAACATATTATATTTGTTTTTCTCTATGTAGCCGATTTTATGTTTTTGTCTTCTTCTTATATTAAAAACATTTCTTTAAAGAAGATAACTAAAGTCTTTTCAAAAACATATTATATTTGTTTTTCTCTATGTAGCCGATTTTATGTTTTTGTCTTTTTTCTACATTTCTTTTTCATGTTGTCTTATATATAGTGTAAGGTACAATTATTACATGACAAAATATCTTTTTCATAAAGGGTTGTAAGAAGGTATAATTATTAGTTTTCAAAAAGGAGCTTTTTGAAACTATCGTATACTTTTATGATATAGTTTTTATGAATGAGTATGTAATATGCAATATGCATGTTCCTGAAGGTTCTGTTACATATGACTCTAAAGAAGAAAAAAAAAGTCTTCATCTTGAGGTAGCCGATCTCTTCATTTGAATTTAGGAATGCATGGCTCATCAAGCTTTTTCTTCAAGGAGTATGATTGCACTAAAGTTGTACTTGAACAGGAAGTCTCCATCCTTTTTGGGTGAGATATCCTTGCATCAAATACTCGTTAGATGTATAGCAAAACATATTCAGTGATAATATAACATTTTTCAAGAGGACATATTATCATATTATATAAAATCAAATACGACAGTGTATCATATTATGTGACATCAAAACAGAGTTTCTCAACATTCTCCCCCTTTTTGATGATGACAAAATATGCTCCCCCTGTCAAAAAGACATTATGCATAGAAATAATAATATGATAAAATATTTGAAAAATGTTTAAAGAGAATATTTCTCCAATAATGGAGACAGGTTTTCTCCCCCTTTGTCATAGACAAAAAGGAAGGGGTCAGAGTAAAGAGAGTTATTACAGACCAAAAATATTACAGTCCAAATTTAAAAGTATTACAGACCAAAACAAATAAGTTTATCCCGAAGATGGAGGATGTTGATGTGTTCGGTTGACTTGATCCGACTGGAGGGTTCGTAGAGTTTGCTGCAACGAGGCTTGACGGCGAAGAATACGATCCTGAGAGCGTTGGACATCCATCAGAGCAGGGAAGTAGTTGAAGGTGGTTGTTGGATCTTCTTCATCAGAGCCGGGCATGTGCAGGGACCTTAGATTGAAGGTGGTAGCATCGAGGACCTGAGAGGGACGGAGGATGACTTCGTTGTGAAGGGGTATTTTGAAGTATTTTAGGATGGGAGTTATAAAACACCCTAAAAGAAGAGGCTTGAATTTTTGATAACGAATAAAAAGGTCGAAAAGAATGGATGACCAATTTATCGGAGTAGAAGAAAAAATTGCATAGATAAGGAAAGAGATTTTGCGTGGAACTAATCCCTTGCAGGGAAGCTTGTGATAGATGTTGTGGAGAAGAATCTGGGCAAGTAATTGAGCATGAGGTTGGAGATTCCTCATGTGCCAGGGAAGTTGGTAGCAATTGGTGCAGAGAAGAATTTTTCGAAGTACCGATCGTTCGATTGGTACTATGGTGTTGAGGTCTGTCCCGGTGGAAGGTAGGTTTAGAATTCTACCTAGTGAGGAAGAACGAAAGATCATCAGTTGTCTGCAAACTTTGGTGGTGATTGTAGTTTGTTCATGATCAGTGGAAAAGTTTGTATAGAAAAGTCGAACTAGTTCAGGATAGTAGGCAGCTTGGGATGAAGATTCTAGTAGATGTTTGAGTTCAGGGAGATAATTGTCTAAGTCAAATAGCATGAAGTCATCGAAGTTAACCAATTTACCTTCATGAATGGGGCGAGAGCATAGTAAGTTGTAATCGTGAAACAGATCTGGATACCTTAGATCTGCTGCAGTAATCACATTGTTGGAGGAAGAAGAGGCCATTGCAAGAGTTTGTAAGAAAACAGGAGGACTAAGAAGGGCAAGTTTGAAGTGGGTAATAGTTTGTAGGATGATAGATGGATACGAGTGGAATTGGTGTGTGATGAACCAATCCATTAAATAGAGGAATGAAAATAATTTTGATAGGTTTTGAATGACATTGGAAGTGAGTGATTTTTAGAATTTAGTCAAATAAGGAAATCCGTGAGTAGTAAGTTAAGAGACTTGTGAATGACAAATCAAATCAATGTTTGAAGATAGTGTATTATATTGGGTTGAGAAGGACATAGTTTTGAAATAATTAGTATATATATAGATAAGCGTGAAAGGAGAGTGAAAGACATAAAAAGATGATACGGATATGTAGAGAAAAGAGAAAGGTTATAAAGGACAACATTCACTTGATTTAGATATGACATAAAGTAGAGTTAGAATAAATAAAGTTTTGATTGAAAACAAGACTTTAATGAGTCTCGATTTTAGAGAGATATACAATATAAGAGAGAGCCATGGTCACGGATGGAAAGTCACTTCATATGAGATAAAGAGAGAAAGAGGAAATAAAAAGGTGATACTAGTAGTATTAAAAACAATAGAGAACAAGTTGTTTAGAATATGATTTCATAAAAGATGTGAAGGATGACCGGATGATAATAGATTATACTTAAGCTATGAAATAACCGATGATATAGTAAAAGTTTACGTGAAATATAACCACTTAAGAGGTGATACAAAAATAATAATCACTTTGAATTTTTCATAAGAGGTCTTAAGATTTTAGATACGTATATTGATAAGAGGTCATAAAAAAAAGAAAATATATCACATGAATATAATTTATTAAGAATAATAATGAGGAGTCATGTTTGAAGGTCGGCTAGCTTTTTGTATGAGAGGTTGTCACAAAAAGACAAAAGATATAAAAGGTGTAATGAAATGAGTGATGTGATCCAAGTCATGATAACTTTTTACTTAAAGTAAATGGTTCTTATGGATATATGTAAAAGGAGATAGGACAAGAAGACATTATGAGAGTGTACTTGAAAGATGACATGTTGAAAGACATAAAGAATGTGTTATGATGAATGAATTTCTATGAGTATTGTGAGTATACGAAAGTATGAAAACATAGTTTGACTTTGAATAGTAAAACAAACACAAAAAAAATCGATAATAAGAAACTTTTAAAATAAGGTTTTATCAAAAGCAATACTCTTAATAAGTGTGATTAATTTACAAGTCACTTAGTTTGCATATTCCTAGTTCTCTTCTAATACGTGTGAAGTCTTCATGTTTTAATGGTTTAGTGAATATGTTTGCTAACTGTTGATTAGTGGGTATGAATTCGAGTTTAATTATGTTGTTTAAGACTTGTTCTCTCAAGAAGTGGTGTCTTATTTGAATGTGCTTAGTTCGTGAGTGTAAAATAAGATTCTTAGATAAATTTATAGCACTAGTATTATCACAGAAAATAGTTGTATTTTCAAAATTTAGACCAAAATCTTTTAAGGTTTGTTTCATCCAGATAACTTGTGTACAGGCTAGGCTAGCAGTAATGTATTCAGCTTTAGTGGTTGATAAGGATACACAATTTTGTTTCTTACTGAACCATGAAACTAGTGAGTGCCCTAGCATGTGACATGTTCCACTTGTGCTTTTTCTATCAAATTTACTTCCAGCAAAGTCAGCATCGCTGTATTAGATTAGATCAAATGTAGAGGATTTTGAATAGAATAATCCAAAATCAACTGTGTCTTTTAAATATCTCATTATTCTTTTTACAGCTTTAAGATGTGATTCTTTTGGATTTGACTGAAATCTAGCACACAAGCAAACACTGAACATAATATCTGGACGGCTAGCAGTTAAATAAAGAAGTGATCCTATCATACCTCGGTATACCTTTGTATCAACAGACTTACCATCTTCATCTTTGTCCAAAACAGTAGTAGTGCTCATAGGAGTAGATTTTGAAGCAGTTGAGTTCATGTTGAACCTCTTCAGAAGTTCACGTGCATACTTAGATTGATTGATGAAAACTCCATCCTTGGTTTGCTTAATATGCAGTCCAAGAAATTAGGTGAGTTCTCCCATCATACTCATTTCAAACTCTTTCTGCATGGACTTAGAAAATTCTTTACAAAGAGTATTGTTAGATGATCCAAAGATGATATCGTCTACATATATCTGAACAATTAGGGTATGATCATTCACTATTTTTACAAATAATGTAGAGTCTGTTTTGCCTATAGAAAAACCCGTTTTTAACAAGAAGGTTTTAAGTCTATCATACCAAGCACGAGGTGCTTGTTTTAAACCATACAAAGCACGTTTGAGTTTGAAAACATGATCTGGATGTTATTCATTTTCAAATCCTGGAGGTTGTTTTACATAAACTTCTTCATTTATAAAACCATTTAAAAAGGCACTTTTAACATCCATTTGATATAATTTGAAATCCATATAGCTTGCATATGCTAAAAACATTCTAATAGATTCAAGTCTAGCAACAGGAGCAAATGTTTCATCAAAATCAATACCTTCCTCTTGGTTGTATCCTTGAGCTACTAGTCTGGCCTTGTTTCTTATAACATTACCTGTTTCATCTAGCTTGTTTCTGAAGATCCATCTTGTTCCAATGATCTGATGGTCCTTTGGTCTAGGCACAAGATCCCAAACATCATTTTTTTGGAATTGATTCAATTCTTCAGTCATGGCTAGCATCCAGAACTCATCAATGATGGCTTCATCAATCTTCTTTGGTTCAAGTTGAGAAATTAAAGCCATGTTTGCAATCCGTTCTAGCTATGCTCTAGTTTGAACCCCCTTTGTCAGTTCTCCCAAAATCTGCTTTTGAGGATGATCTTTAATATCGACAAATGTTCTTTGATGATCATCTTCATTAGACTTAGCTGTGTTATCTAAAAATAAATCTGTACTTTCAATATCATCATCGTTAGTTTGCTTATGAACAGATTGATCAATAGATTCACAAAAACTAACATGCATAGATTCTTCAATAGTATTATATCTCTTATTGAAAACTCTGTATGCTTTACTATGACTTGAATATCCTAAGAATATGCCTTCAACGGATTTTGCATCAAATTTATCCAGGCTATCTTTTGTGTTTAGGATAAAGCATTTGCATCCAAAGACTTTGAAATAGTCTATTCTTGGAGTTCTGTCATAGAATAGTTCATAGGGAGTTTTATTTAATAAGGGTCTAATGAGAACTCTATTTGTTATGTAGCATGCAGTATTAACAGCTTCTGCCCAAAAAGATTTAGCAAGATTATTGTGTTGGAGCATAGTCCTGGCAGATTCCTGAAGGGTTCTATTCTTTCTTTCTACTACACCATTTTGAGGTGCAGCTCTAGGAAAGGCAAAGTTATGAGAAATACCATGCAAGTTACAAAAATTTTCAAAAAGTTCATTTTCAAATTCTCCTCCATGGTCACTATGGATTTTAACAATAGAACAAGATTTTTCATAAGATTTCAAACTGACAAAACGTGTTACTTTTGTTTTTCAAAAATATTACCCAAGTAAATCTTGAGTAGTCATCTACAATGACAAAAGCATATCTATTATGATTAAGGCTAGCTACCCTAGAAGGACCAAAAAGGTCCAGGTGGAGAAGCTCTAAAGGTCTTTTACTTGAAATGACATTTTTTGATTTGAAAGAAGATTTTGACAATTTTCCTAATTGACATGCATCACAAAAGTAATCCTTTTTAAAAGATATTTTGGGTAACCCACGTACTAACTTATTTTTAGCTAATTTAGACATGTACTTAGAATTTACATGACCCATTCTCATGTGTCATAAATGTTGAGAGTCATTATTAGCTATAAGGCAATGTTCTGTGATGTTTTCTAGGTATAGTTCATATATATTGATCTTTCTTATACCTTTTAAGATGATGTTTTCGTTGGTGTCTGCTATGAGGCATGCATCATGATTAAAGCTAACATTATAACCTGTGTTACACATTTGACTGATACTTAGTAGGTTATGTTTTAAGCCTTTAACAAGGAGAACGTCTTTGATAAGAGGTTTATCTATATTACCAATATTACCAATGCCAATTATCAAACCTTTGTTGTTATCTCCAAAGGTGACGGTTCCTCCTTCTTTATGATGAAGAACAGCAAAAAAGGTCTGGATGTCCTGTCATGTGCTTTGAACATCCACTATCTAGTATCCATCTGTTCTTCTTGTTTGGAGCCTGCAAATCATTAAGTAAAATTTCTTTTTGGTACCCAATCGGGTCCCTTTTTGTTAGACTTTGGAACCCATATCCATTTGGATTTGGGTTTGTCTACAACCTTAGAGGAGTTAAAAAAATTAACATTATAATACTTCTTATTTGGTTCAGATGATTTTTTCACAAACGTGGTCTTTTGATTCATACAAGAAGGCTTGTTGAAATGAGAGTGGCCAATACCATTCTTGTAGAAAGAGACTTTCTGAGAGGATAAGAGTTTATCCAAGTTCTCTTTACCTTTAGTAAACTTGAAAACCGTTTTCATGAGGTTCTCAGTTTTACTTTTTAGCTCTGAAATTTCTACTTGCAGATTTTTAGTTTTGGAGCTAGTAGAAGAAATTTCAGACATAAGCATAAGGTTTTTCTTTTTCAACTCAGAATTTTCACTGCTGAGTTTTTCATTCTTTTGGGAAAGCTTTAGATTTTCAGATTTTAAATCTTTATTTTTGAAACTCAATTTTCTAGATTCTTCAAATAGTTCTTGAAAAGCATCTAGAAGTTTTTCAAAGGAAAAATTAGAGATTTCACTTACAGAACTTTCGTTTGCCATGAAACACATATTTGCAGTTTCGGCTTCATCATCACTTGACTCTTCACTGCTGGATGGTTCTGAATCATCCCATTGAGCATGCAGAGCCTTTTTCTTGAAGAACCTCTTCTTAGGTTCCTCAGTCTTGGACTTTCTTTTGAGAAGGGGACAGTCACGTCTCAAGTGACCTGGCTTGTTACACTGATAGCACAGGGGATCTTCCTTAGGATCTTTTCTTTCCTTGTGCTTGTTTGGAAGCCGGTTCCTTCTCATGAAGTGCTGGAATTTTCTGGTTAGTAGCGCAATTTCGGATTCTTTATCTGAGTCTTCATTCTCAGATAGAGCTGAGAAAGCCAAAGTTTTCTTTATTGGTTGCTCTTCTTTCCTTCTTTCTTTCATGTGGACTTCATAGGCCATAAGATTGCCTATTAAGTCGTCCAAAGTAAGCTTAGATAAATCTTGAGCTTCTTCAATAGCTGTAGTCTTTTTCTCCCAATCAGTTGTGAGAGATCTCAAGATTTTCTTTACCTTTTCAATCTGGGAATATGTTACACCCAGAGATTTCAGATCGTTGGTGATGTTGGTGAACCTGGTAAACATCTCTGTGATGGGTTCATCTTTGTTCATTTTGAACAACTCATATTTTCTAACAAGAGATGAGATTTTGGCTTCTTTCACTTTGTTGGTTCCTTCATGAATAACTTCCAAAGAATGCCAAATATCATATGCAGATTCACATATAAATATTCTATTGAATTCGTTCTGATCAATGGCACAATATAAGGCATTCATAGCCTTTGCATTTAGGTTTGCCATTTTCTTTTCTTCATCAGACCATAAGCTATAGTCTGCGGATGGAGATGTGTATAGATGCTCAACAATTTTCCATACAGCAAAATCTATGGATTTGAGAAATATAGTCATTCTGCACTTCCAGTATCCATAGTTAGAGCCATTGAAGAAAGGTGGACGAGATGCGTGTTGACCTTCAATATCACGAGCATAGGAGGTAGATGCCATTTGTGCTGGAAGACTTGTTACGTCGAAACCAGCAAACCTGCTTTGATACCAAATGAAATTCTACTAGAGGGGGGGTGAATAGTGAAATACGATAAAGATCGATAAAAATAAAATAATCAGGCAATAAGGCACAACACATAAAACACAAAATTTATACTGGTTCGGTCAGTACCCAGACCTACATCCAGTCCCCAAGCAAACCACTTGAGCTTTCCACTATAACATCTGAGTCACCGGATAAATAGTACAACACCCTCTTACTCAGAGGTCTTCTTCTCTCAACAGAGAAGGTGCACACCCTCTTCCTCAGAGGTCTTCTTCTCTCAACAGAGAAGGACAACACCCTCTTTCACAGAGGTCTACTTCTTTCAACAAAGAAGGAATACAGTGAATAACAGAAAGTTACAATACTTCCTATAGAACCTTCATAAAGATATGAATACACGAATGAAGGATTCTCAGAATGTTCTGTTTGTCACTCAGAGGATACTCTTTGTCAAAGAGCTGGACTTGACTTTTTCTCTTTTCATTCTTTTCTCTTTCTCTTTCTTTTTCAAGGCTCTCTTTTCAAATAATGAATAGAATTTTTCTCGTTGTAAGCTCACACGTCTATTCCATTCCATTGTCGAATAGTTTATTTGAGTGTGTTTATATAGATTTAAAAAAGTAGTCGTTACATTTTGAAATCGTAGCCTTTTTGAAATGTGAAATGTTATGTCATTTCAAAAACATCTTTTAGAGAAATTCGAGAATGCCTTTTTCCATAAAAGTAAAATGTATGGTACACTAGTCGTTGTAATATTTTAGGTAATACATATTTTATGTAAAAAGTCTATTTCTTACAATAGTACATTGAACGTTGGATTGTAGTTTTGTCTTTATTCTAATTAATGATTTGAGGTACATAAGTACTTCTTTACTTTAAATGAGTGTAAGTACAATGAGTGCTTTGAGATATTTATTTGCACATAGTCATGTCAAGTGTTTTCTTTATGTTGTGTTTTTCAAAGTATTCAGAGAGAATGAGGACTACAAGAAAGTCGACATTCTTTGAGAAAGATATTAACAATGATTTCTTACAGGAGGTTTTTAATGCTTGTACAAAGAGAATGATGACTTCAAGTAAGTCGACATTCTAAGGGTTTGTAGAAAGGTAACTAGAGTCTTTTCAAAACAATATATTATATTTGTTTTCTTTGTGTAGCCGATTTTCATGTTTTGTCTTTTACCTATTTTTGAAATCATTTCTTTAAAGAAGATAACTAGAGTCTTTTCAAAAACATTATTATACTTGTTTTCTTTGTGTAGCCGATTTCATGTTTTGTCTTTTTCCCATATTAAAAACGTTTCTTTAGAGTCTTTTCAAAAACATATTATATTTGTTTTTCTCTATGTAGCCGATTTTATGTTTTTGTCTTCTTCTTATATTAAAAACATTTCTTTAAAGAAGGTAACTAAAGTCTTTTCAAAAACATATTATATTTGTTTTTCTCTATGTAGCCGATTTTATGTTTTTGTCTTTTTCCTACATTTCTTTTTCATGTTGTCTTGTATATAGTGTAAGGTACAATTATTACATGACAAAATATCTTTTTCATAAAGGGTTGTAAGAAGGTACAATTATTAGTTTTCAAAAAGGATCTTTTTGAAACTATCGTATACTTTTATGATATAGTTTTTATGAATGAGTATGTAATATGCAATATGCATGTTCCTGAAGGTTCTGTTACATATGACTCTAAAGAAGAATAAAAAAAAGTCTTTATCTTGAGGTAGCCGATCTCTTCATTTGAACTTTAGGAATGCATGGCTCATCAAGCTTTTTCTTCAAGGAGTATGATTGCACTAAAGTTGTACTTGAATAGGAAGTCTCTATCCTTTTTGGGTGAGATATCCTTGCATCAAATACTTGTTAGATGTATGGCAAAACATATTCAGTCATAATATAACATTTTTCAAGAGGACATATTATCATATTATATAAAATCAAATACGACAGTGTATCATATTATGTGACATCAAAACAGAGTTTCTCAACACACATATTATTCACCATGCACAGCCTTAAGCTCCATCCCATTTCAGCCCTGCAACAACATAACTTATTCATATGTTGCATGTCACCATTTGTTTAATACAATACCTTCACTTCATCGTTATAACATATGCAGTCATGTCCTGCAACACTCTGTACTTGTGCCTTTAAATTAGTTCCTGCTGTCATCAGCTACCAACACACACCTATACTTTGTGATGAGTTCTCCAAATCCCCTTATGCACCCTTCACAACAACCAACACCATTGAATCCATCAAATCACACAACACCTTCCCACTTTCAACACTTTTCACATGGCACCACTTTTTATTTCCAGCACCCATACCACAGTCACTATCCCTGCACCTCACTTATGCCTTCATTCATCTTCAATGATAACCTTCAAGTCTGCTGTGAGCTCCTCACAGTGGATCATAGTGTCTGCAGTTCACAATTGCCACCTATGTTAGCATTACCCTTGTACCAGCAGCTACAACACCACCTCCTTCACCTTACAGCTTACATATGCATATACTTGTCACTTTCCTCTGTTGCACCCGTGCACCTACCAGACCACCCATACCTATCACTCTTCATCATAGCCATCTAAACAATTTGCAGCAACAAACTACCATCATCAATCACCTATTCTACATTCACATTATATGTATATATACATATATATATATATATACACATATATATATATATATATATAAGTATATATGTATATGTATATATAGGTATACATATATATATATATATATACATACGTATATATATACAAATACACTGAGTGGCTACCCTTCCATGTCTTGGATCACCTACATTATTTTGAGGTATTAAGTGCAAGGTAAGTATATAAATGTCTCATAATTCGTATCTTTGAAATCAACATGATATATGCAAATTCTCCTCTGTTTGTTTATAGTAACTATGTGTTTCGCAGGGAATATGTGGAGGATATCATCAGTGAGAGTTGTAAATTCAATTTTGATATATTGTAATAGTTAGATCTTAATGAAAATTTACATTTTCTGCTTTAGATAGAATGAATGAGCATTATAAATATCATGAATTACTTATTTTTCATGCATTTTGCCTTTATTTCTCAAATTCTCACAAATAGCAACACGAATGATACGTGCACCATTTCGTAAAAGGTAAATCAATCCTCTGTTGATGATTTACATCAATGGCCATAGTCAGGATGTAAACAAGACTTAGGATTTTTACCTTTTACGAAATAACACTGGATCCACACTGGATCCGTTTTCAAAATTCATCATATTTTCCTTAAATATTTTCTTCTTTTATCAGGATTTAACTTAAAATTAAATCAAAATATATACCAATGGCCATAGTCAAGGTATATTGAGAGTTAATTTCATTTTAAATTCTATAAAAGCACCAAATGTATTTCATTCTTCTCTTGAATCTAAATACAGATTATTATATAATACTTTCAATGACCATAGTCAAGGATGTATTGTATCTTCAATCTTATTTTAATTCATCTAAAGAATGGAATAGCTTTTCAAAATCCAATTTTAAATTCTTCAAATTCATTCATCATTTAGGATAAAATTACATCATATTTTCAAAATTCCTTTTTCAAAAACTCCAAGTGATATAAATATCTTCTTCAATCAATCCTCAGTTCTTATAAAATCCAATTCATCCTTTCATTTTTCAAATTCTATTTCATTTTCAATCTCAAAAGTTCAATTTAACTTTGAGATTTCAAAATACATTTTATATTCATATTCGAATCAGATTTCAAAGTTTAATTTGACTTTGAAATTCCAAAATTCATCTTATATTCAAAACTCCAATCAAATTCAAAGTTCAAATTAACTTTGAAATTTCTGATTCATCTTCAAAATTCAAAACCAAGTTTATCATTTATCTTCAAAATCAAAGTTTGAGATTGATTATGAATCTCAAAGCTTGACCCTTCCTAAATTTTAAATTCAATCTGGGTTTTCAAAACCCAGATCCATTTTCAAAAGTCTCATTTGGACTTTCAAAACCCAAAATCCATTCTAGGATCCAGAATCCAAATTTCACCTTGGATCTCAGACTTCAGATCCAAAATTTCCTTTAGGATCCAGAATTCAATTTCACCTTGGATCTCAGACTTCAGATCCAATTCCACTTTAGGATCTAGAATCCAATTCTACTTTGGATCTTAGACTTCAGATCCAAATCCACTTAGGATCTAGAATCCAACTCTACTTTGGATCTTAGACTTCAGATCCAAATCCACTTAGGATCCAGAACCCAATTCTACTTTGGATCTCAGACTTCAGATCCAATTCCATCTTAGGGTCCAAAGTCCAACTCTATATTGGATCTCAGACTTCAGATCCAAATCCATCTTAGGATCCAGAACCCAATTTTACATCAGATCTCAAATCCCAGGTCTTAAATCCATTTTTTAATCCAATTCCATTTCAAAATCTAGATTTCAAATCCAAGTCCATTTCCAGATCTCATTTGAACTCCCTAAATCCATTTCTATTTTTTAAATACCATTTGATTTTCTCAGATCCATTCTAAGATTCAAATTCAATATCACTTCAAAATTTCATCTTCTTCTCCTAAATCCATGATTAAATTCAAAGTCCAATTCTGACTTTGAAACTTTATTTTCTTTCATTTCAAAGCTTTAAATCATTCTTTCTCAAAGTCAAAGATTTATTCTTCCAACTCTGATTTACTTTAAAGACTTAAAAATTCTCTGATCTATCTCAAGTTCTAAGTCAAAATCAATCATCTTTTTCACTCTTTTACCAAGTTCATCTCAGAATACTTGGAAAATTTTCAAAACATCTTTTTCAAAAGAGCATACATCTTTGCATTGCACAAGCATGATTCTTTGTGCATCTAGATTTAAAATAAATTCTTAGATAATATTTAGTCAAAGCAAAAAGGCATAGATTCGATCCTTGGTTCGATTACCCCTGGTAAAGGCGCCAGGAACGGTCGAACCTCATACTGACGAGCGAATCCCGTCTCTTCATTTTTCCCACAAATTCTTAAAAAAAACGGAGGCGAGTAATTTTCTAATTCAAATCAAGGTCAAGTGAGACCCCGCGAAAGAGTTCCTCTTCTTTTTTCTTTTCTTTTCTCTTCTCTCTTCTTTTCTCTCTTTTATTCTTCTCCCTTTAAAAAGGAGGAGAATAGAGGTTAGAAAAGGAAAAGAGAAGGGAGAGAGAGAAAGATACAAGAGAGGAAAAATTTTGCAATGATCACACATTCCCTTGAGGATAGTAGGGAGCTGAGAAATGATGGCAGATTTTGAATTTAGAAGAGAAGGTTTTCATCCTCTTATATTTGAAATGACTTCCATTGTCTGAGACAATGTCATGTGGTATGTCGAAGCGGCAAAGAATGTTCTTGTGAATAAAAGAAACCACATGGCGGCCTTCTACTGTGTGTAGAGTAACAACTTCAACCCATTTGGTGAAATACTCTATTGCAGCCAGAAAGTATTTGTGGTCGTTGGAAGCAAAAGGAGTAATCGGGCCTACGACGTCGAAAGCCCACATAGAAAATGGCCAAGGAGAAACAACTGATTGTAGATATGTGGCTGGTGCATGAATGGAAGGTGCGTGCATTTGGCACTTGATGCACTTCTTCATGAATCGATGACAATCTTGTTGCATGGTATTCCAGTAGTACCCTGCATGGACGATCTGCTTGACAAGAGTTTGATAGCTGACATGGCCACCACAAATCCCTTCATGTGCCTCTTGGACAACTTCCATAGCTTCTTCTTTGTCTAAGCATCTCGAATACTCAGAACTGAACCCACGGCGGTAGAGGACATTGGCCAGAATGAAATAACGGGTAGACATACGCTGAATTGCGCGTTGCTCCCTTTTTGGCATTTCTGATGGAAATTCACAAGTTTTAATGAAATTCTTGATATTTTGGTACCAAGGTTTCTCCTTTTGACCAACTTGGTTTACTTGCATGGTTGAAATAAAAGCAGGTTGCTCAAGTCTGCCAACTTCAAAAGAACGACATGATTCACTGCCTTTGAATGATAAAATGGAGCCCAGACTGGCTAAACCATCAGCTATCTGATTGTGCTCTCTTCTTATGTGATTGAGCTGAAATTCTTCAAAGTTGTTCATAAGAGCCAGGACGATCTTCTGATACAGAATCAATTTGGAGTCTTTCACTTGCCATTCAGTGTTAACTTGACTGACAACAAGTAAAGAATCGCCAAAGGCATGCACTCTCTTGACATTGAAATTTTGCAGAATTTTGAGGCCTTGTATTAGAGCTTTATACTCGGTCATATTATGAGTGCATTGGAAACCAAGCTTGAGAGAATAGGGGATCATTTCTTTTTCTGGAGTGATTAACAAGACTCCAATCTCTATGCCAAACATATTTTTAGAGCCATTGAAGAAAAGGTTCCAAACTGGGGGTTGTTGGATATTGCAGATGTGCTCATGAGGAAAATCATCCTCTGCTTTAATTTCTTCCGTCAGGGGGAAATCTGCCAACTGATCTGCGATCGCTTGGCCTTTAATTGACTTTTGAGAAACATACTCTAAGTCATATTGCATTAGAAGGACTTGCCACTTGGCAATCCGTCCAGTGAGAAATGGTTGCTCAAGAATATATTTGAAAGGATTAAGCTTTGACCAAAATTTGATTTCAGAAGCCAATAAGTAATGTCTTAAATTCTGGCACATCCAAACCAGAGCTAGACAAGTCTTCTCCATCTGAGAATACTTCTTTTCATAATCAATGAAAGTTTTGCTCACATAGTAGATGGCATGCTCTATCAAACTGCCTTCTTCATATTGTGTGAGGAATCCACCACAGGCATTCTGATTGACGGAAATATATAGTAGGAGAGGCTTTCCCAACTTTGGCGGCCTCAAAACTGGTGGATTAAGGAGATACTGCTTGATGCGCTCAAACGAGAGTTGGCATTCCAATCCCCATTCAAATTTTACTCCTTTTCTAAGCAAATGATTGAAAGGTTCGCATCTCATAGCTAAATTAGAGATGAATCTGCGAATAGACTGAATACGCCCTTGAAGGCTTCGCAGTTCCCTGAGATTAGTTGGGGGTGGCATATCGATAATGACTTTTGCCTTGGCCGGATCCACCTCTATTCCTTTCTTGCTGATAATGAAGCCAAGCAATTTGTCGGACTCAACTCCAAAGACACATTTCTGAGGATTATGTCTCAACTTATAGAGAATAAGTCTTTCAAAAACTTGACTAAGAGCATCAAGGTGATCCTCTTCTTCTTTAGACTTAACCAGAATGTCATCCACATATGCATCCATATTCTTGTGCATTTGATCATGGAAAATAACGGCCATTGCCCTCTGATAAGTTGCCTCGGCATTTTTGAGCCCAAATGGCATGACTGTATAGCAGAAGGTTTCCCATGGTGTAGTAAATGAAGTTTTCGACTGATCACGAATGGCTAGTTTGATCTGATTATAGCCTGAATATCCATCCATAAAAGAAAACATGGCATGACCTGCTGTGCTATCGATCAACAGGTCAATATTGGGAAGTGGATAATTATCTTTCGGGGTAGCCTTATTGAGATCCCTGAAATCAATGCAGATCTGAACTTTTTCCTTCTTTTTAGGGACTGCCACAATATTTGCCAACCAATCTGGATAATCAATGGCTCGGATGAAGTCTGCTTTTAACAAATCTTCAAGTCCTTCCTTGACTTGTTGCTCAATTCGAGGGTCTAACTTCCTCAATTTATGCTTGATTGGCCTGGAATCTAGTTTCAACTTGAGTCGATGTTCAACCAGCTTGGGATCTAATCCTGGCATATCTTCATAAGTCCAGGCAAATACTTCTTGATGCTGCTTAAGGAATTGGGTGAGTCTTGCTTTTTTAACTTTGCTTAGACCCGAACCGATTTTAAGGATTTTCGGATCGTCTTTCGAACCAATGTTGATGTCCTTAGTTGGATCTTGAACCAAAGATGAGGGTTTATCCTGCTTCTGAATGTGAGCAAATTCTGGCAATTCTTGGATAGTTGAATCAAACTCAGCTGGCTCTTCGGTCTGCTCTGCTGCCTGGCAGACCTCTGCTCTGTCTTTCATCTCAAGAAACCTTGCCAATTTTAGATACTTGGGATTGATAATGAATTTCTTCATTGATTCAGAAGTTAATGGTCCTGAAAACGCCAAGAAGAGGTTTTTAAGGGAAAGTACAAGTCAAAACAATTTTTTGTATAAAGTAAAGAAAAATGACATAGACAAAATATAAGAAAGAATGATAGATGCCTGAATATGAAGAAAAGATTGATCTTTCATTGATTGAAGTATAATATTTACAAGATATCGACAAAAGATGGGACTGTGTTGTCCCTACAAGAGTAAAAGATAGAAAAAGCAGGAAAACTAAGGCATCATCTCTTCATTTGCTTCCTTTGACAAAAATGGTCTTTTTGCTGGAATCCTGGCCAGTGAACCACAACCCTGAGCTGTCCGCATGCTGAATGGGAATGATAGGCTCCACTATGCCATCTTCATTTTTTCCTATGTTACAGAACGGCTCGTATTGGTGTTTTATCAGCAGATCAAATCCCTTTCTGGCTTTGGAAAACTGAGGAAATAGGGGATGATCTTTGAAGGAGGTGTAATTGATATGTCCTCCTAACTTGAAAAAACAAGGTCCCTGCCATTGGACCGTGGCTGCAACATTCTCTTCTTCCATGATATCTTTTAGCTTCAGCATCTCTAGACTTTCACTGAGATTGATTTCATTCGCTTTCCGGATGCTTGGAATATGTGCCATAAATGTTGGGCCGGGAATCATAGGTTGTGGCAGCCTCTCTTCAGGATCTTTGCCCAAGATGGTAGTAATCATTCCTCCCTTGGACCACTTTATACACTGGTGAAGGGTTGATAGAACGACATTGGCATTGTGGATCCATGTTCGTCTCAACAAGAGATTGTAAGTTGGCGGCACATTGACGACATGGAAGAGGACGATGTGCACTGAATAGTTGATGAAAATCTATAAAAAGATCTTGCCCTTAGCGGTCTGCCCATGATTATCGAAGCCATAGATGGTAATGGGATCAGGTACGTATTCCTCTTCTTTCAATCCCAGGGCCTTTGCTGTCATTTCTGGGCAAATATTGAGGTTGCTGCCTCCATCAACCAACACGTGCGGGACAGTCATGCCCCTGGTCTTTACCACAATATATAAGGCATTGTTGTGAAAAGAATGAGGCCTTGGCAGGTCCTCATCTGAAAAGGTGATAGGCACGTTAGTCATCGCCTGATTTACAATTTGTGCCATATCTTCTGGCGTAGTGCCTGGCTTCACTTTGATCTTTCTCAATAGATCATCTAACTTTTTCTGATGCTTGGGAGAATCATGAGTTAACTAAAAAATCGAAATGTTGGAGAGCACTGTAATAGGTTTCTGAAGGCTTTTGGCCCGCTCTTCTGCTGCCTCGGAGGTTTCTGCTTCCTCTGCGCAGGCTTCTTTTTTAAGAAATCTTTTCGGAAAAACTTGAGTTTTTCCGTTCTCAACTGACATATCCCTTAAGTTCAAAAATGAGAGGAGGTTCATCCTCTGAGATGCAGGCTGATCCTGATGTAGAACCATCACCTGATGCTGAAGACCTATGTCTTCACTGGAGCATGAACGTATACGACTCTGCGGAAGAAAAGAATGTTCTGAAATGGTTGATGCTGAATGTTTTGGGAATGGGGCGGACAGGATATCCATTTTGCCTTCCTCTTCATCTTCGATGAGGATGCTCTTATCGATGCAGTCCTGGATCAAATGCTTCAGGACGAAGCAATATTCTGTGTCATGGCTTGTTGCCCTAAGGAACTTGCAATACTGTTCCTTGAATCTTCCCATGATAATTGGCGGATCTGTGATTTTGGGAAGCTTCACCATTTCGTGAGATAGTAAATATTCTAGAACTTTTTCCAAAGGCTGATCGAGGGGGGTGAATTTCCGATCCCTGCTCCAGTTTATGTGCTTGGGTTTTTCTTGAAGGTCCCCTTTTTGTTGAGGACCGACCGAGAGAGGCTTGTCATTGTTCTTGAAGAACTTCCCCTTTCTCCCTCTGCTTTGTTCAGGCTTCGTGCCACTGCCGCTGCCATGCTTGCTGCTATTGCCCTGGTCATCCCCTGGAACCTCGGCTGACTAAGTAAAGTGTGCCTTCTTCTTTGGATCCTGGACATTTTTGGCCAAAGTGACACCTTCGTACATTCCGTTCTCTACCCCCATCTTGAGCCATTCTGCTCGTTCTATCAGTTTGATGAATGACTTGGATAGATATGGGAAAAGTAGTATTTTCAAGGGCTGACAGAAGTTGTTAAGGATGACTTGAAGGGCATGCTCTTCAGAAATGGGATTCTTCATCTTATTACAAATGCTCCTCCATTTGTGGATGAAATCCCTGGCCTTTTCATGGTGCTCCTGTTTGAGGTTGCACAAATGGTTTAGGGTAGGCAGAGCTTCCATATTGAACAAGAAGCGCTCAACAAACATATTGACCACTTTGTCAAAGTCCCTTAGCTCAATGAGATTGACGTGCTCGGCATACTATTTAGCAGCTATCCCCTCCAGACTGCAGGGAAAACAGAGGAAAAGGGAACGATTATCCTCGCTGAACCGGGCGCACTCCACGAAAAACATTGCCAAGTGGGCCTTGGGATCTCTGGATCCGTCAAACTTAATGAATTTTTTGGGGAGGTTCTCTAGATTGTTGTCTCCTTCCAAGCCGAGGTAGAAGTCCTGCCTGGTGTACGACCTTTTTTCTTTGTCCCGGATTTGCAGGTCCTTGACTATTTTGGTCAGTGTTTGGATTGAATCCTCTGCGGAGGGCCCATACTTGGGTTTGTTCACTGACATCATGCTCACATAGACTTAGGTCTAAATACAACTCTCCTCAATTTAGGATCTGAATGCAAACAATGTATGCTTCTTCAAAGTTTTCAAAATCTATCTCTCTAAGACTTAGAGCCCTCTATTTCTTGCATGTGATCATTTTTCAAAATCTCCCTTACCTATCATTACCCGGTCTTCACGTTGCTGGGCTCTCTTCCAGAACCCTAGTTCAGGACAGAGCCTCACAACTGAGCCAATTATTTGGGTTAACACCCCCCTACCACGTACAGTGGGCCACACTCTGAAGTATATCGGTAGGCACTCAAGGATGTTTGAAAACCTTATCCTAGAACCGAAGTTGGAATTATATGCCACGTACCTCAAATTTCGATTCAGGTATATCGACATAACTGGATTGGACAAAGATGATCTGAACCTAGAGTTAGGATTAGGGTCCTATAACTGTTTTCAAAATGATGCATCTAGAGTCAGCCTTTTAGGGAGTGCTGTATGTGCATGAATGTTTGTGCAGGATGTGATTGTTTGTTACCTTTATTTCTCTCATATTTTCCCCAAAAATATTTTTCAAATATCCATATTCTCATCTTTTCCTTTATTTTCTCAAACCCTGAATGACTTCTCAAAATATCCAATTTCTTTCAAAACTCCAGGTGATTTTCTATTCTCCCGTTCTACTGGATCTCGAATTTCCAGCTGCATTTTTATCCTGCCTGCAATTTTCAAAAATCATATGTTTTCTCTCATTGGATTTTCAACCCTTTTGTCTATTCGCAAAATTCTTCTCCTGATTTTCCTCGTGAATACCTTGATTATTGTGGTGGAAATTGTTTACCCACTTGCCTTCTCCTTATTCTAAATCCGTTTGCAGATTATTTTTCCAAGAGATATCTCTTTCCTTCAAAAATGGTGTTTTCCTCGTGGTTGACGACCTCGCCTAGGTAACAAGGCATATTTTCTGTTGTTTATTTCTCTTACAAAGAATGACAACATAATTGTCATGATTCCAGCGGCGACTCCATCCCTAGTAATGGGATATTCTTCCAATTGTCCACCATATAATTTTCTTCCCAATCCAAAAATTTTCTCAGAGTCTAATCAAGACTTTATCCTGCAGAGAGCCTTCGCAGCATTTGATGGTTCAAACAAGGTCAGGGAAGAAGACCGCACCAATTCAGCGTATCAGCTATTCATCAACATCAGAAGGAGAGATGAATTCGCCAAGGTCAGACAAAGACCAAGAGCATCGAGGAGATGACGGTATCGACCCTCAGATGTATGCGATGTTTCAGAAAATGATGAAGAGGATGATGAGTGAGCAGGCTGGCACCAGCTCAGACAAAAATCCATTCAGTCAGAGAATTAGAGATCGTGTGGCCAAGAGGTCAACCAAGTCCTCTGAGGAGAATGTTCAAGATACTTCAGACGAAGATGATACCGATGAAGAATATGAGGTGCCTCCGGCATTTCAGAAACGTGGCCAAAGGAGGAGTCACAAATCCAAAAGTCAGGATGCAGAAAAGCCCCTGCAGACACAATTCAGGGAAATGGCCAGAGTGGTAAAAGATCTGCAAGCCCGCGACAAGGGCAGGAAAGTCTTTACCAGGGAGGACTTTTATGACGGTTTAGAAGGGGATGAAAATCTGGAAAACCTCCCCCGTAAATTCATCAAGTTTGATGGTTCTGGCGACCCGAAAACACATCTCGCCATGTTCTTCGCTGAATGCTCTAGGTTCAAAAGAGACAATAGAGCATTGTTCTTATGCTTTCCCCGCAGCCTGGAAGGAGTCGCGGCCAAATGGTACGCGGAACATGTCAATCCTATAGAACTGAAAGAGTTCGACAAAGTCATGAATTTGTTCGTTTTACAATTCTTGTTCAATACTGAAGCGCTCCCAACATTGAGCCATCTCTGCAATCTAAGGCAGAATGAAAATGAAAAGGCAAGGGACTTCATTCGCAGATGGAGAGAGACCTGCAACAAAATGAGGGATCCTATATCAGAAAGGCATGCTTTATCATTGATCCTCAATAATTTTTCGCAACCGCTGAGAGGATTAATCTCTACCTCACCCTCCAAATCTTTTGTTGAACTCATTGAGCGAGCAGAATGGCTCGAGCTGAGTGTGGAGAATGGAGTCTACGAAGGCTTCACATTTTCCAAGAATAACTCTCAAGGTGAACAAAAGAAGAAGGCTCACTTCACTTTTGCGGCCAAATCTTTCAATAATAGCAAAGGCAACAAGAATGATCATAGTTTGGAGAGAATCAAAAAGCAAAAAGGAAAGGACATCAACAGTGATAAAGCTCTCCAATCCAGCCCTCAACATCAAAAGAAAGATCAGGAAAAATCAAAGCGCAAAGACTGGAGAACTGATCGAGAATTCACCCCTCTGGATCAGACACTCAAGAGTATCTTCGAGTATATGCTTGAGAAAGACCTTGTCTGGTTGCCTAAAGCTGATGATCCTCCAGCAATTATGGGCAGATTCAAAGAACAATTTTGCAAGTTTCATCGAGCAGTAGGGCACGATACAGAAAACTGCTTCGTCCTTAAAAACATTGTTCACGACTGCATTGACAAGAAGCTCCTCGTTGAAGATGAAAAGGAGGACTAGTCATCCTGACAAAGATTTTTTCTACAATCATTCAAGAAGATGACAATGCCAACAATTTCCCATTTTCCATCTTGCTTTTTCAAAAGAATAATGTAATCTCATTCTCTTTCCTTGATTTTAAAGCATCAATAAAGTCACCAAATTTTTTTTTTTCAATAGCTTGGCGCCATCTTATTTACTTTCTCTTCCTTTTCATAATGTCTCTCTTGTGAGGAATGATCTTGAGGACATCTATCAGTCAAGAAGCTTGTCGCCTTATTCATCAATTATCCTTCTTTTATTCAAAATTTTCTCCCTAGTTACACTGGGGCATTTTTTTTTTGGAAAATTTATCTTTACCTCAAAACATCCTGTATGCAGGCAGGATAAACCATTCTCTCATTTTGCATATATATGCACTCACTTGCATCAATTTGCATTCATTTGCACTTCATTTGCATTTCATGTGCATGTGCATTGCATTTGCATTAACTATGCACCCAATTCCATTTCCCATTCAGGATAAGGAATAAATCCTGAGACTATGAATGATTTCCCATCTTAATCATCAATCTCTAACTCCAGTTTACAATCTCTGTTGATTTCTCCTCAAAATTCTGCAGATAGAATCCTCTTTTCAAAAATCCAGTTCTCGCACTGACAATTTGCAAAATTGTGATCCCCTAACCGGGTTCTCCTCTGAAGATATGAATTCCGATTCAGCTTTCTTTCAAACTCCAACTTTCAAGTTGATCCATATTTTTCTTTTGTTGATCCGAGTTCCGACTCGTGATCTCTATACCTTGTTCGAGCCCTGACTCGAGCTCTTTATTTTCTTTTGTTGATCCGAGTTTCGACTCGTGATCTCTATACCTTGTTCGAGCTTAAATTCGAGCTCTTTATTTTCTTTTGTTGATCCGAGTTCCGACTCGAGATCTCTTTATTCATTCGAGCTCAGATTCGAGCTCTTCATTTTTCTTTTGTTGATCCGGGTTCCGACTCGAGATCTTCATTTTTCTTTTGTTGATCCGAGTTCGGACTCGAGATCTCTTTATTTACTCGAGCCTTGACTCGAGCTCTTCATTTTTCTTTTGTTGATCCGGGTTCCGACTCGAGATCTCTCTATTCATTCGAGCTCTGACCCGAGCTCTTTATTTTCATTTGTTGGTCCGGGTTTCGACTCGTGATCTCTTTACTTTATTCAAGCTCTGACTTGAGCCATTCATTCTTCTGCATTGATCCAAGGGTCAGTCGATTTCTCAAATTTGATATTTTGCCCACCAATTCCAATTCAAATCCTCGGGTCATTCAATTCTTCAATTTCGACCTCCGGGTCACCCAATTTCCAATTTTCAAATTACCAAAATTCTCAATTTCGACCGCCAGGTCATCCGATTTCTATTCCCCGTTCAGGATAAGGGGATAATCCTGAAACCATTCATAGAAGCGATCCAACTCTCTATAGTGGTCCTCGTTCTTCATTGAACTGATATTGTTCCCAGCGAACTGATAGTCGTTCTTCATCGAACTGATAGTCGTTCTTCATTGAACTGATAGTGTTCCAAGTGAACTGATAGTCGTTCTTCATCGAACTGATAGTGTTCCAAGTGAACTGATAGTCATTCTTCATTGAACTAATAGTGTTCCAAGTGAACTGATAGTCGTTCTTCATTGAACTGATATTGTTCCTAGTGAACTGATAGTCGTTCTTTATTGAACTGATATTGTTCCCAGCGAACTGATAGTCGTTCTTCATCGAACTGATAGTGTTCCAAGCGAACTGATAGTCGTTCTTCATTGAACTGATATTGTTCCCAGTGAAGTGATAGTCGTTCTTCAGTGAACTGATATAGTTCCCAGCAAACTGATGATCGTTCTTAATTGAACTGATATTATTCCCAGCGATGAGCGTTCTTAATTGAACTGATATTGTTTCCAATGAACCGATGGTTGTTCTGATACTGTTCCCAGTAAACTGATAGTTGCCTCTTTGGGGAAAGGAGAGGATAATTTTCGTCACGGATGCGTTAAGTCGAACCTCAAATGCTCTCTTTCACCAAGGATTTCAAGAAAATTTTGTCAATTTGACAACCAGATTATTTGTTGATTCCAAAAACTTTGTCTTACAAATTTTACCTCAGTTTACCTTTAGCATTACTTCCAAAAGAGTGAAGCTTTTGCGAAAAGAGATTCAAAACTCGAATTCTTTCTATTGGCCAACCAAAAGGATAAAGGATAAATCCTCGATATGGCCAACAAAGAAGATTCACTGTTATTGCCAAGCCATAAATGATTGATATTGATCGCAGTCAATGGCACATCTCTAAACACCATTCTTGTAAAGACGAGGCAGTGGAAATATCCTGAGCGCTAGAAAAAGAGAGAATTCACCCAAGCCCTGTCTCCTCAAAATCACCTAAGCTGCAATTAAATATCCGCAAAAGGGATCTCTCACTTGTCGTCAAGATGAAGGCGAATTAAGCGAGTAGACCCCCGGGGCCAAAGAAGATTTGAAACATCTCCAGGATGACGGAGTTTGTGACGAATCCTTCCAGAGAAAGTCCAAAGCACTGTCGAGATGAAGGCAGATGCGATGAACCTACCGACAATCCCTAAAAGATATTTAATTTCAGCTATCCTTCAAAAATCTCCAGCCAATAAACCAATACCGTCAAAGAAGGATCGAAACATCTCCAAGTTGACGGAGTTTGTGACGTACCCTTCCCAAAAGAGAGAAAGAGAGGAGAAAGAAAGAGAGAAAAAAATCAGAACATCTCCAAAATGAAGGAGAATGTAGCAAAAAACTCAAGAGAGCCAAAAGAGTGCAGAAAGATTATCATGAAAGAAGCTCTCAAGATATCAAACTGTCAAATCTATCAAGAATCCTCTTTAATCTTGTGAAATTCTATTATCAATATTCTCTCATCAATTGCTTTCATAATATCAAATTCTCTTTCCTGTTCATAACAAGGAAATTGATAATTTCCTTGAAGAAGGGCAATTGCAAGTAATTTGGGTTTTCAATCTCGATTCTACGAAGTGAACCTTGTTTGGAGGTAATGCTTCAGGTAGAAAAGAAAGAATATTTTGCAACAACACGTATCATTTTCAAATACTTTAAATCAACAGCAAAATTTCAACATTTTGACAATATTTTCTAGCTATCCTGACGTGAAGTGAGAGCTTGATGTTCGTCTTTGATACATCCAGACACCAATTTTAAATCCCTCTTAAGGACTTGATTCCTTCCCTTCTTTGAGAGCATGAACTCTCAGATTTGCACACTTCCCTGTGTCCCCACTGTCCCACCATAGACAGTCCCATTTCGGTTTGAGGTCGAACCACCAATCATTTTCTTGCAAAAGGCAATTTCAAAAGCTGATTTTAGTCTCAGCAATGAGACGCCCAAGATCAATCCCTTTTCAAGCTTTAGGGACCCCATTTTCCTTCCTTTTGCAAAACCTCTGTCGGATTTATTGTGCAAAATCCGAAGGTTCCATCATGGTCTCTTCCTTCGAGGATTCCATTTCATTTTCTACCCGATCAGGATAAGGGTATAAACCTGAGCCTCATTTAAAGAGGTATTCCATTTTCCGCCCGATCAGGATAAGGGTACAAACCTGAGCCTCCTTTGATGAGGTATTCCATTTTCCACCCGATCAGGATAAGGGTATAAACCTGATCCTCAATCAAAGAGGTATTTCATTTTCCGCCCGATCAGGATAAGGGTACAAACCTGAGTCTCATTTCGATGAGATATTCCATCCCCCAATCAGGTCAAGTGTTAAAACCTGGGCTTCGTTCCATGCGAGGTATTTCTGTCCCATCCAGGTTAAGGGCATAAACCTGAATTTCACTCCCACAGAGTGAGTCTTTTCTCTCCATTCTTCGCTTCATATCTACCATTTTCCTCGGGCTAATTTCCTCACACCCAGTCAGATCCTTCTAACTGGGGCATTTTTTTATATATAGCCCAAATTTGGTGTGTTTTTCTTTGCCACTAAGCTCGGCCATGAGCCGGCTTAGTAGCAAAGAAGGGCATCTGTAAACACCCCAAATTTTCATACACCTCCCCGACATTTCCACCAAGCATCATCATTCAGCCTTTGAAATCGCCAGAGGGCAAAATGGTCATTTTTTGAGCCCGGACCTTACAGAAGTCTAAATTGCATCCGGAACTCTCAAAATTTCTCTATATTTTTAGCTCAGATGTTCAAAATTTTATTCCTGACAGGAGACAGGCATCTCCAAGTCTTGGTTCAAGATTCTATTGCATAAGACATGACATTGCATATTATTGCATGAGCATTTCATATCACTGCACTGCACAGCATGTCATTTCGAGGTCCAGAACTCTCGATTTCAAAATTTTCAATCCAGATTAGAATTTCAACTCTTTTCGAAATTGATTTCAAAACCCTGGGTCTTCAAAATTATCAATTCTTCCCATTTTACCCCCAGGGCTCTGAATTTCAAAATATTTCCTCAGGAAAACAATCTGGATAATTTTCAATAAAGTTCAACTCAGATTTTGCCTTTTGTCAGCTATTTCAACTGTTTTCCTTTTACAAAATCGCCCTACAGGGGCCAACTCTTTCCAAAAACTTCTGTTTTACCAATTAGTCCAGATTTTATGAAAATTCCAAAAAGAGGTTGTTGTCTTGTCCTTATTTCAATAAAGAAGCAATGTGGGACCCACATTGAGGTGGTGTCACACAGGCTTTCCTTTTGAAAAAAATTGAATTTTGAAAAACCCAAAAATATAGGAGCCTTGTCCCCTGGATTGGTGCCACTTGTCTTTTCTCTCTCCTCCCAAGTGTCAGTGTGGAGCTACCTTAAGAAGCCGCCACATGTCATTAGACCCTCTCTTTATTCCATGGCATGTGTCAGCATCCACCATCTTCACCCTGCGCCATGTGTCATTCCAAAGATCATCCTGAGATGCCAAGTGTCATGTGTTGTCTTGTCCAGAAAAAGCAAAACTTGTCTCCTCTGAGGTGGCACCATTTGAAGAGTGTCTCCTGCAGGGGACACGTGTCAACCTCTCCCTCATTCAGAAAAGTAGACAGACACATGTCTCTTCCTACTTTTCTCAGAAAAGTAGGAGACACGTGTCACTCTTAGCTTCCTCCAGAAAAAGTAGAGTTGTCTCCTTCTGAGGTGGCGCCATCTGAGGTATTCTCTCCTGCAATAGGTGACACGTGTCATTCTCTGCTCTTCTTAGAAAAAGCAGATTGACACATGTCATTCTCTGCTCTTCTCAGAAAAAGCATACTGACACATGTCACCCTCTGCTCTTCTCAGAAAAAGCAAGTGACACGTGTCTCTCTCTGCTTTCTTCAGAAAAAGCAAGTGACACATGTCACTTTCTGCCTCCTTCAGAAAAAGCAATAATTCAAATATTCAAACTCCAGGCTGAGGTGGCGCATTCTGCTTATTCCAGTCCTTTTTTCCTGCCACATGTCATTGTAGGAGCCACCCTGAGATGGCACCACATGTCAGTCTCTCCTTTCATCAGAAAAAGTAGAATTCAAACCCCTCTGAGGTGGCATCTTCTGCTTCCTCTGCTCCTACCTTTTGACACATGGCAGTGTGGAGCCACCCTAAGGTGGTGCCACATGGCAATCTCTCCTTCTTCCAGAAAAACCAAGCTTTGAATTTCAAACTCCAAGAGGACATCCTCTGAGGTGGCGCCATTTGGGAGACTCCTGCAGAGAAAATCAAGCAAGCTTTTTGAAAAATTCCAAATTCCCCTGCTGAGGTGTCTCACTCACAAAATTCTCAATTTTATTTTCTCAAAAAATCAAAATGGCATGCCCTAAGATGGCGCCACATGGAAGGTCTAGATTCACTGTCTTTGAATTTTGAAAATCTTCAAAATTTCTACAAATACCCTAGCCCATGCCCAGCTCAGGGGGAGCCCTGTTTGAGAATTGAACTTCAGAATTCCATTTTCTTTCTTTCTTGGTTTCATCTGGATTCACGCCCCTCTGGAGCCCATTGTCAAGGTAGTCGTTCATTTTGGGAGTTTCAAAACCACAGGAGAACACAAGGTGAGCCCCTATTCCAATCGATTTCATCATGATTTGATTCGTGTTGTCGTTTGAAGAAAGAGCTCATCCGAGGGATGGATCGAGCTATTCTCATAAAACGACATATATAAAAATATTCAATTATGCTTCCTTGATGATTTTTAGCATTCATACATTTAGCTAGATTTAATTTGCATTTTATTTTGTTAATTTAGCATGTTTCGTGAGTTAATTAGGATTAATTCAGCATTTATTTTAATTCTGCCCAGTTTCAGTAGTTCTCTGTTTTTGTCAGTCAGTCCACACATCATTTCATGCATGTAATTTTTGTTAAAAAATCCAAACAAATCATGGAATGCGTCCTTAGGTGTCCCTATAAATGTGCCAAAAATTCGAAAGCATTTGAATTCGTTTATTTTGGTAAACGTTCAAAAAGGTGAGTCGGGTTTTATTATCCGGGATGCGTTTTAAAATTGCTTTTCCGACTTGTAAAATCGAGATCTCCCTCATGGGAGATCCGATTTTCGATCGGAAAGATGTTCTGAACTCAGAAGGATGTCTAGTTTTTAACATGATGTTTTCAGATTTTTATAAAGTATTTTAATGTCTGACAAAAATCCGAGAGTTTGGGACACGTGTCAGAGCCTGATTTGGGCCTCTGAGACTTTGGATCGACTTAGGTCGACGGGTTATCTTTAGGTATTGATCCAAATACAAAACTGTAAAAAGTGAATGTTATGTCCGAGATGTCCTATGTTTGCATCTGAAAGCTTGTGATTTTTAGAACAGTTGTGATACCTGTTTCGGATTTTTCTTGTCAGTACTCTGTTTTGTCACATTTGTCTGTTATGTTAATTTAGTCATGAAAAGTTATATTTTTATATGTGTTTATGTTGATCAAATGCGGAAGTCATGAACATGAAAGTTGTCCATGTAGGTGTCGTGAGTAGCTCTGTTAAATATCAGAAATTTGCATGGCTGTTTTCCATTTTTTTTAGTATTTTATATCAGATTAGGTTGATTTTAACTCTGTCAGAACCAAAACCCTGTTACTGAACTCACCATGGCTCAAATCCCAAGGCTGTAAAAACCAAAAATGTTTCATTTCGGGTCCTTTAGCAGTCTGCAAAATATCAGAAGTTTTCATGCTGTAAATCTTGCATTATCATATTAAGCATTGCATTTGGTTCGGGTCCATAGGCAAAATCCACCCTTTTTAGGACTTTCATTAAATTTTAGCATTCAAACCATATTATTTCATGATTTTTAGCATTCTAGGATGTTTATCATAGTAGATAGATGCTTAATACCGAATTTGGTGTAATTTGGAATTCATTTGAGGTTTGATTTAGCCATAATATCAAAACAGCGTCCCGTGGGACCCAGATCCAAGCAAAAAACAAGCGAAATTCGTTATTTTGGATAAATGGCAAAATATAAAATTCTGATTTTACAGTTCTAATGTGTTTAGCAGCATGTCATCATATCTCACATTGCATTTCATCATCATTTGATTTAATTTTAATTTCGAAATCTCAATTTTACCAAATTTTCCTTCAAAAACCTTGATTTTAAAGGTATAACTTTAATATTAGGGGTATTTTGGTCATTTTGACCCCAATTCCGAATTTCAAACTATTTTCTACAAAATTTATTGCATTTTCATCATTTCAAATATCAAGGAAGTATGAGAATAGGGTTTATATCCAATTAAATCCAATAATTTCATAATATTATTGGAAAATCTTGGAAAAACCCACATATTTGAGCTAACCTTATTTCAAGTTTGGTAGGGACATTCAAAAGAAGGAGCTCAAGTCTGCAATTTTCATTTATTTCATTTATT
The DNA here is from genome assembly GCF_984573655.1 of Nuphar pumila. Lineage (NCBI taxonomy): Eukaryota > Viridiplantae > Streptophyta > Magnoliopsida > Nymphaeales > Nymphaeaceae > Nuphar > Nuphar pumila. The sequence goes on along the minus strand of NC_143257.1, from coordinate 57,973,817 downwards.
TAGTGATGTAATAATGTAAATCTTGGAATAAGATTTTAATTTCCTGCTTAGACTAGGATGCATATCATATAGTTTGAATTTATGCAATATCTTGTTTATATGATTCATGCATTTTATTTCAAAAGCACTATGGATGTACACGAATGGCACGTGCACCAACTCTTAGGGAGTTGATGAACTCGGTGGAGTCCATATTTACGGCCCTAGTCGGAATATGGACGAGACCCAGATCCATCATTTTTCTACCAGTCACATTGAGCCTACACTCTTAGGCTAATTTAAAATGCACATCATATTTCAAATTTTGCAAAGTATTGTGCATTAAATCAATTAAACTCTGAACATATTCATGGCCACAGTCAGGATATGTGAAGGATTTATTTTGACTTAATACACATTTTTCCAACAAATTTCTTAGAAAATCTTTCAAAGTGCATTCATTCACTCATATCATTTGCATCATGAAATCATCGATTTTCTCGTGATTTTCATAAGAAAGTTTCATTCTCAAAGAAATCGATTTCTCAAGAAACTCTGAGAATTTTCCAAAATCGGTTTTCCCAAGTCAAGTTTTTCCACAGTTTTCCATGGAAAAGGTTATTTTCCCAAGATTTTCAAAAAGAAGTCTCTCACCTTTCTCAAAATCAAAATCGATTTCCAAGTATTTCCCGGTAAGATTCCCAGGATTTCAATTTTCCAAGTTCAGTTTTTCTTCTCCCACGAGTTTTCCTATAAACTTTCCATCATTTTCTTAAGAAAATTCTCAAAGTTCAAGTTTTCCCGAGAAGTGTTTCCTTGTTCAAATGTTCACCTTTTTCTCAAGAATCACTTCTATTTTCCCAGGATTTTCAACCATTCATGATTTTCCCAAATCTTCATAAATTTTCTCGTGATTTCAAAACCTCTTTCATCTGAGTTTCCTAAGAAATTGACTTTCACCTTTTTCCTGAGAAATAGCTTTCAACTCCAAATAATTTCCAAGCATACATCATGTTTTCCTACTTCCGTTTTCCAAAATCTCATAGCACATGCCTGAATTCTCTGTGCATTTAGGATAGAACACGATTTTGATGATTTAACTAAGTCAAGCACAATTTTGGTCATTGGTTCGATTACCCCTGTTAAAGGCGGTAGGAACGGTCGAACCTCGTACCGACAGGTCGAGCCCCATCCCATGGATTTTTTCGCAATTTTCAAAATGGAGGCAAGTATTTCAAAAAAAAATTCCAAAATCCGGTCAAGTTTGAAGCGCGAAAGCGTTTCCCTCTTTCTTTTCCGCAAGGAAGGGAAGACGGGAAAAATTTTTGCGACGATAACAGAAATTTGTCCAATCTTCTTCAATGATGCTGGAGCAGCACGATGGAACTCTTTCTTGCAGTTTCAACACGGTTGAAGCACACCAAAGGTGGAAGGTGATCCGATTCACAATCGGGTGGGGTAGAGGATCGGACGGAGGTAGACTCGATTGATCCTGTTGGAGTAGACAACACTCCACGCAAGATGGGCGTCTTCAACTTCTGCTATACCTACAAAAGGGAGCACATATGATCAGCACACAGCAAGGAGGAGTAAAAATGTATCACCCCGGATTTCCAAAACAAAGCTAAGATAAAATTTTCATGAATTTCTTTTTTATTTCTTTGCAGCGGAACTTAGAAAAGCTTTTAGCAGCGGAATCAGATGATAATGAGTCGTCAGTTTTAGAAAACTCTAAGCATGTTGCAGGTATGTGGCCAAGCAACTCATTGACCACCGAAGTGTTCCATTCTATCGAAAACCACATGTTTATTACTACATCACTGCTTGGAAAAACAATATACGTTCAATAAAAGGAAGCAGTACAACTCTGTCTAGAGAAACCCTAGAACTCGATGTCGCCTTGCTCTGCATATCGCCACGCAGGTACAACACCTGAAATCCCCATTAAACAGGGTCAGAACCACTAATGGTCTGGTAAGCATGTAATCACGTATCCATTCAACTCAAGTAAATGTGAATACCACTAAGGGTCGCAGTTCGTAATAACGATGCTCAAGCCTCCAAGACTTAGCGTATATCAAAATAGCCTCCTCAGGGCTATGAGTTGAACATCCGCTCAAGTCTTCATGACTTAGAGCAAGCCTTTCCAGGGCTGTGATTCGCATAACCGCTTAAGTCTCCATCACTTAGCCTTGACCTCTTCCGGGTCTCAAAGGGATGTCTAGCTCAAGTCATCATACTTGGCACATCCGTATCCCACGCATCTAAGGACAACTCTTCGAGCTTCGCTTAGTCGTGCAGATACAATGCGGGTCTTTGCGCAGTCGGTCCAGTCGTATACCGAACATGACACCTTCATAAAGGTTATACAGGACTGACTCTACAACGTCCATCCACTCATACATTCAAGTATCGTTGAACCTAAGCTAATGCATTGTTTCGATATTTAACCTCTTCCACCCTTGGTACGCGGGCGAAGCAATTATCCGGGCATCAACTCGACGTTCTAGGGGTTGATTATTCTATGTATTTTAGATACCCCAGAGGGCTGTTGACCCTATCCATAGTAGGGCAGTGTGTTTCAACTGAGAGAACCCAACTAGGCCCATATTTGGATGCATCCTCTACTTGCAGTAGTTGGGTTCAATCCTTAGATCTTAAGGATAACCACGACCCCAAAACCCATGAGTGACTAAGGCCATCGTGGACTCTATCAGGTCCAAAGTAAAATATGTGTCACTCAAGGCTGTACCATCACTGTCATTCCACAGTGAGCATAATTCCTAAAGGGGTCTGCCAGTCTTACAATTACTTGGACAGATATTTGCATGCCATTTAGGCAGCCCGTGCCTCAGCACTACGGGAGTATGTACCCGACCCCATTCAGTCCGCCTCAACACAATCATTAACTGAGGGGGTACCCCTAACACGATTTTCAACTGCGGGGTAAGTGCGACCTTAAGTCTTATTCATATGCATGCAGAACACTGCTCTTGGCACTACGGCCACAACGAGCATCACACCTCTTTGGGTGGAAACAACACACTCCGGCTCTTCGGCCCTTACGAGTCTGGTTGCGTAACTATTCTCAATGAGCATGCATATGACTCTATCTAAATAGATGAGCTACTCGGTGTATTTTTATGCAATGAGGCCAAACCTAGCCAAGGCGCAACCTCTACTCCGGCTCAGCGGCCCTTACGAGTAAGGTGCCCTTGCAGGCACAGGGATACGAGTCGTTCTGGCATCATTCCATCAACAGACATCATTATGTCGTTTAACTGGTTTCAGCAGCTCTTCTGCCAACCATTTCGTCAGCACCTCCTCTGCTCCATTGGCAGCGGTGCGACGAACCCTTCTACGTTGTAGAAGGCATTCCATGAACTGGGTAGCACTCTGCGGTATGACAGAGTATCCTGCTATGTTCTTTCTGAGCCATTCTTGGCTTCTTCAGAAATTTCAGCAGCACTTTCTCTCTTTAACGGAGAAAGTGTGTGTTTCTTTTATCCATTTCAGCGACATCTCCCATCTTTGGCCGAAAATCACTACGCTTAACTCGGGAAATGGATGTGCACCGTTGTGCGTACTTTGCATCCATCAAGGTTGCAGGAACCCTAGGCTATAGCTAGGCCATACGTAATTGTCTTAGTCTTTACGTAAAGAGCATTTTGCCAAAAAGCGAAGCCTTTCCAATAGGGGCTTCATTCGTCAAGCAAAATCTTGAACGAGGAGCGGTAAGGGAATCACATTGACGATTTGGAGTTGATCTCCATTTGAACGCTCATTTACATGCCATATATTTAGTATAAGTAGAAGCCTGTGCTTTATACAGCGGCGGCGTAAGGAAATGCATATACTATTATTCAGGGTGTGTAACTAAACGAAATATTCTACATATATATTTGCAAAAAGCAGAAGCCTTGGTGTCATTCAACACGATGACGTAAGTAAATGCATAATCGGAAGTGCAGTAATTGGAAACTGCATAAAGCATGAGACTTGGCATCATACGATGCGACGACAAAGGTAAATTACATAGCCTCTGCGATATAGGACGCGTCGGCAGAATCAACAGATATACACCTAGATCCGCATCCAACGATAGTTACGAGGCGAGTGAGAGAACACCGAAGTGTTCTAAAGGGCTCAACCAAGAACTAAAGCGAGATACCATTTTGAAGAACACATATATTGCGTATTTGAACATATATATATTCGACGATAGTTACGAAACGAGCGGGTGAACATCAAAGTGTCCAAAAAGGGCTCAATCAAGAACTAAAGCAAGATACTACTTTAGAAAGTATATGCTATATACAAACAATCAAATACTTGAGAGAGATGGATCAACGAAGCGAACTTACTTCGATTTGAGGAAGAAACGACTCTCGGGTGCTTCAATGCTTCGAACGAGGCTCGACTTCGAAAAGGATCAACTCCAGACTTCAGACGAAAAAGGACTTGGACTTTGACTTTAAACCAAACCAGGTTCAAGTCAAGTCTACTGGGTTTGAGCTAGGTCAGGTGGGTTCAGACCTAGGTCAGGTGGGTTAGGACTAGGTAAGGCAGGCTAAGACCAGATCAGTCAGGCTCAAGCTAAGTCAAGCAGGCTCAGACCAAGTGGGCTAGGTAGGGGAGGTTCTAGAGAGAGAAAGAGGAGGAGAGAGAGATGGGTTGGCGATTTTCTAAAGGAGGGGGGGTCCTGTATTTATAGGAGAGGTTGCTTAGAAGCTAAGCAACCCCGTTTACCCAAATGCCCCTGGCTTTTCTAAGAATTTTTTCCATGAAAGGTGCTGGAACATGCTGGAAGGCTCTGAAAGGTCCTAGAAGGTGCTGGAAGGTGTTGGAACATTCTAGAATATTCTAGAATGTTTTTTTGAGAAATATTTCTATGGGTCCCACCAATATTTTCGTGGGTCCCACAAAAATTTCGGGTTTTCGGTGATTTTTTCCGAAAAAATCTAAGTACGACATTCTCTTCGCATTGACGTAACTAAGAAAGTTGGCTCGAGGAAATCCTTTGATTTCGTTCAGGTAGGAAGTTATGGCTTCCAGAGTGTTTGAGTATATATTCGTGAATCGTCGAATATCCTAAGTATAACTGGCTCACAGGAATTGATTCGTTTCGCATTCTGAGAAAAATGCTATTTTGACCGGTAAATGCCTCATGAATTTTATTCAGATATTTTCTGAAAAATTACGAGTCTTACATCATTACCCCCTTAAAGGAATTTCGTCCGCAAAATTCAGCTAAGAGTACAAAGTAAAGAGTTCAGGATATTTATCCCGCATATCAGATTTGGGCTCCCAAGTGCAATCATCAATTTCATGATGTTGCCACCTCACTTTAACAAGTAGAATGACCTTCGTTCTTAGCAATTGCTCCTGTCGGTCTATGATCTCTACTGGCCTTTCTTCCACCATCATATCTTCTCGTATATCAATATCTTCATGTTGAATGACATGAGAAGGATCATGAACGTACTTCCTAAGCATTGACACATGAAATACGTCATGTATTTGCGCGTATTGCGGTGGCAATGCTAGTCGGTAGGCAGTCTCTCCGATCCGGTTCAGAATTTCGAAGAGACCAACGAATCTGGGGCTGAGCTTCCCCTTCTTTCCAAAACGAAACACACTCTTGGTTGGAGAGACCTTGATAAAAACCTTATCTACAACCGCAAAAGTGAGCTCCCTACGTCGTTGATCTGCGTAGCTCTTTTGTCGGCTCTGAGCAGTCAATAGCTTCTTTCTGATCATGTGGACCTGCTCAGTGTAGTGTTGTAATACAATAGGCGAGTCCAAGGTTCGCTCACCCACTTCACCTCAATGGATTGGTGATCGACAAGGTCGCCCGTACAAGTCTTCATACGATGCCATCCCAATGCTAGCGTGGTGACTATTGTTATAAGCAAATTCAGCCAACGCTAGATGGGAATCCCAATCACCATTCCATTCTAGCATACAGGCTCTCAACATATCCTCAAGAGTCTGTATGGTTCGTTCTGATTGTCCATCATTTTGGGGATGAAATGTTGTACTGAACTTGAGTTTCGTCCTCAGGGCTTTCTGAAGCTGCTCCCAGAAGTGAGAGGTGAACTTTGGGTCACGATCAGATATGATTGATATTGGCACTCCATGGAGTCTGACGATTTCCTGAACATAAATTTCTGTCAATCGTTTTGTTAAATATCGAGTAATGATTGGCAAAAAGTGATCAGACTTGGTGAGTCTGTCCACAATCACCCAAATTGAGTCATGTTGTCTCTTAGATCGAGGCAATCCAATGATGAAATCCATCGTAATGCCTTCCCATTTCCATTCCGAAATCTCGATCTATTGCATCTTTCCACCAGGTCGTTGATGCTCGATTTTAACTTGCTGGCATATCAAACATTTTGAGACAAACGTAGCCACATCATGTTTCATACCCCTCTACCAGTACTTTCTCTACAAGTCCCGGAACATTTTTGTACCTCCAGGGTGGATAGTGTACTTGCTATTATGAGCTTCCTGGAGTACTTCATGTCTTAGATCAGGGTTATTTGGAACCCAGATCCTTTCTTCCATTCATATTCCTCCATCTTCTTTTAAATAGAAGAAAGTATCATACTTTTCAGTATGAGCTTTTAATTCCAAGTACTGGGGGTCCTTGAACTGTTCGGCTACGATGCGATCGAGGATCTCGATATGGATCGTCAGGCATGACAATCAAATGTTTTCTGGATCAGCCAGGAATGGCTTTCAACTGACAAAATCCTCCATCAGCTTCCATTGTCCGGTGAGGCTGGCCAGAGTGCCAACAGTCTTGCGACTAAGGGCATCTGCTATGACATTCGTCTTTCTAGGGTGATAGGAAAGCGTGAATTCATAGTCTTTTAGGAATTCCAGCCATCGTCGTTGCCGCATATTGAGTTCTTTTTGAGAAAAGAGGTATTTTAGGCTTTTATGGTCCGACATGACCTCAAATTTCTCTCCATATAGGTAGTGTCGCTAGATTTTAAGTGCGAACACTACCGCGACAAGCTCAAGATCGTGGGTTGGATAGTTCTTCTCATGAACTCTCAACTGTCGTGACACATAGGTGATTACTTTGCCGTGCTACATCAACATGCAACCCAGACTTGTTCCTGAGGCATCGGTATACGCTACAAAGCCTCCTTGACCAGAAGGTAAGGTAAGGACAAGGGCAGTGGTAAGCCTCTGTTTGAGAACCTCAAAGCACTCCTTACATTGGTCAGTCCATTCAAACTTGACTCCCTTTTTCAACAATTTCGTCATCGATACGGCGATTCGGGAGAAGTCTTGTATGAACTTCCGATAATATCCGGCAAGTCCAAGGAAGCTACGGACCTCAGTGATATTTTCTGGCTGCTTCCAGTCCATCACAACTTCCACCTTCGCAGGATCTACTGCGATTCCATCTTTCGAGATCACATGGCCAAGGAACATCACTTTGCCTAGCCAGAATTCATATTTTGAAAACTTGGCATAAAGTTGATTATCTTGAAGGGTTTTCAAGACGATCCTCAAGTGCTCCTTATGTTGTTCCTCGTTCTCTGAATATACGAGAATGTCATCGATAAAGACAATGACAAAGCTATCCAAATATGGTCTGAATATCTAGTTCATTAGATCCATAAAGGCAACAGGCGCATTAGTGAGTCCGAAGGGCATTACCACGAACTCATAATGGCCATATCTCATTCTGAAGGCAGTCTTAGGTATATCTTCTTCTTTAACTCTTGTTGTTCTGAGCTGATGATACCCAGACCTGAGCTCGATCTTGGAGAACACTCTTGTTGTTCTGAGCTGATCGAATAAGTCCTCAATCCGAGACAACAAGTACTTATTTTTAACTGTTGCCTGGTTAAGCATCTGATAATCGATGCATAACCGAAGGGATCCATCCTTCTTCGTCACAAACAGCACCGGGGCTCCCCACGGTGATACACTCGGACGGATGAACCCTTGTTTCATCAGTTCTTCCAACTGACATTTCAGCTCACTGAGTTCGGCTGGCGCCAATTGATACGGGGCTTTTGATATCAGCATTGTTCTGGGTAAAGATTGAATTCCAAATTCAACCTCACGAAGTGGCAGAAGTCCTAGCAATTCCTTAGGAAACACATCGAAAACTCCCGCACCACTTCCAAACTCTCAAGGGGCTGGTCATTGGATTTTTCCATCGAGAGACTCAATATGAAGGCCACACAACCCTTCATAAGGTATTTTTGTACCTTAAGTGCTGATATGAGCCTTTTTTGTGGAACTGGTTTGAATAACCGGTATTCCATCTTAGGCAATCCAGGTCGAGATAGAATCACTATGCCCTCGCGGCACAGAATCTTGGCATTATTCTGAGCCAACCAATTCATTCACAAAATGACATCGTACTGTATCATATCTATCAGGATGGCGTCAGTAGGCAAGTGTTGCCCTGCTATCTCAATATCCAAGTTTTTCATGCACTAGATACATTTAGTGCGTGAACCCAACGAGTTATATACCTCGATCATTTTATCAACCAGTTGCACCAAGGCGTGGAGTTGTTCGGTGAACTCATCGGAGATAAAGGTATGTGTAGCACCACAATAAAATAAGACGTAAGTTGCATGTCCATTAACAGGTACGATGCCTTCAATCAGGTCACCATTTTCGATTTGTTCAGTCGTTACAGCATATACACGACCTGCAGCAGGCCTTTGTTCTACTCTAGGTGGAGGTCGTTGGAACTGAGAACGTTGCGGTGCTGGTCGAGAGGGTGTGGCAGTTCCGACATTACTCCTCTGTTCATCTGCAGCCTTCTTGTTGTAATCCCTTATAAAGTGTCCCATCTTGCCACAATAAAGGCAACCACCAATGTCACGAGGACATGGCTTTCCAGGGTGGTTCACACGACATTTTGGGCAGCTGAAACTAGACTGCTGACCATTCAGAGTCATGTTCTGTCTTGGCCTCACGACTTGTTGAGCATTGTTCCCACCTTGGAACTTCTTCTTTTGAAAGGGTTGTTGTGAACCCTGGCCACTTGGGAACGTCCTCTTACGATTCCCACCATTTACTATTGGCTTCTTTGCTACGATCACTTTAGATCGCGCCTAATCCTCTTGGATTTTTGAAGTTGCTGCTACTACAGCTTGAAAAGTCGAAGGCATACTCGTTATTACTCGAGATCGCAGCCCTTCACGCAGACCATTCACATATTTGTCGGCCCGTTCTTGGTCTGTTTCGAACAATCAAGAGCAGTAGCGCTCTAGATTCTGAAATTTGGTGGTATAGTCCATCAGATTCATACCGCCCTGTTCCAACTCCAGAAACTTCATCTTTTTCTTGTTTCTGGAATGCAACAGGAAGTAGTTATCCATGAAAGTTCTCTGAAAGTCAGTTCAAGGAATGAATTCGATTTGCGAGAACTGGATAAGCTTAGTGGTATCCCACCACTTCCGTGCATTGTTCTTTAATCGATACATGCCAAAGTTGGTCTTTTTCTCTTCTGGTACTCCCAGTACCAAGAAGGCTCGTTCTATCTCTTCGATCCAACTTTCTGCGAGCTCTGGATCGGCTCTGCCAAAGAAAACTGGTGGGTCAAGCTTGAGGAACTTCTCATAGGTTATTCCTCCAAGGTTCTCATTTCGAGTTGCGACTGGTTCTGGCCTTGTTTCACGGATGGCGGTAACCAGATTGTTGAGCGTTTTTAGCAGGAATCCTTGAGTATGGGACTCCTCGCTCGGCATGGTTTTCCTCGTCGTAGAAGTCATTTATCTATCACATACAAGCAACGTGTTTTAGTTTCTCAATGTATATATTAAAGCAAAGCTTTATTTACTTAATATGCATCACATTTACACAAGCATCGCCTTAAACAAAACGTCATGCCGCACTGACAGACTGAGGCGTTGAGAAACTATATACATGAGTCTATTGACTCCAACACATTACCAGTCTCTTTAAGACGTGGATTTCCTTGATGAAGATGAACTAATAAAAGTCCACCTATTGACACATGGCCTTGGTGCAAGCACAACTAGTTTTGGCTTGGGCGACACTTCCGCACTTTCAAGCGAATTTTGTGGGTAGATCAGTGATGCCGGTCCTCTTGCCCATTCAGTGGCATCATGGCTCGGAGAATCCTAGACCATAACGAGATGATAGGGGTTGTATCCCTCTTCTTGGCCATTCAAACTCGGTGTTTGTGAAGCTGCTTCGTTCTCCCATATAATGGCACTATGATTCGAGGAATCCGAAATCATAATGGGATTATAGAAAGAGTTATTGCATCCTTCATCCCGACTGTGCAAGTTAGGCGTATATGATGCTTGTTGATAGGCTTGCGTCTGACCGAATCCCTCAAGAAAGTTTAAGTAAAATTCCACCAGATGTGGTAGTTCGTCTGAAGTTGCTGGGGTATGGCTACTCTCCCTACTGGAGTAATGTGGTCCACTAACATGCGAGGTCTTGTCTCTAAGACCAAGCGATCCCCGCCGACCCATATCGGCGGTATATTTCATTTGGCATTCGTTGGCGGAATGCCCCTATTTGCCACAAAACTAGCAGTCTTGAACCTCATATGGGCATACTCACTCATCGTGCATGATCCCGCAACGATAGCAGTATCCTCGTGAATCGTGAGTTGCCATCTATACAAAGATGCACCCAGATTAGAAAAAAAGTATAAAATATACTTACAGTGCGATATCGTGAACATGACGGATCTTGAACCAGGTTTCTTAGACACATGCTCTGATACCAATTCTGTAACGCCCCGGATTTCCAAAACAAAGCTAAGATAAAATTTTCATGAATTTCTTTTTTTTTACTTTGCAGCGGAACTTAGAAAAGCTTTTAGCAGCGGAATCAGACGATAATGAGTCGTCAGTTTTAGAAAACTCTGAGCACGTTGCAGGTATGTGGACAAGCAACTCATTGACCACCGAAGTGTTCCATTCTATCGAAAACCACATGTTTATTACAACATCACTGCTTGGAAAAACAATATAGGTTCAATAAAAGGAAGCAATACAACTCTGTCTAGAGAAAACCTGGAACTCGATGCCGCCTTGCTCTGCATATCGCCACGCAGGTACAACACCTGAAATCCCCATTAAACGGGGTCAGAACCTCTGATGGTCTGATAAGCATGCAATCATGTATCCATTCAACTCAAGTAAATGTGAACACCACTCAAGGTTGCAGTTCGTAATAACGACGCTCAAACCTCCAAGACTTAGCATATATCGCAATAGCCTCCTGAGGGCTATGAGTTGAACATTCGCTCAAGTCTTCATGACTTAGAGCAAGCCTTTCCAAAGCTGTGATTCGCATAACCGCTTAAGTCTCCATCACTTAGCCTTGACCTCTTCCAGGTCTCAAAGGGATGTCTAGCTCAAGTCCTCATACTTGGCAGATCCATATCCCACGCATCTAAGGACAGCTCCTCGAGCTTCGCTTAGTCGTGCAGATACAACGCGGGTCTTTGCCCAGTCGGTCCAGTCGTATACCAAACATGACACCTTCACAAAGATTATGCAAGACTGACTCAACAATGTCCATCCACTCATACATTCAAGTATTGCTGAACCTAAGCTAATGCATTGTTTCGATATTTAACCTCTTCCACCCTTGGTATGCGGGCAAAGCAATTGTTCGGGCATCAACTCGACATTCTGGGGGTTGATTTTTCTATGTATTTTAGATACCCCAGAGGGCTGTTGACCCTATCTATAGTAGGGCAGTGTGTTTCAACTGAGAGAACCCTACTAGGCCCATATTCGGATGCATCCTCTACTTGCAGTAGTTGGGTTCAATCCTTAGATCTTAAGGATAACCACGACCCCAAAACCCATGAGTGACTGAGGCCATCGTGGACTCTATCAGGTCCAAAGTAAAATATGTGTCACTCAAGGCTGTACCATCACTGTCATTCCACAGTGAGCATAATTCCTGAAGGGGTCTGTCAGTCTTACAATTACTTGGACAGATATTTGCATGCCATTTAGGCAGCCCGTGCCTCAGCACTACAGGAGTATGTACCCGACCTCATTCAGTCTGCCCCAACACAGTCATTAACTAAGGGGGTACCCCTAACACGATTTTCAATCACGGGGTAAGTGCGACCTTAAGTCTTATTGATATGCATGCAGAACACCGCTCTTGGCACTACGGCCACCACGAGCATCACACCTCTTTGGGTGAAAAAAATGCACTCCAGCTCTTCGGCCCTTACGAGTCTGGTTGCGTAACCATTCTCAATGAGCATGCATATGACTCGATCTAAATGGATCGGCTACTCGGTGTATTTTTACGCAACGAGTCCAAACGTAGCCAAGGCGCAACCTCTACTCTGGCACAGCGGCCCTTACGAGTAAGGTGTCCTTGCAGGCATAAGGATAAGAGTCGTTCTGGCATCGTTCCATCAACGGACATCATTATGTCGTTTAACTTGTTCTGGCAGCTCTTATGACAACTATTTTGTCAGCACCACCCCTGCTCTATTGGCAGCGGTGCGACGAACTCTTCTACGTTGTAGAAGGCATTCCATGAACTGAGTAGCACTCTGCGGTATGACAGAGTATCTTGCTACGTTCTTTATGAGTCATTCTTGGCTTCTTTAGAAATTTCAGCAGCACTTCCTCTCTTTAACGGAGAAAGCATGCGTTTCTTTTATCTATTTCAGCGGCATCTCCCCTCTTTGGCGAAAAATCGCTACGCTTAACTCGGAAAATGGATGTGCACCGTTGTGCATACTTTGCATCCATCAAGGTTGCAGGAACCTTGGGCCATAGCCAGGCCATACGTAATTGACTTAGTCTTTACGTAAAGAGCATTTTGCCAAAAAGCGAAGCCTTTCCAATAGGGGCTTCATTCGTCAAGCAGAATCTTGAACGAGGAGCGGTAAGGGAATTGTATTGGCGATTTGGAGTTGATCTCCATTTGAACGCTCATTTACGCTCCATATATTTAGTATAAGCAGAAGCCTATGCTTGATACAGCGGCAGCGTAAGGAAATGCATATACTATTGTTCAGGGTGTGTAACTTAACGAAATATTCTACATATATATTTGCAGAAAGTTGGAGCCTTGGTGTCATTCAACACGACGGCGTAAGTAAATGCATAATCGGAAGTGCAGTAATTGGAAATTGCAGAAAGCATGAGCCTTGGCATCATACGACGCGACGACAAAGGTAAATTACATAGCCTGTGCGATATAGTACACGTCGGCAAAATTAGCAGATATACACCTAGATCCGCATCAAACGATAGTTACGAGGCAAGCGGGTGAACACCGAAGTGTTCTCAAGGGCGTAACCAAGAACTAAAGCGAGATATCATTTTGAAGAACGCATATACTGTATATTTGAACATATATATATCCGACGATAGTTACAAGACGAGCGGGTGAACACCGAAGTGTCCAAAAAGGGCTCAATCAAGAACTAAAGCAAGATACTACTTTAGAAAGTATATGCTATATACAAACAATCAAATACTTGAGAGAGATGGATCAATGAAGCGAACTTACTTCGATTTGAGGAAGAAACGACTCCGGGGTGCTTCGATGCTTCGAACGAGACTCGACTTCGAAAAGGATCAACTCTGAACTTCAGATGAAAAAGGACTTCGACTTTGACTTTGAACCAAACCAGGTTCAAGTCAAGTCAACTGGGTTTGAGCTAGGTTAGGTGGGTTCAGACCTAGGTCAGGTGGGTTAGGACCTGTAAACACCCCAAATTTTCACCCTCATCCAGTGTTTGTCCATTTCATAGGTCATCACAGATTATTGCATATCATTGTATGTATTCTGCATTTCATTTCATCACATCTCATTGCATTGCACAGCATTGCATGTCATTACATCTCATTTTCGAGATCCAGCACTCCTATTTCAAAACATTCAATCCAGATTTGAATTTTAAAGCTTTATTTCAAAATCAATTTCAAAACCTGGGTTTTTATTCAATACTCTGTCATTTTTCAACCCCAGGACTTTATATTTCGAAATATTTTCTCAAGGAAACAATCTGGATTCATTTCAAATTCAAATTTTAATCGATTTCAATTCACAGATGAGACCCATTGAGGTGGTGTCGCTTCTGAATTCCTCTATTCATCAAATTTCTCAAATTTTCGAAAAGTTTCAGTCCGATCAGGACTCTGTCTCAGAGTCCTAATCCAGTCAGGAGTCTGTTTTTAAGTCTGTTTTACTTCCAATTTCAGTCTTTTTCGATTATTTTCAAAATTTAGGTCATTTTACAGAGTCCAGTTAGTTCAGGACTCTATTTTAGATTTCGGTCGAGTTAGGAGTCTAACCCTGACTGTGTTTTCTAACTTATTTCATCATTTCTTGATAAAATCTTTTGAAAATTCTTTCATTTGGCTTTTAAAATCTAAAATCTCAGAGTCCTAAGAGTTCAGGACTCTAACCCGGAGTTCCAGTTCGCTTGAGACCCTATTTTCAAAGATCTTGAATTTCAAATGTCGATTTTAACCCTTTGTCAAAGCCATTTTCAGTGTTTATTTCAAAATTTTCAAAATTAGATGTGGGCCCACTCAGTTGGTGCCACATCCAGAGGAGTTTTAACCCAGTTGGAACTCTATGCCATTTCAAAACTTTTAATTTCAAGTTTGCTTTTGAAAATCTTTTGAAAACTCTCTTAATTTTAAGTTTTAAAATCATTTTTTGACAAAATCAAGTAGGGCCCACTCGAGGTGGCGCTACATTTGAGAAAGTCAGGGTTAGCTTAGGCTTAGTCAGTGTCTTGGTTAGTTTTAGAAGTTTAGAAGAGTCAAAATCTATTTTGGAAACTCATTTTTAAAGTTGGTTTTTAAATTGTTGTTTTTAAAAGTTTTAGTTAAAACTTTAAAAACCCAATGTGAGAAAATGCCAAGTGGCACCACATTTGGGGATTTTCTAGGTTTAGCTAGGGGCTAATTAGGACTTAATTAGGATAATCTAGGCTAGGGTTAGTTAGGTAAACTCACACCAAAATCGCCCCCTTAGAGAGTCCAAGATTTTCAAAAGTGTTAAAATTTAAACCTAATTTTTTTCATTATAAATAGATGCATAAGGGGGGTCGATTTTTCCATCTCTCTCCTATTGGATTCTTGGAGCTTCTCTCTCCTCTTCATCCCTTCCTCCATTGCAGCAACCTCAAGGTAATTATTTTCTTTAATTTTTAGTTTTTATTTAATATTTTTCATTGTTTTAAGCATGATTTAGCCATTGGCACCATCACCTTCATGGATTAAACCATGGATTCAACCTCAAGAACCATCAAGAATCAGCAAGAACGATCCAAGAAGGTGATCTAACCCTGTTTTGGATGATTTACAGAGATTTTAATCCATTAGAATTGATTTTAATATGATTCTTTACATTATTAACCAATAAAATATATGATTTACCCCTTTTAATGGGTTAAATCTATGTTTTAAAGGTGATATCAAATTCCAGCCATTGATTCCCTGTTTTTATTTTATTTTCATGGTTTATTCATGTTTGTTTTACGTTCTATAGCATAGAAATAATTTTTATTTACTGTTTTATGGTTTATTTTATTGATTTACATTAGTTAATGCATGGTTTGTCAAGTTTCTTAAATTTCTGTGTGTTTTAGGTTTAGAACAGTAAAGATAATGTTATTTCGGATTGAAGTTCTCATTGTTTATTTCTGATTTTTTTATATGTGATGCATGCATGAGTTATTGAGTTACTGTAGAAAAATCAGAGGTTTTGGATCTCGGGAACCCTGTCAAAAAAATCATACATCAAATCGGGTTTTTAAAGCTTTAAAATCATGGTTAAAATCCAGAAGGTAACTTGCTGTTATGATATTTCTCTTATCTTATATTCGATTTTAGATCTGTAAAGTGCTATGGATTCACATTTAGTAGATCTGTCTTATGTGAAATTTTCGGATTTTTTGATTACTGTTTAGTATTTTTCCCCTTTCAGAGAATCTGTTTTTAAATTTAAAACTCGTTAAGGTTTACCAAAACCCTAATCATACTTGTGTTAGTCATAAATCCCAAACCACAGATCCGATTTTAGATCTGTAAAAAGTGAGTATTGTTATTTTTCTATCTACTGTTCACCACTAAAATTTCAGAGATTTTTGTTTAGGTTTGCTATTTATTTTTGTATTTTCAATCTGAAGTAGCCGTTTTAATCCCTGTTAAAAGTGATATATTTTAGCTCAGATTGCCGGAAGGGTTCCTCCCTAACCGGAGATGCTTTTTCTGATCTCTAAATTGGGAAATCTCTGGTTTTTTTCTTAGTTAGTCTCTGTAAAATTTCATAAATTTTCATGGAGATTTGACCCCTGGTTTAGGTCTTGGACTAAGACTGGTTGGTGAATTAGGTCAAAAATAGCATATTTTAGGGTTTAATGCAATTTTCGGATTAATTTAATGTCAAAAAATTATTTTTATAATTTCAATTCGACATTGGGGTTATAACAAGTGCAGGTAGCAATTTTTATGGATTTTGGAATCCATTTGATGGCTGAATTAAGCAAATTGCAAAACCGGGTTCCTGAAAGATCCAAAAACACTGCAAAAATCACAAAATTTGTGATATTATTGGATTTTCGTGCATAAACATATGGTTTTAGGGTTTTATTATGTTCATAAGCATCTTAGGATACTTTAGGTTTAAGTTTGTAGTTATTTGATTTCATTTAGGTCATAAAACCCAAATTTTTACCAAAAATCTATTTCTAAAAACCCTGATTTCAAGACCATAGTCTTGCTATCGGGGGCAATTTGGTCATTTGACCTAAATTTCGAAATCCCTAACCCTAATTTCATATTTTTAATCATGTCATAGCATATTTGGTTTGAGTTTATTCCATTCAAATTTAAAAACTTGCATTTTATCAAAATATCTTTCTGAAAACCCTAATTTCAAGGCCATAGTCTTATTATTAGGGGTATTTTGGTCATTTTGACCCCAATTTCGAAATTTCATATCTTATCTTCCTTATTAATTCCATTTTATTTCATACTTTATCACTTTTGATTTAAGGGAATCAAGGAAAAGGCTTATATCTAGCAAAATCCAGTAATTTCTAGATATTACTGGATAAATCTAGAAAAACCAACATATTTTCATTAACCAAGTTTTCTAGTTTTGCAAGTACATTGAAGACTTTATTTTTCATGTATTTAAATTTCAATAGTGATGTAATTTAACTTTGGAATAAGAATTTATATTGCATTGCATATAGTTTATTTTTATAATTTTAATGTGTGATGGATGATGATTCATGCATATTTTTACAAATTCACCATGGTCTACCTGAATGGCACATGCACTAGCTTCTATGAAGTTTATAAACTTGGTGAAATGTGTATTTATGGCCATAGTCAGAATACGAATGATACTTAGATTTATGATCTTCACATTAGCCACATTCAGCCTACACTCTTAGGCTAATTTCAAAATGCACTGCATTTCTCAAAAAAATACAAAAAGTATTTCTCAACAACTCAAATCTATATTCATTCATTTCATGCATTTGCCAATTCCAATTCAAATTTCAATTCAGAGAAATCAGTTTTCTCAAATTTTTCTAAGTCTTATTCAAAAATCGATTTTTTCAAAATATTGATTTCCCAATGATATTTCAAGTATTTCCCAAGTTCCAAATTCAATTTTTCTAAGTTATATTTTCAATTTCAAAGTTTGAATTCAAAGAAATCAAGTTTTTCAAAGTTATTTCATATTTCTCAAAATCGATTTTCATAAAACCTCTAGATTCTTCAAAAACCGATTTTTACTTTTCTCAGAAGTACATTTTAAATCCCAATTCACGATTTTCCATGTGATATCTATTCTAAGTGTTTCAGTTATTCAAAGCAAACATCATATTTTCAAATATGCATTTTCAGAAAATTCATAGCACATGCCTGATTCTATGTGCATTTAGAAATTAGAATATGATTTAGACAAGTTGAATAGAGCAGAGCAGTAGATTGATCCTTGGTTCGATTACCCCTGTTAAAGGTGGCAGGAACGGTCGAACCTCGTACCGACAGGCGAGTCCCATTCTTCGGAATTATCCCGCATTTTAAAAACAGAGGCGAGTTATTTTCAAAAATCTATTTCAAAGGTTAGTTTGATTCGCAAAAAGTTAAAATTTTTTGCGATGATAACAGGTTTGGCGACCGTGATGGGACCTGTCTTCGCCTGATCAATCTAATGCTCTACTTAGTTCAAATTGTCAAAATCGAATTCCATGGAATGTCAGCTTTGCTTTATGATATCATGTGAACCTAGGAGCCTAGACTTGAACCCAGCTGACATGGAATGCATATAGACTAGGTATGGTTTGGTAGGACCATATTGAGGAGAATTATTCATGCTCACATAGACTTAGGTCTAATACAACACTCCTCAATTTAGGAATTGTATGAAAACAATGTTTGCTTCTTCAAATATTTCAAAATTCTATCTCTTTAGGACTTAGAGCCCTCTGTTTTCTTGCATGTGCTCATATTTCAAAAATCACCCTACCTATATTGTCCCGGTCTTCACGTTGTTGGGCTCTCTTCCAGAACCATAGTTCGGGACAGAGCCTCACAACTGGGCCACTTATTTGGGTTAACACCCCCCTGCCACGTACCAAGGGCCATAGTCCAACGTATATCGGCAGGTGCTCAAGGATGTTGGAAAACTTGAACCTAGAACCGGAGAAATTGATTTTATGCCACGTACATTGAGCCTTGGCTTGAGTATATGCATAACTGGATTGGATACAGATGATCTGAGCCTTAGAGTTAGGATTAAGGTCCTACAGCTATTTCAAAATTTGTGCATCTAGAGTCAGCTTTTAGGGAATACTGTATGTGCATACTTGTTTATGCAGAATGTGATTGAATGTGTTATTTCCTTTTTATTTTCCATATTTTCCCAATTTTCTAAAATACTGGACGATTTTCTCAAAATTCCCCCAATCTATGTCCATGTACTATCCATGTTTTAAACCTTGGACGATTTTCCAAATACTTCATTTTCCATTTATTTCTTCATATTTCATCAAACCCTGGACGATTTTCCAAATTTCCCTTAATTTCCTTCAAAACTCCAGGTGATTTCCCATCTTTCCTGTCTTCTGGATCTCAAATTTCTGACTTTATTTTTATCCTGTCTGTATTTCCCTCAAATTTCCTGTATTTTCCCAAGTCCTTTTCCAATTTTCCATGTTTTCCAATCTGATGGCATCCAGTCAGCTTGATTCAGTCTTCCCTGAGGGTCACATCTCCTACGAGGTGCGACAAAGTCTTCCCGAACATCGAGTCCTCAGCACCGGATCCTTCTTTCCCCGGTGGTATTATTCATGGTTCAAGAACTTCTCTCGTATGTTTCCGGACCATCTGGACGAGTGTGGATTGGAACTGGCGTCCGCAGTGGGAAAGCAGACAGTCAACGGCAACTTGATCCATGCACTAGCAGAGCGGTGGAATCCGAGCACTTCTACCTTCTGGTTTCCGTGGGGCGAGATGACAATACTGATGGATGAATTTTCAGAGATTATGGGATTGCCCGAGCCAGCCGGTCAGCTTGGAGATCCATTAGAGAAACAATTTCTGATTAATGTTAAGGGTCTGGACCCTAAGGATGCCTTAGCTCGCATGACAGGACGCAAGTCTTGGCCATTGATAGAGGAGGATGGAAACGAATATGTGGACCTGCTCAAAATCTACAGACAGTATGGAACATTTGCAGAAGTCAGCTCGTTGTCCAGGACAGCTCGAGAGAGAATTCAGCACGCGATGGTTCTGTGCACGGTGGGATTAGCTTTCTTTCCCGATGGACAGAATTACATGGATATCAGAATAGTTCAGCTTCTAAGGAGATGGGGAAGGCGACAGACCAGCCGCCTCTCAATAGTCATGGCCGCACTCGCTTTTCTATACCAAGGGTTGACTCGTTTCGCACTCGGAGAGTCGATCCTAGTCGAAGGGTGCACCTATGCCTTGCAGTCTTGGTTCCTCCGACATGTGCCAGTCCGAGCCAGTTCCTTCAGATACAATGGTGAAAAGCTTCTTCCAGTTGCGCGATACCGGTTCCTAATCGACAACCTTCAGGAGGAAGAATTCGTATGGGACTACTTTGATCGTCAGGAATCACCTCCCAGATACACTTATGCTTACGGCAAGCGGTTCAGACTACTTGGCTCATTCTTCTGCGCATACTATCATCCAGAGCGGTGTGTTAGGCAATTCTCTCAGAGGCAGAAGCGCGTAGAGATTCGTCCACTAGCCGGGGTTCTGCCAGAATTCGATCTCGCATCAGATTAGTGGTCCGGAGCATACCATTCTGCCAGACATGGCTGGGATTCCTTTGTTACTCTCACTATTTTTCCTGGTCCTCGTGTATCTTCTGATTATCCGGAGTGGTGGAAAATTGTTTGTCCCTCTCCCCTCTGTCAAGTGTATTATTGATAAAATCATGTTTTTCCCCTCAATAAAATTCCTTTATTTTACATTTCACTTTGGTTTGACGACCTCGCCTAGGTAACAAGACATATTTTTAGTTGTTTATCTTGCAAAGAATAGCAACACAATTGTCGTAATCCCAGCGACGACTCAATCCCTAGTAATGGGATATTATTTCAATTGTCTACCAAAATTCTCAACAAATATTTTCCTCCAAACCAAATTTCCTTCAGAAGCCTAACCATCAGTTCTGCCCTGCAGAGAGCATCAGCAACATCCAAGAGAACATTTGTGATACCCGATGGTTCATACAAGATCCAGAAAGAAAACCACATCAGTTGAAGGCGTCGCGTACTCAGTAGCTTCAGAAGAAGAGATGGACTCACCTCGATCCATCCAGAGTCAGGGTCAGCAGGCGGATGATGGCATCGATCCCCAAATGTACGTCATGTTCAAAAAAATGATGACCAAGATGCTGGCAGAGCAAGCTGAGGCCAGTACTGAGAAAATTCAGACCAAACAGAAAGATAAGGGTCATGCCGTCAAGAATGTGAAGATCAGCAAAAAGTAGAGTCGTCACGAGGAAATATCTGATGAGTCAGAATCAGCTGACGATGCTGACAAGGAATGTGAAAATAAATATGAATTCAAAAGGTCGACTCAGGGTCAGGGGTCGGCTTACAAATCCAAAAATCAGTCTGTTAATGACCCTACTCAGTCACAGCTAAAAGACATGATGAAAATGGTCAAAGATCTGCAGGCCCGCGACAAGGGCAAGAAAGTCTTCACCAGCGAAGACTTCTATGATGGTTTAGATGGGGACGACAATCTGGATAATCTCCCCAGAAAATTTATCAAGTTTGATGGTTCTGGCGACCCTAAGGCTCATCTCGCCATGTTTTTCGCTGAATGTTCATGATTCAAGCGTGACAATCGGGCACTCTTCCTTTGCTTCCCTCGCAATCTGGAGGGAACGGCAGCTAAATGGTACTAGGAGCACATCAACCCCATAGAGCTGAAAGAATTTGATAAGGTGGTGAATATGTTCATTGAGCGCTTTCTGTTCAATGCTGAGGCGCTCCCGACCCTCAGCCACCTCTGTGGCCTGAAACAGAGAGAAAATGAAAAGGCCCGAGATTTTATCCATCGCTGGAGGTCAGCTTGCAACAAGATGAGAGACCCCATATCAGAAGGGCATGCTTTGTCCTTAATTCTAAGCAATTTCTCACAGCCTCTAAAAGGCTTCATCTCCACCGCACCATCCAGAACCTTTATAGAGTTAACAGAGCGAGCCGAATGGCTCGAATTGAGTATGGAGAATGGTTTCTACGAAGGTTTCACTTTCACCAAGAACAGCGGCCAGAACGAGTCAAAGAAGAAGACTCACTTCACTAATTCTGTCAGTAATAATAAATGGAAGCATCGCAAGGGGCAGAATAGAGACTTCTGTTATGGGGCAGGAGGTTCAAACAGGAATTATCAGAAAGGGAAGCCGATCCCGCAATTCAGCAAACCGCTAGAGCAGGGACCAAAACCCCGAGAGAAAGTGAAGCATGAAGGATGGAGCTATGACAGGAAATTCACTCCATTAGATCAATCACTCGAGACTGTGCTCGAGTACATGTTGACCAAGGAGATGGTCAAGTTGCCAAGGCTGGCCGATCCTCCCGTTCCTATGGGAAAATTCAAAGACCAATTCTGCAAGTTCCACAGAACAGTGGAGCACAATACCGAGAATTGCTTCGTTCTCAAGAACATAGTTCAAGATCTTATTGACAAGAATCTTCTGATAGAAGGTGCCAAAGACGAGAATATAGATATTTTGAAAGAGCCATTTCCTCGTCATTCTACAGTAGTCATCACCGAACAGTCATTTCAACCACAGGAGCATATCAGGCCGTGCTCTGAAAATGACATGCAAGCTCAGCATCAAGTCCTGGTATTGCAGCAGGCTCGGTCCAAGGCCCAGAAGATGGACCTTTTTTCAGCTTTCGGCAAATTGAAAGTATCTGACAAGCCCGCTAGGATATCTCCCGAGGTAGCCAGAAGTATGCCATGGCTCCCTAAGCATCTCATTAAGTCCACCCCAAAGAAAAGCGAGACATCCACTCTAAAGCCTATTACAGCATTATCCAATGTCTCAATTTTGGACTTAACCCAAGCTTCCGCTAAACATCAGCAAGTATTAAATAATCTGTTGCAGAAAATCAAGGTGAAACCAAGCATAACTCCGGAAGACATGGCCCATATAGTCAATCAGGCCATGACTAATGCTCCAGTTACTTTCTCCGATGAGGATCTCCCTAAGCCTCATGTGTTCCATAACAATGCCTTGTATGTTGTGGTTCGAACCAGAGGGATGACAGTTCCTCATGTGCTGATCGATGGAGGCAGCAGCCTCAATATATATCCGGAAATGACCGCCAAAGCTTTAGGCATAAAAGAAGAAGAATACATTCCAGATCCAATCACCATTTATGGGTTCGACAATCATGGCTAGACAGCGAAAGGAAAAATATTCCTAGAGATCTTCATTGACTACTCGGTCCATTCAATTCTCTTTCACGTGGTCAATGTGCCGCCCACTTATAATCTACTTCTCGGGAGACCATGGATCCACAACACAAACGTAGTACCGTCTACTCTGCATCAGTGCATCAAGTGGTCAAAAGGTGGTATGATCACGATAGTCTTAGGCGAAGATCCGAAGCAGAGGCTAGCACAGCCCATGGTTCCCAGACCCTCTTTCACTACTGATATCCCTAGCATTAGGGGTATTGAAGAGGTCAACTTCGTAGAGGATTCAGGAATATTGCAGACGGCAGAGCAACCCGAGCATACAGTGGCTGCGACCCGATGGGGAGGTCCACAGTTCTTCAAGATTGGAGGATGAATTGATTACAGCACACTTAAGGATCATCCGATATTCCCCCAATTTATGAAAGCTAAGAAGGGATTTGATTTATTAGTGAAGCACGGCTACCAGCCTTTTCAAGGCCTAGGCAAAAATGAAGATGGTCGTCTTGAACTAGTGATTCCTCAGCATTGCCCTAAAAGGACCGGATTGGGCTTTAATGGCCGAAAATCTCAGAAAGGGACTGTTTTCATTAAGGGAGCGCATTAGAAGAATTCCTTTGTCTTTCCTCGGGATGATATCCCATTTCATTTTCATCATTGCCATTTTGATTAATTCTATCTTTCAATAAAGTTGCAAGTTTCCTTTGTCTATCTTGGTGCCATTTGTCTCTTTACTCCTTAGTATTAAATCTTCACAAAATTGAAATCATTTTGCTCTTTTATCTTTCCAATTATTTTCAATAAAAGCAATTTATTTCATGATAAGCAATTCCCCTAAATCAATTTATCCTCCAATTTTCAGAATGTCTTCCCGATCTATCAAGAAGCTCGTCTTTAATCCAAAAGCCTGTTCGAAATTAGCAATAATTCATCAGGTCAGAATAAGAATATAATGTAGTCAGATTGCAAAGCAGTCAGAAGAATCCGCAGAGTTCGATTCAACTCTTCAAGAGCTGCCAGAATTTGCATCGGTTCAGAAGCAAGATGAGCCATCATCCTTAGTTGAAGATCCGACTGAGGATATCAATATCGGATCAGAAGACGATCCTAAAATTCTCAAGATTGGCAGTGGTTTGAGTCCAGGAGAGAAAGAAAGGCTCACTAATTTCCTCAAGCAGCATGAAGAAGTATTCGCATGGACTTATGAGGATATGCCAGGTTTAGATCCGAAATTGGTGGAACATCGCTTCGTTTTGAAGCCTAAGGCGAAACCAGTCAAGCAGAAGTTGAGAAAAATGGATCCTCGAATCGAGCAACAGGTCAAGGAAGGACTTGAGGATCTGCTTAAAGTAGGATTCATTCGAGCAATTGATTACCCAGATTGGTTGGCGAATATCGTAGCAGTTTCTAAGAAGAATGGGAAAGTACGAATCTGTATTGACTTTCGTGATCTCAATAAAGTCACTCCAAAGGATGACTATCCGCTCCCAAACATTGATCTCCTAGTCGATAGCACAGCCGGGCATGCTATGTTTTCCTTTATGGACGGATACTCCGGATATAATCAAATCAAGTTGGCCGCTCGTGACCAATCCAAAACATCCTTTACCACGCCATGGGGGACTTTCTGTTATACAGTCATGCCATTTGGGCTCAAAAATGCTGGGGCAACCTATCAGCGTGCTATGGCTGTTATTTTCCATGATCAGATGCACAAAATCATGGATGCATATGTTGATGATATTCTAGTAAAATCCAAAGAAGAGGAAGATCACATCGAAGCTCTCAATCAAGTTTTCAAGCGGCTCATTCTTTACAAGCTAAGACTCAACCCACAAAAATGTGTTTTTGGAGTCGAATCTGGCAAGTTGCTAGGCTTCTTAGTCAGCAAGAAGGGGATAGAGATGGATCCCGCTAAGGCCAAGGCTATCATTGGCATGCCGCCTCCGACTAATCTCAAAGAATTGCGTAGCCTTCAGGGACGCATGCAGTCAATTCGGTAATTTATATCCAATTTGGCCATGAGATGTGAGCCTTTCAATCATTTGCTCAGAAAAGGAGTGAGGTTCGAATGGGGACCTGAGTGTCAGCAGTCGTTCGAACACATCAAGAAGTATCTTCTTAATCCGCCCGTTCTAAAACCACCAGAATTGGGAAAGCCCCTATTGCTATATATTTCAGTTAATCAAGTTGCTTGCGGCGGATTCTTGGCACAATACGAAGAAGGCAGTTTGATAGAACATGCCATTTACTATGTGAGCAAGACCTTTATTGATTATGAGAAAAAATACTCTCAGATAGAGAAGACATGCCTAGCTTTGGTATGGATGTGTCAGAAATTGAGACATTATCTATTGGCGTCTGAAGTCAAGATTCTATCTAAATTAAATCCTCTCAAGTACATTCTTGAACAACCATTTCTCAGCGGACGAATCGCCAAATGGCAAGTCCTATTAATGCAATACGACTTGGAATATGTCTCTCAGCAATCTATCAAAGGCCAAGCAATTGCAGACCAATTAGCAGATTTTCCTCTAGCAGAGGATGTTAAAACTGAGGATGATTTCCCTGACGAGCGGATCTGCAATATTTAACAATCCCCAATTTGGAATTTATTCTTCGACGGTTCCAAGAATATGGCAGGCATAAGAATCAGAATTCTGCTAATTACACCAGAGAAGGAGATGATTCCCTTTTCTCTTAAACTGGATTTTCAGTGCACTCATAATATGGCCGAGTATGAAGCTTTGATACAAGGTCTGAAAATTCTACAGGACTTTAATGTTAAAAGAGTGCATGCTTATGGTGATTCTTTGTTAATTGTCAATCAAGTTCTGGCCGAATGGCAAGTGAAAGATCAGAAATTACTTCCTTACCAGAAGATTGTCTCAGCTCTTGCCAACAAATTCGAAGAATTCCAACTTTTTCATATCAAGAGAGATTTCAATCAAGTTGCAGACAGTTTAGCTAATCTGGGATCCATCATGTCTTTCCGGAGTGGAGAATCTTGTCGCTCATTTGAAATTGGCAGACTTGATCAACCCGCTTTCGTCCCAATAGAGCAGATAAACCAGGCTGAGCAGAAGAAGAAGCCTTGGTATCATGATATCAAGAATTTCATTAAAACTGGCGAATTTCCTCCAGAATTATCAAAGAGAGAGCAGCAAGCAATTCAACGCATGTCTGCTCGATATTTTATTCTTGCCGACGTCCTTTATCGTCGTGGATTCAGTTCTGAGTATTCCAGATGTTTGGACGAAGAAGAAGCCAAAGAAGTTGTGCAAGAAGCACATGAAGGCATTTGCGGTGGTCATGGTGGCTATCAGACTCTCGTCAAACAAATCATCCGAGCAGGATATTATTGGAGAACTATGCAACAAGATTGCTTTCGTTTTGTGAAGAAGTGCGTTCAATGTCAGATGCATGCACCTTCCATTCATGCGCCAGCGACATACTTGCAATCTGTCGTCTCGCCATGGCCATTTTCCATGTGGGCTTTCGATGTTGTAGGCCCCATCACTCCTTCAGCCTCCAATGGTCATAAATATTTTCTGGCCGCAACAGAATATTTTACTAAATGGGTAGAAGCAGTCACTCTACGCACAGTAGAAGGTCGACACGTGGTTTCTTTCATCCATAAGAATATCCTTTGCCGTTTCGGTATACCGCATGATATTGTGTTGGATAATGGCAGTCATTTCAAGAATGAGAGAATGAGGACATTCTGCTCAAAGTTCAAAATTCATCATCATTTTTCTGCTCCTTATTATCCTCAAGGGAATGGTCAGGCAGAGGCCACCAACAAGATTCTGATTCGAATCCTGGAGCGAACTTTAGAAACGGGCTGTGACTGGCATGAAAAGATTCATGATGCATTATGGGCATACAGAACCACCATTCGAACTCCAACGAATGCTACTCCGTCAGAACTTGTCTACGGAACTGAAGTAGTACTGCCTCTACATGTTCAGAAACCTGCTCTGAAATTTGCATCACTTCTAGAATTACCTCTTGATCAGTATCAGCAACAGCGGCTGGTACAACTTGATTTGCTCGATGAAAGAAGGCTCAGAGCAGCAGAGCATGCTCAATCCTACCGCCAGAGGATAGCCCGACAATATGCAAAATCTGTCATTGAGAGAAAATTTTGGGTCAATGATCTAGTGCTCAGATCAACAACTTATCTCAGGCACCGCCTGGGTGGCAAATGGGCACCAAATTGGGAAGGTCCTTATGTTGTCAAAGAGGCACTACCTCGCAATTCATATCGGCTAATCAATGCTGATGGAATAGAATTACCAGATCCCATCAATGTTCGACATTTGAAAAAATTCTATACTTGAACAATTTCCTATTCTTTGTAATTCTTCCAAATTTTCTTCAATAATGATCAAAATTCTTTTTCCCAGTTACACTGGGGCATTTTAAAATTTTGTTTTTATCTACAAATATCTTGTATGCAGGCAGGATAAATAAATCTCTCATTTCACGCACTTGTGCATTCATGTGCATCGATTTGCATTCAATCGCATTAATAACGATCTGGTCAATATTGAGATTTCAACTATCAATCCCATCACAATTCCTAACGATTCAAGATTGAAAGACAATCACCAGAACTAAACCAAAATCCAGTATCCAAACTGGTACATTTTTAAACCGGTATGCATATCGGTGTCCTTTCAAAATCGAGCACTCGTGTTAGTGTTCCACTGAATGGTCATGTCAGTCGACCTCTTGAGTTCAGTCTTCATGCTGATCACTCATCCAATTTCCAAAATTCCAAATTTCTAATTTCCAATTTCCAAATATCAATTTCCAAATTCAAAAATTCCAAATTTCTAATTTCCAATTTCCAAATATCAATTTCCAAATTCCAAAAATTCCAAATTTCTAATTTCCAATTTCCAAATATCAATTTCCAAATTCCAAAATTCCAAATTTCTAATTTCCAATTTCCAATTATCAATTTCCAAATTTCCAATTTCCAATTTCCAATTTCCAATTTCCAATTTCCAATTTCCAATTTCCAATTTCCAATTTCCAATTTCCAATTTCCAATTTCCAATTTCCAATTTCCAATTTTCAATTTCCAATTTCAAATATCAAATTTCAAAATTCCAATTTCCAAATTTCGACCTTTTGGTCACCTAATACCCAATTCCAAAAAAAATTCTCTTGCGAGAGGCCCTTTGTATAGGGAGAGTTCGAGGGAGCTCGCTCTTTTCGCATGCTATCCAATTCGTTCACTTAGCCCCTTTTCAGGGAGAGTTTGAAGGGACTCGTGTCTTTGTGAACCGTTTGCAAAACAAAATTCCAAATTTCACACAAGAAACCCTTTTTATAGGGAGAGACTCGACGGAGACTTGCTTTCCTTGTGGCCCCATAATTTCAGACTAGGCCATTTCATCATGAAGGACCCTCTTTTCAGGGAGAGTGTGATGAACTTGTTCTTTCATGACCAATCTACCAACCTCACAAATTTCGTCCCCCTTTCCATAAGAGAAGCCTAATGTTAGGAAGTTTTGACGAAAGCTTAATTTCTCTTCGAAAGTTCATTTTGCAAACACCTCCTCTTCAGGGAAGAGAGGAGTAATTCCCAATTCCAATTTCTGAATCTTCTCCTTTGGGGAAAGGAGAAGAGAATTTTTGTCAGGGATGTGTTGCGTTGTGCTTCAAATGCTCGATTTCACAAAAGGATTTCAAGAAAATTTTGCTAATTTGTCGTTAAATATTTGTTGATTTCAAAAATCTTTATTGCACAAAATTATTACTTTAGAATACCTCCACTATTACTTCCGAAAGGACAATGCTTTCGCGAAAAAGGATTCAAAGTTCAAAATCTTTCTATTGGCCAAACAAAAGGATGAAGAATAAATCCGCGATATGGCCAGCAAAGAGAATTCAATGTTGTTGCCAAGCCATGAGTGATTGATATTGATCGCAGTCAATGGTACATTTTTAAAGACCATTCTTGAAAAATAAAGCAGTCGAAATATCCTGGGTGATACAGAAAAAAAAAAAATTCACTCAATCTCCATATCTCCTCAATCACCTAAGCTGCAATTAAATATCTGCAAAAGGGATCTCTCAATTGTCGTCAAGATGAAGGCGAATTAAGCGAGTCGACCCCGGGACCAAAGAAGATTTGGATCATCTCCAAGATGACGGAGTTTGTGACGGATCCTTCCAGGGAAAGTTCAGATCACCGTCGAGATAAAGGCGAGTGTGATGAGCCTACCGACAAACCCTAAAAGATATTTGATTCCAGCTATCATCAAGATATTCCCAACCAATGAGCCAATAACTATCAAGATAATCCCTGAGAGAAAAGAAGGATCGAAACATCTCTGAGATGAAGGAGTTTGTGACGTACCCTTCCCAAGAAAAAAGAGAGAAAAGTCAGAACATCTCCAAAATGAAGGATGATGTAATTCCCGAAAAATCCAAGAGAGCTCCAATCTGCTAAAAAGAGAGTGCAGAAAGATCATCATGAGAAAAGAATCCCAGGATATCAGACTTCCAAATCTATCAAGAATCTTCTTTAATTTTGTCAAATTCTTTTATCAATATTCTTTCACCAATAGCTCTCGCAATATCAAGAATACTTTCTTTTCCGTCCATATCAAGGGAATTGATAGCTTCCTTGAAAGAAAGTCAATCGAAAGCAATTTGAATTTGAATCTTGATTCTACGGAGTTAAGCTCAGTCGGAGGTAATACTTCAGGTAGAAAAGAGGGAATACTTTCAAAACAATGCGCATCACTTTCAATTATTTTGAATCAACAATAATTTTCAACATTTTGACAATATTTTCTAGCTATCCTGGCGTGAAGCGAGAGCTTGAGGTTCATCTTTGGCGCATCCTGACATCAGTTGTTATCCCTTTTAGGACTTGATAATGGGAGTTTTCAAGATTCCTTCCCTTCTTTGGTATAATCTGAGCTCACGGGCTCTCAGATTCACACACTTCACTGTGTCCCCACTGTCCCACCATAGACAGTCCAATTTCGGCTTGAGGTTAAGCCACCAATTTCAGCAAAAGGCAATTTCAAAAGTTAATTAGTCTCAGCAATGAGGCGCCCAAAATCAATCCCTTTTCAAACTTTAGGGACCCCAATTTCCTTCCTTTTGCAAAACCCCTATCGGATTCATTGTGCGGAAATCCGAAGGTTCCATCACGGTCTCTTCTTTCGAGGATTCCGTCCATTTTTTACCCAATCAGGATAAGGGTATAAACCTGAGCCTCCTTTGATAAGGTATTCCATTTTTTGTGCCCAATCAGGTTAAGGGTATAAACCTGGGCCTCCTTTGATGAGGTATTTCATTTTTTTGCCCAATCAGGTTAAGGGTATAAACCTGGGCCTCCTTTGATGAGGTATTTCATTTTCCACCCAATCAGGTTAAGGGTATAAACCTGGGCCTCCTTTGATGAGGTATTCCATTTTCCGCCCAATCAGGTTAAGGGTATAAACCTGGGCCTCCTTTGATGAGGTATTCCATTCTCTGCCCAATCAGGTCAAGGGTACAAACCTGAGCCTCACGTGGTGAGGTATTTCATTTCCCAATCAGGTTAAAGGTTAAGCCTGAGCTTTGTTCCATACGAGGTATTTTCCGTCCCATCCAGGTTAAGGGCAAAACCTGAATCTCATTTCTTTTTGAAATAAAAATTTCTCCTTATTCCCCATTTCATATCTACCATCATCATTTGAATAAATTCTTTCATACCGAGTCAGACCCATCTAACTGGGGCATTTTTATGGTTCAAATTTGGTATGTTTTCTTTGCCACTAAGCTCGGCTCACAACCGGCTTAGTAGCAAAGAGGGGCATCTGTAAACACCCAAAATTTTCACCCTCATCTAGTGTTTGTCCATTTCATAGGTCATCACAGATTATTGCATATCATTGCATGTATTCTGCATTTCATTTCATCACATCTCATTGCATTGCATAGCATTTCATGTCATTACATCTCATTTTTGAGATCCAGCACTCCTATTTCAAAACATTCAATCCAGATTTGAATTTTAAAGCTTTATTTCAAAATCAATTTCAAAACCTGGGTTTTTATTCAATACTCTGTCATTTTCTAACCCCAGGACTTTATATTTCAAAATATTTTCTCAAGGAAACAATCTGGATTCATTTCAAATTCAAATTTTAATCGATTTCAATTCACAGATGAGACCCATTGAGGTGGTGTCGCTTCTGAATTCCTCTATTCATCAAATTTCTCAAATTTTCGAAAAGTTTCAGTCCGATCAGGACTCTGTCTCAGAGTCCTAATCCAGTCAGGAGTCTGTTTTTAAGGTTGTTTTACTTCCATTTTCAGTCTTTTTCGATTATTTTAAAAGTTTAGGTCATTTTACAGAGTCCGGTTAGTTCAGGACTCTATTTTAGAGTTCGGTCGAGTTAGGAGTCTAACCCTGACTGTGTTTTCTGACTTATTTCATCATTTCTTGATAAAATCTTTTGAAAATTCTTTCATTTGGCTTTTAAAATCTAAAATCTCAGAGTCCTAAGAGTTCAGGACTCTAACCCGGAGTTCCAGTTCGCTTGAGACCCTATTTTCAAAGATCTTGAATTTCAAATGTCGATTTTAACCCTTTGTCAAAGCCATTTTCAGTGTTTATTTCAAAATTTTCAAAATTAGATGTGGGCCCACTCAGTTGGTGCCACATCTAGAGGAGTTTTAACCCAGTTGGAACTCTATGCCATTTCAAAACTTTTAATTTCAAGTTTGCTTTTGAAAATCTTTTGAAAATTCTCTTAATTTTAAGTTTTAAAATCATTTTTTGACAAAATCAAGTAGGGCCCACTCGGGGTGGCGCCACATTTGAGAAAGTCAGGGTTAGCTTAGGCTTAGTCAGTGTCTTGGTTAGTTTTAGAAGTTTAGAAGAGTCAAAATCTATTTTGAAAACTCATTTTTAAAGTTGGTTTTTAAATTGTTGTTTTTAAAAGTTTTAGTTAAAACTTTAAAAACCAAATGTGAGAAAATGCCAAGTGGCACCACATTTGGGGATTTTCTAGGTTTAGCTAGGGGCTAATTAGGACTTAATTAGGATAATCTAGGCTAGGGTTAGTTAGGTAAACTCACACCAAAATCGCCCCCTTAGAGAGTCCAAGATTTTCAAAAGTGTTAAAATTTAAACCTAATTTTTTTCATTATAAATAGATGCATAAGGGGGGTCGATTTTTCCATCTCTCTCCTATTGGATTCTTGGAGCTTATCTCTCCTCTTCAGCCCTTCCTCCATTGCAGCAACCTCAAGGTAATTATTTTCTTTAATTTTTAGTTTTTATTTAATATTTTTCATTGTTTTAAGCATGATTTAGCCATTGGCACCATCACCTTCATGGATTAAACCATGGATTCAACCTCAAGAATCAGCAAGAACGATCCAAGAAGGTGATCTAACCCTGTTTTGGATGATTTACAGAGATTTTAATCCATTAGAATTGATTTTAATATGATTCTTTACATTATTAACCAATAAAATATAAGATTTACCCCTTTTAATGGGTTAAATCTATGTTTTAAAAGTGATATCAAATTCCAGCCATTGATTCCCTGTTTTTATTTTATTTTCATGGTTTATTCATGTTTGTTTTACGTTCTATAGCATAGAAATAATTTTTATTTACTGTTTTATGGTTTATTTTATTGATTTACATTAGTTAATGCATGGTTTGTCAAGTTTCTTAAATTTCTGTGTGTTTTAGGTTTAGAACAGTAAAGATAATGTTATTTCGGATTGAAGTTCTCATTTTTTATTTCTAATTTTTTTATATGTGATGCATGCATGAGTTATTGAGTTACTGTAGAAAAATCAGAGGTTTTGGATCTCAGGAACCCTGTCAAAAAAATCAGACATCAAATCGGGTTTTTAAAGCTTTAAAATCGTGGTTAAAATCCAGAAGGTAACTTTCTGTTATGATATTTCTCTTATCTTATATCCGATTTTAGATCTGTAAAGTGCTATGGATTCACATTGAGTAGATCTGTCTTCTGTGAAATTTTCGGATTTTTTGATTACTGTTTAGTATTTTTACCCTTTCAGAGAATCTGTTTTTAAATTTAAAACTCGTTAGGGTTTACCAAAACCCTAATCAGACTTGTGTTAGTCATAAATCCCAAACCAAAGATCCGATTTTAGATCTGTAAAAAGTGAGTATTGTTATTTTTCTATCTACTGTTCACCACTAAAAGTTTAGATATTTTTGTTTAGGTTTGCTATTTATGTTTGTATTTTCAATCTG
Source organism: Nuphar pumila (assembly GCF_984573655.1). Taxonomy (NCBI): domain Eukaryota; kingdom Viridiplantae; phylum Streptophyta; class Magnoliopsida; order Nymphaeales; family Nymphaeaceae; genus Nuphar; species Nuphar pumila. Next base: position 57,940,616 of record NC_143257.1, on the reverse strand, counting down.
AAGTAGCCGTTTTAATCCCTGTTAAAAGTGATATATTTTAGCTCAGATTGCCGGAAATGTTCCTCCCTAACCGAAGATGCGTTTTCTGATCTGTAAATTGGGAAATCTCTGTTTTTCTTCTTAGTTAGTCTCTATAAAATTTCATAAATTTTCATGGAGATTTGACCCCTGGTTCAATTCTTGTACTGAGACTGGTTGGTGAATTAGGTCAAAATAGCATATTTTAGGGTTTAATGCAATTTTCGGATTAATTTAATGTCAAAAAATTATTTTTATAATTTCAATTCGACATTGGGGTTATAACAAGTGCAGGTAGCAATTTTTATGGATTTTGGAATCCATTTGATGGCTGAATTAAGCAAATTGCAAAACCGGGTTCCTGAAAGATCCAAAAACACTGCAAAAATCACAAAATTTGTGATATTATTGGATTTTCGTGCATAAACATATGGTTTTAGGGTTTTATTATGTTCATAAGCATCTTAGGATACTTTAGGTTTAAGTTTGTAGTTATTTGATTTCATTTAGGTCATAAAACCCAAATTTTTACCAAAAATCTATTTCTAAAAACCCTGATTTCAAGACCATAGTCTTGCTATCGGGGGCAATTTGGTCATTTGACCTAAATTTCGAAATCCCTAACCCTAATTTTATATTTTTAATCATGTCATAGCATATTTGGTTTGAGTTTATTCCATTCAAATTTAAAAACTTGCATTTTATCAAAATATCTTTCTGAAAACCCTAATTTCAAGGCCATAGTCTTATTATTAGGGGTATTTTGGTCATTTTGACCCCAATTTCGAAATTTCATATCTTATCTTCCTTATTAATTCCATTTTATTTCATACTTTATCACTTTTGATTTAAGGGAATCAAGGAAAAGGCTTATATCTAGCAAAATCTAGTAATTTCTAGATATTACTGGATAAATCTAGAAAAGCCAACATATTTTCATTAACCAAGTTTTCTAGTTTTGCAGGTACATTGAAGACTTTATTTTTCATGTATTTAAATTTCAATAGTGATGTAATTTAACTTTGGAATAAGAATTTATATTGCATTGCATATAGTTTATTTTTATAATTTTAATGTGTGATGGATGATGATTCATGCATATTTTTACAAATTCACCATGGTCTACACGAATGGCACATGCACTAGCTTCTATGAAGTTTATAAACTTGGTGAAATGTGTATTTATGGCCATAGTCAGAATACGAATGATACTTAGATTTATAATCTTCACATTAGCCACATTCAGCCTACACTCTTAGGCTAATTTTAAAATGCACTGCATTTCTCAAAAAAATACAAAAAGTATTTCTCAACTCCTCAAATCCATATTCATTCATTTCATGCATTTGCCAATTCCAATTCAAATTTCAATTCAGAGAAATCAGTTTTCTCAAATTTTTCTAAGTCTTATTCAAAAATCGATTTTTTCAAAATATTGATTTCCCAATGATATTTCAAGTATTTCCCAAGTTCCAAATTTAATTTTTCTAAGTTATATTTTCAATTTCAAAGTTTGAATTCAAAGAAATCAAGTTTTTCAAAGTTATTTCATATTTCTCAAAATCGATTTTCATAAAACCTCTAGATTCTTCAAAAACCGATTTTTACTTTTCTCAGAAGTACATTTCAAATCCCAATTCACGATTTTCCATGTGATATCTATTCTAAGTGTTTCAGTTATTCAAAGCAAACATCATGTTTTCAAATATGCATTTTCAGAAAATTCATAGCACATGCCTGATTCTATGTGCATTTAGAAATTAGAATATTATTTAGACAAGTTGAATAGAGCAAAGCAGTAGATTGATCCTTGGTTCGATTACCCCTGTTAAAGGTGGTAGGAACGGTCGAACCTCGTACCGACAGGCGAGTCCCATTCTTTGGAATTATCCCGCATTTTAAAAACGGAGGCGAGTTATTTTCAAAAATCTATTTCAAAGGTCAGTTTGATTCGCAAAAAGTTAAAAAATTTTGCGATGATAACAGGACCAGGTCAGGCAGGCTCAGGCTAAGTCAAGCAAGCTCAGACCAAGTGGGCTAGGTAGGGGAGGTTCTAGAGAGAGAAAGAGGAGGAGAGAGAGAGGGGTTGGCGATTTTCTAAAGGAGGGGGAGTCCTCTATTTATAGGAGAGGTTGCTTAGGGGCTAAGTAACCCCATTTACCCAAATGCCTCTGCCTTTTCTGAGAATTCCTTCCATGGAAGGTGCTGAAACATGTTGGAAGGCTCTGGAAGGTCCTGGAAGGTTTTGGAACATTCTAGAATATTCTAGAATGTTTTTTTGAGAAATATTTTTGTGGGTCCCACCAATATTTTTGTGGGTCACGCAAAAATTTCGGGTTTTCGGTGATTTTTTTTCGAAAAATTTTGAGTACGCCATTCTCTTCGCATTGACGTAACTAAGAAAGTTGGTTGGAGGAAATTCTTTGATTTTGTTCAGGTAGGAAGTTATGGCTTCCAGAGTGTTTGAGTATATATTCGTGAATCGACGAATATCCTAAGTATAACTGGCTCGCAGGAATTGATTCGTTTCGCATTCTGAGAAAAATGCTATTTTGATCAGTAAATGCCTCATGAATTTTATTCAGATATTTTCTGAAAAATTGTGGGTCTTACAAGAAATGGAAGAAATGTGTGAAGAAAAAGAGAAATAACAAAGAAAAACACAATAATATCAAGCAAAAACACCAAGAAACGAGTGTGACGGCTGGGAAGGAAATGGCTGGAGCAAGAATCAACAAATGGGGAGCAAATCCCTAGGCAAAGACGCCTAGGGTTTTCAGAAAAGACGTTTTTATATTTTGGCTCAAGTTTCCAAAATTTCAAAAGAGGTTTAAAATAAAAATTATTGCTCTACGCCTCTTTTGGAAGGGGTTTTCTGAAAACTTTTTCTAAATGGGTTTTGGATCACATGTGAGATGGATTATGATGTTTTAAGAACTGATCCAAGGCCCAAGATGATCTATTCAGGTCGAATCTTGATCTGAATTACCTTGAAATTTGTGCCCAAGCACTAAAATTGCAATATCTCACTCAATTTAACTCCGATTTACTTGAAATTTGAACCAAGACTCCATTATGTCAAAATACATCCAATCATGGGTTCTAAACCTTAAAATCACCTAAAAATGCATGAATATAATAATAAAATTATGTGCATTTTATGCATCATCAAATACCCCCATGCTTGAATGTTTGTTAGTCCCTTAACAAACAACTAACTGGGTTATGAACTTGGAAAAATAGACAACTATACACTAAACAATTAAAATCCTAACTCACTTTCGTAGGAATCATGGTTGCATTTAGCTCATGCAATAAGCCCTTTAAACCCCTGGGTTACCCCAGTAGACGAGTAAGGTCTCATGAGGGTTTGCAGAGATGCTACCCACAAACATCAATGTCATGCAAGAATGATTTTTTCAGAAATATTAGGCAATTAAGAAATCAGTTTCAGCACATATTTCATGTAATGCACACTCTCATAACAAGTTTAGAATTCTTATGCCACCAAAGAAAAAACCTTTTTCTTTCACTTTTCTAAACCTGTAATTATTCATGATTTTCCTCAGAAAGTCAAGTATTATCATGTTATTATTCATTTATCCTCACTTGTATATTTTCTACACAGCATTTCACAATTATTCCTAAGCAATGAATTTTTTTTCTTATTAAGCTCATTCCTTTTTTTTTCTTTTGATTTTCAATTTTTCCCCATTTTTCAATTCCTCTCACTTGAGCATTCTTCTCACTTGAGCACTATTTCAAATATCTAGTTTCGTGACCCGTGTAGCGAGCTTTGGGTGTGTGACTCCCCCGCCAGACGACCTTAGGGCACCAGATATAGAGTATCCCTTAGACTTAATTGCTTGAGTCACTAGACCTTCCATTTTAATAGTTTACGTATAGTCTTCGTCTCATCATGTGCAATGTCTCTATCTCTTAGGCTTTCTATGAAGTTCATGTAACAAGCTTTCGAATCAGTGACTCCCAAACCAGACGGCTTTAGGGCACCAGGTGTAGAACAGTCTTCAGACTCTACTTACTCAAACCAAATAGGCCACATATATCGACTAGACAAGAAGATGATCTCCTTCGTTATCCTTTTCGTCAAGAGTCCTCAAACACTTCAACTTGTGTCTGAGCTCAACTACTGGGAATCACGAAGACATCAACAACTAAATGTAGCTCTTTTCTTTTAAGCTCATATTTCTAAACATCTTTCAATTGCTTAGTTTTCCACAAACATATTGTGCATACTTATACTAAAGTAATTCAAAACATTATAACATTCAAATACTATCTTTTCTTTGAATAGTTTCATAAATAACTACTCTATTTGGATCAGATCAGATTTTTTTTTACATGGGGCTTAAAAAATTCTAAATTGTTAGATTATGCAAAAAACAATCATATATGCTACAAACTTGTTCTTAATGACCTAATTTTATGAGTTTTTAGCTACCTGACATAAAAAAAAATTAGTGTGCATCTAAACCAAGACCCCATGCTTGAATGACACTGTCCCTAGTGGCATACAAAATATGTAAACATGCAATGCAAATGCACACTAAAGATCAATAAACTAAATACGGGAGAAAGGATAGATACAACCTAATATATGTCGGGCTTCTGAAGTTGATGATTTACTTGACTTTGGACTACCACTATGCATATTGATGTCTATTTTTATAATCGTTGTAATTTTGAAAAGATTTTTATATGTAAAACATGTGAAAACCAGACATTAAATAATAAAAACCGGTTCTCACTAGTGAATGAGACCGGGTCGAACTCAGGGAACGAGAATATTTCGTATTCAAGCACACAAATCTAGACTATCCTTTATTGCCGAATTATAAAATGTAAAATGTACGAGAAAAGTAAAAACAACTAACTATTACAACAAATAAATACCCTTTGCAGAGGGCGTAAAATGTGATATTTACAAACCCAAAATCAAATTCCTAATATCTAAAATAAAAGTAAAAAGTCTTCTATTCTTGTGCTTCTGTGTCATGTATGCTCTGCAGCTCCACTCCTGTGTTATCCTGCATAAATCAAACGAACACAAGCAGTACAAGAGATAGAAATAGAAGTTATACTAAACTAGCTAAATGCTAATTACGAAAGCAATTATGCAAGAAATCTAAATAACAATTTCTAATGAAAATAGATTCTAATTAAATCTGAGTCACTAATTACTAACATGAAAGATTGTAAAGTAGTATTACTGATCACCCAATTAACAATGCTAATTATTTCAAATAAACTACATACCTAATAGTGAAACAATAATTAAATCTAATATCAAAATACTGAAATCATCTAATTACAAAGATGCTAATTAAATCTAAATACTAAGTAACTAAATCATCTAATTATAATGCAACTCACCACTAACTAATTGCTGAGCTAATATCTAACAGCTTACTTAACTAATAACATTACATCAAGTTCAGTGTTACACAAGTTTGACTAAACTGTTACGCATGTTCAGTGGGCAATGCATCAATTTCAGATAGACATTCAACAACCTTAAAATCCTATAGAGCTTCAGCAATTCAATCTCTTGTATTAGGCAACTCAACACTCAATCGATCAGTAAATTTGACATTCAGCAACTGTGTCGCAAATCATTCAGTAAATTTAATCATCCAATATGATCCATAGAGCAGAATTGCATCAAACCATTAATACCACTCTTTGTATTCAAATATCAATAGAAAATCGCAGCAAAAATCAAATATAGCCTTCAAACGGCTGTCAGAGAACACTCCTCTCGCCTGAAATCAATGAAAATACGATGCTCAAGGCTCATTGCTTTTATCAGAAATCAGTAGATCACTGATTCAAAAATCAGTGGCTCTCATCATTCACATCGAATTCAGACCTCCGATTGAATATTTTTCCAAAAATAAGCGCTGAAACTTCAAATAACAAAAGACATCCACTGGAAATTTCAAACAGCCGTCAGAGTTGCCGGAACTGAGAAATCTAAAGACTCAGACAAAAAAATTCAAACATTTGATCGATATTTGATAGAATCAAATTGTCCCTTGATAAAATTTCAACAATCAGTCACTGAAAACAATAATAAAGTCAGAGCTATTCACGAGTTCGATCATTGATCGGAAACAATAAACCGTGAACTGAATTTCACGGTGGTTCAAAAATGAAAATGTCTATTTCACCTCTTTGCGTGCAATGAATCAGAAGATTCCAATCGGCTGGACTTGATCCAGCTCTCTGATTTATGCCAGAAACTGAGTTTGAATTATTTTGAACACAATAGTAGTTGGATTCTCAGTTCAAATGATACAAAGCATCGCCGGAAAACTCATACCGGCTGAGATTCAGTCATCGAAAGTCAGATAATCAATCAGATGATTGATTAAAGAATATCCAGCTCAATTCAATCAGATCAGAACCTTATGGGATTCTGATAAATTGAAATCAATCTACATATCTGATAGATGCTGAAAATCATGTTTAAATTCTACAAAAAATACTCACCGAAAATCTAAACAGCTTCACGATCAATGATTTCCGATAGAAATTCAGTTTTCCAATCAATTAAAATCAGAGACTAATCACTGATGCTCCATCGATCAACAAATAAAAAATCACTCACTCTAAGTTTAAACAAATCAAAACAGGAATCAATGGGCCGTAATCAATCCAGACATCATCTGATCAAAAACTTCACACGCAGATATTCAATCGATTACATTTGAATATTCAATTGCCAAAAATCGATTAATGATCGATCAGATGATCGATTATCCTTTTCAATCAGATGATCTTGATTATGCTTGATGATATAAAATGATCTATCAGATTTCAAAATATTATCCTGCTAATGTTGATGCTGTTGCAAAAAGAACCGAAGTGATGCCACTAATCTGAAGTTGTTGTAACTAATTAAACTAATGTAATGAAAACTAAGTAAAGTACAGGAAATAAGATGTGATGCATAGATCTAAATGGAAAATTAACAAATCATTACACTACTTGAGATCAAAAGAGAGAAAGAATGATAGGCAAAGAAGAAGAAGAACTCACCATAACTGGAGGGGTTAAAAGAGAAGTTGGAATCCTCTCTCTTGCTTCAGCCGTTGTCGGAATTCTCCACCAGAAAGAGGATGAGAAAAAGAGGGGAAAATAGGGAGAAGGAGAAGAAGTTGCAAGAAGAGGTGGAGAGGAAGGGGAGAAGAGAGGGCTTGGGCAAGAAAGAGAAGACAAGCTTCTCTCCCCCCTACGTAGCCTATTTATAAATTTGAAGTTTTGTCCATAAGTCCATCTTCTTTTTAAAATTACATTTCAAAACCTCTCTTCCAAAAGTTATTTACAAAACAACTCAAAATGACTATGTTTTAGAAATTGTAAAACTAAGTCTATTTTAACTCTAATTTTTTTATGATTTTCAAAAACTAAACTACTACAATTATGTCAAAAACTAAAATATGCATTAAAATGTAAAATAAGACTATTTTTCATGCATTTTCTATTCTTATATTATTTTAACACATTTACTCTAAACTAACATAAAATTATGTTTTTAAATCATTTTCTCATGAAATAATGCATATTTTTATATGAAATATCCCTAAAATATATGCATGATCAAATACCCCCATGCTTATATTTTGCTAGTCCTCGAGCAAACTAGACAAATGCATAAAATGAAAACTATCATCTAACTCACTTTCGTAGGAATCACGATTGCATTTAGCTCATGCAACAAGCCCTTTCAACCCCTGGGTTACCCCAGTGGACGAGTAAGGTCTCGTGAGGGTTTGTAGTGATGCTGCCCACAAACATCTCTGTCATGTATGCATAATATTACACATCCTCATAAGCAGTAGTTAATTAAAAACTTTATTTTCACAAATATTTCCTGTTATTTCAAAATCACAATATAATTAGAGTCTTTTATATACCACCACAGAAAAAGAATTTCTTTCACTTTTCTAAATATCACAATTATTTATGTTTTATTCTTAGAAAATCCAATAAAAACAAGTTATTATTTACTTATCCTCACTCATATGTTTTTTGCATAGATTTTCTCAATCACACTTCTAAGCACTGAACTTTTCTTTCTTTTTAAGCTCTTTTCTTGATTTTTCATTTTTCACGTTTTTTTTTCTTTTTCTTTTTTTCGCATTCATTCTTCTCTTATAGCTTGCGTGTGGTCTGCTTTTATGCCTTGTGCGATGTCAATATCTTCTATACTTTTTTAATGCATACCAAAAGATATCAACTAAGACATAAAAGTGACTTCCTTCATTCACCTTTGCAACGTGAGAGCCAAACACTTCAACTTGTATCTGTTCTCAGCTACTTAGGATCACAAAGTTTTCCACTCTCCTTTTTGAAATGGAATCCAAAAGTTTCAACTTGCATCTAAGTCCCAACTAATAAGGATTGCGGAATTATCCAAAGAACCTAACGCATGCTTCTTTTTGCACTTTTGAGCTCATTTTTTTTTGCTTTTGTTCATTTGCTTAGTTTTTCAAAAATAGAACTGTGCATATTCATATTTGTGATTCAAAATAAATTCTAACATGTATCTATCATCATTTCTTTGAAATCCGCATAAACAACCATAATTTTTAGATCCATGTCAGAAAAATTTTTCATAGGGCTTAAAAATCCTCTAAAAACATTAGATTTGAAATAACATTCATATAAGTTCAAACTCTTTCTTTAAAAACCTACTTTTCATGAGAGATGTGTAAACATGTGCAAGAACGTAAACAGAAATATCAAGATGTGCAAACTACACCCTCCCCCATGCTTGAATGACACTGTCTCAGTGACACTCCCCCATGCTTATATGAAACTACGTGAATGCACATGAGAGAAAATAAATGAGAGAAAAGAGTAGAATGACCTGACATGAATTAAAAATGCACGTTCTTATGAACGTAAGAAATGCAATGTATACATGACATGACATGAAAAACTCATGAATAAAACAAAAAAGGAAAAACAAAATAAAATCTATAAATTCTAAGCAAATCTATTAATATACAAGATATGGGTTGCCTCCGATAAAGCGCTAAGTTTGACGTCTCCAGCCAGACGGATCCCTGGAAAAAACTTCATCGTCCATGAGATCAATGGATATGAAGTATCGCTCAATCAGGCTCTATGAAGAAAAGAGTGTCATATGTGACACTATGCACTGTGTTTCCATCCCTTCTACCTCTAAATGTGATATCATGACTCTCTCGACATAAAAAACGGAGATTAGTCTCATCTGAGAGACTAGTCAAGAAATGAGAGTCTAGGACCGACCGACTATCAATGAATGCAACTTCAGACAAGTGGTGAATATGATCTGGCTTGATTTGGTCAAGCACCTTCTGCATATGTACCTCTTGCTTACTAAAAGCAATCGGTGATCCTAAAGGCTGAGAAAATGGGGCTTTATGAATATGTGAAGAATGTAACAACTGAGGTCCTTGCCCCTTCTGCTAAGGTATAATGGAAATCGACTCATCAGTAGAAATGATATGGGGCTCATGCGTCGATTCCTGAATGGGATGATACGCCTTCCCGCTCTGAAGGGATATAACAGATTTGACTTGCACATGATGTGAAGCAGTGGGTTGCAAGTCAAATGACATGGGCTCCTCTCCCTTGGATGTGACAACAGACTGACTATGAAGGTTCCCCTGGTCTACTCAATGTCTGAGCTAACTGTCCAATTTGAGTCTCTAGCTTGGCTATTGACTGCGTATGGGAGCAAAGAGTGGCCTTGATATCAGAAAATGCCTCTAACATCTTTTCCTGAAATGATGAACTTGGAATGGGCTCCTGAAGAGAAGGTAGACTATGCTAGGGATGAACCTGTGGAAATATGGGATGCAAGTAACCTTGTGAAGGGTTACTCTGTCTATACTGTGTCTGGGAGGGCTGATGGGATGAGGGTATGGACTAGTTTCGCCAACCTGGGTTATATGATGGTGTAAATGAATCAGGCATGGGTCTAGCGAAACCTTGGGCAGCATTCACCTGCTCCTGAACAAATTCAGGATATAGCGACGCTGCCATACAATCCGAAACACAATGTGCAGAGCTAGCACATAGCTCGCACACTCTTCTTATTGGACTTCTCAAAGAATTGGCTAGGAGTTGATCTAATTTCCTAGACAACAGGTCGACCTTGGTACACAAATCTAACTCGGACCCTACTTCGGAAATCCCTACTTTCCTATGACCACTAGACAAAGGTGTAGTCCTATCGAGCCGTGAAGACAAAGCATGATGCATCGTATTTTCACTCAAGGTCTCAAATAGAGACCACACTTCATCCTCACTTTTGAGCATAAAAGTGCCCCCACAAGATGAATCAACCATTTGACGGTGCTTCTCAGTAAGCCTGTCATAGAAATATTGCACCAGTTGCCAACGAGGCACCTGGTGATGGAGGCACTTGCGGAGAAGATCTTTCAATCTCTCCCAAGACTCGTGAAACTATTCTCTCTCAATTTGAGAAAAACTGGTTATAGCTTTACGAAACTGATTTGTTTTACCAATTGGGAAGTACTTTTTGAAGAATTCGCGCCGCATTCCTTCCCAAGTGGTAATCTGAACCGTCTCAAGAGCTTTTAGCCAGTGCTTGGCTTTATCCTTGAGAGAGAACGAAAATAAAGTTAACCTCATAGCATCATCTCCAAAGTTATTGATTCGCACTGTTGAGCAAATCTCGAGGAATTCATCGAGATGACGATATGGGTCTTCATTGCTAAGGCCATAAAACGAAGGTAGCATTTGAATCACACTGGCCTTAATCTCAAAATGACTCGCACCTACATCAGGTCTCGTGATGCAGAAGGCGGGAGTATACGTATTTGGTATGAAGTACTCCCTCAAAGGATGGATCAAATGATGATCGTCAACCATTGCGTACACCTTGGAGTAGACCGGTGTAGCACATGTCCTAACTTTGGGTTTTCTACCTAACTAACGCACTAAGAGGTCAAACCACGCAAACCACAAAGCGAGTAAAACAACAAAAACTAAACAAACACCACGCAGTTGCACATAACAGAGATTATGCAAATAAAATATGAAATCTTTGTGTACGGTACCAATCATACACAGTTACCTCTAAGGGAATCCTAGTAGGTGGGTTATGCAGAAAAGTAAGCTCGTCTCTACAATATGCACATACGTGGTTCTACTCCTAAATGCAAACAAACACTAGGCAATAAAGTGAATACTAGTATTTCGCCGTTCCCCGAAAACGGCGCCAAAAATTTGATGTCTATTTTTATAATTGTTGTAATTTTGAAAAGTTTTTTATATGTAAAACATGTGAAAACCAGACATCAAATAATAAAAACCGGTTCTCACTAGTGAATGAGACCGGGTCGAACTCAGGGAACGAGAATATTTTGTATTCAAGCACACAAATCTAGACTATTCTTTATTGCCGAATTATAAAATGTAAAATGTACGAGAAAAGTAAAAACAACTAACTATTACAACAAATGAATACCCTTTGCAGAGGGCGTAAAATGCGATATTTACAAACCCAAAATTAAATTCCTAATATCTAAAATAAAAGTAAAAAGTCTTCTATTCTTGTGCTTCTGTGTCATGTATGCTCTGCAGCTCCACTCCTGTGCTATCATGCATAAATCAAACGAACACAAGCAGTACAAGAGATAGAAATAGAAGCTATACTAAACTAGCTAAATGCTAATTACAAAAACAATTATGCAAGAAATCTAAATAACAATTTCTAATGAAAATAGATTCTAATTAAATCTGAGTCACTAATTACTAACATGAAAGATTGTAAAGTAGTATTACTGATCACCCAATTAACAATGCTAATTATTTCAAATGAACTACGTACCTAATAATGAAACAGTAATTAAATCTAATATCAAAATACTAAAATCATCTAATTACAAAGATGCTAAATAAATCTAACTACTAAGTAACTAAATCATCCAATTTTAATACAACTCACCACTAACTAATTGCTAAGCTAATATCTAACAGCTTACTTAACTAACAACATTACATCAAGTTCAGTGTTATACAAGTTTGACTAAACAGTTACGCAAGTTCAGTGGGCAATGCATCAATTTTAGACAGACATTCAGCAACCTTGAAATCCTATAGAGCTTCAACAATTCAATCTCTTGTATTAGGAAACTCAACACTCAATTGATCAGTAAATTTGACATTCAGTAACTATGTCGCAAATCATTTAGTAAATTTAATCATCCAATATGATCCATAGAGCAGAATTGCATCAAACCATTAATACAACTCTTTGTATTCAAATATCAATAGAAAATTGCAGCAAAAATCAAATATAGCCTTCAAACGGCTGTCAGAGAACACTCCCCTTGCTTGAAATCAATGAAAATACGATGCTCAAGGCTCATTGCTTTTATCAGAAATCAGTAGATCACTGATTCAAAAATCAGTGGCTCTCATCATTCACATCGAATTTAGACATCCGATTGAATATTTTTCCAACAATAAGCGTTGGAATTTCAAATAACAAAAGACATCCACTGGAAACTTCAAACAACCGTCGGAGTTGCCAGAACTCAGAAATCTAAACACTCAGGCAAAAAAATTCAAACATTTGATCGATATTTAATAGAATAAAATTGTCCCTTCATAAAATTTCAACAATCAGTCACTGAAAACAGTACTAAAGTCAGCGCTATTCACGAGTTCGATCATTGATCGGAAACAATAAACTGTGAACTGAATTTCACGGTGGTTCAAAAATGAAAATGTCTATTTCACCTCTTTGCGTGCAGTGAATCAGAAGATTCCAATCGGCTGGACTTGATCCAGCTCTCTGATTGATGCTAGAAACTAAGTTTGAATTATTTTGAACACAATAGTAGCTGGATTCTCAGTTCAAATGATACAGAGCATCGCCGAAAAATTCATACCGGTTGAGATTCAGTCATCGAAAGTCAGATAATCAATCGGATGATTGATTAAAGAATATCCAGCTCAATTCAATTAGATCAGAACCTTATGGGATTTTGATAAATTGAAATCAATCTACATATCTGATAGATGCTGAAAATCATGTTTAAATTCTACAAAAAATACTCATCGAAAATCTAAATAGCATCACGATCAACAATTTCTGATAGAAATTCAGTTTTCTGATCAATTAAATTCAGAGACTAATCACTGATGCTCTATCGATCAACAAATATAAAAATCACTCACTCTAAGTTTAAACAAATCAAAACAAGAATCAATGGGCCGTAATCAATCCAGACATCATCTGATCAAAAACTTCACACGCAGATATTCAATTGCCAGCAATCGATTAATGATTGATCAGATGATCGATTATCCTTTTCAATCAGATGATATTGATTATGCTTGATGATATAAAATGATCTATCAGATTTCAAAATATTATCCTGCTAATGTTGATGTTGTTGCTAAAAGAACCGAAGTGATGCCACTAATTTGAAGCTGCTATAACTAATTAAACTAATGTAATGAAAACTAAGTAAACTATAGGAAATAAGATGTGATGCATAGATCTAAATGGAAAATTAACAAATCATTACACTACTTGAGATCAAAAGAGAGAAAGAATGATAGGCAAAGAAGAAGAAGAAGATAAGAAGAAGAAGAACTCACCATAACTGGAGGGGTTAGAAGAGAGGTTGGAATCCTCTCTCTTGCTTCAGCCGTTGTCGGAATTCTCCACCAGATAGAGGGGGATCTCTCAATTGTCGTCAAGATGAATGCGAATTAAGCGAGTAGACCCCCGAGGCCAAAGAAGATTTGAAACATCTCCAAGATGACGGAGTTTGTGACGGATCCTTCCAGGGAAAGTTCAGATCACCGTCGAGATGAAGGCGAGTGTGATGAGCCTACCGACAAACCTTAAAAGATATTTGATTTCTGCTATCACCTAAAGACCTTTTGAGCCAATATCACGTATAATCTCTGAGAAAATGAAGGATCAGAGCATCTCCAAGATGAAGGAGTTTGTGACGTACCCTTCCCTGAAAAGAGAGAAAAGTCAGGACATCTCCAAAATGAAGGATGATGTAAAAGCCCAAGAAAGCCCCATGACTCAAAAGAGTGCAAAAGATCATCATGGGAAGATGCCCAGGATATCAAACGGCCAAAACTGCAAAGAATCTTCTTTATCTATGTAAAATTCTTCTATCAACATCTTCTCATTTAATTACTTTTATGAAGCTAAGAATATTTCCTCTCCTTTCATATCAAGGAAATTGATAGCATCCTTTAAGAAAACCAACAACAAAATTTGACTTTGATCCTGGATTCTATAGAGTTAACCTAGTTGGGGGTAATACTCTAGGTGGAAGAGGGAACATCTTTCGAAAGTGCTTACCTTCAATTACCTTGAAACAACTATAAATTTTATCATTTTGGCAAAAAATTTCAGCTTTCCTGATAAAGAAATAAGAACTTGACATCTGTTTTGATACATCTTGATGTTGCCTTCTCCGTCTTTCGCTTTGTCGAGAGACTCGCCTTCTCCTTTCTAAAAGGATCGCCTTTCTCATCTTTCGCTTTGATCAAAAGATTCGCCTTCTCCTTTCTAAAAGGATCACTTTCCCCGTCTTTCGCTTTGTCGAGAGACTCGCCTTCTCCTTGATAAAAGGATTGCCTTCTCCGTCTTTCACTTTGTCGAGAGATTCGCCTTCTCCTTGATAAAAGGATTGCCTTCCTCGTCTTTTGCTTTGTCGAAAGACTCGCCTTCTCCTTGATAAAAGGATTGCCTTCCTCGTCTTTCGCTTTGTCGAAAGACTCGCCTTCTCCTTGATAAAAGGGTTGCATTCTTTGTCTTTCGCTTTGTCGAGAGACTCGCCTTCTCCTTGATAAAAGGATTGCCTTATTCATCTTTTGCCTTGATCAAAAGATTTGCCTTCTCCTTGCCAAAAGGATCGCCTTTTTCATATTTCACATTTTGCCTTCTCCTTACCAAAAGGATCGCTTTCTTCATATTTCACATTTTGCCTTCTCCTTACCAAAAGGATTGCCTTCTTCATATTTCACATCTTACCTTCTCCTTGCTAAAATAATTGCCATCTTCATATTTTACCTTCTCCTTGCTAAAATAATTGTGATCTTCATACCTTCATTTTTTACCTTCTTCTTGCTAAAAGGATTGCCATCTTCATCACCATCTTCTCGCTTTCACCTTCTCCTATCCAAAGGATTTGCCCTCTTCCATCTTTCGCCTTGTCAAGAGATTCGTCTCCTTGATAAGAGGTTTGCCTTATTCATCTTTTACCCCATCAAAAGATTTGCCTCCTGTTACCTTATTCATCGTTCATTTTGTCTCACATCTCCTCATTTTTCCATCTCTCACATTCCCAGAAGAGTTGCCTCATTCAACTGAAGTATCTCTCCTGTCCCATCTAGTTGAAATATCTCTTCCTGTCCCATCACAGTTTCTTCACCCGAGAAATCCGTATGGTTGTTCCCACTCAGGTTAAGGGTCAAAACCTGTACTTCCTTCGAGAGGTCATTAAATTCAAAGGCTGATTTAGTCTCAACAATGAGACGTCCAAGTTCATCCCTTTTTCAAAGCTTTAGGGAACCCCATTTTCTTCCTCCTTTCGCAATCCCCTTTCGGATTTGTTCGTCCAAACTCCGAAGGTCCCATCATGGTCTCTTCACTCGAGGATCCTATATGGTTGTCCCCTTCAGGTTAAGGGTTAAGCCTGAACCTCGCCCATCGAAGTATCTTCCTTTTTCAGGTTTTGGTTAAACCTGAGTCTCGTTCCAACGAGTTTCTCTCGTTTCGACGAGGTGTTTCCTTCCAAGTCCCATCATGGTTCTTCCCATCGAAGAATCCATGCTTTGTATATCCATCTAGTATAGGATCCTACTCGAGCTTCATCTCATGAGACATTTGTCAAAAATGTCCCATCAAGGTCATCATATATTCCTTTCCCCATTCAAGTTATTTTGAGATACGTTTGTCCCATCCAGGTTAAGGGCTAAAAACCTGAGTCATTCTAAAAAGCTGATCTTGTCTCACCCATGAGACTTGATCAAAATTCTTATCTTTCATCATTTCGGGATCTTCACCCAAAGTCCCATCACGATTTCTTCATTTCTATCTATTCAGTCATATCATTTTCGAGGATTTCGTCTCCCCCAAGCCATTTAGGACAAGGCCTTAAGCCTGACAAGCCATAATTCTTCCACACCCAGTTCAGATCTGCTAACTGGGGCATTCTTCAAAATTTGGAGTGTTATCTTTGCCACTAAGCTCGGCTTCTTACCGGCTTAGTAGCAAAGAGGGGCATTTCTGAACACCCCAAATTTTTCAAAAATCTATAAATATTCCCTTTTTGCCCTTTATCTTCATTTTTTAGGTAATTGAGTCACTTTTAAATCTAAATTCCATTTTATTTTTCAAATTTTTCTGAAATTAAAATTCATTTCATATATTTGACGTAATTTCGGATCCGGATCCATTATTCATATCCAAATCTGAGTCTCATTGTCCAACTTTTAAATTAAAATTACAGAAAATATCAAAAATAGTTTTTTAAATAGCTCGGACAATCCATCCGACATCCATTTGGATCCATCGCGTTATATTCCTCGATCTGAGGTGTAAAACTCAAACATTTTTCTCAAAACTTGGGTCCAAACCCATTTTTTTGAAGAAATTTCCCCAAGATAACCCTGATTTTTCATAAAAATCCTTCTCTTGTAAATATCTTGAAATTTTGTAAAATCAGTTTAAATTCATAAGTTTTTAGAGTTTTGTTTTCAAAAAATACAAAAAAAATGTAGAAAATTCAATAAAAGAACAAAAAAATAAGAAAATCGAAAAAGAAAATAATAGAAAGACTCCAAAAATTCAGAAAAAAAAATATGTAATTAAAAACTCTTTTTGAAAACTGCTTTGCTAAAAACCTCTCTTAAAACCCCCTTTTGAAAATCAAAAACCACTATTTTAAAAAAGCTCTTGAAGGAAGCCTCTCTTGGGAATTTGGAAAAATTCTGCAGCGGCCATCCCCCGCGCACTCCTCCCTCTCATTTCTACCCTCCATCTTCAACAACTTCTTCTTCTCTCAACCTTCCATCTTCAACCAATCTCTTCCTGAACCCTCCTCATTCTCTTTAAAAGAACCTCTCCATCCTCTTCTTCAGCATCCGTTATCACCCCCGCACCCCTCTTTCACGATGGTTTTTCCCATTCTTCGACTTCTTTGATCCGCTCTCTCCATCTCCATAGTTTTTGTAAGATAACTGAAGCAGCTCATCAGAAAAACCAAGGAGATCTCCTTTCTCAAGTGAGTCATGGTAAGTATTCTTTCTTCCCTAACCTCTGTTTTCTTCTTTGCTTTTCCTATTTCTGCCCCATTAACGCACTATGAATGATGGTGAGTTGCTCATAGCAACTTCAATGCACTCTTGTGCAAAAGCAAATGGAATATTCATTCCAACATCTCCCTTTCATATTTGGCTTTCGATCAAATATCGGTTTATACCCGATTTTCTCATTTTCCTTTAAATTACCTGATTTCTCACTGGTGTTTTTTTTATATATACTTAATTTGATCCCCAATTCATGCCGAATTCATGTTTTTACCTTTGATTACCTTTTCTTAGCACGATTTTCAGGTTATGACTGATGATCGTTCTGTATGTTAATTCCTCCTACTTTTTACTATTTTTTTTTCTTTTTTTTTTGTTCCCAATTTCCTGTTCGGCTCATCCTTTTTCAGTCGGGTCCTAATCCCTTGGGCTCCTACTGATCTACTGTCCGTGTCCATCGATGGACAATCGATCGAGCACCAGATCCTTGAACTTCTTAGTTTCGGATAGTGATTATTCTGTTGAAATACAACGATGGACATTACCTCGATCTGCTACGAACAAGTCATGGTGCGAATATGAATTTTAAGTTCCAAAATGCTGGATGACTCAGTCACGGTAGAGATAACGATGATTTTGCCCTCAGTAGCATTAATTCAATATAGCCAAACTGGATAACATAGCAGCCTGTGGTTCATTCAAACTATTTCAGGTTTGAAGTTGAGGAGGTATTAGAGATCTGCGATCCCTACGATCATCCCTGTGTCAAAACACCTTGCTTTCCATCCTCATTATCCATTGCACAGTACCACTGCAATCTTCATTTGTTCTTTAGTTGGGGAATCCGGTTAATGACACTTTGTTAAGAGGCATTCCGATATACAGTTAAACGATAGGCTGAGCACCTATCGAAAATCCAGAGATCCAAGCTCTGAATGTTTCGTATCAATGCGATCTGCAGCATAAGGGTGATTCCTTTTTTTTTTTTACATTACTCATTATCATTTGATTAACATTTCTAAAGGTGTTTCTGCAGGTCTAAATGATATATATATACATAATATGTATATATATATATATATATATATATATATATATATATATGTATAATAAAAACTTTAGAAGTAGACTTGAACTCTCAATTGATAAGGCTCGTCAGATAGAATCAACAGAGGTCAGGGGTTTCATGGTTGTTAAAATGTCTGTCATGAACGAGAAGCAAACCTATGCTCTCAGGGGTAACAAATCCAAGGCATATTCATAGAAGTCATCACTTTAAGGGTAATCATGTTGTTTCTCACATTTTTTATTATTATATTTCATGCATAGCTGACCAGAATCAGTTGCTGTAGGAATTTGATGAATTGATCTGAAGCTACAATAGAGTGTGTCACATTGGAGGTATGTTTCTATACCATGTAGAATTGTATTATGCCATATCAAATCACGAATTGGAAAACTAGACTTCTGATTCTCTGGAAAATGTAAGGTTGATTTAAAATCGGGCGTTCGATTTTACCTCATGAGGTATTATAGTTTCTTGATATTTGATCCCCTTTCATTATGTTTTATGCTTTTATGTTGCATCGCATCATAGCTTCAGATCTCCACTTCACTCCCTAGCTGTCAATATCTTCCCTACATGGCCCTAACAGTAACATACCATTAACTGCATATTTGTTTCCTGCATATACATAGCCCAGTATACATTGGATTACAGGATATGCATTGCTTAAAAGGTGATGGATACCGAATTTTTTTCTTTGTCGATGAGCTTCCATCTGATTTTAAGTTGCTTTAAAGATTATTTCTGTAAGGCAATCCCTCCTTTGTTAATAACATATCTTATCATTGCATTTGTGGCCATCGGTTTCCTGTACCAGTATCAAGTACTGTTTAAATTTTTCAAAAGTTTGTAAACATTCCCCTTTTGCCCTTTATCTTCATTTTTGGGTAATTGAGTTAGCTTTAAATCTAAATTCCATTTTATTTCTCAAGTTTTATTGAAATTAAATTCATTTTATATATCTGACTCAATTTCAGATCCGGATCCAGATAAAAGATCCAAATCTGAGCTTTGTTATCCAATTTTAAATCAAATTCTCAAAATTACCAAAATAACCTTTTAAAAGGCTCAGACAATTCGTCCGGTATCCTTTTGGATCCATCATGTTGTATTTCTCGATTCGAGTTTCAAAACTCGAACATTTTCTCAAAAACTTGGATCCAAACCCATTTTCTGAAGAAATTCTCGCAAAATAGCCTTGAAAACCTTCTTTTGTAAATATTTTCCAAAAATACAAAAAAAAAAAAAATCTTTGATTTTAGGATCCTATTCTAAAAGTACAATATATATATATATAGAAAATGTCAAAAAAACAAAAAAAATAATATATATATATATATATATATATATATAATGATAAAAGTGAAATAAATATAATAGGAAAGAAACCAAAATTAGTTTTTTTTGAAAAACCTCTTTTGAAACCATTCTTTTGTAAAAACTCTTTTTGAAAAGACCACCATTTTAATTTTTTTTTAATAGGGAACCTCCTTTGAGTAAAAAAAAAAAATCTTTTCACAAAAAAATTTAGGATTACGAGATACTCTTCCTTTGCTTTTTCGCAGACCCCCCTTTCTTCCTCTTTCAGCCGCTCTCGTCAAAACCCTCTCTGAAACCTCCTCCATCCATCCCCCAACCGATCAACCTCGCTTCTCTTTCCATCGTTGATGTCCAACGACCTAGATCCCTCCAGAAGCTCGATCCCCCTCTTTAAAAAAGGGATGAAGGAGAAGGGCTAGGGATCCGTTATCACCCCTTCATTGCTTCTTTGTCGCTCCTTCTTCCTCTTCTTCTTCTAATCTCCTTTTCCCCTTTCGGTGGGCTGAAGGAAAAGGTTGTTGGCAACCTCCGGAAATCCAGTGGAAGCACGCACCCTAAAGGAACCGCGTTTCACCCCCGCACCCCTTTCCTTCCCTCCTCCTCTCCTTCATTTTTCCTTCCCTTTCTCTGTTTCTCATCTGCATCAATGGAAGGAACTCAATCGGCTCCACCATTCCTCAATTAAATCTCAGCAAAGAAGGCACGGTCTGATCCCCCATTTGCCTTCTCCTTCTTCAAAGATTTGAAGTTCCACAACAGCAAACAAAGATGTGTCATCCTTCCTTCCGAACTCCAGCATACCCGTAGAGGACTGAAGGTGTCATTCTTCCTTCGAAATTCCAGGAAATAGGTGAGGGCCCTCCCATCTCTTCCCTTTTCCTTCTTAAATTTTGCTCCCTTATTTTATTTGTTCATCAGAGGCAACCCTGTATCATTGATCTGCCTATCGTAGCTTCAACGATACACATATTGCTACAGTAATTTTGCTCCGAAAAGCTTATGGCATTTGAAGCTACAGCAAATCATATATGTATTATTTTCTGGTTGACTTTTTTTATTTTGTTTGTTTAAATTTTGGTTAATTTTCTGTCTAAATTTTGTATATATTGTCCAAAGGCCTTTGATCATCGGGTTATAGTTTTTTTTGTTTTTTTTTTGTTTTTTTTTTTTTATATATATTCTCCTGTTGTTTGATTTCCAATACTTTATTGGAATCCATTTCTTTTGTTTCTGAGATTTTATTCATCATCAACCGCATTTGCATGGATTACTATAATGGTTTCGATTTCAATGATCTTGAAGTCTGCCATTTATATGAAATGAATATCTGATTCACTGTGAATCAGACTTAAAGTTGATCTCACGGTGAAGCGTCGGTTCATTGAAAAACTCTTCATATCCCCTTTTTGACGTTGGTAATTTTCCTTTGCTATAATAGTCATCGAGTGATCTGTATCGATCATCACTCTTATTGTATTACATTCGGTGTTCTGATTAACATCCCTTTACCGTCCATGATTGCTAAAGGAAGGCTACGTCAAGTACCAACAGGCTTAGTCATTCCTATAAATACCAGATTACCCCAGCAGTGATCGGTCGAGGGATCAATTAAATCTACCTAGAAGTCCTGATCTTCAATTTCGCCATGAAATTTTGTGTTCCATTGGGAGACGATCTATGAATCGTTGGCTTTATCGTGAAGTTGTTATATGTTCATACCAAGGTAGGGAAGTTGGATTTGGGTTTGTTGACAATCCACCATTAAAATGAATGCTAAGTGCAAAGCCGGTTCATTCCATCTGAGTTAGGAGTTCACGTCGGATTACCTATAACCTCTAATTTGCAGGTGGTCTTTGATGTTCATTTCACAGACATCTTTCGCATAACCTGTTTATTACATACTGTCATCACATTATGGCATAGTTCCACTTGATCCCACGCATGTCATTGCATTTGCATCTTTGATCGCATTTCTCTGGTTCATAATAGTTCTTTCATTCCCATTTTCATATATATATTCTTTTGCTCATTGCTACAGATGGTTCAGCATTTATCGTTTGCTCATTGCTTGTCATGTTATTATCTCTGGTTTATGGAGTTCCACTATGTTTTATGCTTACCATGACCATCTTGGATCCGATGAGGACGATATCATTCGTTGAAGATTCAACAGAGTACTGTTATTACTGAGAAACTAATAACTATTGTTGAATTTTGTAACATCTATCTTTGTGTTAAGCCATGGAAAGAGGGGGAGGAAATGCAAGAATCACTCAGCACCATGTGTTATCAAGCTTGATTCCTCATGCATATGGTCTCAGTTTGCAATATCATCATTAGCCTTTTCTTCTTAAAGATGCCTGATTATTTTTCTAACATCCTGGAACTTTGATGTAGGGTGGTTTACGGTCCTGTGTATGTGACAAAGGCACGCCTCCCCCTGGTACAGTACATTATGTGTTTCATAATTTTTGTAATTTTTTTTTTACATGCATAAATATTGTGTTTATTTGATGTTCATTTTAATACATTCAATTGATCTTGTTCCCCTTGAGTCCTCTGCAGTTTGAGACTGGGTTCAACAATCTTTTGCAAATTAGTGGTACATATCCTAGAACATTAATATTATGTTAAGACAAATAAAGCGTATGGTCATTTGATATTTAAGCATGCTAATTGATAACAAGGAATGAAAGAGGTGTTGCTCATTGAATGTTTCAAGCAACCTACAGTAGCACAAGTTTGTCTTATGGGCAAGCTGGACAAGGCATGTTTTTCTTCTGTAGGTAGAATGATGAGAACTGTGATGGGGGATTATTACAGAGCTAAGGTAGTAATTTCCAAGATGAGCTTGGTAATATTTTGGCCTTCCAACCCAGACATTGTTATTAGGGATGGACTTCCTAGAAATTCTTGGTATTTACCAGTACACGTTGTAGCCTTTCTTAACCTATATTGTACATCCTAAAATTTCCAGCTGTATATATCCTGTTCTGTTTGTATGTCATCATATCCCTGTGCACAGCAGGTGCATAAAGATATCTACCTATGCGTTTGCACAACCATCACCTCATTATTGCTATACCCTCCAGCTTTTGCCTGCACTCACAGCAATGTAGGGCATGGCTATGATCTCTCCAAACCCACAGCAATGCACTGTTGTGTCCTTTTTGCACATGCAGCAGTGCAAAATACCGCTGCATCTTTCTTGCCTTCACAGCAGTACAAGGCGCTGCCATGCTTCCTGTTGCACCCACAACAAGTGCAAAAACACAGTTGTGACTCATTTGAACCTCCCACTTACATAACCCCCACTTGCCACAACCTGACATTTCTACTCTGCTGCATGCTTCACTCACTTTTGATTTCCTGTATCTATGTATTTCATCCCTTGTTGTAAATATAAATGAGGTGTCCACCTTTGTTGATGCCATCGGCTGTCCTCACGTATAGGTTTCCATTGGCTTGAGAAGTCATTGTCTCATTAGCTATACTTATATACATATGTATATATATATATATATATATATAATGGAAAATTTTGTATCGGTGTTCTCATTAGAACTTTATCTCTAAGATCATGTCTTCATCCTTTTTCTACGTGTAGTATCTTACTAATCAAGTGTTTTTGGCAGGGAATATGTGGAGAATTTCATTATTTGGAATTGTATTTTCAATTTTGTAATAAGTTTAGGTCTTAATGAGAGTTTACAACTTTTAGATAGAATGAATGAGCATTGTAAATATTATAAATTGTTTATTTTCATGCTTTTTGCCTTTATTTCTCAAATTCTCACAAATGGCAACACGAACGGCACGTGCACCATTTCGTAAGAGGTAATTAATCCTAAGTTGATGATTTACGTCAATGGCCATAGTCAGGATGTAAACAAGACTTAGGATTTTTATCTTTTACGAAATAACACTGGATTCACACTGGATCCGTTTTCAAAATTCATCATATTTTCCTTAAATATTTTCTCCTTTTATCAAAATTTAACTTAAAATTAACTCAAAATATATATCAATGGCCATAGTCAGGTATATTTAGAGTTCATTTCATTTTGAATTCTATAAAAGCACCAAATGTATTTCATTCTTCTCTTGAATTTAAATATAGATTATTATATAATACATTCAATGACCATAGTCAAGGATGTATTATATCTTCAATCTTATTTTAATTCATTTAAAGAATGGAATAGCTTTTCAAAATCCAATTTCAAAAATTTAAATTCATTCATCATTTAGGATAGAATTGCATCATATTTTTAAAATTCTTTTTTCATAAATCCAAGTGATTCTTCCCTTCATTTCTCAGATCAAATCCTATTCATAAATTCAAATTCAACTCTATTTCTCAAAAGGATTCAAGAATTCAATTTCAAGGTCCCATTTGACTTTGAAACTTCAAAATCAGCTTATATCCAAAATTCAAATTCTAAATTCAAAGTCCAAATTGACTTTGAAATTCCCTTGTATATCCAGAATTCCAAATCTAAATGAAATTTCAAAGTTTAAATTAACTTTGAAACTTCTGATTCATCTTCAAATTCAAAACCAAGTTTACTTTTAAAGTTCAAAATCAAAGTTTGAGATTGATTATGAATCTCAAAAGCTTGACCCCTCCCGAATTTTAAATTCAATCTGGGTTTTCAAAACCCAAATCCATTTTCAAAAGTCTCATTTGGACTTTCAAAAACCCAAAATCTATTCTAGGATCTAGAATCCAAATTTCACCTTGGATCTCAGACTTCAGATCCAAATCCATTTTAAGGTCCAGAATTCCACCACACTTTGGATCTCAGACTTCAGATCCAATTCCAATTTAAGATCCAGAATTCAATACTACTTTTGGATCCCTTCTTTAGATCCAAATCCACTTAGGATCTAGAACCCAATTCTACTTTGGATCTCAGATTTCAGATCCAATTTCATCTTAGGGTCCAGAGTCCAACTCTACATTGGATCTCAGACTTCAGATCCAAATCCATCTTAGGATCCATAATCCAATTTTACATCGGATCTCAGATCCCAGATCTTAAATCCATTTTAAAATCCAATTCCATTTCAAAATCTAGATTTGAAATCCAAGTCCATTTCTAGATCTCATTTGAATTCCCTAAATCCATTTTCATTTAAATACCATTTGACTTTCTTAGATCCATTCTAAGATTCAAATTCAATATCACTTCAAAATTTCATCTTCTTCTCCTAAATCCATGATTAAATTCAAAGTCCATTTCTGACTTTGAAACTTCATTTCCCTTTCATTTCAAAAGCTTTAAATCATTCTTTCTCAAAATCAAAGATTTATTCTTCCAACTCTGATTTACTTCAAAAACTTAGAACTTCTCTGATCTATCTCAAGTTCTAAGTTAGATTCAATCATTTCTTCACTCCTTTACCAAGTTCATCTTAGAATACCTGGAAATTTCCAAATCAATTTTCAAAAGAGCATACATCCTTGCATTTCACAAGCATGATTCTTTGTGCATTTAGATCTTTAGGATAAATTCTTAGATGATATTTAGGCAAAGCAAAAGGCATAGATTCGATCTTTGGTTCGATTACCCCTGGTAAAGGCGCCAGGAACGGTCAAACCTCGTACCGACGAGCGAATCCCGTCTCTCCAATTTCCCGCAATGATTTTCAAAACGGAGGTAAGTTAAATTTCTAAATATTTTTCAAATCAAGGTCAAGTGAGACCGCGTAAAAGAGTTCCTCTTCTCTCTTTCTTTCTTTTATCTTCTCTCTCTCTCTCTCTCTCTTTTTTCTTTTATTTTTCCCTCTTCAAAAAGGAGGAAAATAGAAGTTAGAAAAGGGAAAGAGAAGGAAAAGAGGGAAACCACAAGAGAGGAAAAATTTTGCGATGATCACAGTTTTGGCGACCGTGATGGGACACATCTCCGTCCGGTCGAATTTATGCCTTTTACTTTGCTTTGATATTATCTAAGTCTTTATTCTACATATGTCAGCTTCATTTCCATGCAAACCTTAGGAGCCTAGACTCTATCCTAAAGTTGACATCATTGCATATAGGATTTAAGTATCATTTGGTAGGACCATATTGAGGAGATTATTCCATGCTCACATTAGATCTAGGTTTGAAATACAACTCTCCTCAATTTTAGGGATTAAATGCAAAACAAGTACGCAAGTGTATGCTTCTCTTCATTTTTGTAATACCCAAAATTTTTAATGATTTATAAATTCTGAAGAAAATTCAAGTTTTAATTTTTATTTATTCTGAATGTGAATTATAGTTAAAACCCTTATTTTTATGGTTAGTATTGTTCAAAGTAAAGATCTGAATATATATTTAAAATCCTGATAAAATTTTGTTGAGGCTTGTTCAAAAATCAGAATTCAGGGACATTCTAGTCATTAATCAAATTGTCAAAGGGTAGCTTAGTAATTTGCCAATTCAGTGGCATTTTTCGGTAAAAGACCCAACTATATAAGGTCAAAATAGTAATCTTTCTTTTAGGATATTTTCAGGGAATTAATAAAATTGTCAGGGACGAAAATGGTAATTTACCATTTTCAATGGCAGGCTATGTAATTTATTGAACTACAGAAGGACACTCAAGTAATTCTAAATCTCCTATGGCATTTCTGAAAGATGGAATTGAGCCAAGGTTAACTTGGGTATTAAAAAGTAGCAAATTGAATAAAATATATTAATTTATAATATTTTAATCTCAGACCATGGTTTTAGAAAAACCACTGGCCCAAAACCATGGACAGGCCATGGTTTTCCAAAACCATGGGAGGACAAGTGTCACTCCTCAGTGAGGAGGTGACACTAAGCCTCTCTCTCTCTTTGACACTTGTCAGAAGAATGACAAGTGTCATTCAAAAATTAATTTTTTAATTACTTTGGTGACAAATGTCACCAAAGTGGGCCCCACAAGGGGGGGGCGACCTCCCTTCTATCTCCTATAAATACCCCTCACCCCCTCTCTCTCTACTCAAGTTCAAAACCCTCCCTTCTCTCTCTAAGCTCTCTCTCCTACTTTCTCTCTCTACCTTTGATTTTCTCTCTCTAACTTTTAAACCAAAACCTCCGTAGAATCTCAGATTTTTTCTGAGAAACCTCTTCTAGCCCTTTTCCTCTTTCTTTTAGCAAAGTCCGTTCTTCTGCAAGAAGCTCCGTCAGATCAGAAACAGCCTCAGAAGCACTACCTGCAGGAGTTCTGCTAAACTTAGCAGAAAAGTCAGATTTGGATAGCGGAAGCGCTGCTCAAATCAACTAAACAAGGTTAGTATTCAAGAACCATCTTCTGAATTCAAATTCTCCTTCTAAACCCCAATTCTACTTTGTGTGGATTTAAATTTTGACAATTTTGTCAAAATTTAATCCAACCCAGCCTCTACGCAAGGGAAGTTCTGTTCAAATTTTTCTAAATATTTTTAAGTATTCCAAACTACTTTAGCAGTAGTTCTGGCAAAATTTTATAAAAGACTTTTGAAAAAATTAAGTTTTTATAGCAGGAGTTCTGTCAAAATGATTTAAAGATTTTTGAAAAAAGTAGAATTAGTATAGCAGTAATTCTGACCAAATTTTTAAATAATTTCTAAAGATTAATTATTTTAATCAGAATTTTGGCAAAAGCTTTTCAGATAGTTTAGAAATTTTTAGTAGAAGATATATCAAAATTTTTATAATTATTTCAGAAAAAAATTGATTTTTATAAAAGAAATTTTGTTAAAATTTTTCAAAAATCCTTTTAAATATTTAAATCAAAATTTTTGAAAAACCTTTATAAAAATATTTGTGATGCAAAGTCATGTTCGAATTCTTACAACTCGAATTCAAGTTCAAACCTTTTTTCGAACATTTGAGTTATTACAAAGGAAACTCTGTGAAAATTCTTATAAAAGTTTTAAAGTCAATTACAAATAAATTTTTTTAGATTTTTAATAATTTCTTCAAAAGATACTTCTTTAAATCATAGGGCAAATACTACTCAAAATTTGATATAAAAATATTAACTAATATAATGAATTCTATCAGATTAAATCAAAGCACAAGCGCTTTATCCTATCGAAATCCAAGTAAGTTATTCTATCAAAATCTTATAATTTTATATTAGACATGCTTTTGATTCATGTTTTTGATTCATGCATGATTATCTAAATTTGATTTATGATCAAATGCATATTTCAATATCTGCATATTTCAATTTCAAATCTTATGATTTTAAATCGAATACTATGGTTAAGACATTGATGATATTGATAAATAGAAGAATTTTGTATAGCATGTTGATTTTTGAAAGATTTTATTGCTGCATGAGTCATGTCTACACAAACTTAATTCTCGCCTTCACAGGCGAATGCTCGTTATGATAGAGCAAAATTCTGGATGGGCTGGATACATATGAACCGTGTTTATTTGAAAGGAATGATTTGGCTATTGAGCCTAGTTTTTGAAAAGATGAAAAGTCCTATAAAAGAATCCTTCAAGCCCATCTAGGTTTAGCCTACCCTGGAAGGGGTAGTGGTACAACCAGGAGTGACATTGTGAAGATGATAATTGTTGGGAGCGATAGATTCCCTGGACCTCCTGTCACTCGGGTTGAGGAGGTCGAGACAACGGGTCTCAAGGCTGCCGCATGCCAGTGGATGCATCCAACTCTCCTTGTTTGCTCGCCATTGCTGAGAATCTTTTCGGTCGTTGACCGCTCGCATGGGAGCCCGTTTCACTCAGGTATCCGGGTAATCCACAATAGAATAATATACCCCCGGAATACTTAGTTTGAGATCGGAGTACTCTCCACCGTACCAGGAGGGCGTTAATATCGAAACAATGACCTCTTTCTTTCACAGAATTTGATATGAGATTATGCATTATTTTAAATTGTTTTTAATTGCCTTATTTTGCATAATTGTTCTTGAATAAATGCATTTTGATTTGTAAATTATTGAAATCATGCGTAATATTTGAATTGTATGGTTTTGATTAATGACTTACTTGGCTATCATAAGTCTAACCCTGTTTTATGGGGATTTCAGGTTCAAATATGGAATAGGAAATCTTACAATGGATGTTGGACAAGTGTGGCATCGAAGAATCCAGATTCCCAAGATCCTGAGATTAATTTAGGATTTATTTTAAATTTAATCCTAAATGTTTTCATTTTTGAACCTTGTGAAAAGACTATGTATATAATGTTGATATAAATTATTGTTGTTTTTGTTGTTAATTGAAATGTGACGTGCCTGAGGTTTAGGAAACCGAAAATCAAAAATTATTTCCGCTGTTTAAAAAAAAAAAAAAAAAAAATCTGCATTTTTAAAGGTTTTAAAACCCCGGGGCGTTACAGTTGGTATCAGAGCAGAGTTTCGGGAAATCTGGTTCGAGATCCACCTTTTTCATACATTACACTGTAAGTATGTACTTTAGATTTTTATTTTATTATTATTGTTAAATCATTATTCTTCTTATAGATGACTCCTCAAGATCTGGTCAATATCATTAAAGAACTTGTCAAGGATGTTCAAAAGCTAGAAGAATCACAGACAGTACAAAAACGGCTGGTGGATAATTTAGAAAATAAAGTTCTAAGTCTCACAAAAGAAAAAGAAAACTTAGAAAAATGTCATAGGTGTTTACAGACCCATTTATCACAACCTTGCCCACTGGAATTGGAAGAATGTTTATTTTGTGGAGAAGTTGGGCATATAGAAAAAGAATGCCAAGTGAAGACGGGTTGCATTAAAAGACAACAAGCTGCTGAAAACCTACCAGATCAACAATCCCGTGTGGATATTCTTGCTCCTCCTCCTCCAATGGAACCTATTGTCATTTCATCCGACTCAACCATAATACCTGCTCCTGCACCCACTTTAACTCCTTTGGACTTTGTATTTTCACTTCAACCTCCTGATCCTATATATACCCCAAGGGAACCTACGGATGACCTTAGCTTATATTTAGGAAATCCAGATAAACAAGTTTATAATATAGATCCAAATATTGCAGGGCCTTCTCATCCACCAGAGCGGATTTGAAACAAGAGGAATTATTTGGGAAAATTCCTCAAGCTTCCATAGGATATCTTTTGTTTACTTTTGTTAAATATGTAAATTCTTGTAAATATGGGTTTTGATGTATATATATGTTCATATGAATAAATGTTCTTTCTACTTTAATCTAAGTCTGATCATTATTTATCAAGGATGCCTCGTCAAACATCAAAGAAGCAACCCAAGGAGCAGAATGGTCAACAAGAATTCATTATGGAAACATTAAATAATTTGGCAGCTGTTATAAGAGATCAGAATCAGAATAGGGAAGACTCAACTACATCTTCAAAATCCTATCAAAACCATAATGAAGTATCTTATGAGAAGTTTCTCAAATTAGATCCACCTACATTTTCAGGAAAGATGGATCTAGAAGCTGCTGAGGTTTGGATCCGAGAAATAGAAAAGATTTTTCGTGTTCTGACCGTACCTGAAGATCGTAAGGTGAACTATGCAGCATACAGATTAAAAGGAGATGCAGAAAGATGGTGGGCATCCACCTTAGAAATTAAATTTAGCAATGGATCCGTTACTTGGGAGCAATTTGTTGAAGTTTTCTATGCTGCATATTTCCCCAAGCATGAAAGAAGCCGTAAAATGAGGGAATTCCTTGAATTACTACAAGGAGGACTCTCTTTATCTGAATACATTACTAAATTCAGAAATTTAGAGAAGTATTGCCCAAATGTCTATAATACGGAAGACGAGAGGGCAATGAAATTTACTAGAGGATTGAAACCAGTTCTACGAACCAAAGTCCTCACTAGTAGGCCAGAAACTTTAGACAAGGCGGTGGAAATAGCTACATTGATACAAGAAGATTGAGAAGAAATACAGAAGAATCAATCTGGCAGAACGGTTTCTCAATTCAGAGGCCAAAGGAGTTGGCCTAAAAGAAATTTTGAAGGAAGAAGGTTCATCCCTCCAGCAAAGAGGCCACGACAGCAGTTTCAAGTCAATCAACCACAATTACCAGCTACACAACTACCAGCTAGATCGTGTCAGAATTGCTATCGATCCCATCCAGGACAATCCTGCCCCCGAACAACTGGTGGTTGTTTATATTGTGGTAAGTCTGGCCATTTCATTAAAGACTGCTATAAAAAGGAAATGGATGAACATGCTCGAGGCCTTATTAGACCTCGCCCTCAGCAACAACCCCAGTATCCGTACCAGCAACAACAACAGCAGCAACAACAACAACAACAACGACCACAGAATAAAAAAGTACCAGGTCGCGTTTATACCGCTAATGTTGATCAACTACCTAAGGGTGACCTGATTCAAGGTACTTTATCTATAGCTGGACATGCTGCTTTTACTCTATTTGATTGTGGTTCAACTCATTCTTTTATTTCCAAGAAGTTTACTACTTTACTTAATATGCCTATCAAGTCTTTGAACTGTGCTCTGGAAGTGGTCAACCCAGTAGGATGTAAATCTTTTTGTGGATTATACTTGCCGAATCTAGAAGTATATATTGAGGGACAGAATTTACCTGCTGACCCAATTCTATTAGACATGTCAGATTTTGATATTATATTGGGTATGGATTGGCTACATCAACATCATGCAAGAATATTTTGTCAGGAAGGAAAAGTTACTTTTTCTCAACCAGGTATTCCTAAGGTAGAATTTAGATTATCCAATTCTACTCCTAAAAATCGAGTTATTTCTTCTTTAAAGGCCCAGAAATATTTGAGGAATGGATGTACAGCCTTTCTAGTCAGCATTACTCTTGTCAGACCAGCAGAAATTTCTCTTGAAAGTCTGGATATTGTTCATGAATTTTCAGATGTTTTTCCTGATGAATTACCAGGACTTCCTCCACATAGAGAGATAGAATTCGGTATTGAGTTAATGCCAGGAATTGCACCAATTTCTAAAGCTCCTTATAGGATGGCTCCAGCAGAACTCACAGAATTAAAAAAGCAATTATTGGAATTAATGGAGCTAGGATTTATTAGACCAAGTATGTCTCCCTGGGGTGCACCAGTATTATTTGTAAAGAAGAAAGATGGGTCATTAAGATTATGTATAGATTACAGACTTCTTAATCAAGTTACCATAAAGAATAAATATCCGTTGCCACAAATTGAAGATTTATTTGATCAATTACAGAAGGCTAAGGTATTTTCAAAGATTGATCTTAGATCTGGATATCATCAACTTAGAATCAAGGAAGAAGACATTTCTAAGACAGCCTTTCGGACAAGGTATGGACACTATGAATTCACTGTCATGCCTTTTGGACTTACAAATGCACCAGCAGCCTTTATGGATCTTATGAACCGTGTGTTCAGACCGTTTGTAGATACATTTGTGATTATTTTTATTGATGATATTTTAATTTATTCTGAAAATAAGGAACAACACCAGGAACATTTAAGGATTATTTTGGATACTTTAAGGAAAAATCAGTTATATGCCAAATTTTCTAAGTGCGAATTTTGGCTGGAAAAAGTTATGTTTTTGGGTCATGTAATTTCAAAAGATGGAATCTCAGTAGATCCTGCTAAAGTGGAAGCAGTATTAGAATGGAAACAACCTAAGAATATTACAGATATTCGAAGTTTTCTTGGACTTGCTGGATACTACCGAAGATTTATTCAAGATTTTTCCCGTATAGCATCACCACTGACTAGACTTCTGAAGAAGGGTGTTAAATTTGATTGGGACATTAAATGTGAAGAAAGTTTCCAAATTTTGAAAGAAAAGCTCACTACATCTCCAGTGCTTACTTTACCCTCGGGACATGGTGGATTTGAGGTATATGCAGATGCTTCTGGTACTGGTCTAGGTTGTGTATTGATGCAACACGGAAAAGTTATTGCTTATGCATCAAGACAGTTGAAAAATCATGAGAAGAATTATCCAACCCATGACTTAGAACTTGCGGCAGTTGTTTTTGCACTAAAGATCTGGAGACATTATTTATATGGAGAACAATTTGAAGTATTCAGTGATCACAAGAGCCTCAAATATTTGTTCTCGCAGAAAGAATTGAATATGAGACAGCGACGTTGGCTAGAATTTATTAAAGACTATGAGTTCACACTTTCTTATCATCCTGGAAAGGCGAATATTGTAGCTGATGCTCTTAGTCGCAAAACTAGAGACACTTTGGCAAGTCTCATAGACAAAGAATGGAAACTTATTGAAGATTTCATTAATTGGAAACCCTTTGCAACTAATACAGGAAGGATTTTATTATCAAACTTAATTGTTCGACCAAAAATCCTCATCCGAATTATTTCTGAACAAAGTAAGGATTCTCAACATGAAGAATTTTTAGCTCGAGCCCAACAGGAAGATGATGTTTCTTTTCGACTTAAAGAAGATGGGAGTATTTTGATGAATGATCGAATATGGGTACCAAATAACCCTGAATTGAGAAATGAAATCCTTGAAGAAGCCCATAAAAGCAAGTATACTATCCACCCAGGAAGTACAAATATGTTCAAAGATTTGCAAAGAAAGTACTGGTGGACTGGTATGAAGAGAGATGTGGCAAATTATGTTTCAAAGTGTTTAATTTGCCAACAAGTTAAGGCAGAACATCAGAAGCCAGGTGGAATGATGCAACAAATTGAA
The DNA here is from genome assembly GCF_984573655.1 of Nuphar pumila. NCBI lineage: Eukaryota > Viridiplantae > Streptophyta > Magnoliopsida > Nymphaeales > Nymphaeaceae > Nuphar > Nuphar pumila. The sequence continues at coordinate 57,907,246 of NC_143257.1, read as the reverse complement.
ATTCCACAATGAAAATGGGAAGAAATTACTATGGATTTCATAGTGGGTTTACCAAAAACTCGAAAACAGCATGATGCAATTTGGGTTATTATTGACCGATTAACTAAATCAGCTCACTTTCTACCTATTCGTATAAGTCAATCTTTGGAAAGTTTGGCAGATTTATACATTCAAGAGATTGTAAGACTACATGGAATACCATTTTCAATTATCTCTGATCGTGATCCCAGGTTTACTTCTCGATTCTGGAACCAACTTCAGCAGGCTTTGGGAACAAAGTTAAAGTTCAGTTCTGCATTTCATCCCCAAACTGATGGACAATCAGAGCGTACTATTCAAACTCTGGAAGATATGTTACGCGCCTGTATGCTAGAATGGAAAGGAGATTGGGATATTCATATTATGCTAGCTGAATTCGCTTATAATAATAGTTATCATACCAGTATTGGAATGGCGCCATACGAAGCTTTATATGGAAGACCTTGTCGATCGCCACTCTATTGGAATGAAATTGGTGAACGAAAGTTAGAGTCACCAATGATACTACAACATTATACTCAGCAAGTAAATTTGATCCGAGACAGACTACGCGCTGCCCAGAGCCGACAAAAAGGATATGCTGATCAAAGACGGAAAGAACTCGCTTTTAAAGTTGATGATATGGTCTTCGTCAAAGTATCTCCAACCAAAAGTGTGTTCAGATTTGGAAAGAAGGGAAAGTTAAGTCCTAGATTTGTAGGACCTTTTAAGATTCTAGAACGAATCGGTGAAACTGCTTATAGAATCGAATTGCCTCCTCAGTATGCACAGATTCATAATGTATTTCATGTTTCAATGCTGCGAAAATATGTTTATGATCCATCTCATATTATCCAGCATCAAGATATAGCAATTCGAGAAGACATGACTGTTGAGGAAAAGCCTATAGAAATTATGGATAGAAGAGATCAAATTTTGAGAACAAAGATTATTCCTCTGGTTAAAGTCAGATGGCAGCATCACGGAATTGAAGAATGTACTTGGGAACCTGAAAACAGCATCAGAGAGAAGTATCCAAAATTGTTTGTTTAAATTGTACATAAATTTCGAGGACGAAATTTTTTCTTTTAGGGGGGTAGAATGTAATACCCAAAATTTTTAATGATTTATAAATTCTGAAGAAAATTCAAGTTTTAATTTTTATTTATTCTGAATGTGAATTATAGTTAAAACCCTTATTTTTATGGTTAGTATTGTTCAAAGTAAAGATCTGAATATATATTTAAAATCCTGATAAAATTTTGTTGAGGCTTGTTCAAAAATCAGAATTCAGGGACATTCTAGTCATTAATCAAATTGTCAAAGGGTAGCTTAGTAATTTGCCAATTCAGTGGCATTTTTCGGTAAAAGATCCAACTATATAAGGTCAAAATAGTAATCTTTCTTTTAGGATATTTTCAGGGAATTAATAAAATTGTCAGGGACGAAAATGGTAATTTACCATTTTCAATGGCAGGCTATGTAATTTATTGAACTACAGAAGGACACTCAAGTAATTCTAAATCTCCTATGGCATTTCTGAAAGATGGAATTGAGCCAAGGTTAACTTGGGTATTAAAAAGTAGCAAATTGAATAAAATATATTAATTTATAATATTTTAATCTCAGACCATGGTTTTAGAAAAACCACTGGCCCAAAACCATGGACAGGCCATGGTTTTCCAAAACCATGGGAGGACAAGTGTCACTCCTCAGTGAGGAGGTGACACTAAGCCTCTCTCTCTCTTTGACACTTGTCAGAAGAATGACAAGTGTCATTCAAAAATTAATTTTTTAATTACTTTGGTGACAAATGTCACCAAAGTGGGCCCCACAAGGGGGGGGCGACCTCCCTTCTCTCTCCTATAAATACCCCTCACCCCCTCTCTCTCTACTCAAGTTCAAAACCCTCCCTTCTCTCTCTAAGCTCTCTCTCTCCTACTTTCTCTCTCTACCTTTGATTTTCTCTCTCTAACTTTTAAACCAAAACCTCCGTAGAATCTCAGATTTTTTCTGAGAAACCTCTTCTAGCCCTTTTCCTCTTTCTTTTAGCAAAGTCTGTTCTTCTGCAAGAAGCTCCGTCAGATCAGAAACAGCCTCAGAAGCACTACCTGCAGGAGTTCTGCTAAACTTAGCAGAAAAGTCAGATTTGGATAGCGGAAGCGCTGCTCAAATCAACTAAACAAGGTTAGTATTCAAGAACCATCTTCTGAATTCAAATTCTCCTTCTAAACCCCAATTCTACTTTGTGTGGATTTAAATTTTGACAATTTTGTCAAAATTTAATCCAACCCAGCCTCTACGCAAGGGAAGTTCTGTTCAAATTTTTCTAAATATTTTTAAGTATTCCAAACTACTTTAGCAGTAGTTCTGGCAAAATTTTATAAAAGACTTTTGAAAAAATTAAGTTTTTATAGCAGGAGTTCTGTCAAAATGATTTAAAGATTTTTGAAAAAAGTAGAATTAGTATAGCAGTAATTCTGACCAAATTTTTAAATAATTTCTAAAGATTAATTATTTTAATCAGAATTTTGGCAAAAGCTTTTCAGATAGTTTAGAAATTTTTAGTAGAAGATATATCAAAATTTTTATAATTATTTCAGAAAAAAATTGATTTTTATAAAAGAAATTTTGTTAAAATTTTTCAAAAATCCTTTTAAATATTTAAATCAAAATTTTTGAAAAACCTTTATAAAAATATTTGTGATGCAAAGTCATGTTCGAATTCTTACAACTCGAATTCAAGTTCAAACCTTTTTTCGAACATTTGAGTTATTACAAAGGAAACTCTGTGAAAATTCTTATAAAAGTTTTAAAGTCAATTACAAATAAATTTTTTTAGATTTTTAATAATTTCTTCAAAAGATACTTCTTTAAATCATAGGGCAAATACTACTCAAAATTTGATATAAAAATATTAACTAATATAATGAATTCTATCAGATTAAATCAAAGCACAAGCGCTTTATCCTATCGAAATCCAAGTAAGTTATTCTATCAAAATCTTATAATTTTATATTAGACATGCTTTTGATTCATGTTTTTGATTCATGCATGATTATCTAAATTTGATTTATGATCAAATGCATATTTCAATATCTGCATATTTCAATTTCAAATCTTATGATTTTAAATCGAATACTATGGTTAAGACATTGATGATATTGATAAATAGAAGAATTTTGTATAGCATGTTGATTTTTGAAAGATTTTATTGCTGCATGAGTCATGTCTACACAAACTTAATTCTCGCCTTCACAGGCGAATGCTCGTTATGATAGAGCAAAATTCTGGATGGGCTGGATACATATGAACCGTGTTTATTTGAAAGGAATGATTTGGCTATTGAGCCTAGTTTTTGAAAAGATGAAAAGTCCTATAAAAGAATCCTTCAAGCCCATCTAGGTTTAGCCTACCCTGGAAGGGGTAGTGGTACAACCAGGAGTGACATTGTGAAGATGATAATTGTTGGGAGCGATAGATTCCCTGGACCTCCTGTCACTCGGGTTGAGGAGGTCGAGACAACGGGTCTCAAGGCTGCCGCATGCCAGTGGATGCATCCAACTCTCCTTGTTTGCTCGCCATTGCTGAGAATCTTCCCGATCGTTGACCGCTCGCAAGGGAGCCCGTTTCACTCAGGTATCCGGGTAATCCACAATAGAATAATATACCCCCGGAATACTTAGTTTGAGATCGGAGTACTCTCCACCGTACCAGGAGGGCGTTAATATCGAAACAATGACCTCTTTCTTTCACAGAATTTGATCTGAGATTATGCATTATTTTAAATTGTTTTTAATTGCCTTATTTTGCATAATTGTTCTTGAATAAATGCATTTTGATTTGTAAATTATTGAAATCATGCGTAATATTTGAATTGTATGGTTTTGATTAATGACTTACTTGGCTATCATAAGTCTAACCCTGTTTTATGGGGACTTCAGGTTCAAATATGGAATAGGAAATCTTACAATGGATGTTGGACAAGTGTGGCATCGAAGAATCCAGATTCCCAAGATCCTGAGATTAATTTAGGATTTATTTTAAATTTAATCCTAAATGTTTTCATTTTTGAACCTTGTGAAAAGACTATGTATATAATGTTGATATAAATTATTGTTGTTTTTGTTGTTAATTGAAATGTGACGTGCCTGAGGTTTAGGAAACCGAAAATCAAAAATTATTTCCGCTGTTTAAAAAAAAAAAAAAAAAAAATCTGCATTTTTAAAGGTTTTAAAACCCCGGGGCGTTACAATTTTAATCTATCTCTTTAGGACTTGCATTAGAGCCATCTGATTTCTTGCATGTTGAGCATATTTTGAAAACCTCCCTACCTACATTGTCCCGGTCTTCACGTTGCTGGGCTGTCTCACTGAACCATAGTTCGGGAGAGAGCCTCACAACTGGACCACTTATTTGGGTTCGCGCCCCCCTACCACGTACCTAAGGGTCATAGTCCGAGGTATATTGGTAGGTGCTCAAGGATGTTGGGAAGCCTTTTTGCCTTAGAACCGAAGAGATATCTTATATGCCACTTACTTCGAGCTTCGGCTTGAGTATATCGGCATACCTTGATTGGAATCAGATGATATAAATCTTAGAGTTAGGATTAAGGTCCTATCAGCCATTTCAAATATTGCATATAGAGTCAGCTTTAGGGAGTGTTGTTTGTGCATCCTTATTTGTACATCTGTGATTGTATGATATTTTATATCTTCCCTATATTCTTCAAAACCCTGGGTATATATTATGCAAAGTTTCTCTTTTTAAACCCAGGTGTATTTTCCCTTTATTCTTCTGATTTCTTCAAATTCTTTGATCCTGCCTGCAATTCTTTAAATTTTTCTTTAAATATCCTCTTTCAAATTCTTTTGTGATAAAATAAATTTTTGTCAGGATATGTTCCTTTCAAAATAAAATATTTGTTTATCCTTTTTTTTTCAGAAAAAAACAGTGCGGTTGTCATGAATTTTTTGTGACAACCCAATCCATCGTAATGGGATATTTTCATCATCAGACTTTGATTTCTTCCTTTATCATATTTTTCCTCCAAAAATTTCCTAAATATCCCATTCTTACCTTCAGAGAGGACATTGACATTTCATCATGGTTCGGACGAGAACTGGAAAGGAAACAGTGCCACAGCAAGGCGACAGTGAAGGAGAGGAAATGAACTCCATCAGGTCATCCAAGCAGCAGGGCCAAGAGGCAGAAAGCAATGTTGATTCAACTACATACAAGTTGTTTCAGAAAGTGATGGCCAAAATGATGTCTGAACAGACTGAGGAAAACCCTGAGAAAATATCTTCTAAAAGCAAAGCCAAGGGAAAAGTCAGTAAGAAGCAAGTTCAGTATGACAGCACTTCAAAGTCAGGAGAGGAGGACTCAGAGGAAGAGCAACCGACATATTTTCCCAATCCCTTGTATCGGCCGAAGAAAGTCAACGAGGGTCATGAGTCGGCAAGCAAAACCAAGTTTCAGATCCTGGCAGAAGATCCGATGCATAAGCAAATGAGAGAAATGACTCGTGCAATCAAAGACTTACAAACCCAGGACAAAGGCAAAAAGGTCTATACCGGTGCAGATTTTTATGACGGCCTAGAAGGAGATGACAACTAGGAAGATCTTCCTCGTAAATTCATAAAGTTTGATGGGACCGGCAACCCCAAGGCTCATCTGACTACATTTTTCGCCGAGTGCAACTGATTCAGAAAGAACAATAGGGCTTTATTCCTATGCTTTTCACGCAGTCTGGAGGGAGTTGCAGCAAGATGGTATGCCGACCACATCAACCTGATTGAGCTACGAGACTTTGACAAAGTCATCAACCTGTTCATCGAAAGGTTTCTCTTCAATACTGAGGCTTCGCCTACCCTCAACCATCTTTTCAACCTAAAGCAAAATGACAATGAGAAGGCAAAAGATTTCATTCATAGATGGAGATCCACTTGCAACAGAATGAAGGATCCGATATCAGAGGGGCATGCACTCTCAATAATTTTGAACAATTTCTCTCAACCTCTGAAGGGTCTGATCTCTACTTCTTCGTCTAAATCTTTCATCAAGTTAATAGAGCGAGTCGAATGGTTCGAAATGGGATTAGAGAATGGAACCTATCATGGCCTCACCTTGGCAGGAGGCAGTCAGGACGTGAAAAAGAAAACCAACTTCACCTTCTCCACCAGTTCCTCTAATAACAGCAATGGCAAAAGCAAAAGAGGTGGAAGAAAGAACCACACTGGCGGGTCAGGCAGAGATGATTGCTTCGTTCAAAAGAATGAGATCAACAGGCAGAATAACATCACTCCCTCGAGCATCCAGTTAGAATCAAAGCCTCAAGGGAAACCAAAGCATGATGGTTGGGGATATGACCGTGAGTTTACACCCTTAGAGCAAACACTTGAGGAAGTTCTTGAGTATATGGCAACAAAAGAGATGGTTAAACTTCCCAAGGTAGCAGATCCACCTGTGACTATGGGAAGGTTCAAGGATCAGTTCTGCAAATTCCATCGGGCGATGGGGCATGACATCGAGCACTGCTTTGTTTTCAAAAACATTGTCCAAGACTGCATTGACAAAAAGCTGCTGGTGGAAGATCGAGAAAAAGAGTAGCTGCCCGTCCTGGCCTAGCTTCCCGAACCATGTCAATATTTTTTTGCTTTCTCTCTTTTTCAGTCACCTAATAGGGACAACTCAGTCCCAGTCTTTTGTGACCTTTGGTCAACAAACTTGTAAATATTTTAATCGTTGTTATCAATATTTTCTATCAATGAAATGTCAATTTTCTTCATATCCGTTGATATCAAATGCTTCTATCCTTCGCCACAATGGGGCATATATTTTGGAAAAATTTGTATTTCTCATATTCTTTTTAAATAAGGGACAATCCCAAAAAACATCATCATGAGAGAAATGATATTACCTATGAGGATTTTCAAAATCCTAAAAATCTTGAGAATTTCTGCAAAAACTTCTTCATGATCACCAAAAATTCAATATTTTGATCTAATCTTCTTCAAAATAAACTATCACATTGATTTTTCTTAAAATGGGTTTTTAAACCATTATCTTCAAAATTAACCCTCATGATGATCTCTCATGATGATTCCTTTTAAAAGGATCAGATCTCACACTGATCATTTTCCTTACAGTGGACTTTCTTCCCAAAAATGATTTTTCACCTATCTTTTAAATAAACATTTTCCTTTCAGGATCCCATATGCAGGCAGGATCAGAAAAACTCATTTTTCTCTTAAATCTTATAAAATTTAAGGTAAATTTGATATTTATATCAGTTTCATTCATTTTATTTGTGTTTTTATCAAGTTTATATCAATTTTATCAAAGTTTTTATTAAGTTTTATCAATTTCTCCTCAATCCTATTAAATTTTATCAAAACTATACCCTTTCAGGTTAAGGGATAAACCTGATGCCTCTTTCCCATGAGGTATTCTTATTCACGCTCAGGTTAAGGGATAAACCTGACCCTCGTTGTCCGAGGTCTTTCCCATTCAGGATAAGGGAAAATCCTGAGACCCCTTGTAGGAGCAATAACGCTACCTATGAGGATTCTTTTGTAAATACAAGTTTTATCAATCCTTATTGATTTTCTAGATTTATATCAATTTCCCTTCACTAAATTTGTCTTTCCCATTCAGGATAAGGGATAATCTTGATACCTCTCGTAGGGGCAATAATGTTACCTATGAGAATTCTTTTTGCAAATACAAGTCTCATCAAATTGATTTTCTAAATTTCTTTTCTTAAATTCTATTCTTTCCCCTTTCAGGTTAAGGGATAAACCTGAACCTCGACATTCGAGGTATTCTTTTCTCAGGATAAGGGATAATCCTGAGATCGCTCATAGGAGCAACAAATGCTACTTGTGAGAATTCTTTTACAAAGTAAATAAATTTCCTCAAAATTTTCTCCATTTTTTTATCAATATTTCATCAAATTTTATTTTCCTTCTATCTATTTAAATTTTATTCTTTTTCCCGTTCAGGTCAAGGGGTTAATCCTGAAAATTGGACCACATACAGTCAAATGTGCTGGTCCATCTAAATCCTAGATGATAAATCATAAATCTTGTCATCCCTTCTAAATTCAAGTCTCAAGTATATCCTCAAAAATCTCCTTCCCTTTCAGGTTAAGGGATAAACCTGAATCATTGTCTATTATATCCTAAATTCTCACCAAATGTCTATCAATTCATCAAATGCCTTTCATTATCAAGCCCTCGGGTTACCATTTTATCAATGTTTATCATCTTCAAGCCTTCGGGTTACAACTTCATCAAAGTATATCATTTTCAAGCCTTCAGGTCACAATTTTATCTATATCTCTCAAAATTTCAAGCCTTCGGGTCACAATCTCATTAATGTCTATCACTGTCAAGCCTTCGGGTTACAAATTCATCCACGTATATCCTTTTCAAGCCTTCGGGTTACAAATCCATCAATGTATGACAAATTCAAGCCTTCGGGTTACAATTCCATCAAATATCCATCATTCTCAAGCCTTCGGGTCACCACTCTATCAATGACAATCATTTTACCAATCAAAATCCTGCTTTCGAGCTGGTCGTCAATAAAATTCTGCTTTCGAGCTGGTCGGTTGTGAACACCCCAAAATTTTCAAATTCTTTTAAATATTCCCTTTCTGCCCCTAAATTCATTTTCTGAGCAAATGGGTCATTTCAAATCTAAATTCCAGTTCATTGCTCTAGTTTTATTGAAATTAAATTCATTTCATATGTTTAAATTGATTTTGGATCTGGATCCATTGTCCAGATCCAAATCTGAGTCTCTGTTATCATCGCAAAATTTTAACTTTTGCAAATCAAACTGACCTTTGAAAAAGATTTTGAAAATAACTCGCCTCCGTTTTTTAAAATGCGGGAAAATTCCGAAGAATGGGACTCGCCTGTCGGTACGAGGTTCAACCGTTCCTGCCACCTTTAACAGGGGTAATTGAACCAAGGATCAATCTTATGCTCTACTCTATTCAACTTGTCTAAATCATATTCTAATTTCTAAATGCACATAGAATCAGGCAAGTGCTATGAATTTTCAGAAAAATGCACATTTGAAAACATGATGTTTGCTTTGAATGATTGAAATATAAAATGTAAATCTTGGAAAATCGTGAATTGGGATTTCAAATATACTTCTGAAAGAAATAAAAATTGATTTTGAGGAATCCTTGACATTTGGTGAAAATCGATTCTGAGAGACTTGGTTTCTCTGAATTCAAACTTGGAAATTGAAATTCTAACTTAGAAAATTTGAATTTGGAACTTGGGAAATACTTGAAATATCCTTTGAAATTCAATGTCTTTGGGAAAATCGATTTTGCTATAAGACTTAGGAGATTTTGAGAAAATGAACTTCTTTGAATTGAAATTTGAATTGGAATTGGCAAATGCATGAAATGAATGAATATGGATTTGAGGATTTGAGAAATACTTTTTGTATTTTTGAGAAATGCAGTGCATTTTGAAGTTAGCCTAAGAGTGTAGGCTGAATGTGGCTAATGTGAAGATCATAAATCTAAGCATCATTCGTATTCTGACTATGGCCATAAATACGAATTCCACCAAGTTTATAAACTTCATAGAAGATGGTGCATGTGCCATTCGTGTAGACCATGGTGAATTTGTAAAATTATGCATGAATCATCATCCATCACACATTAAAATTATAAAAATAAACTATATGCAATGCAACCTAAGCTAAGCAGGAAATGTAAATTCTTATTCCAAAGTTTAATTTAGTTTACATCACTATTGAAATTTAAATACATGAAAAAATAAAGTCTTCAATGTACCTGCAAAACTAGAAAACTTGGTTAATGAATATATGTTGTCTTTTCTAGATTTATCCAACAATATCAGGAAATTGCTGGATTTTGCTAGATATAAGCCTTTTTGCCATGATTCCCTTAAATAAAAATGATAAAATATGAAATAAAATTGAATAAATATGAAAGAGAAAATATGAAATTTCGAAATTGGTGTCAAAATGACCAAAATACCCCTAATAACAAGACTATGGCCTTGAAATTAGGGTTTTTAGAAAGATATTTTAATAAAATGCAAGTTTTGAAGTTTAAATGAAATAAACTCAAACCAACTATGCTATGACATGATTAAAAATATGAAATTAGGGTTAGGGATTTCTAAATTTAGGTCAAATGACCAAATTACCCCCGATAGCAAGACTATGGCCTTGAAATCAGGGTTTTCTGAAATAGATTTTGGTAAAAACCTAGGTTTTATGCACTAAATGAAATCAAATGAGCATCAAATTAAACCTAAAGCATCCTAACATGATTATGAACATGATTAAACCTTAAAAATATATGCTTATGCACGAAAATCCAATAATATCACAAATTTTGTGATTTTTGCAGTGTTTTTGGATCTTTCAGGAACCCAGTTTTGCAATTTGCTTAATTCAGCCATCAAATGGATTCCAAAATCCATAAAAAATTAGTACCTGCACTTGTTATAACCCTAATGTCGAATTGGAATTATAAAAATAATTTTTTGACATTAAATTAATCCGAAAAGTGCATTAAATCCTAAAAATATGCTATTTTTGACCTAATTCACCAACCAGTTTCAGTCCAAGACCTGAACCAGGGGTCAAATCTCCATGGAAATTTATGAAATTTTACAGAGACTAACTAGAAAGAAAAACAGATATTTCCCAATTTACAAATCAGAAAAATCATCTCCGGTTAGGGAGAAACCCTTCCGGCAATCTGAGCTAAAATATATCACTCTTAACAGGGATTAAAACAGCTATTCCAGATTGAAAATACATACATAAATAGCAATCTTAAACAAAAATCTCTGAAATTTTAGTGGTGAATAGTAGACAGAAAAATAACAATACTCACTTTTTAAAGATCTAAAATCGGATCTGTGGTTTGGGATTGATGACTAATACAAGTCTGATTAGGGTTTTGGTAAACCCTAACGAGTTTTAAATTTAAAAACAGATTCTCTGAAAAGGGAAAAATACTTAAAGTGATCAAAAAATCCGAAAATTTTATAGCAGACAGATCTACTCAATGTGAATCCATAGCACTTTACAGATCTAAAATCGGATATAAGATGAGAGAAATATCATAACAGCAAGTTACCTTCTTGATTTTAACCACGATTTTAAAGCTTTAAAAACCCGATTTGATGTCTGATTTTTTTGACAGGGTTCCCCAGATCCAAAACCTCTGATTTTTCTACAGTAACTCAATAACTCATGCATTCACCACATATAAAAAAATCAGAACTAAACAATAAGAACTTCAATCCGCAATAACATTATCTTTACTGTTCTAAACCTAAAACACACAGAAATTTAAGAAACTTGACAAACCATGCATTAACTAATGTAAATAAATAAAATAAACCATAAAACAGTAAATAAAAATTATTTTTATGCAGTAGAACGTAAAACAAACATGAATAAACCATGAAAATAAATTAAAAACAGGGAATCAATGGCTGGAATTTGATATCACCTTTAAAACATAGATTTAACCCATTAAAAAGGGTAAATCATATATTTTATTGGTTAATAATGCAAAGAATCATATTAAAATCAATTCTAATGGATTAAAATCTCTGTAAATCACCCAAAACAGGGTTGGATCACCTTCTTGGATTGTTCTTGCTGATTCTTGATGGTTCTTGAGGTTGAATCCATGGTTTAATCCATGAAGATGATGGTACCAATGGCTAAATCATGTTTAAAACAATGAAAAACATTAAATAAAAACTAAAAATTAGAGAAAATAGTTACCTTGAGGTTGCTGCAATGGAGAAAGGTGGAAGTGCTGGAGAGGAGAGAGAGGCCACGAAAATTTGAGAGAAAAGAGCCCTCCTTTTGGCCCCCCTTAGGTCCCTTTTTATAGTTTTTCAAAAGTCACTTAATTAGGGTTAATTAAGAGGTTTTTCATTTTTTTAGGACTCTTTCTAATAAATCCACTAAAGGCAACGATTTTTTGTGGTTTTCTAGCCTAGGTGGGACTCTAATTAATCCCTAATTAGCCCCTAACTAAACTTAGAAAACCCCCAAATGTGATGCCACTTGGCATCTTTCACATTTGGGTTTTTAAAACACCTTTAAAAACATTTAAAAACACTAGTTTTAAAAACTAATTTTCAAAATGAGTTTTCAAAATGGTTTTGACTCTTCTAAACCTCTAACACTAACCAAGACATCAACTAACCCTAGTCTAGCCCTGACTTACTCGAATATGGCGCCACCCCGAGTGGGCCCTACTTGAGTTTTTCAAAAAGTGATTTTAAAACTTGAAATTGAAGGAGTTTTCAAAAGATTTTCAAAAGTAAACTTAAAATTAGGATTTTTGAAATGGCATAAGGTCCTAACTGAGTTAGAATTCCGCTGGATATGGTGCCAACTGAGTGGGCCCACATCGAATTTTGAACATTTTTGAAATAAACACTGAAAATGGCTTTGAAAAGGGGTTAAAATCAGTATTTGAAATTCAAGATCTTTGAAAATAGGGTCTCAAGCGAACTGGAACTCCGGGTTAGAGTCTTGAACTCTTAGGACTCTGAAATTTTAAATTTTAACATCCAAATAAAATATTTTTCAAAAGATTTTATCAAGAAATGATGAAATAAGTCAGAAAACACAGTCAGGGTTAGATTCCTAACTCGACCGAACTCTAAAATAGAATCCTGAACTAACTGGACTCTGTAAAATGACCTAAATTTCGAAAACAAACGAAAAAGATTAAAAATGGAAGTAAAACAGACTTCAAAACAGACTCCTGACTGGATTAGGACTCTGAGACAGAGTCCTAATCGGACTGAAACTTTCAAAAATTTGATAAATTTAATGAATAGAGGAATTCAGAAGCGACACCACCACAATGGGTCTCATCTGTGAATTGAAATCGATTAAAATTTGAATTTGAAATGAATCCAGATTGTTTCCTTGAGAAAATATTTCGAAATATAAAGTCCTGGGGTTGGAAAATGACAGAGTATTGACTAAAAACCCAGATTTTGAAATTGATTTTGAAATAAAGCTTTAAAATTCAAATCTGGATTGAATGTTTTGAAATAGGAGTGCTGGATCTCGAAAATGAGATGTAATGACATGCAATGCTATGCAGAATACATGTAATGACATGCAATGACATGCAATGATCTGTAATGACTTATGAAATAGACAAACACCGGATGAGGGTGAAAATTTGGTGTGTTTACAGATGCCCCTCTTTGCTGCTAAGCCGGTTGAAAGCCGAGCTTAGTGGCAAAGAAAACATACCAAATTTGAACTATAAAAATGCCCTAGTTAGATGAATCTGACTGGGTATGAAAGAATTAGTTCAAAGGATGATGATAGATATGAAATGAAGAATAAGGAGAAAATTTTACTTCGAAAAGAAGTGAAATTCAGGTTTTGCCCTTAACCTGGATGGGACAGAAAATACCTCGTGTAGAAACGAAGCTCAGGTTTGACCCTTAACCTAACCGGGAAATGAAAATGGAATACCTCATCAAAGGAGGATCAGGTTTATACCCTTAACCTGATTGGGTGGAAAAATGAAATACCTCATCAAAGGAGGCCCAGGTTTATACCCTTAACCTGATTGGGTGAAAAAATGGAATACCTCATCAAAGGAGGCTCAGGTTTATACCCTTAACCTGATTGGGGGGAAAAATGAAATACCTCATCAAAGGAGGCCCAGGTTTATACCCTTAACCTGATTGGGTGGAAAATGGAATACCTCATCAAAAGAGGCCCAGGTTTATACCCTTAACCTGATTGGGCACGACACCTCGTGGAAAAACGAGGCTCAGGCTTAACCCTTAACCTGAAAGGGGATGATATACGGAATCCTCAAATGAAGAAACCATGATGGGACCTTCGAATTCTGCACAATAAATCCGAGAGGGGTTTGCAAAAGGAAGAAAGGGGGTTCCCTAAAGCTTGAAAAGGGATTGATCTTGGACGTCTCATTGCTAAGACTGAATGGCTTTTAAGACAGATGACCTTTTGCAGAAAATTCAGGTTTAACCCTTAACCTGAACGGGAACTGTCTATGGTGGGACAGTGGGGAGCACAGGGAAGTGTGCGAATCTGAGAGCCCAGGCACTCAGATCAAAACAAGAAGGGAAGGATCTTGGAGAACTCCCATCATCCGATCCTAAAAGGGATAACAACAACGCCTGGATAAATCAAAATAAACATCAAGTTCTCACTTCATGTCAGGATAACTTAAAAAGATTGCCAATAAGATAAAAAAATTTGTAGTTAATTCAAGAATGATAAGCACATATATATATGAAAAATATTCCCTCTTTTCTACCCGAAGTATTACTTCCGACTGGGCTTAACTCCGTAGAATCAAGATTCGAATTCAAATTACCTGCAATTGACTTTCCTTCAAGGAGGCTATCAATTTCATTGATATGGACGGAAAAGAATGTATTCTTGATATTGCGAGAGCTATTAGCGAAAGGATATTGATAAAAGAATTTCACAAAATTAAAGAAGATTCTTGATAGATTCGGCAGTCTGATATCCTGGGATTCTTTTCTCATGATGATCTTTCTGCACTTTTTTTTGATAGAATTGGAGCTCTCTTGGATTTTTTGGGAATTACATCATCCTTCATTTTGAAGATATCCTGGCTTTTCTCTCTTTATTTTTTTTGGAAGGGTACGTCACAAACTCCTTCATCTCAGAGATGTTCCGATCCTTCTTTTCTCTCAGGGATTATATTGACGGTTATTGGCTCATTGGTTGGGAATCTCTTGATGATAGCAGAAATTAAATATCTTTTAGGGTTTGTCGGTAGGTTTATCACACTCGCCTTCATCTCGACGGTGATCTGAACTTTCCCTGGAAGGATCCGTCACAAACTCCGTCATCTTGGAGATGATCCAAATCTTCTTTGGCCCCGGGGGTCGACTCGTCTAATTCGCCTTCATCTTGACGACAGTTGAGAGATCCCTTTTGCAGATATTTAATTGCAGCTTAGGTGATGGAGGAGATGTAGAGATGGTATGGATTTTTCTGTATCATCCAGGATATTTCGACTGCTTTATTTTTCAAGAATGGTCTTTAAAAATGTGCCATTGACTGCGATAAATATCAATCACTCATGGCTTTGCAACAACATTGAATTTTCTTTGCTGGCCATATCGCGGATTTATTCTTCATCCTTTTGGTTGGCCAATAGAAAGATTTTGAATTTTGAATCCTTTTTCGCAAAAGCGTTGTCACTTCGGAAGTAATACTGAAGGTATTCCGAGGTACAATTTTTATGCAGTAAAGATTTTGAGATCAACAACTATTTTTCATGACAAATTGGCAAAATATTCCTGAAATCCTTGGTGAAAGAAATCACTTGAGATCTAAATGACACATCCGTGGCTAGATTCTCCTCTCCTTTCCCCAAAGGAGAGACTCAGAAATTGGAAATAGGATATTGGATGACCTGGAGATCAAAATTGTGATTTGGTCTGCTGGAAGCGACATGGGTTCTGTAGGGATTCATCCTAAGAATGACATTGGTTCAATTGAGAATGACATTGGTTCACTGGGAACAACATGAGTTCGATAGGTATTCAGCCTAAGAACGACATTGGTTCAATTGAGAACGACATTGGTTCACTGGGAACGACATGGGTTCAATAGGGATTCAGCCTAAGAACGACATTGGTTCTATTGAGAACGACATTGGTTCACTGGGAACGACATGGGTTCAATAGGGATTCAGCCTAAGAACGACATTGGTTCAATTAAGAACGACATTGGTTCACTGGGAACAACATGGGTTCAATAGGGATTCAGCCTAAGAACGACATTGGTTCAATTAAGAACGACATTGGTTCACTGGGAACGACATGGGTTCTATAGGGATTCAGCCTAAGAACGACATTGGTTCAATTGAGAATGACATTGGTTCACTGGGAACGACATGGGTTCAATAGGGATTCAGCCTAAGAACGACATTGGTTCAATTGAGAACGACATTGGTTCACTGGGAACGACATGGGTTCTGTAGGGATTCAGCCTAAGAACGACATTGGTTCAATTAAGAACGACATTGGTTCACTGGGAACGACATGGGTTCAATAGGGATTCAGCCTAAGAACGACATTGGTTCAATTGAGAACGACATTGGTTCACTGGGAACGACATGGGTTCTGTAGGGATTCAGCCTAAGAACGACATTGGTTCAATTGAGAACGACATTGGTTCACTGGGAACGACATGGGTTCTGTAGGAATTCAGCCTAAGAACGTGGATCAGGAGGACTTCAACCTACAAATCATATATCTAAAAAATACCAATCCAAAAGGAGTTCGACCTAAGGACTGTAAAGAATATTGGATCAGGAGGACTTCAACCTACAGATCGAAATTTTTGAGAACGAGATTGGTTCGAAAGGGGTTCAACCTATGAGCCGTATTGGTTTGACAGGCGTTCAACCTACAAATCACATTGACTCTGCAGGGGTTCGACCTACGAACTATCAATTCCATAGGGATTTAACCTAAGGATCACAATTTAAGAAGGAAGGGTTCAACTTATGGGTTTTGAATTTGGAAAATAAAAATTCTTGGTTCATGATTTGAATGGACCATCATAGTTAGCTTTTCAAAGCCTGTTTTCAGGATTAACCCCTTCTCCTGAGCGAGGAAGCTTGATGCAAATGCAGATGAATGCGAATGAATGCCTGCAAATGCAAATGAATGCAAATGTATGTAAAATGATATAAATGGGTGCACATGCATGCAAAATGAGAGATTTGTTTGATCCTGCCTGCATACAGGATGTTTTGAAGACAATTTCCAAAGTAATGCCTCAGTGTAATGGGGGAATAAGAAAGGATAAGTAATTGATATTTGATGAGAATTCTCTGAGGATAACGAGATAAAACTGACAATGAGCTTCTTTGTTGATCGGAGCGGCACTTTGAAAAAGGTTACCCCTTATAAGAAGACATTTAAACATTTGCAAATGAAGAATATAAAAGATGACGCCAGGCCATAAGGAAGATTGACAAATTTATTAATGCATTGAAGAAGGAAATAACAAATTGATAGAAGAACTGAGACTACATTGTTGCTTCAAAATGACAAAATGATGAAAGTGACATAGTCTCGACATTATCAATTTTTAGAAAACTTGCTCAGGATGGTCGACTGGTATTTTCCTCATCTTCAATAAGGATATTCTTGTCGATGCAATCTTGAATGATATTTTTCAGGACGAAACAATTCTCAGTGTCATGCCCTACTGCCCGATGAAATTTGCAAAATCTTTCTTTGAATCTACCCATGATTGTTGCGGGATCAGCTGCTTTAGGTAAACGGATCATATCTTTTGCAAGCATGTATTCCAGAACACTCTCTAGTGTTTGGTCCAGAGGGGTGAACTTTCGATCCGTACTCCAATCCTTGCGCTTTGGCTTTTCTTGATCTTTCTCTTTATGCTGAGGACTAGATTGAAGAGGCCTATCATTGTTGGAGAACTTTCCTTTTTGGCCCTTGGATCCCTCTGAATAGTGATCATGATTTTTCTTGTTGCTTTTGCTATCATTGGCAGAAAGAGTGAAGTGAGCCTTCTTCTTCTGCTCACTCTGATTGTTACCTTGTGTAAAGATGAAGCCTTCATAAACTCCATTTTCCATGCTTAGCTCGAGCCACTCGGCTCGTTCTGTCAGTTCGATGAAGGTTTTTGACGGTGCCGTGGAAATGAGACCTTTCAAGGGTTGTGAAAAATTATTCAAGATTAGTGACAATGCATGCCCTTCTGATATCGGGTCTCTCATCTTATTGCAAGTTGACCTCCATCGGTGGATAAAATCTCGGGCCTTCTCGCTTTCTTTCTGCTTGAGGCCGCAAAGATGACTGAGAGTCGGGAGTGCTTCAGCATTGAATAGAAAGCGCTCAATAAATAAATTGACCACTTTATCGAACTCTTTCAGCTCTATCGGGTTGATATGCTCTGAATACCACTTTGCCGCAATACCCTCCAAGCTGCGAGGGAAGCAGAGAAATAAGGCACGATTGTTCCTCTTGAACCTGGAACATTCTGCGAAGAATAGGGCGAGATGTGCTTTTGGGTCACCCGAACCATCAAACTTGATAAATTTCTTGGGGAGATTATCAAGATCATCATCCCCATCCAGTCCATCATAGAAGTCTTCACTTGTAAAGACTCTTTTGCCCTTGTCACGAGTTTGAAGATCCTTAACTATTTTCATCACATCTTTGAGTTGTGACTGCGTAGAGTCGTCAACAGACTGATTCTTGGATTTGTAGGCCGACCCCTGCCCTTGAGTCGACCTTTTGAATTCTTGCTTGTTTTCATACTCTTTGTCAGTATCATCTGCTGATTCTGACTCATCAGACATCTCCTCATGACGATTCTGCCTTTTACTGATCTTCACATTCTTGACGGCATGACCCTTATCTTTCTGTTTAGTCTGAGTCTGTTCAGCACTGGCTTCAGCTTGTTCTGCCAGCATCTTGGTCATCATCTTTTTGAACATGACGTACATTTGGGGATCGATGCCATCATCCGCCTGCTGACCCTGACTCTGGATTGATCGAGGTAAGTCCATCTCTTCTTCTGAAGCTACTGAGTACGCGACGCCTTCAACTGATGCGGCTTTCTTTCTGGATCTTGTATCAACCATCGGGTATCGCAAATGCTCTCTTGAATATTACTGATGCTCTCTGCAGGGCAGAACTGATGGTTAGGTTTCTGAAGAAAATTTGGTTTGGAGGAAAATATTTGTTGAGAATTTTGGTAGACAATTGAAATAATATCCCATTACTAGGGATTGAGTCGTCGCTGGGATTACGACAATTGCGTTGCTATTCTTTGCAAGATAAACAACTGAAAATATGCCTTGTTACCTAGGCGAGGTCGTCAAACCAATGTAAAAAAAAGGAATTTTTATAGAGAGGAAAAAACATGATTTTATCAATAATACACTTGATAGAGGGGAGGGGGACAGACAATTTTCCACCACTCTACCAAATCAGAAGACACACGAGGACCAGGAAAAATAGTAAGACTGACAAAGGAATCCCAGCCATGTCTGGCAGAATGGTATGCTCCGGACCACTGATCTGATGCGAGATCGAATTCTGGCAGAACCCCCACTAGTGGAAGAATCTCTACGCGCTTCTGCCTCTGAGAGAACTGCCTGACACACCGCTCGGGATGATAGTATGCGCAGAAGAACGGGCCAAGTAGTCTGAATCGCTTGCCATAAGTATAAGTGTATTTAGGAGGTGATTCCTGACGATCAAAGTAGTCACATACGACTTCTTCCTCCTGAAGGTTGTCGATCAAGAACCGGTATCGCGCAACTGGAAGAAGCTTTTCACCATTGTATCTGAAGGAACTGGCTCGGACTGGCACATGCCGGAGGAACCAAGATTGCATGGCATAGGTGCACCCTTCGACTAGAATCGATTCTCCGAGTGCGAAACGAGTCAACCCTCGGTATAGAAAAGCGAGTGCGGCCATGGCTATCGAGAGGCGGCTGGTCTGTCGACTTCCCCATCTCCTCATAAGCTGAACTATTCTGATATCCATGTAATTCCGTCCATCGGGAAAGAAAGCTAATCCCACCGTGCACAGAACCATCGCGTGCTGAATTCTCTCTTGAGCTGTCCTAGACAACGAACTGACTTCCACAAATGCCCCATGCTGTCTGTAGATTTCGAGCAGATCCACATATTCATTTCCATCTTCTTCAATCAATGGCCAAGACTTGCGTCCTGTCATGCGAGCTAATGCATCCTTAGGGTCCAGACCCTTAACATTAATCAGAAACTGTTTCTCCAATGGATCTCCAGGCTGACCGGCTGGCTCGAGCAATCCCATAATCTCTGAAAATTCATCCATCAGTACTGTCATCTCGCCCCACGGGAACCAGAAGGTAGAAGTGCTCGGATTCCACCGCTCTGCTAGTGCATGGATCAAGTTGTCGTTGACTGTTTGCTTTCCCACTGCGGACGCCATTTCCAATCCACACTCGTCCAGATGGTCCGGAAACATACGAGAGAAGTTTTTGAACCATGAATAATACCACCGGGGAAAGAAGGATCTGGTGCTGAGGACTCGATGTTCGGGAAGACGTTGTCGCACCTCGTAGGAGATGTGACCCTCAGGGAAGACTGAATCAAGTTGACTGGATGCCATCAGAATAGACTAGAAAACATGAAAATTGGAATAAAATTTGAGAAAAATACAGGAATTTTGAGAAAAATGCAGGCAGGATAAAGCAGGAAATTCGAGATCTAGAAGACAGGAAAGATGGGAAATCACCTGGAGTTTTGAAGAAAATGGAGGAATTTTATAAAAATCGTCCAGGGTTTAATGAAATATAAGGAAGTACTTTATAAAATGAAGTGTTTTGAAAATCGTCCAGGATTTAAAACATGGACAGTACATAGACATGGACTGGGGAATTGAAAAATCGTCCAGTATTTTTAGAAAATATGACTATAACATATTCAATCACATTCTGCACAAACAAGTATGCACATACAGCATTCCCCAAAAGTTGACTCTAGATGCACAAATTTTGAAATGGCTGTAGGACCTTAATCCTAACTCTAAGGTTCAGATCAACTGTATCCAATCCAGTTATGCCTATATACTCAAGCCAAGGCTCGATGTACATGGCATAAAATCAATTCTCCGGTTCTAGGTTCAAGTTTTCCAACATCCTTGAGCACCTGCCTATATACGTTGGACTATGGCCCTTGGTACGTGGCAGGGGGGCTTTCACCTAAATAGGTGGCCCAGTTGTGAGGCTCTGTCCTGAACTATGGTTCTGGAAGAGAGCCCAGCAACGTGAAGACCGGGACAATATAGGTGGGGGTGGTTTTTGAAAAACATGAGCACATGCAATCAAACAGAAGGCTCTAAGTCCTAAAGAGATAGAATTTTGAAATATTTGAAGAAGCAAACATTGTTTTCATACAATTCCTAAATTGAGGAGTGTTGTATTAGACCTAAGTCTATGTGAGCATGAATAATTCTCCTCAATATGGTCCTACCAAACCATACCTAGTCTATATGCATTCCATGTCAGCTGGGTTCAAGTCTAGGCTCCTAGGTTCACATGATATCATAAAGCAAAGCTGACATTCCATGGAAATCGATTTTGACAATTTGAACTAAGTAGAGCATTAGATTGATCAGGCAAAGACAGGTCCCATCACGGTCGCCAAACCTGTTATCATCGCAAAATTTTAACTTTTGCAAATCAAACTGACCTTTGAAAAAGATTTTGAAAATAACTCGCCTCCGTTTTTTAAAATGCGGGAAAATTCCGAAGAATGGGACTCGCCTGTCGGTACGAGGTTCAACCGTTCCTGCCACCTTTAACAGGGGTAATTGAACCAAGGATCAATCTTATGCTCTACTCTATTCAACTTGTCTAAATCATATTCTAATTTCTAAATGCACATAGAATCAGGCAAGTGCTATGAATTTTCAGAAAAATGCACATTTGAAAACATGATGTTTGCTTTGAATGATTGAAATATAAAATGTAAATCTTGGAAAATCGTGAATTGGGATTTCAAATATACTTCTGAAAGAAATAAAAATTGATTTTGAGGAATCCTTGACATTTGGTGAAAATCGATTCTGAGAGACTTGGTTTCTCTGAATTCAAACTTGGAAATTGAAATTCTAACTTAGAAAATTTGAATTTGGAACTTGGGAAATACTTGAAATATCCTTTGAAATTCAATGTCTTTGGGAAAATCGATTTTGCTATAAGACTTAGGAGATTTTGAGAAAATGAACTTCTTTGAATTGAAATTTGAATTGGAATTGGCAAATGCATGAAATGAATGAATATGGATTTGAGGATTTGAGAAATACTTTTTGTATTTTTGAGAAATGCAGTGCATTTTGAAGTTAGCCTAAGAGTGTAGGCTGAATGTGGCTAATGTGAAGATCATAAATCTAAGCATCATTCGTATTCTGACTATGGCCATAAATACGAATTCCACCAAGTTTATAAACTTCATAGAAGCTGGTGCATGTGCCATTCGTGTAGACCATGGTGAATTTGTAAAATTATGCATGAATCATCATCCATCACACATTAAAATTATAAAAATAAACTATATGCAATGCAACCTAAGCTAAGCAGGAAATGTAAATTCTTATTCCAAAGTTTAATTTAGTTTACATCACTATTGAAATTTAAATACATGAAAAAATAAAGTCTTCAATGTACCTGCAAAACTAGAAAACTTGGTTAATGAATATATGTTGTCTTTTCTAGATTTATCCAACAATATCAGGAAATTGCTGGATTTTGCTAGATATAAGCCTTTTTGCCATGATTCCCTTAAATAAAAATGATAAAATATGAAATAAAATTGAATAAATATGAAAGAGAAAATATGAAATTTCGAAATTGGTGTCAAAATGACCAAAATACCCCTAATAACAAGACTATGGCCTTGAAATTAGGGTTTTTAGAAAGATATTTTAATAAAATGCAAGTTTTGAAGTTTAAATGAAATAAACTCAAACCAACTATGCTATGACATGATTAAAAATATGAAATTAGGGTTAGGGATTTCTAAATTTAGGTCAAATGACCAAATTACCCCCGATAGCAAGACTATGGCCTTGAAATCAGGGTTTTCTGAAATAGATTTTGGTAAAAACCTAGGTTTTATGCACTAAATGAAATCAAATGAGCATCAAATTAAACCTAAAGCATCCTAACATGATTATGAACATGATTAAACCTTAAAAATATATGCTTATGCACGAAAATCCAATAATATCACAAATTTTGTGATTTTTGCAGTGTTTTTTGATCTTTCAGGAACCCGGTTTTGCAATTTGCTTAATTCAGCCATCAAATGGATTCAAAAATCCATAAAAAATTGGTACCTGCACTTGTTATAACCCTAATGTCGAATTGGAATTATAAAAATAATTTTTTGACATTAAATTAATCCAAAAAGTGCATTAAACCCTAAAAATATGCTATTTTTGACCTAATTCACCAATCAGTTTCAGTCCAAGACCTGAACCAGGGGTCAAATCTCCATGGAAATTTATGAAATTTTACAGAAACTAACTAGAAAGAAAAACAGAGATTTCCCAATTTACAGATCAGAAAAATCATCTCCGGTTAGGGAGAAACCCTTCTGGCAATCTGAGCTAAAATATATCACTCTTAACAGGGATTAAAACAGCTATTCCAGATTGAAAATACATACATAAATAGCAATTCTAAACAAAAATCTCTGAAATTTTAGTGGTGAACAGTAGACATAAAAATAATAATACTCACTTTTTACAGATCTAAAATCGGATTTGTGGTTTGGGATTGATGACTAATACAAGTCTGATTAGGGTTTTGGTAAACCCTAACGAGTTTTAAATTTAAAAACAGATTCTCTGAAAAGGGAAAAATACTAAAAGTGATCAAAAAATCCTAAAATTTCATAGCAGACAGATCTACTCAATGTGAATCCATAGCACTTTACAGATCTAAAATCGGATATAAGATGAGAGAAATATCATAACAGCAAGTTACCTTCTTGATTTTAACCACGATTTTAAAGCTTTAAAACCCGATTTGATGTCTGATTTTTTTGACAGGGTTCCCCAGATCCAAAACCTCTGATTTTTCTACAGTAACTCAATAACTCATGCATTCACCACATATAAAAAAATCAGAACTAAACAATGAGAACTTCAATCCGCAATAACATTATATTTACTGTTCTAAACCTAAAACACACAGAAATTTAAGAAACTTGACAAACCATGCATTAACTAATGTAAATAAATAAAATAAACCATAAAACAGTAAATAAAAATTATTTTTATGCAGTAGAACGTAAAACAAACATGAATAAACCATGAAAATAAATTAAAAACAGGGAATCAATGGCTGGAATTTGATATCACCTTTAAAACATAGATTTAACCCATTAAAAAGGGTAAATCATATATTTTATTGGTTAATAATGCAAAGAATCATATTAAAATCAATTCTAATGGATTAAAATCTCTGTAAATCACCCAAAACAGGGTTGGATCACCTTCTTGGATTGTTCTTGCTGATTCTTGATGGTTCTTGAGGTTGAATCCATGGTTTAATCCATGAAGATGATGGTACCAATGGCTAAATCATGTTTAAAACAATGAAAAACATTAAATAAAAACTAAAAATTAGAGAAAATAGTTACCTTGAGGTTGCTGCAATGGAGGAAGGTGGAGGTGCTGGAGAGGAGAGAGAGGCCACGAAAATTTGAGAGAAAAGATCCCTCCTTTTGGCCCCCCTTAGGTCCCTTTTTATAGTTTTTCAAAAGTCACTTAATTAGGGTTAATTAAGAGGTTTTTCATTTTTTAGGACTCTTTCTAATAAATCCACTAAAGGCAACGATTTTTTGTGGTTTTCTAGCCTAGGTGAGACTCTAATTAATCCCTAATTAGCCCCTAACTAAACCTAGAAAACCCCCAAATGTGATGCCACTTGGCATCTTTCGCATTTGGGTTTTTAAAACACCTTTAAAAACATTTAAAAACACTAGTTTTAAAAACTAATTTTCAAAATGAGTTTTCAAAATGGTTTTGACTCTTCTAAACCTCTAAGACTAACCAAGACATCAACTAACCCTAGTCTAGCCCTGACTTACTCGAATATGGCACCACCCCGAGTGGGCCCTACTTGAGTTTTTCAAAAAGTGATTTTAAAACTTGAAATTGAAGGAGTTTTCAAAAGATTTTCAAAAGTAAACTTAAAATTAGGATTTTTGAAATGGCATAAGGTCCTAACTGAGTTAGAATTCCTCTGGATATGGTGCCAACTGAGTGGGCCCACATCGAATTTTGAACATTTTTGAAATAAACACTGAAAATGGCTTTGAAAAGGGGTTAAAATCAGTATTTGAAATTCAAGATCTTTGAAAATAGGGTCTCAAGCGAACTGGAACTCCAGGTTAGAGTCCTGAACTCTTAGGACTCTGAAATTTTAAATTTTAACATCCAAATAAAAGAATTTTCAAAAGATTTTATCAAGAAATGATGAAATAAGTCAGAAAACACAGTCAGGGTTAGATTCCTAACTCGACCGAACTCTAAAATAGAATCCTGAACTAACTGGACTCTGTAAAATGACCTAAATTTCGAAAACAAACGAAAAAGATTAAAAATGGAAGTAAAACAGACTTCAAAACAGACTCCTGACTGGATTAGGACTCTGAGACAGAGTCCTAATCGGACTGAAACTTTCAAAAATTTGAGAAATTTAATGAATAGAAGAATTCAGAAGCGACACCACCACAATGGGTCTCATCTGTGAATTGAAATCGATTAAAATTTGAATTTGAAATGAATCCAGATTGTTTCCTTGAGAAAATATTTCGAAATATAAAGTCCTGGGGTTGGAAAATGACAGAGTATTGACTAAAAACCCAGATTTTGAAATTGATTTTGAAATAAAGCTTTAAAATTCAAATCTGGATTGAATGTTTTGAAATAGGAGTGCTAGATCTCGAAAATGAGATGCAATGACATGCAATGCTATGCAGAATACATGCAATGATCTGTAATGACTTATGAAATAGACAAACACTGGATGAGGGTGAAAATTTGGTGTGTTTACAGTCTCCTTGTTCAAATTTTAAATTAAATTATAGAAAATACCAAAAATAGCCTTTAAATAGCTCGGACAATCCATTCGACATCCGTTTGGATCCATCACATTGTATTTCTCGATTCAAGTGTCAAAACTCGAACATTTTCTTAAAATCTGGGTCCAAACCCTTTTTTTGAAGAAATTTTCCCAAAATGGTCTAAAATTCTCAAGAAAATACTTTTGTAAATATTCTTTTTAGAAAAATACAAAAAAATTAGGGTTTAGTCTTTGTTTTCTCAGATTTTCATTCTAAAAATACAAAAAAATAAAAATTCAAGAAAAGAACAAAAAAATCAAAAATAATGAAAGAAAATTACAAAAAATAGAAATAGTTTTTAAGAGAAACCCGTTTTTGAAGAAGACTTTTTAAAGAGGCTCCATTTAGGAAAAACTTTATTTTCGTTTAAATGTCGAGTTAGGGTTTTTGAAACCCTAACTCTCGCCTTCTCCTTCTCTTCCCATCCAAAAGAAACCCTCAGCGATCTTCCCCTCTTTCCTTCCCTCCATCCCCAAAACCTTCTGGAAGCCTCCTCACCATCAGACTCGATCGATCGCCATGGCCATTCGCCTCAACCGCTCATCTCCAACGGCCTCTCCCTTCTCGAGCCTTCTTGTTTTCCCTTAAAAAGACATCCAGAAATCCATTTTTCTTCACCCGTCTTCACCGCACCATTACCCCATTCTCCTTCATGCATCGACCGCTTCTCACCCCCGCATCATCTACTTCTTCATGAATCACTCATTTTCACCCTACCACCGCATCTTCTCCTCTCAATCCATCCGTATTCTACTCCCTACATCGCTCCTCTCTTCCCTTTCTCCTTTTTCCCCTCTCCTTCCAATATCCACTAATCACTAGAAAGTCCGATCATCCCTGTAATGCTTCAGTAAACCCCTCTTCCAAGATCTCTGCAAGCAAGCTTCTCTGCCTCATCAGTAGCAGATGCGCATCCCAGTTTTTACAGTAGAAGCAGTATGACATCCTCCGATCCATTATCTATCATCATCGCCTTCTCCAAGTTCTAAAAGCCCTGCAAATAAGAGGAGAGAACAAGCTTCACATCTGGTTCCTTCGAAGGAACATTGGCCCTTTCCTTCAGAACTGTGCCAAACTAAGGTAAGCTGCTGAACATCTTTTCTATTCCCTTTCACGATTTATCCATGGAGTTCTTTGATCTTCATTTTTTTTTTCTTTTTTATATACATCTTTATAGCTTAATTTTTTTTTTCCTTTATCTGTAACGCTTTGTCTACATTTAATGATATTTTTTGTTTTATGGAAAGAGGGGGTCTTCTGTTTTGATGCTTTTCCCTTGCATTCTGATGATCGACGATGCCTCGCAATGGCATCGTCGATTCATCCAATTTGGGGCATCAGATTTTATTTGCTTTTATATTCCTTCGGTACTGTTTCCCTTTGATTTTCTCATAGATTTTCTCTTAATTTCTTTTTTTTTATTATTGTTATTATTTATTCTATTCCTTGTCTCTCATCAATGCACCACAAATGACACGGAATTGTGTATAGCGACTTCAGTGTCTCATCGTGCAACAGCAATGGAGCTTTCCAGATTCCAACAAACATTTTTCTGAAATTTCGTTGGCATTTGATTTTTTTTATTTTTTTTGGCATTTAGTCTCCTTTCGGTCAACTGCCATTCATTAGAACTGAATTTCACGGCACCCGTGAAGATTCTAGGACAGGATCCATCTTGATTGTCATTTTTTTTTTCATTACCCTTTGCATTTTTCTTGATCGTCTGGATGGTTTATTTCATTCCATTCCCTTTTTTTTATTATGCATTCTTAGAATTCTCAGAAATTCCTTTTTCTTTAGTTTAAAATGCAGCGTGGGTTTAACGACAGGTTTCGGATTTGATGTAAGAGGCCCATAGAACTCTGGATCGACTGATGGAACATGCTCTTGTAAATATAGTGCTGGTTTAGTTGCATAGTCATATACCCCTTTATTCGATTGATCTAGCAGATGCTCCTCGTTTCCTTGATGCCGACTTGTTGATGGATACACTCTCAGAATATCCCCAAGTTATGGTGTAATGCACTGAAGTACATCTTGCTGAGATAGCCCCTTTGTTTAAATTCGTGTGTTGTTGCTTTTATTTACACAGGATGCCTTACGGCTATAACAGGGGTTGTGAATTTCATATCGTTAAAAGAGTTATGCCTTGATAAAAAAAAAAGGGACCCAGATGATACCCCAGTTCTCAAATATAATCAACTTTCAGCATCTAATATCTGCTACAACAGACAACAACCAACCTAAATTATATTGTTGTTCATTTGCTCCCTTTTCTGCCTAAATTTTATCAGGTTGGGATCCACTTGCCTACACAAGTCTCCTTGCCTTCATCTGTGCATACAAGGCATATGACAATAAAGTAAGATTTACCCTTGCCAACATGAGTGTTGACAGGTGGGTTTCTATCCGACTGAAAACATTGGGAGGAGCTATGCTATGGCTAATTGCCATCGTGCAAAACCAACATACAAGCAGGCAGCAGGCATTTGTTTTGATTTTGAGGCTGGCAAGTTTTGCAGAGAACAAAAAAAATTTGTTGTTGAGA
The DNA here is from genome assembly GCF_984573655.1 of Nuphar pumila. Lineage (NCBI taxonomy): Eukaryota > Viridiplantae > Streptophyta > Magnoliopsida > Nymphaeales > Nymphaeaceae > Nuphar > Nuphar pumila. Next base: position 57,878,929 of record NC_143257.1, on the reverse strand, counting down.
GGTTTGGAAGATATGTAGAACTACCCTCTCAATCTCCTTCTGCTGTTTAAAGCAACCACCCGCCACCTGGATGGTTTGCATTGGGAATTACTAAAAGTTTGAAGATATCTTTTTTTTTAGAGACATGAGCACCCACTCGTTTTGCATGGTTTATTTTTTTTTTACAGTTTTACAGGGTGAAGAGGTGGGAATTGTTGGAAGAACAGAAACAGGAGAATCTGGCATGATCAATGCACTATTGTAAAGTCGGGGCAAGGCTTGCGCGTGATTGTCTGGTTTCAAGATTATCTCGGGCCTAGTTTCAAATGTTAAGTCTGGCAGCCATCAGTCTGAAGATTGATGAACTCTTGAACTGGTCTCCCTCCAAAAGTTTTGAAAGCATTGATTTGATTAAGATCTTAAGATGGGACGTGCTTTGCTTGAAGGCTGTATGCTCAGGATCCATTGCTTACCTGAATGACTGTCAAAATGATTGGGAGATTGCAGAAAAGGTAAAGTCTGCAAAACTGAATTTCTGCATAATGGCAATACCTTACTGGAAAGTGGAAATGGCTTTAAAATTTGCTCTTTACCAAGGTGACAGAAGTAGTAAAAAGGCTAGAAAAGTTCCTACAGTCTCAGCAGACTAAAAGCTGTTGTCAGTTCATTTGCACCCACGGTGGCTCTTAATTTGCTGTAAACCCATGTATATTCACCAACAGCCCCTGAGTTGTTATGGTTTCACATATACAAGCATTCCCCACTAACATAGGCATTTAGGTAATTCTTTGTACCTCTCTTCATATATTGTATACAAGCATTGTATAGGCATTTTCATTCTTTTGTTTTGTATAAGTACATCCAGGCCCATACATGAATTGGCATTACATTCTCATTAACATGTGCATTTCCATCATGACTTAGATATAACCATAGGAACATTAAGATATGATATTCTCAAAACCCCTTCTACATTCATCTTTTGCCTTGTGTTAAACTTTAAATATTGCAGGAATTATGTAGAAAAGGGATATGTTCTTTTTCTTAGCTTAGGAGTTATAATTTCTATTTCAAATTCAGACTTATAATAGCTAGATATAATGAGAATCATCCACATTTCCTGTTTTAGATAGAATGAGCATTGCTTATTTTCATTTTCCAAAACCTCACAAATGGAAACATGAATGACACGTGCACCATTTCGTAAAAAAGGTAAATTAATCCTAAGTTGATGATCCACAACAATGGCCATAGTCAGGGTGTGGACAAAACTTAGTATTTTTATCTTTTACAAAATAACACCGGATCCACACTAGATCCGTTTTCAAAATTCATCATATTTTCCTTAAATATTTTCTTCTTTTATCAGAATTTAACTTAAAATTAACTCAAAATATATACCAATGACCATAGTCAGGGTACATTGAGAGTTAATTTCATTTTAAATTCTATAAAATCTCCAAATATGTTTCATTCTTCACCTGAATTTAAATATAGATTATTATATAATACATTCAATGACCATAGTCATGGGTGTATTATATCTTCAATCTTGTTTTAATTCATCTAAAGAATGAAATAGCTCTTCAAATCCAATTTCAAAATTCTTCAAATTCATTCATCATTTAGGATAGAACTGCATCATGTCTTCAAAATTCCCTTTTCAAAACTCCAAGTGATGTAAATATCTTCCTCAATCTATCTTCAATTCTTTTAAAATCCAATTCATCCTTTCATTTTCAAATTCAATTTCATTTTCAATCTCAAAGTTCAATTTAACTTTTGAGATTTCGAAGTCATTTTTATATTCAAATTCAAATCAGATTTCAAAGTTCAATTCGACTTTAAAATTCCAAATTCATTTTATATTCAAAACTCTAATCAAACTCAAAGTTCAATTTTAACTTTGAGACTCTTGATTCATCTTTTAAATTCCAAATTCAAAAATTCAAGGTCTAATTTGACTTTGAAATTCCTTTGTATATTCAAATTCTAAATTTCAAGTTCAATTTAAAAGTTCTTGATTCATCTTCTGAATTTAACTCCAAATCCATTTTTAGGATCCAGGATTCAACACTCATATTGGATCTCAGACTTCAGATCCAATCCCTCTTTAGGATTCAGACTCCAATTTCACTTTGGATCTTAGACTTCAAATTCAATTCCTCTTTAGGATCCAGACTCCAATTTTATATTGGATCTCAGACTTCAGATCCAGAGTCCAACTCTACATTTGGATCTTAGATTTCAGATCCAAATCCATCTTAGGATCCAGAATCCAATTTTACATCGGATCTCAGATCCCAGATCTTAAATCCATTTGAAGATCCAATTCCACTCCCAATTCTAGATTTCAAATCCAATTCCCTTTTCAAATCTCATCTGAATTTCCTAAATCCACATCTATTTTTAAATCCATTTTAAAGATCCAATTCCATTTCATTTCCAGATTTCAAATCTAAATCCCTTTACAAATCATGTCTAGATTTCTTAAATTCATTTATATACCATTTGGATTTTCTCAGTCCATTCCAAATTTCAAACTTCAAAATCTAAATTCAATTCCATCTCAAGTATTCATTTCCTTTCCTAAATTCAAAGTTCAACATTCAAAGTACATTTCTGACTTTGAAGCTTCATTTCTCTTTCATTTCAAAGCTTTAAATCATTCTTTTTCAAGATCAAAGATTTATTCTTCCAACTCTGATTTATTTCAAAAACTTTGAACTTCTCTGATCTATCTCAAGTTCTAAGTTAGATTTTACCATTCAAAACCATTTTCTTCACTCCATTTACCAAGTTCATCTCAGAATACTTGGAAATTTCCAAATCAATTTTTCGAAAAGAGCATACATCCTTGCATTGCACAAGCATGATTCTTTGTGCATTTAGAGTTAGAATAAATTCTTAGATTATATTTAGGCAAAGAAAAAGGCATAGATTCGATCCTTGGTTCGATTACCCCTGGTAAAGGCGCCAGGAACGGTCGAACCTCGTACCGACGAGCGAATCCCATCTCTCCATTTTTCCCGCAATATTTTCAAAACGGAGGTGAGTTAAATTTCTAAATATTTTTCAAATAAAGGTCAAGTGAAAACCCGCAAAAGAGTTCCTCTTCTCTTTTCCTTTCTTTCTTTTCTCTTCTTTTTCTCTTTTCTTTCTTTTATTCTCCTCCCTTCAAAAAGGAGGAAAATAGAGGTTAGAAAAAGGAAAAGAGAGAAATACACGAGAGAGGAAAAATTTTGCGATGATCACAGTTTTGGCGACCGTGATGGGACCTCGTCTTCGTCCGGTTGAATCTATGCCTTTGCTTTGCTTTAATATTTTCTAAGTCTTTATTCTTTATGTCAGCTACATTTTCCATGCAAACCTTAGGAGCCTAGACTCTGTCCTAAGCTGACATTATTGCATATAGGATCTAAGTATGGTTTGGTAGGACCATATTGAGGAGATTATTCCATGTTCACATTAGATTTAGGTCTTAAATACAACTCTCCTCAATTTTTAGGGATTGAATGCAAACAATGTTTGCAAGTGTATGCTCCTTTTTCATTTAAATTCTATCTCTTTAGGACTTGCATTAGAGCCTTCTGATTGTATTGCATGTTGATCATATTTTGAAAACATCCCTTACCTATATTGTCCCGGTCTTCACGTTGCTGGGCTGTCTCACTGAACCATAGTTCGGGAGAGAGCCTCACAACTGGACCACCTATTTGGGTTTGCCCACCCTACCACGTACCTAAGGGCCATAGTCCGAGGTATATCGGAAGGTGCTCCAGGATGTTGGGAAGCCTCTTACCTTAGAACCAGAGAAATATCTTATATGCCACATACTTTGAGCTTCGGCTTGGGTATATCGGCGTACCTTGATGGAAATCAGATGATCTAAGATCTTAGAGTTAGGATTAAGATCCTATCAGCCATTTTTAATATTGCATGTAGAGTCAGCTTTAGGGAATGCTGCTTGTACATCCTTGTTTGTATATCTGTGATTGTATGATATTTTATATCTTCCCTATATTCTTCAAAACCCTGGGTATATATTATTCAAAATTTTCTCTTTTTAAACCCAGGTGTATTTTCCCTTTATTCTTCTGATTTCTTCAAATTCTTTGATCCTGCCTGCAATTCTTCAAATTTTTCTTTAAATATCCTCTTTCAAATTCTTTTGTGATAAAATAAATTTTTGTCAGGATATGTCCCTTTTAAAATAAAATATTTGTTTATCCTTTTTCAGAAAAACAATGTGGTTGTCACAAATTTTTGGTGACAACCCAATCCCTCATAATGGGATATTTTCATTATCAGACTTTGATTTCTTCCTTTATCATGATTTTCCTCCAAAAATTTCCTAAATATCCCATTCTTACCTTCAGAGAGGACATTGACATTTCATCATGGTTCGGACAAGGACTGGAAAGAAAACAGTGACACAGCAAAGCGACAGTGAAGGAGAAGAAATGAACTCCATCAGGTCATCCAAGCAGCAAGGCCAAGAAGCAGACATCAATGTTGACTCAGCTACATACAAGTTGTTTCAGAAAGTGATGGCCAAAATGATGTCTTAAAAGGCTGAGGAAAACCCTGAGAAAATATCTTCTAAAAGCAAAGCCAAGGGAAAAATCAGCAAAAAGCAAGTTCAGTATGACAACACTTCAGAGTCAGCAAAGGAGGACTTAGAGGAAGAGCAGCCGACATATTTTCACAATCCCTTGTATCGGCCCAAGAAAGTCAATGAGGGGCACGAGTCAGCAAGCAAAGCCAAAGGTCAGATCCCAGCAGAAGATCCGATGTAGGAGAAAATGAGAGAAATGACTCGTGCGATCAAAGACTTACAAGCCCAGGACAAAGGCAAAAAGATTTATACCGGTGCAGATTTTTATGACGGCTTAGAAGGAGATGACAACTGGGAAGATCTTCCTCGTAAATTCATAAAGTTTGATGGGACCGGCAACCCCAAGGCTCATCTGGCTACATTTTTCGCCGAGTGCAACCGATTCAAGAAGAACAATAGGGCTTTATTCCTATGCTTTCCACACAGTCTGGAGGGAGTTGCAGCAAGATGGTATGCCGACCACATCAACCCGATTTAACTGCGAGAATTTGACAAAGTCATCAACTTGTTCATTGAAAGGTTTCTCTTCAATACTGAGGCTCCGCCTACCCTCAACTATCTTTTCAACCTAAAGCAAAATGACAATGAGAGGGCAAAGTCATTCATAGATGGAGATCCTTCTGCAACCGGATGAAGGATCCGATATCAGAGGGGCATGCACTCTTAATAGTCTTGAACAATTTCTCTCAACCTCTGAAGGGTCTGATCTCCACTTCTCCGTCTAAATCCTTCATCAAGTTAATAGAGCGAGTCGAATGACTCGAAATGGGATTAGATAATGGAACCTATCATGGCATCACCTTGGCAGGAGGCAGTCAGGATGTGAAAAAGAAAACCAACTTTACCTTTTCTACCAGTTCCTCCAACAACAATGGCAAAAACAAAAGAGGTGGCAGAAAGAACCACACTGGCGGGTCAGGCAGAGATGACTGTTCCAGTCAAAAGAGTGGGATCAGCAGGCAGAATGACAGCCCTCCCTCAAGCATCCAGTTAGAATCAAAGCCTCAAGGGAAACCCAAACACGATGGTTGGGGATATGACCGTGAGTTTACCCCCTTAAAGCAAACACTTGAGGAAGTTCTTGAGTATATGACAACAAAAGAGATGGTTAAACTTCCCAAGGTAGCAGATCCGCCTGTGACTATGGGAAGATTCAAAAACCAGTTCTGCAAATTCCATCGGGCGATGGGGCACGACATCAAGCACTGCTTTGTTTTCAAAAACATCGTCCAAGACTGCATTGATAAACAGCTGCTGGTGGAAGATAAAAAAAAAAGAGTAGCTACCGTCCTGGCCTAACTTCCCGAACCATGTCAATATTTTTCTGCTTTCTCTCTTTTCAGTCACCTAATAGGGACAACTCAGTTCCAGTCTTTTGTGACCTTTGGTTAAACAAGCTTGTAAATATTTCAGTCGTTGTTATCAATATTTTCCTATCAATGAAAATGTCAAATTTTCTTCATACCTGTTGATATCAAATAGCTCTATCCTTCGCCACCATGGGGCATTTATTTTGGAAAAAATTGTATTTCTCCTATTCTTTTTAAATTAAGGGACAATCCAAAACATCATCATGAGAGAAATGATATTACCTATGAGGATTTTCGAAATCCTAAAAATCTTGAGAATTTCTGCAAAAACTTCTTCATGATCACCAAAAGTTCAATATTTTGATCTAATCTTCTTCAAAATAAACTATCACCTTGATTTTTCTTAAAATGGGTTTTTAAACCATTATCTTCAAAATTAACCCTCATGATGATCTCTCATGATGATTCTTCTTTTTAAGGATAAGATCTCGCGCTGATCGTTCTTCTTACAAATGAATTTTCCTCCCAAAATGATTTTTTTCACTTATCTTTTAAATAAACATTTTCCTTTCAAGATCCCATATGCAGGCAGTATCAGAAAAACTCCTTTTTCTCAAATCTTGTAAATCTTCAGTTAATTTTGATATCTTCATCAATTTCATTCATTTTATTCATATTTTTTTCAAGTTTACATCAATTTTAAGTATATCAATTTCTCCTCAAATCTATTAAATTTTATCAATCCCTTTACCCCTTCAGGTTAAGAGATAAAACTGAAGCCTCTTTCCCATGAGGTATTTTTCTAAATATTCATAGTCCCCCCCCCCCTCAGGTTAAGGGATAAACCTGACCCTCGTTGTCTGAGGTGTTCCCATTCAGGATAAGGGATAATCCTGAAACCCTTCATAGGAGCCACAACGCTACCTATGAGGATTCTTTTGTAAATACAAGTTTTGTTAATCTTTGTTGATTTTCTAGATTTATATCAATTTCCCATCATTAAATCTCTTTAAATTCTATTCTTGTTCCCATTCAGGATAAGGGAAAATCCTGAGACCCCTCGTAGGAGCAATAATGCTACCTACGAGAATTCTTTTGTAAATACAAGTTTCATCAACCTTTATTGATTTTCTAAATTTATATCAATTTCTTTTCACTTTCTTAAATTCTATTCTTTTCCCATTCAGGATAAGGGATAATCCTGAGACCCCTCGTAGGAGAAATAACGCTACCTATGAGGATTCTTTTGTAAATACAAGTTTTCTCAATCTTTGTTGATTTTTTTTTTCCCTTTATTAAATTTTCTTAAATTCTATTCTTTTTCCATTCAGGATAAGGGAAAATCCTGAGACCCCTTGTAGGAGCAATAACGCTACCTAAGGGGATTCTTTTGTAAATACAAGTTTCGTCAACCTTCATTGATTTTCTAAATTTATATCAATTTCTCTTTATTAAAATTCCTTAAATTCTTTTTGCCATCCAGGATAAGGGATAATCCTGAGACCTCTCGTAGGGGCAACAATGCTACCTATGAGAATTCTTTTTGCAAATACAAGTTTTATCGATCTTTATTGATTTCTAAATTTATATCAATTTCTCTTCAAATTTTATTCTTTTTCCCATTCAGGATAAGGGATAATCCTAAGACCCCTCGTAGGAGCAATAACGCTACCTATGAGAATTCTTTTGTAAATACACGTTTTGCCAATCTTTATTGATTCTTTGTAGATTTATATCAATTTTCCTTCATTAAATTTTCTTAAATTTTATTCTTTTTCCCACTCAGGATAAGGGATAATCCTGAGACCTCTCGTAGGGGCAACAATGCAACCTATGAGAATTCTTTTTGCAAATACAAGTTTTATCGATCTTTATTGATTTCTAAATTTATATCAATTTCTCTTCAAATTTTATTCTTTTTCCCATTCAGGATAAGGGATAATCCTGAGACCCCTCGTAGGAGCAATAACGCTACCTATGAGAATTCTTTTGTAAATACACGTTTTGCCAATCTTTATTGATTCTTTGTAGATTTATATCAATTTTCCTTTATTAAATTTTCTTAAATTTTATTCTTTTTCCCACTCAGGATAAGGGATAATCCTGAGACCTCTCGTAGGGGCAATGATGTTACCTATGAGAATTCCTTTTGCAAATACAAGTCTCATCAAATTGATTTTCTAAATTTCTTTTCTTAAATACTATTCTTTCCCCTTTCAGGTTAAGGGATAAACCTGAACCTCGACATTCGAGGTATTCTTTCTCAGGATAAGGGATAATCCTGAGATCGCTCATAGGAGCAACAAAAGCTACTTGAGAAAGTTCTTTTAAAAAGTAAATAAATTCCCTCAAAAAAATTTTCTCCATTGTTTATCAATATTTCAGCAAATTTTATTTTCCTTCTATCTAAATTTTATTCAGGACAAGGGGTTAATCCTGAAAATTGGACCCCATACAGCTGAATGTGCTGGTCCATCTAAATCATAAATCTTGTCATATCTCTTTTCTTAAGTATATCCTCAAAAATCTCTTTCCCTTTCAGGTTAAGGGATAAACCTGAATCATTGTCTATTATATCCTAAATCCTCATTTAAATGTCTATCAACCTCATTAAATGTTTATCAATCTCATCAAATGTCTATCAATTCATCAAATGTTTTTCATTATCAAGCCCTCGGGTTACCATTTTATCAGTGTCTATCATCTTCAAGCCTTCGAGTCACAACTTCATCAAAGTATATCATTTTCAAGCCTTCGGGTCACAATTTTATCTATATCTCTTAAAATTTCAAGCCTTCGGGTTATAATCTCATTAATGTCTATCACTGTCAAGCCTTCGGGTTACAAATTCATCCATGTATATCCTTTTCAAGCCTTCGCGTTACAATTTCATCAATGTATTTCAAGTATAAAGCCTTCGGGTTACAATTTCATCAAATATCCATCATTTCCAAGCCTTCGGGTTACAACTTTATCAATACCAATCATTTTACCAAAAAATCCTGCTTTTGAGCTGGTCGGTCAATCAAAATCCTGCTTTCGAGCTGGTACTTCCAAAAAATCCTGCTTTGGAGCTGGTACTTCCAAAAAATCCTGCTTTCGAGCTGGTCGGTCAAACAAATCCTGCTTTCGAGCTGGTACTTCCATCAAAATCCTGCTTTCGAGCTGGTCGGGCAAAAAATCCTGCTTTCAAGCTGGTCGGGCAAACAAATCCTGCTTTCGAGCTGGTACTTCCAAAAAATCCTACTTTCGAGCTGGTCGGTCAAACAAATCCTGCTTTCGAGCTGGTACTTTCATAAAATCCTGCTTTCGAGCTGGTCGGACAAACAAATCCTGCTTTTGAGCTGGTCGGGCAAACAAATCCTGCCTTCGAGCTGGTCGGTCAAACAAATCCTGCTTTCGAGCTGGTACTTTCATAAAATCCTGCTTTCGAGCTGGTCGGACAAACAAATCCTGCTTTCGAGCTGGTCGAGTAAACAAATCCTGCCTTCGAGCTGGTCGGGCAAACAAATCCTGCTTTCGAGCTAGTACTTCCAAAAAATTCTGCTTTCGAGCTGGTCGGTCAAACAAATCCTGCTTTCGAGCTGGTACTTTCATAAAATCCTGCTTTCGAGCTGGTCGAACAAACAAATCCTGCTTTCGAGCTGGTACTTCCAAAAAATCCTGCTTTCGAGCTGGTCGGGCAATCAAATCCTGCTTTTGAGCTGGTCGGGCAAACAAATCCTGCTTTCGAGCTGGTCTGGCAAACAAATCCTACTTTCGAGCTGGTCGGGCAAACAAATCCTGCTTTCGAGCTGGTACTTTCATAAAATCCTGCTTTCGAGCTGGTCGGTCAATCAAATCCTGCTTTCGAGCTGGTCCGACAATCAAATCCTGCTTTCGAGCTGGTACTTCCATCAAAATTCTGCTTTCGAGCTTGTCGGTCAATCAAATCCTGCTTTCGAGCTGGTCGGGCAATCAAATCCTGCTTTCGAGCTGGTCGGTCAAAACAAAAATCTAAATATTCCTTCCCAAGTTCAACTCGAGGTCGCATCAAAATCTATATTGAGTGATTATTTCATAAAGGATCCTTGAAAACTTTGTCAATTTGCTAAAAATATTTGTTGATTACAATATTCTTATTGCACAAAAGGATCACCTCTGTTTACCTCTAGTATTTCTTTCCAAAAGGGTGAAACTTTTTGCGAAAAAGAGGTAAAATTCAAATCTTTTTCCTATTGATCAACCAAAAGGATGTGAGAAATGTCCTCGGTATGATTAGCGAAATAAATATTCTATGACGTTGAAAAGCCAGAAGCGAATCGATATTGATCATGGCTATGGCGCATGTTTAAAGACGGCTATCTGGCAATCAGGCAGTGGAAATAACTTAAGCCATAAAAAGAATCCCCTCAAATCTATGTCTTCTCATTTCATTCTAAAGTTGCAATCAAATATCTGCAAAAGGGATCTCTCAATTGTCGTCAAGATGAAGGCGATTTAAGCGAGTAGACCCCCGGGGCCAAAGAAGATTTGGATCATCTACCGAGATGAAGGAGTTTGTGAAGGATCCTTTCAGGGAAAGTTCAGATCACCGTCGAGATGAAGGCGAGTGTGGTGTACCTACCGACAAACCCTAAATGATATTTGATTTCTGCTATCTAAAGACCTTTTGAGCCAATACCATATATAATACCTGAGAGAAAATGAAGGATCGGAACATCTCCAAGATGAAGGAGTTTGTGACGTACCCTTCCCTGAAAAAAAGAGAGAAAAGTCAGGACACATCTCCAAAATGAAAGATGATGTAAAGAGCCCGAAAAAGCCCAATGACTTGAAAAGAATGCAAAAAGATCATCATGGGAAAACACTCAGATATCAAACTGCCAAAATTGCCAGAAGTCATCTTTTCTTATGCGAAATTCTTTTATCAATGTCTTTTCACTATTTGGTTTTATGAAATTGAGAATATTTCTTCTCTTCTCATATCAGGGAAATGGATAGCTTCCTTGAAAAAAGTCATCAGCGCTAAAATTTTGAATTTGACTCTTAAAACCGAGGATTTAACTTCGTTGGAGGAAATACTCTAGGTAAAAGAGGGAATATCTTTGCACACATATGCACATTTTCAAACGTTTGAGTCAACTATAAATTTATCTTATTGGCAAAATTTTCTAGATATTCTAAAGAATGAAATAAATATTCAATATCCATTTTGGTGCAACCTAGCGTTGTTTATATCTTCCAGAAGAGTTACCCCATTCAGTTGAAGTATCTCTCTTGTCCCATCACGGTTTCAAGAAACCCGTATGGTCGTTCCCACTCAGGTTAAGGGTCAAAACCTGTACTTCCTGCGAGAGGTCATTAAATTCAAAAGTTGGTTTCAGTCTCAGCAATGAGACGCCCAAAGTTCATCCCTTTCTCAAGCTTTAGGGAACCCCATTTCCTTCCTCCTTTCGCAAACCCCTTTCGTATTTGTTCGTCCAAACTCCGAAGGTCCCATTATGGTCTCTTCACTCAAGGATTCCATATGATCGTCCCCTTCAAGTTAAGGGTTAAGCCTGAACCTCGTGCATCGAGGTATCTTCCTTTTTTAGGTTTGGGTTAAACCTGAGTCTCGTTTTCGATGAGGTATTTTCCTCCAGTCCCATCATGATTCTTCCCATCGAGAAATCTATGCTTTGTATATCCATCCAGGACAGGGTCCTACTTGAACTTCATCTCGCGAGGCATTCTCTCATAAATGCCCCATCAAGGTCCTCGCATATTTTCTTTCCCCATTCAGGTTATTTTAAGATATATTCGTCCCATCCAGGTTAAGGGCTAAACCTGAGTCATTCCACAAGTTTGATCTTGTCTCACCCATAAGACGTGATCAAAAGTCTTATTTTCCATCATTTCGGGATCTTCACCCAAAGTCCCATCACGATTTCCTCATCTCTATTATTCAGTCATATCATTTTCGAGGATTTCGTCTCCCCCAAGCCATTCAAGGATAAAATTTTAAACCTGAAAAACCATGTCTTTTGAATAAATTCTTCCACACCTAGTTCAGATCTGCTGACTGGGGTATTTTTCAAAATTTGGAGTGTTTTCTTTGCCACTAAGCTCGGCTTTTAACCGGCTTAGTAGCAAAGAAGGGCATCTGTGAACACCCCAAATTTTTCAAAATCTTTTAAATATTCTCTTTCTGCCCCTAAATTCATTTTCTGAGCAAATGGGTCATTTCAAATCTAAATTCCAGTTCATTGCTCTAGTTTTATTGAAATTAAATTCATTTCATATGTTTAAATTGATTTTGGATCTGGATCCATTGTCCAGATCCAAATCTGAGTCTCCTTGTTCAAATTTTAAATTAAATTATAGAAAATACCAAAAATAGCCTTTAAATAGCTCGGACAGTCCATTCGACATCCGTTTGGATCCATCACATTGTATTTTTCGATTCAAGTGTCAAAACTCGAACATTTTCTTAAAATCTGGGTCCAAACCCTTTTTTTGAAGAAATTTTCCCGAAATGGTCTAAAATTCTTAGGAAAATACTTTTGTAAATATTCTTTTTAGAAAAATACAAAAAAATTCGGGTTTAGTCTTTGTTTTCTCAGATTTTCATTCCAAAAATACAAAAAAATAAAAATTCAAGAAAAGAACAAAAAAATCAAAAATAATGAAAGAAAATTACAAAAACTAGAAATAGTTTTTAAGAGAAACCCATTTTTGAAGAAGACTTTTTAAAGAGGCTCCATTTAGGAAAAACTTTATTTTTGTTTAAATGTCGAGTTAGGGTTTTTGAAACCCTAACTCTCGCCTTCTCCTTCTCTTCCCATCCAAAAGAAACCCTCAGCGATCTTCCCCTCTTTCCTTCCCTCCATCCCCAAAACCTTCTGGAAGCCTCCTCACCATCGGACTCGATCGATCGCCATGGCCATTTGCCTCAACCGCTCATCTCCAACGGCCTCACCCTTCTCGAGCCTTCTTGTTTTCCCTTAAAAAGACATCCAGAAATCCATTTTTCTTCACCCGTCTTCACCCCACCATTACCCCGTTCTCCTTCATGCATCGACCGCTTCTCACCCCCGCATCATCTACTTCTTCATGAATCATCCGTTTTCACCCTACCACCGCATCTTCTCCTCTCAATCCATCCGTATTCTACTCCCTACATCGCTCCTCTCTTCCCTTTCTCCTTTTTCCCCTCTCCTTCCGATATCCACTAATCACTAGAAAGTCCGATCATCCCTGCAATGCTTCGGTAAACCCCTCTTCCAAGATCTCTGCAAGCAAGCTTCTCTGCCTCATCAGTAGCAGATGCACATCCCAGCTTTTACAGTAGAAGCAGTATGACATCCTCTGATCCATTATCTATCATCATCGCCTTCTCCAAGTTCTAAAAGCCCTGCAAATAAGAGGAGAGAACAAGCTTCACATCTGGTTCCTTCGAAGGAACATTGGCCCTTTCCTTCAGAACTGTGCCAAACTAAGGTAAGCTGCTGAACATCTTTTCTATTCCCTTTCACGATTTATCCATGGAGTTCTTTGATCTTCATTTTTTTTTTCTTTTTTATATACATCTTTATAGCTTAATTTTTTTTTCCCTTTATCTGTAACGCTTTGTCTACATTTAATGATATTTTCTGTTTTATGGAAAGAGGGGGTCTTCTGTTTTGATGCTTTTCCCTTGCATTCTGATGATCGACGATGCCTCGCAATGGCATCGTCGATTCATCCTATTTGGGGCATCAGATTTTATTTGCTTTTATATTCCTTCGGTACTGTTTCCCTTTGATTTTCTCATAGATTTTCTCTTAATTTCTTTTTTTTTTATTATTGTTATTATTTATTCTATTCCTTGTCTCTCATCAATGCACCACAAATGACACAGAATTGTGTATAGCGACTTCAGTGTCTCATCGTGCAACAACAATGGAGCTTTCCAGATTCCAACAAACATTTTTCTGAAATTTCGTTGGCATTTGATTTTTTTTATTTTTTTTGGCATTTAGTCTCCTTTCGGTCAACTGCCATTCATTAGAACTGAATTTCATGGCACCCGTGAAGATTCTAGGACAGGATCCATCTTGATTGTCATTTTTTTTTTCATTACCCTTTGCATTTTTCTTGATCGTCTGGATGGTTTATTTCATTCCATTCCCTTTTTTTTATTATGTATTCTTAGAATTCTCAGAAATTCCTTTTTCTTTAGTTTGAAATGCAGCGTGGGTATAAGGACAGGTTTCAGATTTGATGTAAGAGGCCCATAGAACTCTGGATCGACTGATGGAACATGCTCTTGTAAATATAGTGCTGGTTTAGTTGCATAGTCATATACCCCTTTATTCGATTGATCTAGCAGATGCTCCTCGTTTCCTTGATGCCGACTTGTTGATGGATGCACTTCTCAGAATATCCCCAAGTTATGGTGTAATGCACTGAAGTACATCTTGCTGAGATAGCCCCTTTGTTTAAATTCGTGTGTTGTTGCTTTTATTTACACAGGATGCTTTACGGCTATAACAGGGGTTGTGAATTTCATATCGTTAAAAGAGTTATGCCTTGATGAAAAAAAAAAAGGGACCCAGATGATACCCCAGTTCTCAAATATAATCAACTTTCAGCATCTAATATCTGCTACAACAAACAACTCCCAACCTAAAATATATTGTTGTTCATTTGCTCCCTTTTCTGCCTAAATTTTATCAGGTTGGGATCCACTTGCCTACACAAGTCTCCTTGCCTTCATCTGTGCATACAAGGCATATGACAATAAAGTAAGATTTACCCTTGCCAACATGAGTGTTGACAGGTGGGTTTCTATCCGACTGAAAACATTGGAAGGAGCTATGCTATGGCTAATTGCCATCGTGCAAAACCAACATACAAGTAGGCAGCAGGCATTTGTTTTGATTTTGAGGCTGGCAAGTTTTGCAGAGAACAAAAAAAATTTGTTGTTGAGAGGTTTGGAAGATAAGTAGAACTACCCTCTCAATCTCCTTCTGCTGTTTAAAGCAACCACCCGCCACCTGGATGGTTTGCATTGGGAATTACTAAAAGTTTGAAGATATCTTTTTTTTTAGAGACATGAGCACCCACTCGTTTTGCATGGTTTATTTTTTTTTTACAGTTTTACAGGGTGAAGAGGTGGGAATTGTTGGAAGAACAGAAACAGGAGAATCTGGCATGATCAATGCACTATTGTAAAGTCGGGGCAAGGCTTGCGCGTGATTGTCTGGTTTCAAGATTATCTCGGGCCTAGTTTCAAATGTTAAGTCTGGCAGCCATTAGTCTGAAGATTGATGAACTCTTGAACTGGTCTCCCTCCAAAAGTTTTGAAAGCATTGATTTGATTAAGATCTTAAGATGGGACGTGCTTTGCTTGAAGGTTGTATGCTCAGGATCCATTGCTTACCTGAATGACTGTCAAAATGATTGGGAGATTGCAGAAAAGGTAAAGTCTGCAAAACTGAATTTCTGCACAATGGCAATACCTTACTGGAAAGTGGAAATGGCTTTGAAATCCGCTTTTGCTTGTTGTGTGATAATCACCTGATTCACTAAAGTTTCAAACCAGATTTTGGGGGTTTTTTTTGATAAAAATATTTTTGAAGTGTTAGTTCCAAACCAGATTTTGATATGCCATGAGATATACTTGCACTCACCAATATGATATGGCAATTCTAAATTCTCATATGATTGTCATTAATATTTAGTTTCCCTATAAACTCATGGTTGCTTGCACATTTACTATACAGAGAATAGTTCCTTAGAAAATCCTTTGCGGAAACTGATCTGCTAGATCAGTTTATGATGCCATGTGTCGTCCATTGACGCCATCAATCTGTTGAGATCCATTTATCACTATGCTTTTGTTGATCTTATTATCCCTGCTTCTCCATCCATCTGTTTTCATTTCTCTCATAACCGGACATTGTAAAAATCTACTGAAAGAGAAATGCTGAATAAGGATAAATCAAAAGAAGGATAAGGAAGACCGAGTTCTCTTTCTCTGTTTGTGTTGTTTTAGCAGAAAATGACGGATTTACTTTGTGAAATTCTTTACTTATGTGGCTGTCCCAGAGTTCCCTTTTTTTTCTTTAAAAGTGGAATAATAAAGGACCGGTGGTGGATCTGTGTAAGGATTCAGCATCACAGGACACGTGGAAGGAATTATTATCTCAATCAGAGTCGAGTAAGAATACTTTGTCTGATCCAAGAGGTAAGATCCCCTCATATAGTTTTCAAACTAGTAATACCATTTCTGGTTATTGAGGAGAAATTCTTGAATATTTTGAATTCATTATACTTGCTGTGCGATATATGGATAATCTGATTCATTGAGGTTTCAAGCCAGATTTTTGGGTCTCACTGAAAATACGTTTAAGTGCTAGTCTTTGCATCATGATATATGTTTTACTAATTAAATGTCGGTCTGTTATATGTTGTGTTCTCTATCCATAAATATTTCTTTTTGTTAAAATATTTGGGTGAGGAATCAGATGTGCAACAACCTTTTGCCTAACAGTAGGCAACTTTGGTTAATATGGGCAGATTAAGGTATAAATGCTATACCACGGACTATTTGCAGTACCTCCATGAATGCGGTCTGGTAGCAGGAATAAAAACACTCTTTACAATCATGAATCTAGGCATTTGATGGAAACAATCAATTTCTCAAAAGATGTTCAGTGATTTTCATGCTTTAACACAGAAAATGCTCCACAGATCAATGCCATTTTTTATGAAAGTTCTAACCTTCTTCTTTATGTAACACTGCTGGGTATAAAGATGGTTAATTTGCATACAAATAAAGTTGCTAGTGGAAAAGTTGAGAACAACGAATGTTTTCTTAAAATTTGCTCTTTACCAAGGTGACAGAAGTAGTAAAAAGGCTAGAAAAATTCCTACAGTCTCAGCAGCCTAAAAGCTGTTGTTAGTTCATTTGCACCCACGGTGGCTCTTAAGTTGCTGTAAACCCATGTATATTCACCAACAGCCCCTGAGTTGTTATGGTTTCACATATACAAGCATTCCCCACTAACATAGGCATTTAGGTAATTCTTTGTACCTCTCTTCATATATTGTATACAAGCATTGTATAGGCATTTTCATTCTTTTGTTTAGTATAAGTACATCCAGGCCCATACATGAATTGGCATTACATTCTCATTAACATATGCATTTCCATCATGACTTAGATATAACCATAGGCATACCAACATTAAGATATGATATTCTCAAAACCCCTTCTACATTCATCTTTTGCCTTGTGTTAAACTTTAAATATTGCAGGAATTATGTAGAAAAGGGATATGTTCTTTTTCTTAGCTTAGGAGTTATAATTTCTATTTCAAATTCAGACTTATAATAGCTAGATATAATGAGAATCATCCACATTTCCTGTTTTAGATAGAATGAGCATTGCTTATTTTCATTTTCCAAAACCTCACAAATGGAAACATGAATGACACGTGCACCATTTCGTAAAAAAGGTAAATTAATCCTAAGTTGATGATCCACAACAATGGCCATAGTCAGGGTGTGGACAAAACTTAGTATTTTTATCTTTTACGAAATAACACCGGATCCACACTGGATCCGTTTTCAAAATTCATCATATTTTCCTTAAATATTTTCTTCTTTTACCAGAATTTAACTTAAAATTAACTCAAAATATATATCAATGGCCATAGTCAGGGTACATTGAGAGTTAATTTCATTTTAAATTCTTTAAAAGCACCAAATATGTTTCATTCTTCACCTGAATTTAAATATAGATTATTATATAATACATTCAATGACCATAGTCAAGGATGTATTATATCTTCAATCTTGTTTTAATTCATCTAAAGAATGAAATAGCTCTTCAAATCCAATTTCAAAATTCTTCAAATTCATTCATCATTTAGGATAAAACTGCATCATGTCTTCAAAATTCATTTTTCAAAACTCCAAGTGATGTAAATATCTTCCTCAATCTATCTTCAATTCTTATAAAATCCAATTCATCCTTTCATTTTCAAATTCAATTTCATTTTCAATCTCAAAGTTCAATTTAACTTTTGAGATTTCGAAGTCATTTTTATATTCAAATTCAAATTAGATTTCAAAGTTCAATTCGACTTTAAAATTCCAAATTTATTTTATATTCAAAACTCTAATCAAACTCAAAGTTCAATTTTAACTTTGAGACTCTTGATTCATCTTTTAAATTCCAAATTCAAAAATTCAAGGTCTAATTTTAATTTGAAATTCGTTTGTATATTCAAATTCTAAATTTCAAGTTCAATTTAAAAGTTCTTGATTCATCTTTTGAATTTAACTCCAAATCCATTTTTAGGATCCAGGATTCAACACTCATATTGGATCTCAGACTTCAGATCCAATCCCTTTTTAGGATCCAGACTCCAATTTCACTTTGGATCTTAGACTTCAGATCCAATTCCTCTTTAGGATCCAGACTCTAATTTCATATTGGATCTCAGACTTCAGATCCAGAGTCCAACTCTACATTTGGATCTTAGATTTCAGATCTTAAATCCATTTTAAGATCCAATTTCACTCCCAATTCTAGATTTCAAATCCAATTCCCTTTTCAAATCTCATCTGAATTTCCTAAATCCACATCTATTTTTAAATCCATTTTAAAGATCCAATTCCATTTCATTTCCAGATTTCAAATCTAAATCCCTTTACAAATCGTGTCTAGATTTCTTAAATTCATTTATATACCATTTGGATTTTCTCAGTCCATTCCAAATTTCAAACTTCAAAATCTAAATTCAATTTCATCTCAAGTATTCATTTCCTTTCCTAAATTCAAAGTTCAAAATTCAAAGTACATTTTTGACTTTGAAGCTTCATTTCTCTTTCATTTCAAAGCTTTAAATCATTCTTTTTCAAGATCAAAGATTTATTCTTCCAACTCTGATTTATTTCAAAAACTTTGAACTTCTCTGATCTATCTCAAGTTCTAAGTTAGATTTTACCATTCAAAACCATTTTCTTCACTCCATTTACCAAGTTCATCTCAGAATACTTGGAAATTTCCAAATCAATTTTTCGAAAAGAGCATACATCCTTGCATTGCACAAGCATGATTCTTTGTGCATTTAGAGTTAGAATAAATTCTTAGATTATATTTAGGCAAAGCAAAAGGCATAGATTTGATCCTTGGTTCGATTACCCCTGGTAAAGGCGACAGGAACGGTCGAACCTCGTACCGACGAGCGAATCCCGTCTCTCCATTTTTCCCGCAAAGTTTTCAAAACGGAAATGAGTTAAATTTCTAAATATTTTTCAAATAAAGGTCAAGTGAAAACCCGCAAAAGAGTTCCTCTTCTCTTTTCCTTTCTTTCTTTTCTCTTCTTTTTCTCTTTTCTTTCTTTTATTCTCCTCCCTTCAAAAAGGAGGAAAATAGAGGTTAGAAAAAAGAAAAGAGAAGGAAGAGAGAGAAATACACGAGAGAGGAAAAATTTTGCGATGATCACAGTTTTGGGGACCGTGATGGGACCTCGTCTTCGTCCGGTTGAATCTATGCCTTTGCTTTGCTTTAATATTTTCTAAGTCTTTATTCTTTATGTCAGCTACATTTTCCATGCAAACCTTAGGAGCCTAGACTCTGTCCTAAGCTGACATTATTGCATATAGGATCTAAGTATGGTTTGGTAGGACCATATTGAGGAGATTATTCCATGTTCACATTAGATTTAGGTCTTAAATACAACTCTCCTCAATTTTTAGGGATTGAATGCAAACAATGTATGCAAGTGTATGCTCCTTTTTCATTTAAATTCTATCTCTTTAGGACTTGCATTAGAGCCTTCTGATTGTATTGCATGTTGATCATATTTTGAAAACATCCCTTACCTATATTGTCCCGGTCTTCACGTTGCTGGGCTGTCTCACTGAACCATAGTTCGGGAGAGAGCCTCACAACTGGACCACCTATTTGGGTTTGCGCCCCCCCTACCATGTACCTAAGGGCCATAGTTCGAGGTATATCGGTAGGTGCTCAAGGATGTTGGGAAGCCTCTTACCTTAGAACCAGAAAAATATCTTATATGCCACGTACTTCGAGCTTCGGCTTGGGTATATCGGCGTACCTTGATGGAAATCAGATGATCTAAGATCTTAGAGTTAGGATTAAGATCCTATCAGCCATTTTTAATATTGCATGTAGAGTCAGCTTTAGGGAATGCTGCTTGTACATCCTTGTTTGTATATCTGTGATTGTATGATATTTTATATCTTCCCTATATTCTTCAAAACCCTGAGTATATATTATTCAAAATTTTCTCATTTTAAACCCAGGTGTATTTTCCCTTTATTCTTCTGATTTCTTCAAATTCTTTGATCCTGCCTGCAACTCTTCAAATTTTTCTTTAAATATCCTCTTTCAAATTCTTTTGTTATAAAATAAATTTTTGTTAGGATATGTTCCTTTCAAAATAAAATATTTGTTTATCCTTTTTCAGAAAAACAATGTGGTTGTCACAAATTTTTGGTGACAACCCAATCCCTCGTAATGGGATATTTTCATTATCAGACTTTGATTTCTTCCTTTATCATGATTTTCCTCCAAAAATTTCCTAAATATCCCATTCTTACCTTCAGAGAGGACATTGACATTTCATCATGGTTCAGACAAGGACTGGAAAGGAAGCAGTGCCACAGCAAAGCGACAGTGAAGGAGAAGAAATAAACTCCATCAGGTCATTTGATGTCTTTTTGTAATCGTTGTAAATTTTGAAAAGATTTTTATATGAAAAACATGTGAAAACCAGACATCAAATAATAAAAACCGGTTCTCACTAGTGGATGAGACCGGGTCGAACTCAGGGAACGTGAATATTTTGTATTCAAGCACACAATTCTAAACTATTCTTTATTGTTGAATTATTGAAATGTAAAATGTTTAAGAAAAGTAAAAACAACTAGCTATTACAACAAATGAATACC
The DNA here is from genome assembly GCF_984573655.1 of Nuphar pumila. Lineage (NCBI taxonomy): Eukaryota > Viridiplantae > Streptophyta > Magnoliopsida > Nymphaeales > Nymphaeaceae > Nuphar > Nuphar pumila. The sequence continues at coordinate 57,858,088 of NC_143257.1, read as the reverse complement.
CTTCGCAGAGGGCGTAAAGTGCAATATTTACAAACCCAATTAAAATTCCTAATTCTAAAAATAAGAGAAAAACATCTTCTATTCTTGCACTTCGCTTGTCGTGTAATCACTTCCGCTCCAATCCCTTTCAACCCTGCACAATTCAAATGAAACATGAGCAGTACACAATACAAGAATAAAACTATACTAAACAAAAATAGACTAACTACATACTAAGAATACAAAAGAAATTATTAACAACATCTAATTGACTGATTACAATTGACAACTAATTCTACTTAAATCTAATAACAACTAACTAATTCCAAAACACTTAACTAACAAGTTACTAATAACTACTAATTACTTAGCAAAAGTAACTAAGCTAACAATTACACACTATTGATTTAGTAAACTAACAACTAACGACTCAATTAACTAATAGCTAACTATAAAATTTTTTCTTTCAATTAACTAACATTACAATTTTTAGTGGAAACCAGCAGTTAAAAACAGTAGAAATTTCAGTGAAAATCAAGTTTAAAATCAACACAACCGGTTGAATCAGTTTTTTTTTTCTTTAATCAATAGACTGTAAAAATCAAAATCATATTATCGTAAAACTTATTTCTCACATTTGAATCACAATGCTCAATCTCACACAGGTAAAATTGGTTCTCACAGTGGCTCAATGAGAGAAGTTGCTGGAGAACTGGAAAATGATCGGAAATTGTAAGAATCCGACAGAGCAAGAAATAAAATCCGGTGGATAGACAATTTGAAGACAATGTAAATGCATTCCCAAAAAAAATGATTCCAGTAGCTAACAGGGAAGATCTGTAATTTCACAGGGACTTCTGGCAGGATGACAGTGGAAGATCTGGCGACTGAAGTAAATTCCGGCGGCTGAAGAGAAGATCTGGCGACTAAGAGTTAGCTACACAAAACTTGCATCTTTAAACAGCCGATCATTTTCTGTTTACGTAAATGGAGGGGTTAGAAGAGAGGTTGGAATCCTCTTTCTTGCTTCAGCTGTTGTAGGAATTCTCCACCGGAAAGAAGATGAGAAAAAGAGGAGAAAATAGGGAGAAGAAGAGGTAAGAAGAGGTGGAGAGGAAGGGGAAGAAGAGAGGGCTTGGGCAAAAGAGAGAAGACAAGCCTCTCTTCCCCCTACGTATCATATTTATAATTTTGAACTTTTCTCCATAAGTCCCTCTTCTTTGTAAAATTTCATTTCAAAAACCTCTCTTCAAAAAGTTATTTACAAAATACCTCAAAATGACTATGTTTTAGAAAATACAAAACTAAGTCTATTTTAACTCTAATTTTTTTATGATTTTCAAAAACTAAACTACTACAATTATGTCAAACACTAAAATAGGCATTAAAATGTAAAATAAAACTATTTTTCATGCATTTTCTATTTTTAAATCATTTTAGCACATTTACTCGAAACTAACATAAAATTGGGTTTTTAAATCATTTTCTCATGAAATCATGCATATTTTTATATGAAAAATCCCTAAAATATATGCATGATCAAATACCCCCATGCTTATGTTTTGCTAGTCCTCGAGCAAACTAGAAAAATGCACGAAATCAAACTATCACCTAACTCACTTTCGTAGGAATCACGGTTGCATTTAGCTCATGCAACAAGCCCTTTCAACCCTTGGGTTACCCCAGTGGACGAGTAAGGTCTCGTGAGGGTTTGCAGTGATGCTACCCACAAACATATCTGTCATGTATGCATAATATTACACACCCTCATAAGCAGTAGGTAATTAAAGACTTTATTTTCACAAATATTTCCTGTTATTTCAAAATCAAAACATAATTAGAGTCTTTTATATACCACCACAGAAAAGAATTTCTTTCACTTTTCTAAATATCACAATTATTTATGTTTTATTCTTAGAAAATCCAATAAAAACATATTATTATTTACTTATCCTCACTCATATGTTTTCTGCACAGGTTTTCTTAATCACACTTCTAAGCATTGAACTTTTCTCTCTTTTTCAACTCTTTTCTCTATTTTTTCATTTTTTTCACGCTTTTTCTTTTTGCGCACTTATTCTTCTCTTATAGCTTGCGTGTGGTCTGCTTTTATGCCTTGTGCAATGTCAATATCTTTTATACTTTTTCAATACATACAAAAAGATATCAACTAAGACATAAAAGTGACTTCCTTCATTCACCTTTATAACATGAGAGTCAAATATTTCAACTTGTATCTGTTCTCAGTTACTTAGGATCACAAAGTTTTCCACTCTCCTTTTCCGAAATGGAATTAAAAGTTTCAACTTACATCTAATTTCCATCTACTAAGGATTGTGGAATTATCCAAACAACCTAACACATGCTATATATTTTTTTCTTTTGAGCTCATTTTTTACACTTTTGTTCATTTGCTTAGTTTTTCAAAAATAGAACTGTGCATATTCATATTTATGATTCAAAATAAATTCTAACATGTATCTATCATCATTTCTTTGAAATCCGCATAAACAACCATAATTTTTAGATCTATGTCAGAAAAAAATTTTGTGGGGCTTAAAAATCCTCTAAAAACATTAGATTTGAAATAACATTCATATAAGTTCAAACTCTTTCTTTAAAAATCTACTTTTCATGAGATATGTGTAAACATGTGCAAGAACGTAAAGAGAAATATCAAGGTGTGCACTCTACACCCTTCCCCATGCTTGAATGACACTGTCCCAGTGGCACTCCCCCATGCTTGAATGAAACTAAGTGAATGCACATGAGAGAATTAAATGAGGGAAAAGAGTAGAATGACCTGACATGAAAAAATACACGTTCTATGAATGTAATAAATGCAATGTATACATGACAAAACACAAAACTGATGAAAGAAACAAAAAGAACATGAAAAACTCATGAAAAAGTAAAAACAAAATAAAATCTATAAATTCTAAACAAATCTACAAGATTTGGGTTGCCTCCCATAAAGCGCTAAGTTTCACGTCCCCAGCCAGACGGATCCCTGGAAAAACCTTCATCGTCCATGAGATCAATGGACATGAAGTCAGACTCAACCGGGCTCTATATAGAAAAGAGTGTCATCTGTGACACTACGCATTGTGTTTCCATCCCTTCTACCTCCAAATGTAGTATCATGACTCTCTTGACATGAAGAACGGAGATTAGTCTCATCTGAGAGACTGGTCAAGAATCGAGAGTCTAGGACCGACCGAGTATCAATGAATGCAACTTCAGACAAGTGGTGAATATGATCAGGCTTGACTTGGTCAAGCACCTTCTGCATCTGCACCTCTTGCTTACTCAAAACAATTGGTGATCCTAAAGGCTGAGAAAATGGGGCTTTATATGATGAAAATGTATGCTGTGAGTAAGGCCCCTTCTGTTGAGGTATCATAGAGATCGACTCGTCAGTAGAAATGATATGGGGTTCATGAGTCGATTCCTGAGTAGGGTGACACGCCTTCCCATACTGAAGGGATGTAACAGATTTGACTTGCTCATGATGTGAAGTAGTGGTTTGCAAATCAAATAACATGGAATCCTCTCCCTTGGATGTGACAACAGACTGACTATGAAGGTTCCCCTGACTTTGTCTACACAATGTCTGAGCTAACTGTCTCATTTGAGTTTCTAGCTTGGCTATTGACTGCGTATGGGAACAAAGAGTTGCCTTGATATCAGAAAAGGCTTCTAACATCTTCTCTTGAAATGATGAACTTGGAATGGGCTCCTGAGGAGAAGGTAGACAATACTGGGAATGAACCTGTGGAAATATAGGATGCGAGTAACCTTGTGAAGAGTTACTGGGTCTATACTGTGTCTGGGAGGGCTGATGGGATGGGGAAATAGACTGGTTTCGCCAACCTGGGTTATATGATGATGTAAATGAATCAGGCATGGGTTTAGCGAAACCTTGGGCAACATTCACCTTCTCCTGAACGAATTCAGGATATAATGGTGCTGCCGGACAATACGCAACACAGTATGCAGGGCTAGCACATAGCTCGCACACTCTTTCTACTTGATTTCTCGAAGAATTGGCTAGGAATTGATCTAACTTCCTAGTCAATTGGTCAACCTTGGTACGCAATTCTAATTCGGACCCAACTTCGGAAATCCCAACCTTCCTAGGACCACTAGACAGAGATGTAGTCCTATCGAGCCGTGAAGACAAGTTATGATGCATCGTGTTTTCACTCAAGGTCTCGAATAGAGACCACGCCTCGTCCTCACTTTTGAGCATAAAAGTGCCCCCACAAGACGAATCAACCATTTGACGATGCTTTTCAGTAAGCCCGTCATAAAAATACTGCACCAACTGCCAACGAGGCACCTGGTGATGGGGACACTTGCGGAGAAGATCTTTCAATCTCTCCCAAGACTCGTGAAATTGTTCTCCCTCAATTTGAGAAAAACTGGTTATAGCTTTACGAAACTGATTTGTTTTACCAATTGGGAAGTATTTTTTTAAAAATTCTCTTTGCATTTCTTCCCAAGTAGTAATACGTACCGTCTCAAGAGATTTTAACCAGTGCTTGGCTTTATCTTTGAGAGAGAACGGAAACAAGGTTAACCGCATAGCATCTTCTCCAAAATTATTGATTCGCACAGTCGAGCAAATCTCAAGGAATTCGTCGAGATGACGATATGGGTCCTCATTGCTAAGGCCATAAAACGAAGGTAACATTTGAATCACACTGGCCTTAATCTCAAAATGGCTCGTTCCTACATCAGGTCTCGTGATGCAGGAGGTGGGAGTATACGTATTTGGCATGAAGTACTCCCTCAAAGGATGGATCAATTGATGATCGCCAGCCATTGCATACACCTTAGAGTAGACCGGTGTAGCACACGTCCTAACTTTGGGTTTTCTACCTAACTAACGCACTAAGCGGCCAAACCACGCAAACCACAAAGCGAGTGAAAAAACAACAAAAACTAAACAAACACCACGCAGTTACACATAACAGAGATTATGCAAAGAAATATGAAATCTATGTGTATGGTACCAACCGTACACAGTCACCTCTAAGGGGGTCCTAGTAGGTGGGCTGTGCAGAAAAATAAGCTCTTCTCTAAGATATGCACATACGTGGTTCTAAACCTAAATGCAACACAAACACTAGGCAATAAAGTAAATACTAATATTACACCGTTCCCCAGCAACGGCGCCAAAAATTTGATGTCTTCTTTTAAATCGTTGTAAATTTTGAAAAGATTTTTATATGAAAAACATGTGAAAACCAGACATCAAATAATAAAAACCGGTTCTCACTAGTGGATGAGACCGGGTCGAACTCAGGGAACGGGATTTTTCATATATTTTAGGGATTTTTCATATAAAAATATGCATGATTTCATGAGAAAATGATTTAAAAACCCAATTTTATGTTAGTTTCGAGTAAATGTGCTAAAATGATTTAAAAATAGAAAATGCATGAAAAATAGTTTTATTTTACATTTTAATGCCTATTTTAGTGTTTGACATAATTGTAGTAGTTTAGTTTTTGAAAATCATAAAAAAATTAGAGTTAAAATAGACTTAGTTTTGTATTTTCTAAAACATAGTCATTTTGAGGTATTTTGTAAATAACTTTTTGAAGAGAGGTTTTTGAAATGAAATTTTACAAAGAAGAGGGACTTATGGAAAAAAGTTCAAAATTATAAATATGATACGTAGGGGGAAGAGAGGCTTGTCTTCTCTCTTTTGCCCAAGCCCTCTCTTCTTCCCCTTCCTCTCCACCTCTTCTTACCTCTTCTTCTTCTTCTCCCTATTTTCTCCTTTTTTTCTCATCTTCTTTCCGGTGGAGAATTCCTACAACAGCTGAAGCAAGAAAAGGATTCCAACCTCTCTTCTAACCCCTCCATTTACGTAAACAGAAAATGATCGGTTGTTTAAAGATGCAAGTTTTGTGTAGCTAACTCTTAGTCGCCAGATCTTCTCTTCAGCCGCCAAAATTTACTTCAGTCGCCAGATCTTCCACTGTCATCCTGCCGGAAGTCCCTGTGAAATTACAGATCTTCCCTGTTAGCTACTGGAATCAATTTTTTTGGGAATGCATTTACATTGTCTGCAAATTGTCTATCCACCGGATTTTATTTCTTGCTCTGTCGGATTCTTACAATTTCCGATCATTTTCCAGTTCCCCGGCAACGGCGCCAAAAATTTGATGTCTTTTTGTAATCGTTGTAAATTTTGAAAAGATTTTTATATGAAAAACATGTGAAAACCAGACATCAAATAATAAAAACCGGTTCTCACTAGTGGATGAGACCGGGTCGAACTCAGGGAACGGGAATATTTTGTATTCAAGCACACAATTCTAAACTATTCTTTATTGCTGAATTATTGAAATGTAAAATGTTTAAGAAAAGTAAAAACAACTAGCTATTACAACAAATGAATACCCTTCGCAGAGGGCGTAAAGTGCAATATTTACAAACCCAATTAAAATTCCTAATTCTAAAAATAAGAGAAAAACATCTTCTATTCTTGCACTTCGCTTGTCGTGTAATCACTTCCGCTCCAATCCCTTTCAACCCTGCACAATTCAAATGAAACACGAGCAGTACACAATACAAGAATAAAACTATACTAAACAAAAATAGACTAACAACATACTAAGAATACAAAAGAAATTATTAACAACATCTAATTGACTGATTACAATTGACAACTAATTCTACTTAAATCTAATAACAACTAACTAATTCCAAAACACTTAACTAACAAGTTACTAATAACTACTAATTACTTAGCAAAAGTAACTAAGCTAACAATTACACACTACTGATTTAGTAAACTAACAACTAACGACTCAATTAACTAATAGCTAACTATAAAATTTTTTCTTTCAATTAACTAACATTACACTTTTTAGTGGAAACCAGCAGTTAAAAACAGTAGAAATTTCAGTGAAAATCAAGTTTAAAATCAACACAACCGGTTGAATCAGTTTTTTTTTCTTTAATCAATAGACTGTAAAAATCAAAATCATATTATCGTAAAACTTATTTCTCACATTTGAATCACAATGCTCAATCTCACACAGGTAAAATTGGTTCTCACAGTGGCTCAGTGAGAGAAGTTGCCGGAGAACTGGAAAATGATCGGAAATTGTAAGAATCCGACAGAGCAAGAAATAAAATCCGGTGGATAGACAATTTGCAGACAATGTAAATGCATTCCCAAAAAAATTGATTCCAGTAGCTAACAGGGAAGATCTGTAATTTCACAGGGACTTCCGGCAGGATGACAGTGGAAGATCTGGCGACTGAAGTAAATTCCGGCGGCTGAAGAGAAGATCTGGCGACTAAGAGTTAGCTACACAAAACTTGCATCTTTAAACAGACGATCATTTTCTGTTTACGTAAATGGAGGGGTTAGAAGAGAGGTTGGAATCCTCTTTCTTGCTTCAGCTGTTGTAGGAATTCTCCACCAGAAAGAAGATGAGAAAAAGAGGAGAAAATAGGGAGAAGAAGAAGAAGAGGTAAGAAGAGGTGGAGAGGAAGGGGAAGAAGAGAGGGCTTGGGCAAAAGAGAGAAGACAAGCCTCTCTTCCCCCTACGTATCATATTTATAATTTTGAACTTTTCTCCATAAGTCCCTCTTCTTTGTAAAATTTCATTTCAAAAACCTCTCTTCAAAAAGTTATTTACAAAATACCTCAAAATGACTATGTTTTAGAAAATACAAAACTAAGTCTATTTTAACTCTAATTTTTTTATGATTTTCAAAAACTAAACTACTACAATTATGTCAAACACTAAAATAGGCATTAAAATGTAAAATAAAACTATTTTTCATGCATTTTCTATTTTTAAATCATTTTAGCACATTTACTCGAAACTAACATAAAATTGGGTTTTTAAATCATTTTCTCATGAAATCATGCATATTTTTATATGAAAAATCCCTAAAATATATGCATGATCATCATCCAAGCAGCAAGGCCAAGAAGCAGACAACAATGTTGACTCAGCTACATACAAGTTGTTTCAGAAAGTGATGGCCAAAATGATGTCTGAAAAGGCTGAGGAAAACCCTGAGAAAATATCTTCTGAAAGCAAAGCCAAGGGAAAAATCAGCAAAAAGCAAGTTCAGTATGACAGCACTTCAGAGTCAGCAAAGGAGGACTTAGAGGAAGAGCAGCCGACATATTTTCACAATCCCTTGTATCGGCCCAAGAAAGTCAATGAGGGGCACGAGTCAGCAAGCAAAGCCAAAGGTCAGATCCCAGCAGAAGATCCGATGTAGGAGAAAATGAGAGAAATGACTCGTGCGATCAAAGACTTACAAGCCCAGGACAAAGGCAAAAAGATCTATACCGGTGCACATTTTTATGACGGCTTAGAAGGAGATGACAACTGGGAAGATCTTCCTCGTAAATTCATAAAGTTTGATGGGACTGGTAACCCCAAAGCTCATCTGGCTACATTTTTCGCCGAGTGCAACCGATTCAAGAAGAACAATAGGGCTTTATTCGAGCTGGTCGAGCAATCAAAATCCTGCTTTCGAGCTGGTCGGTCAAACAAATCCTGCTTTCGAGCTGGTTGGTTAAACAAATCCTGCTTTCGAGCTGGTCTGGCAATCAAACTTTGCTTTCGAGCTGGTCGGGCAAACAAATCCTACTTTCAGGCTGGTCGGGCAATCAAATCCTGCTTTCGAGCTGGTCGGGCAATCAAAATCCTGCTTTCGAGCTGGTCAGTCAAACAAATCCTGCTTTCGAGCTGGTCTGTCAAACAAATCCTGCTTTCGAGCTGGTCGGTCAATAAAATCCTGCTTTTGAGCTGGTCAGTCAAAACAAATCCTGCTTTCGAGCTGGTCAGGCAATCAAAATCCTGCTTTCGAGCTGGTCGGTCAAACAAATCCTGCTTTCGAGCTGGTCGGTGAAACAAATCCTGCTTTCGAGTTGGTCGGGCAATCAAACCCTGCTTTCGAGCTGGTCGGGCAAACAAATCCTGCTTTCGAGCTGGTCGGGCAATCAAATCCTGCTTTCGAGCTGGTCGGTCAATAAAATCCTGCTTTCGAGCTGGTCGGGCAATGAAATCCTGCTTTCGAGCTGGTACTTTCTTCAAAATCCCGCTTTCGAGCTGGTGCTTCCAAAAAATCCTGCTTTCAAGCTGGTCGGTCGAAACAAAAATCTAAATATTCCTTCCCAAGTTTCAACTCGAGGTCGCATCAAAATCTATATTGAGTGATTATTTCATAAAGGATCCTTGAAAACTTCGCCAATTTGAAAATATTTGTTGATTCCAATATTCTGATTGCACAAAAGAATCACCTATATTTACCTCTAGTATTTCTTTCCAAAAGGGTGAAACTTTTTGCGAAAAAGAGGTAAAATTCAAATCTTTTCCCTGTTGATCAACCAAAAGGATGAGAGAAATATCCTCGGTATGATTGGCGAAAGAAATATTCGATGACGTTGAAAAGCCAGAACCGAATTGATATTGATCTTGACTATGGCGCGTGTTTAAAGACAATTTTCTGGCAATGAGACAGTGGAAATATCCTAAGCTACAAAAAGAATCCACTTAATTCATATCTTCTCATTTCTAAAGCTGCAATCAAATATCGGCAAAAGGGATCTCTCAATTGTCGTCAAGATGAAGACGAATAGGCGAGCAGACTCCCGGGGCCAAAGAAGATTTGGATCATCTCCGAGATGAAGGAGTTTGTGAAGGATTCTTCCAGGGAAAGTTCAGATCACCGTTGAGATAAAGGCGAGTGTGATGAACCTACCGACAAACCCTAAATGATATTTGATTTCTGCTACCATCAATAGACCTCTTGAGCCAATATCATATATAATCCCTGAGAAAAAGAAGAATCGGAGCATCTCCGAGATAAAGGAGTTTGTGACGTACCCTTCCCTGAAAAAGAGAGAAAAGTCAGGACACATCCAAATGAAGGATGATGTAAAAAGCCCGAAAAAGTTTAATGACTCAAAGAGAATGCAAAAAGATCATCATGGAAAAACACCTAGATATCAAACTGCCAAAGTTGCCAGAAGTTATCTTTTCTTATGCGAAATTCTTTTATCAATGTCTTTTTTACTACTTGCTTTTATGAAATTGAGAATATTTCTTCTCTTCTCGTACCAAGGAAATGGATAGCTTCCTTGAAGAAAATCATCAGCGCTAAAAACTTTGAATTTGACTCTTAAAACCAAGAAGTTAACCTCGTTGGAGGAAATACTCTAGGTAAAAGAGGGATTATCTTTGCACACATGTGCACATTTTCAAGCGTTTGAATCAACTGCAATTTTATCTTATTGACAAAATTTTCTATATATTCCAAGAATGAAATAAACATTCAATATCCATTTTTGATGCAACCTAGCGTTGTTTATATTTTTCAGAAGAGTTGCCTCATTCAGTTGAAGTATCTCTCCTGTCCCATCATGGTCTCTTCTTTGGAGAATTCCGTATAGTCGTCCCCTTCATGTTAAGGGTTAAGCCTGAACCTCGTCCCTTGAGGTATCTTCCTTTTGCAGGTTTTGGTTAAACCTGAATCTCGTTCCAACGAGTTTTCCTCGTTTCAACGAGGTGTTTTCTTCCAGTCCCATCATGGTTCTTCCCATCGAGGAATCCGTGCTTTGTATATTCATTCAGGATAGGATCCTACTTGAGCTTCATCTCACGAGGCATTTTCCAAAAATGTCCCATCAAGGTCCTCACATATTCCTTTCCCCATTCAAGTTATTTTGAGATATATTCGTCCCATCCAGGTTAAGGGCTAAATCTGAGTCATTCTGAAAAGCTGATCTTGTCTCACCCGTGAGACTTGATCAAAATTCTTATCTTTCATCATTTCAGGATCTTCACCTAAAAGTCCCATCACGATTTCCTCATCTCTATTGTTCAGTCATATCATTTCCGAGGATTTCGTCTCCCCCTAGCCATTCAAGGATAAAGTTTTAAGCCTGAAGAGACATATCTTTCAAATAAATTCTTCCACACCCAGTTCAGATCTGCTGACTGGGGCATTTTTTAAAATTTGGAGTGTTATCTTTGCCACTAAGCTCGGCTTTCAACTTTTTCAAATTTGTGAACACCCCAAAATTTTCAAAAGTTTGTAAACATTCTCCTTTTGCCCTTTATCTTCGTTTTTGGGTAATTGAGTCAGCTTTAAATCTAAATTCCATTTTATTTCTCAAGTTTTCTTGAAATTAAATTCATTTTATATATCTGACTCAATTTCAGATCTGCATCCAGATAAAAGATCCAAATTTGAGCTTTGTTATCCAATTTTAAATCAAATTCTCAAAATTATCAAAATAACCTTTTAAAAGGCTCAGACAATTCGTCCGGTATTCTTTTGGATCCATCATGTTGTATTTCTCGATTCGAGTTTCAAAACTCGAACATTTTCTCAAAAACATGGGTCCAAACCCATTTTCTGAAGAAATTCTCCCAAAATAGCCTTGAAAACCTTCTTTTGTAAATATTTTCCAAAAATACAAAAAAAAAAAAAAAAATTTAAATCTTTGATTTTAGGGTCCTATTCTAAAAATACAAAAATATATATATATATATATATAGAAAATGTCAAAAAAACAAAAAAAAATAATATATATATAATGATAAAAGTGAAATAAATATAATAGGAAAGAAACCAAAATTAGTTTTTTTTGAAAAACCTCTTTTGAAACCATTCTTTTGCAAAAACTCTTTTTGAAAAGACCACCATTTTAAAAAAAATTTAATAGGGAACCTCCTTTCAGTAAAAAAAAAAAAAAAATCTTTTCACAAAAAAATTTAGGATTACGAGAGACTCTTCCTTTGCTTTTTTCGCAGACCCCCCTTTCTTGCTCTTTCAGCCGCTCTCATCCAAACCCTCTCTGAAACCTCCTCCATCCATCCCCCAACCGATCAACCTCGCTTCTCTTTCCATCGTTGATGTCCAACAACCTGGACCCCTCCAGAAGCTCGATCCCCCTCTTTAAAAAAGGGATGAAGGAGAAGGGCTAGGGATCCGTTATCACCCCTTCATTGCTTCTTCGTCGCTCCTTGTTCCTCTTCTTCTTCTAATCTCCTTTTCCCCTTTCGGTGGGCTGAAGCAAAAGGTTGTCGGCAACCTCCGGAAATCCAGTGGAAGCACGCACCCTAAAGGAACTGCGTTTCACCCCCGCACCCCTTTCCTTCCCTCCTCCTCTCCTTCATTTTTCCTTCCCTTTCTCTGTTTCTCATCTGCATCAATGGAAGGAACTCAATCGGCTCCACCATTCCTCAATTAAATCTCAGCAAAGAAGGCACAATCTGATCCCCCATTTGCCTTCTCCTTCTTCAAAGATTTGAAGTTCCACAACAACAAACAAAGATGTGTCATCCTTCCTTCCGAACTCCAGCATACCCGTAGAACACTGAAGGTGTCATTCTTCCTTCGAAATTCCAGGAAATCGGTGAGGGCCCTCCCATCTCTTCCCTTTTTCTTCATAAATTTTGCTCCCTTATTTTATTTGTTCATCAGAGGCAACCCTGTATCATTGATCTGCCTATCGCAGCTTCAACGATACACATATTGCTACAGTAATTTTGCTCCGGAAAGCTTATGGCATTTGAAGCTACAGCAAATCATATATGTATTATTTTCTGGTTGATTTTTTTATTTTGTTAGTTTAAATTCTGGTTAATTTTCTGTCTAAATTTTGTATATATTGTCCAAAGGCCTTTGATCATCGGGTTATAGTTTTTTTTGTTTTTTTTATATATTCTCCTGCCGTTTGATTTCCAATACTTTATTGGAATCCATTTTTTTTGTTTATGAGATTTTATTCATCATCAACCGCATTTGCATGGATTACTATAATGGTTTCGATTTCAATGATCTTGAAGTCTGCCATTTATATGAAATAAATATCTGATTCACCGTGAATCAGACTTAAAGTTGATCTCACGGTGAAGCCTCGGTTCATTGAAAAGCTCTTCATATCCCCCTTTAGACGTTGGTAATTTTCCTTTGCTATAATAGTCATTGAGTGATCTGTATCGATCATCACTCTTATTGTATTACATTCGGTGTTCTGATTAACATCCCTTTACCGTCCATGATTGCTAAAGGAAGGCTACGTCAAGTACCAACAGGCTTAGTCATTCCTGTAAATACCAGATTACCCCAGCAGTGATCGGTCGAGGGATCAATTAAATCTACCTAGAAGTCCTGATCTTCAATTTCGCAATGAAATTTTGTGTTCCATTGGGAGACGATCTATGAATCGTTGGCTTTATCGTGAAGCTGTTATATGTTCATACCAAGGTAGGGAAGTTGGATTTGGGTTTGTTGACAATCCACCATTAAAATGAATGCTAAGTGCAAAGCCGGTTCATTCCATCTGAGTTAGGAGTTCACGTCAGATTACCTGTAACCTCTAATTTGCAGGTGGTCTTTGATGTTCATTTCACAGACATCTTTCGCATAACCTGTTTATTACATACTGTCATCACATTATGGCATAGTTCCACTTGATCCCACGCATGTCATTGCATTTGCATCTTTGATCTCATTTTTCTGGTTCATAATAGTTCTTTCATTCCCATTTTCATATATATATTCTTTTGCTCATTGCTACAGATGGTTCAACATTTATCGTTTGCTCATTGCTTGTCATGTTATTATCTCTGGTTTATGGAGTTCCACTATGTTTTATGCTTACCATGACCATCTTGGATCCGATGAGGACGATATCATTCGTTGAAGATTCAACAGAGTACTGTTATTACTGAGAAACTAATAACTATTGTTGAATTTTGTAACATCTGCCTTTGTGTTAAGCCATGGAATCAGGGGGAGGAAATGCAAGAATCACTCAGCACCATGTGTTATCAAGCTTGATTCTTCATGCATATGGTCTCAGTTTGCAAGATCATCATTAGCCTTTTCTTCTTAAAGATGCCTGATTATTTTTCTAACATCCAGGAACTTTGATGTAGGGTGGTTTACGGTCCTGTGTATGTGACAAAGGCACGCCTTCCCCTGGTACAGTATATTATGTGTTTCATAATTTTGGTAAAAAATTTTTTACATGCATAAATATTGTGTTTATTTGATGTTCATTTTAATACATTCAATTGATCTTGTTCCCCTTGAGTCCTCTGCAGTCTCAGACTGGGTTCAACAATCTTTTGCAAATTAGTGGTACATATCCTAGAACATTAATATTATGTTAAGACAAATAAAGCGTATGGTCATTTGATATTTAAGCATGCTAATTGATAACAAGGAATGAAAGAGGTGTTGCTCATTGAATGTTTCAAGCAACCTACAGTAGCACAAGTTTGTCTTATGGGCAAGCTGGACAGGGCATGTTTTTCTTCTGTAGGTAGAATGATGAGAACTGTGATGGGGGATTATTACAGAGCTAAGGTAGTAATTTCCTAGATGAGCTTGGTAATATTTTGGCCTTCCAACCCAGACATTGTTATTAGGGATGGATTTCCTAGAAATTCTTTTTATTTACCAGTACACATTGTAGCCTTGCTTTACCTATATTGTACATCCTAAAATTTCCAGCTGTATATCTCCTGTTCTGTTTGTATGTCATCATATCCCTGTGCACAGCAGGTGCATAAAGATATCTACCTATGCGTTTGCACAACCATCACCTCATTATTGTTGTACCCTCCAGCTTTCGCCTGCACTCACAGCAGTGTAGGGCATGGTTGTGATCTCTCCAAACCCACAGCAATGCACTGCTGCGTCCTTTTTGCACATGCAGCAGTGCAAAATACCGTTGCATCTTTCTTGACTTCACCGCAGTACAAGGTGTTGCCATGCTCCCTGTTGCACCCACAGCAAGTGCAAAAACACAGTTGTGACTCATTTGAACCTCCCACTTACATAACCCCCACTTGCCACAGCCTGACATTTCTACTCTGCTGCATGCTTCACTCACTTTTGATTTCCTGTATCTATGTATTTCATCCCTTGCTATAAATATAAATGAGGTGTCCACCTTTGTTGATGCCATCGGCTGTTCTCACGTATAGGTTTCCATTGGCTTGAGAAGTCATTGTCAAATTAGCTATACTTATATACATATGTATATATATAGATATGTATGGGCATTTCATTTGTTAATATAAGCATGGAAAAATTTGTATCGGTGTTCTCATTAGAACTTTATCTCTAAGATCATGTCTTCATCCTTTTTCTACGTGTAGTATCTTACTAATCAAGTGTTTTTGGCAGGGAATATGTGGAGAATTTCATTATTTGGAATTGTATTTTCAATTTTGTAATAAGTTTAAGTCTTAATGAGAGTTTACAGCTTTTAGATAGAATGAATGAGCATTGTAAATATTATAAATTGTTTATTTTCATGCTTTTTGCCTTTATTTCTCAAATTCTCACAAATGGCAACACGAACGGCACGTGCACCATTTCGTAAGAGGTAATTAATCCTAAGTTGATGATTTACATCAATGGCCATAGTCAGGATGTAAACAAGACTTAGGATTTTTATCTTTTACGAAATAACACTGGATTCACACTGGATCCGTTTTCAAAATTCATCATATTTTCCTTAAATCAGAATTTAACTTAAAATTAACTCAAAATATATATCAATGGCCATAGTCAGGGTATATTGAGAGTTCATTTCATTTTGAATTCTATAAAAGCACCAAATGTATTTCATTCTTCTTCTGAATTTAAATATAGATTATTATATAATACATTCAATGACCATAGTCAAGGATGTATTATATCTTCAATCTTATTTTAATTCATTTAAAGAATGGAATAGCTTTTCAAAATCCAATTTCAAAAATTTAAATTCATTCATCATTTAGGATAGAATTGCATCATATTTTTAAAATTCTTTTTTCATAAATCCAAGTGATTCTTCCCTTCATTTCTCAGATCAAATCCTATTCATAAATTCAAATTCAACTTTATTTCTCAAAAGGATTCAAGAATTCAATTTCAAGGTCCCATTTGACTTTGAAACTTCAAAATCAGCTTATATCCAAAATTCAAATTCTAAATTCAAAGTCCAAATTGACTTTGAAATTCCCTTGTATATCCAGAATTCCAAATCTAAATGAAATTTCAAAGTTTAAATTAACTTTGAAACTTCTGATTCATCTTCAAATTCAAAACCAAGTTTACTTTTAAAGTTCAAAATCAAAGTTTGAGATTGATTATGAATCTCGAAAGCTTGACCCCTCCGGAATTTTAAATTCAATCTGGGTTTTCAAAACCCAAATCCATTTTCAAAAGTCTCATTTGGACTTTCAAAAACCCAAAATCTATTCGAGGATCTAGAATCCAAATTTCACCTTGGATCTCAGACTTCAGATCCAAATCCATTTTAAGGTCTAGAATTCCACCACTTTGGATCTCAGACTTCAGATCCAATTCCATTTTAAGATCCAGAATTTAATACTACTTTTGGATCTCATCTTCAGATCCAAATCCACTTAGGATCCAGAACCCAATTCTACTTTGGATCTCAGATTTCATATCCAATTCCATCTTAGGGTCCAGAGTCCAACTCTACATTGGATCTCAGACTTCAGATCCAAATCCATCTTAGGATCCAAAATCCAATTTTACATCAGATCTCAGATCTTAAATCCATTTTAAAATCCAATTCCATTTCAAAATCTAGATTTCAAATCCAAGTCCATTTCTAGATCTCATTTGAATTCCCTATATCCATTTCCATTTAAATACCATTTGACTTTCTCAGATCCATTCTAAGATTCAAATTCAATATCACTTCAAAATTTCATCTTCTTCTCCTAAATCCATGATTAAATTCAAAGTCCATTTCTGACTTTGAAACTTCATTTCCCTATCATTTCAAAAGCTTTAAATCATTCTTTCTCAAAATCAAAGATTTATTCTTCCAACTCTAATTTACTTCAAAAACTTAGAACTTCTCTGATCTATCTCAAGTTCTAAGTTAGATTCAATCATTTCTTCACTCCTTTACCAAGTTCATCTCAGAATACCTAGAAATTTCCAAATCAATTTTCAAAAAAGCATACATCCTTGCATTGCATAAGCATGATTCTTTGTGCATTTAGATCTTTAGGATAAAATCTTAGATGATATTTAGGCAAAGCAGAAGTCATAGATTCGATCCTTGGTTCGATTACCCCTGGTAAAGGCACCAGGAACGGTCGAACCTCATACCGACGAGCGAATCCCGTCTCTCCATTTTCCCGCAATGATTTTCAAAACGTAGGCGAGTTAAATTTCTAAATATTTTTCAAATCAAGGTCAAGTGAGACCGCGCAAAAGAGTTCCTCTTCTCTCTTTCTTTCTTTTCTCTTCTCTCTCTCTCTTTTCTTTCTTTTATTTTTTCCTCTTCAAAAAGGAGGAAAATAGAAGTTAGAAAAGGGAAAGAGAAGGAAAAGAGAGAAACCACAAGAGAGGAAAATTTTTACGATGATCACAAACAGTAATCAGTGTTGTTGAATTCTTCCTATGCCTATAACAGTGCTCTGCACTACTGTGACCTTCATTCTACTCTTTTAGCAATATTTAACATTGTTGTGTACCCCTCATCTCATGCTTCCCCCCCGGACATCTACAGCATACAGCTGCATGTCTTCCTCATTGCCTTTGTAGTTTCCAGTTTCCAACACCATTCTCCATTCACCCGTAGTTCCCAACTGCCACCCTTTTTCTTTCATACCTTCACTTAATCACACCACACCCATCACCCAACCTTGTTATGGCTGTCATTTCAGGGGACCTATCACGACGCTCAGCACTGTTATGATTCTCCCATATCAACAACCATGCTAAATATTGATTTGGCACCTTTAGCAGTGTCCAATCCTGCTATGGCTCTCCTGTATATAAAAATAGTGTAGAACATTAACCCAATGGCCACCATTTCCTGCCCTCAGTGTCAGATGTACTCTCCTGTGCGTCACATTGGCTGTAGCACCCACTATTTACAACACCTAGGTGTCCCTCCTTTAGCACACCATACTTTGCATCACTAATCTCACTGCATACCCTCACATTTCTTAACATTTCACTGCCACCTGTGCTTTACTGCTGTTAGCAAGAAGCCATTAGATCCAGCAGCAAAACAAAGATTTTAATATTGAAGCTGCCAAAGCAACTTCAGTATCTTTAGCCTCCTGGTTAGTCTACTATAAAGGCTTTCACTATAGCTCTTCGACATCTACAGCAGTACTGTACACTGCTATTAACCCCTTTTGACAGGCATATTTCACTAAGTTATAAGCCATGTTAAAAACACATTTTCCTCAAACTATTTCCTTATTTGAGCCTATTTCACTAAATTATGAACCACTTAGGCCATCTTCTATTGCACTTGCAACGCTGTCTTGCATCTTCTTTACCTCCCAGCATATACACAATCCCCGGCGGTTGTGTGCTACCATTTGTCTACACAATCCCTTCACACTCACCATTTCACCTCTATACACATGTATATATGTATATTCATATGTATAGATACATGTACAGATATAAGGTATATATATATGTTCATATGTATAAGTATATGTACATATATAAGATATATATATGCATGTATATATATATATAAATATAGGTATATATTCCCATTGTCTTGACATGTGTGCAATTTTCCTTCTCTTTTCACATTAATCAAGTGTTTTGCAGGGAATACATGGAAAACATCATTACTTGGAGTTATAAATTCAATTTCATGTGTTGTAATAGTTAAATCTTAATGAGAATTTACATTTATTGTTTTAGATAGAATGAATGAGCATTATAAATATCATGAATTATTTGTTCTCATATTTTCTCCTTTGTTTTTCCAAAAATTCATGAATGGGAACACGAATGGCACGTGCACCATTTCGTAAGAGGTAATTAACCCTAAGTTGATGATTTACATCAATGGCCATAGGCAGGATGTAAACAAAACTTAGGATTTTTATCTTTTATAAAATAACATTGGATCCACACTGGATCCTCTTCAAAAATCATCATATTTTCAAATATTTCCTTCTTTTATTAGAATTTAACTTAAAATTAACTCAAAATATATACCAATGACCATAGTCAGGGTATATCGAGAGTTAATTTCATTTTAAATTCTATAGAAGCACAAAAAAAGTATTTTATTCTTCTTTTGAATTTAAATATAGATCATTATATAATACATTCAATGACCATAGTCAAGGATGTATTATATTTTCAATCTTATTTTAATTCATTTGAAGAATGAAATATGATTTTCAAAATCCAATTTCAAAGTTATTTAAATTCATTCATCATTTAAGATAGAACAACATCATATTTTCAAAATTCTTTTCCAAAATCCAAGTGATGTTAATATCTTCTTCAATCAATCTTCAATTCTTGTAAAATCCAATTCATCTTTTCATTTTCAATTCTACTTCATTTTCAATCTCAAAGTCCAATTTAAACTATGAGATTTCAAATTCATTTTATATTCAAAAATTCCAATTCAAATCAAATTTCAAAGTTCAATTCGACTTTGAAATTTCAAGTTCATTTTATATTCAAAAATTCCAATTTAAAACAGATTTCAAAGTTCAATTCGACTTTGAAATTTCAAATTCATTTTGTATTCAAAATTTCCAATTCAAATCAGATTTCAAAGTTCAATTTGACTTTGAAATTCCAAATTCATCTTATATTTCAAAACTCCAATCAAATTCAAAGTTCAATTTAAAACTTTGAAATTTATGATTCCAAATTCAAACTTCAAATTCAAGGTCTAATTCGACTTTGAAATTCATTTGTATATTCAAGGTTCAAATTTTAAATTTCAATTTTCAAGTTCAATTCAAACTTGGAAGTTCTTGATTTATCTTCTGAATTTAAAACTCCAAAAACCCATTTTCTAGAGTCCAACTTCTACATTGGATCCCAGACTTTAGATCCAATTCCATTTTAGGATCCAGAACTCAATTCTACTTTGGATCTCGGACTTTAGATCCAAATCTATTTTAGAATCCAGAATTCAATTCCATCCTGGATCTCAGATCCAAAATCCATTTCAAATTTCAAATCCAATTCAGATTTCAGATTCAAAGATCCAAACTTTGGATTCGAATTTCATCTTGAAATCCAGATTTCAAATCAAGTTCTATTTTCAATTCCAACTTTCAAAAACCAATTCCATTTCATTTTCAGAGTTCAAATAAAAAAAATCAACTTTCAGACCTCATCTGAACTTCCTAAATCTATTTCTATCTTTTATCATTTGGATTTCTCAAATCCATCCTGATTTCAAATCTTAAATTCCATTCCATTTCAAGTTTATCTCTTCTCCTAAATCTAAATTCAAAGTCCACTTGTGACTTTGAAACTTCATTTTCAAAGCTTCAAATCATTCTTTCTCAACATCAAGATTTATTCTTCTAACTCTGATTTACTTCAAAGACTTAGAACTTCTCTGATCTATCTCAAGTTCTAACTTAGATTCAACCACTTCTTCACTCCATTATCAAGTTCATCTCAGAAAAACTTGGAAATTTTCAAAACATCTTTTCGAAAAGAGCATACATCCTTGCATTGCACAAGCATGATTCTTTGTGCATTTAGATCTTTAGGATAAAATCTTAGATGATATTTAGGCAAAGCAAAAAGGCATAGATTCGATCCTTGGTTCGATTACCCCTGGTAAAGGCGCCAGGAACGGTCGAACCTCGTACCGACGAGCGAATCCCGTCTCTCCATTTTTTCCCGCAATATTTCAAAATGGAGGCGAGTTAAATTTCTAAATATTTTCAAATTAAGGTCAAGTGAGACCCCGCAAAAGAGTTCCTCTCTCTTCTCTCTTCTTTTCTTTTCTCTCTTTCTTTTCTGTCTTTTATTTTTCTCATTTCAAAAAGGAGGAAAATAAGAGGTTAGAAAAGGGAAAGAGAAGGAAGAGAGAGAAACCACAAGAGAGGAAAAATTTTGCGATGATAACAGCCCCCCTACCACGTACCTAACGACCATAGTCTGAGGTATATCGATAGGTGCTCAAGAATGTTGGGGAGCCATTACCTTAGAACCAGAGAGATATTTCTATGCCACGTACTTCGAGCTTCGGCTTGAGTATATCGACATACCTTGATTGGAATCAGATGATCTGAACCATAGAATTAGGATTAAGGTCCTACAAGCCATTTTAAATATTGCATTTAGATTCAACTTTTAGGGAGTGTTGTTTGTGCATCCTTGTGTGTGCAGCTTTAACTTTGCAATGTTTCTTTGTATTCTCCTATACATATCAAATTTTCTAAAAACCTGGGTATATTATTCAAAATTTCTTCTTATTTTCAAAAACCCAGGTGTATAAGTGTGCGAACCCCTCGTTGGCACCATTGCAGCCCCGTAACCCCATTAGTTTGGCTGTCAACCCCTTTTTCGTTTAAAGCCAGCACGAACCTACTTCGAACTGAACCATATTAGGTTCAAACTAGTAGTTGTCTTGCCCTGCACCCTTTCGCACATCGATTAGGGTGATGGCATGCGTGCACATGCCTTGGGATGCACTGGTTTCGAATATATATATATATATATATATATATATATATATATATATATATATATATATATATATATATATATATATATAAGGGTGAATGTATATATGTAGATACGTGTACATACATAGGGAGCGTGCCCCATTAAGTATGTTCATAAAATTGGATATATATATATATATATATATATATATATATATATATATATATATATATATATATATGTTGAAACACATAATTGAGCATTTCGGTGCAATCAAATGGACATGTGACACTTTTGTGTCCCGTCCAAGTATTTTCCTCAGAAATTTTTACACTCCGAACAGAGTATGAACTCCTTAGAGTTGTTCTACATTCATTTTGTCAAACGGTTGTTTCGGGTCCGCGAGCGCGGCACCCCGAACCGTGGTAATGCTAATGTAATCTCCATTAGAATGGGATATTTCCAGAAATCACCTTCGACACGTATGTGTATCGTACTGTGTAAGGAAAACCCTTATGCCTTAGTTTATGTTCAATGACCTAGTACAATAAGCGGACGAACACTATTGTAAATCCATGAACTTAGAGACTTTGTTGATTTAAAATCACAAGTGTTGTTCAATATCTTTATTTCAGGTCCACAGGCGCGACACCCCATACTTTGGGAAATCCAATGTTATTCCCATAAGGCGGGAATATCCCAGATTTCACTATAAACATGTAAGTGTGTTGAACCACGTATGAGAACACTGTTAAATTCAATCACAACACTGAAGTATGCAAATCATAATTTCTTTATGAGAATAATTCCTTGTTTTGCAAAGTGTCATTGTTAATGATGAAGACACAACTTCTTGAATGACAGAAATTAATGAAATGTCATATGCATAAGAATGTGTATTTGCTCGCACGTTTACTTGTCTCTCAGAAATAATTTATGCAATGCCTCTGTTATTTATGTTTGTGCAAAAGTTAGAAAGCATGTGGTACTCTTACACTTTGCACGTGGCACATCCTGACACTCGTACTGAGTAGTGTGTACCTTGAAGAGGTACATTGTTGAGGCATTGGTAAGCGCACAAGGTGCACTTACTTCATGAAATGAAAAGAATGAAATATGAACACCATAAGGTATGAGTGAAAATGACTTGTTTGGGCTCAGTTGGAGTCTTTGGGCAGTGGCCCTTGTGTTGTGAATGGACTCTTATGTGAATATACCCTGAATTAGAAAAGAAATAATATGGTGTTGTGACTGCTTTCACGAGTAGTGTGCTCTGTTGGCCCCGTGAATGAGCAGGACAAGTCCTCGTTTTGCGTACCCCATGGGGACCACGAGGCAAAATCCTTGTTGAGAGGTATGACTGAACAATGAGCCTAAGAAATATAAACCAGCTTCGCCCCATTCACAGAATGGTTCACCTTGAAGAGGGTGGATGGTACAACCCTGAGTGACTTGTCATTACTACGACACATGTTTTGACAAGAGCTGTAGCGTCCTTTGGCCTCCAGTCACTCAGAGTCAGGAAGGTCGAGGTTGCCTTTTTAGGACCTCACTACTGCAGTAGTATAGATTGCAATCCTTGCCTATGCGAGTGTTTTCTCCCAGTTGTGTGCTGCTCGCATGAAGTTTACTCGGTCTGTAGCTTCCCCGGTTACCACACTAGAATTTGAATAACAAACGCCGGGTGCATGTCTCACAGAATGCGAGGTTCCTTTGCGTACCTGAAGGAGTAATTAGAAGAACTTAAAGACTAACCAATCAGCTGACTTACTGTAGTTGCTACTTTACTTGTACTGTAGTCTTTACTTCAGTTACCTTACTTGTTTCAGTTGTTACTCTAGTTACTTTACTTGTTCAGCACTTGTTACAGTCTGTTACGTCTTTGAGTACTTACTTTTCAGTTACTTCAGCTTGTTACTTTTCAGTTGACCAGTACTTGTCACTTTCGCACTTACCTGACACAAGCACTTACACTTGTCAGTTTTGTTGCTGCTTTCCTGTTTGATATGATATATATTTGTGGTTGTTTCTTCACCACCTCGCAAGAGGCCTGACCCTGTTTTATGGGGATGTAGGTGACGAACAGGTGCAGTGTTGATGCGATGATACACGGTGGAGGCTTGGAGGACCCACACTTGCTCTGCAAATCCTATCCCTTGTGGTTTTGGGTTTTTGGGATTTTGATTGGGATAAATTCCTTATTTTTAGACTTGTACTCTTATTTTGTAAATTTTAAACTGTTGGGTTGTATACCATTTTTACGTTGTAGTTGTACTTTTGTTCACACTATGGTTTACTTGTTGCACTCACCTGTGACCGCCCAGACTCGCGGCTTTGTTGTTTTTCTCACACTTGGTTTCCGCTATTTTCTAGTTAAACCTTTTCAAAAAAAAATCACAGAAAATTCTAAGTTTTTCCAAAGTCGGGGTTTGGGGCGTCACATATGTGAGATTGGAACTGCTTGGCGAGTTTTGGTGCGGATGATGGCCCCACCTTGCGAGACGAGCTCACTTACGTTAGAAATACATGGGTTTTATGCTTTTACTCATCTCGTGCTTCGAAATACCTTATCGTGGCAAAATGTTTCTAATTGTCTTATCGTAATGCTCGATGTTCTATATCGTCACATTGCTAGTTCACAAACTTATGGCACGATGCACATATATATTGATCATGCATATATTTTAGGGATTTTTCATATAAAAATATGCATGATTTCATGAGAAAATTATTTAAAAACCCAATTTTATGTTAGTTTCGTGTAAATGTGCTAAAATGACTTAAAAATAGAAAATGCATGAAAAATAGTTTTATTTTACATTTTAATGCCTATTTTAGTGTTTGACATAATTGTAGTAGTTTAGTTTTTGAAAATCATAAAAAATTAGAGTTAAAATAGACTTAGTTTTGTATTTTCTAAAACATAGTCATTTTGAGTTGTTTTGTAAATAACTTTTTGAAGAAAGGTTTTTGAAATGCAATTTTACAAAGAAGAGGGACTTATGGAGAAAAGTTCAAAATTATAAATATCATACGTAGGGGGAAGAGAGGCTTGTCTTCTCTCTTTTGCCCAAGCCCTCTTTTCTTCCCCTTCCTCTCCACCTCTTCTTACCTCTTCTTCTCCTTCTCCGTATTTTCCCCTCTTTTTCTCATCTTCTTTCCGGTGGAGAATTCCAACAAAGGCTGAAGCAAGAGAGAGGATTCCACCTCTCTTCTAACCCCTCCGGTGAGTTTTTTTTATCTTCTTCTTCTTCTTCTTCTTCTTTTCTCCTCTCTGAATTTTCATTTGAACTCATGTTTTGGAATTCATATTTCATGTTTTGATTTACTGTATGTAGATTCAGAAATTTCCAGATTGCATTGTTTAATATTTTTTTCTGCAGGTTTTATTGCATTTGATCTATTGCATTTGATTCCAGTTTTTCTTGATTTCAATTTACTGTTTTTCTTCTTTTTCTTATGATCGATAGCAATTTGAAAAAAAAAAACAAAAACAAAAATCGATCATTTGATCGATTACATCCAATTGATTCTGGTTTTGATAAGCTTGAACTTCATTTGAGCATTTGATTGATGATCAACGGAACTCCATCTACCGGAATCGTAATCTGATATTGAGCAAAAATCGGGATCCATTCCCGCTAACCGGAATCCACTCTTTTTCACAATAATTTTTCCAGTCACTGTGAAAATTTGTCTCACGATGGAATAAAATCATCTGACTTCCGATGATTTAAACATGGCATGTGTGAGCATGGATCGATCAAACTGATTTCCTGTATTAATCAGAGAACTGGAATAACTTCAGTCGCCGGAGCTTATCTTCAGCCGCCAGAACTCGTCCTCAGCCTGCCGTGAGAGTCTAGATCTGCAAGACTAAAAAGATCTGCCGAAATCTGCCCGTGCATCTTCCGGTGGATGCCTCTTCTGTTGTTCTTCTGCCGGAACCCCCTATGTAAAGTCTACATACATCGATAAATTCTATAATATCGACTGATCAAAAGAGGTCTGGATTGAAATCCAGCCTGTCGGAATACTAATCCGGTGATGCTTTTGCCTGAATGACCTCTTCTTGCCCAAATCCCATGATTTAACTGGAACAACTTCACGATTACCGTGAAGAGGTGAATCCGGTGGTTTCATTATTGAGCCACTGTGAAATGTATTTCACGATTGTTATTCATTGCTTTAACTGGAATTAAATTTCATTTCACAAATGTTATTTCAAATCGATTTTATTGATGTTTCTGGTAAATGTGAAAGAAACTGGTTTTTGATTTCAATGTGAGTGTGAAAGAAACTAATTTTTAGTTAGTTGATCCTTGGAAAAAAAAATTTAGTGACTGATATATTTTTTTCTGATTGTTTTTCTGGTTGATCGACTGTTTGGAATCCGTTGAAGTTAATGTAGTTGATATTTGTAATATTTGAGCTGTAAATTGTGATTGAATTCCAGCAATAATTGAAGAACTGGATTTATTCCAGCCGGTTATGAATAGTGAAATTCTATAGTCTGAAATTCATTTGAAAATTCGATGGATGTTTGCAACTTGAAAGTTTGATTTTCAATATGATTTGGAAGTTTGAAATACAAAGTATGTAATGAGTTCGTTGTTAATTGTTTTGTAATTAGCTTAGTTAACTGATTAGCATATCTTTGTTTGTAGTGTAGAGTTCTTTCATGCTATATTTTAGTTTTTTTTTTTAGTATTAGCAACTAGTTAATCTGTATGTTCTGTTTAGTAGATTTTCTACTTCTTTCTCTTGTACTGCTCGTGTCCTTTTGACTTGTGCAGGATCGCACAGAAGTGGAGCGGGAGTGATTACACGACACACGAAGTGCAAGAATAGAAGAATTTTTACTTTTTAGTTTAGAATTAGGAATTTAATTGGGTTTGTAAATATCGCACTTTACGCCCTCTGCGAAGGGTATTTATTTGTTGTAATAGTTAGTTGTTTTTACCTTTTCTGAACAATTTTACATTTCAATAATTCGGCAATAAAGATTAGTTTAGAATTGTGTATTTGAATACGAAATATTCCCGTTCCCTGAGTTCGACCCGGTCTCATCCACTAGTGAGAACCGGTTTTTATTATTTGATGTCTGGTTTTCACATGTTTTACATTTAAAAATCTTTTCAAAATTACAACGATTTAAAAGAAAACATCAGATTTTTGGTGCCGTTGCCGGGGAACGGCGTAATATTAGTATTCGCTTTATTGCCTAGTGTTTGTGTTACATTTAGGTTTAGAACCACGTATGTGCATATCTTAGAGACGAGCTTACTTTTCTGCACAGCCCACCTATTAGGATCCCCTTAGAGGTGACTGTGTACGATTGGTACCGTACACATAGATTTTATATTTCTTATGCATAATCTCTGTTATGTGTAACTGCGTGGTGTTTGTTTAGTTTTTGTTGTTTTTAGTTTACTCGCTTTGTGGTTTGCGTGGTTTGGCCGCTTAGTGCATTAGTTAGGTAGAAAACCCAAAGTTAGGACGTGTGCTACACCGGTCTACTCTAAGGTGTACGCAATGGCTGACGATTATCATTTGATCCGTCCTTTGAGGGAGTACTTCATGCCAAATACGTATACTCCCACCTCCTGCATCACGAGACCTGATGTAGGAGCGAGCCATTTTGAGATTAAGGCTAGTGTGATTCAAATGTTACCTTCGTTTTATGGCCTTAGCAATGAGGACCCATATCGTCATCTCGACGAATTCCTTGAGATTTGCTCGACTGTGCGAATCAATAACTTTGGAGATGATGCTATGCGGTTGACTTTGTTTTCGTTCTCTCTCAAAGATAAAGCCAAGCACTGGTTAAAATCTCTTGAGACAGTTCGTATTACTACTTGGGAAGGAATGCAAAGAGAATTTTTAAAAAAATATTTCCCAATTGGTAAAACGAATCAGTTTCGTAAAGCTATAACCAGTTTTTCTCAAATTGAGGGAGAACAATTTCACGAGTCTTGGGAGAGATTTAAAGATCTTCTCCGCAAGTGTCCCCATCACCAGGTGCCTCGTTGGCAGTTGGTGCAGTATTTTTATGACGGGCTTACTGAAAAGCATCGTCAAATGGTTGATTCGTCTTGTGGGGGCACTTTTATGCTCAAGAGTGAGGACGAGGTGTGGTCTCTATTCGAGACCTTGAGTGAAAACACGATGCATCATACCTTGTCTTCACGGCTCGATAGGACTAGATCTTTGTCTAGTGGTCCTAGGAAAATAGGGATTTCCAAAGTTGGGTCCGAGTTAGAATTGCGTACCAAGGTTGACCAGTTGACTAGGAAGTTAGATCAATTCCTAGCCAATTCCTCGAGAAATCCAATAGAAAGAGTGTGCGAGCTATGTGCTAGCCCTACACACTGTGTTGCGGATTGTCCGGCAGCCCCATTATATCCTAAATTCGTTCAGGAGCAGGTGAATGCTGCCCAAGGTTTCGCTAGACCCATGCCTGATTTGTTTACATCATCATATACCCCAGGTTGGCGAAACCAATCCATTCCCCTATCCCATCAGCCCTCCCAGACATAGTATAAACCCAGTAACCCTTCACAAGGTTACTCGCATCCTATATTTTCGCAGGTTCATCCCCAGTATTGTCTACCTTCTCCTCAGGAGCCCATTCTAAGTTCATCCTTTCAAGAGAAGATGTTAGAAGCCTTTTCTGATATCAAGGTCACTCTTTGTTCCCATACGCAGTCAATAGCCAAGCTAGAGACTCAAATGGCACAGTTAGCTCAAACCTTGAGTAGGCAAAACCAGGGGAACCTTCATAGTCAGTCTGTTGTCTCAAAGGGAGAGGAGTCCATGTCATTTGACTTGCAACCCACTGCTTCACACAATGAGCAAGTCAAATTTGTTCCATCCCTTCAGTATGGGACGGCGTGTCAACCCACTCAAGGATCGACTCATGAGCCTCATATCATTTCTTCTGACGAGTCGATCTCTATGATACCTCAAAAGAAGGGGCCTTACTCGCATCATGCATTATCATCATATAAAGCCCCATTTTCTCAGCCTTTAGGATCACCAATCGTTTTGAGTAAGCAAGAGGTGCAGATGCAGAAGGTGCTTGACCAAGTCAAGCCTGATCATATTCACCACTTGTCTGAAGTAGCATTCATTGATACTCGGTCGGTCCTAGACTCTCGATTCTTGACCAGTCTCTCAGATGAGACTAATCTCTGTTCTTCACGTCGAAAGAGTTTTGATACTACAGTTAGAGGTAGACGGGATGGAAATACAGTGCGTAGTGTCACAGATGACACTCTTTTCTACATAGAGCCCGGTTGAGCCTGACTTCATGTCCATTGATCTCATTGTTATCATCGCAAAATTTTTCCCCTCCCTTGCGAGAGAGAAACGAATTTGCGAGTCAAACTCGACCAAAGTTTTGAAAATTGTTTTGAAAATTTACTCGCCTCCGTTTTGAAAATTTGCGGGAAAATTCCATGGAATGGGATCCGCCTGTCAGTACGAGGTTCAACCGTTCCTGGCTCCTTTACCAGGGGCAATTGAACCAAGGACCAATTATGTGCTTTAACTTGACTCAAATATCTAAATTATGCTCTATTTTTCCTAGAATGCACAAAGAATCAGGCTTGTGCTATGGAATTTTGAAAAATGCAAGTTTGAGAAAATATGATGTTTGCTTTGGAAAATTGAAATGCATTTAGAAAAGGACTGGAAAATGCTTGAAAATGGAATTCCTGGGAAAATCATTGAATATTATTGAAAATCGGAATTTTGCATTGGAAAGTGATTTCTCAGGAAAATTTGAACTTTAGAAAATCGATTTTGAAATTTGGAATTGCTTTTCTGAGAAAATGGATTTGAGAATTCTGAGAAAATCTAAGAAATTCATTGCAAAATGACTTTTGAAATGGAAAATGAATTCTCAGGAAAACTAGAAAATATGAGAAAATCGATTTCTGAAAACTTGGGATTTTGAAAATTGAGAATTTGAAAACATAGGAAAATCTTGATTTGAACTTGGGAAATGCTTTGAAATGTCATTTGAAAATTTAGAATTCTTGGAAAATCCAATCCTGAGAAAGACTTGGTAAATCCTTGAGAAAATTGAATTTTCTGAAATTGAAATTGGAAAATGAGTTTGAAAATAATGCAATTTGAATGATATGAATGAATGAATATGAATTTGAAAAGAGAATTTCATTGAGGAATTGGGAAATCCTTTTGAAACTTTGAGAGATGCAGTGCATTTTTGAAGTTAGCCTAAGAGTGTAGACTGAATATGGCTGATATAAAGATCATAAATCTTGGTTTTCTTCGTATTCTGACTATGGCCATAAATACGAATCCCACCGAGTTTATAAACTCCATAAAAGCTTGTGCACATGCCATTCGTGTAAACCATAGTGAATTTGAAATAATATGCATGAATCATACATCACATATTAAAATTTGCATAAATTAAACTATATGCAATGCAGCCCTATTCTAAGCAGAAAAGTAACTCTTATTCCAAATTATTACATTTGAGGTTACATTGAATTGAAATAAAAAAAATAAAAGCTAAGTCTTCTTCTTGAATGTTCCTGCAAAACTAGAAAACAAGGTTAGCACAAAAATGTAGGTTTTTCTGAATTTATTCGAAAATATGGGAAATTATCAGATATTATTCAGATATAAACCCCAAATCATACCCCCTTTGATATAAACATGATAAATAATGAATAAATTTCGAAAATTAACTTGAAAATTCGAAATTGGGGTCAAAATGACCAAAATACCCCTGATGACCTTGAAATCAGGGTTTTCTGAAAGAATTTTTATAAATTTTGGAATTTTGAAAATCAAATGAAATAAATCAAACATAATATGATAAGATATGATGATATGCATGAAATTTTGGAGAATTAGAAATTGAAATTTCGAAATTTAGGTCAAAATGACCAAAATACCCCCAATAACAAGACTATGGCCTTGAAACCAGGGTTTTCTGAAATAAATTTTGTAAAATTGAAAACATATGAAATTAAAATGACATTGAAATTAACCCTAATATGATTCTACATGCTTATGTACATGATAAAAACCCTAAAATGGCGAAAATATCATAAAACATCGAATTTAACCTGATTTGCGCTTGATTTTCGCTTCTAAATTTAAATATAAACTAACACATGGAGAAAATAAACTTGGAATTAAACCAAATTTGGCATGGACACCTAAAATAACCCTAAAAACATAATAGAGCTCGAAAATCTATTTTTTTGTGATTTTAAATATGGAAATTCAAATAAAAACCCTAAATTTTGTGATTTTTGCCTAAAATGTTGATTCTAAAGGAGATTTAGGATATCAAACTTCCATAAAAATTTCCCAAATTTTATGGGGTTACAGAGGACAGTAAAGCAAGGATTTTTGCCTTTTGCGCTTTCTGGTTTTGACCTATGGTAGGAGCTGTGTCACTCCGGCAAGTCGGATCGGAATCCGGCGACTCTAGGATTTAGGGGAAACAGACAGGTTTCGGTAGAAAATATGGGAAAAATAGAATACAGATGGTAAAAAGGCTAAAATTGTGGGAAAATGTTCCTAACAAACAGAGAAAGATTTGATCTTTTGACACCATTGGGATTCTGGTTATGGTTTGGAAAAATCCATACTATTATCAGAGACCTAAATCTCTGAGATTTCTTGACATTGGAATCTGTTAGACAGAAAGGGAAAATCCAGTAAAAATAATGAAACAGATCCAAAAATTCTAAAATTTTGGGAAATGACAGGAAATGTTGTTAGGAACAACTTTCATGTTAAAAGTTTTTGCATAAAGGTTACAGATTGGATGGACTCGGTGCATTAGGGTCTGTCTATACCCTGACGAAGGAAAATCAAGATTTTCCCAGGAGTCTGGAAAATCCGATTTTTTTCAGAGATCAATACTAGTTGTAAAATCCTAAACATTTTCATATCACTAGTAGATTCCATTTATTAATACACTGTGATTTTTTTAAGGACGATTTGAATCTCCCACAGGGGTGATTCTAAAGATTTTTGTCTGCTAAAGCATAAATTGGAAATTCAGAGAGACAGAAAACCCGATGTAGGGTTTGATTTTCTAAATAGAGTTACAAAACCCGATTAGATTTGGGTTTTTTTAAGGAGATCAAAGACACATAGATCTAATAGCCATACAATTTACAAAATTTATTGATGAATAAATGCACGTGAAATAGTGCATGGATTTCATACCAAAATGACAATTTAAACATTCTAAGTTAAGTAGTAATGAAATCTATATGGCATGAATGAAAAGGCTAATAAACTGAAAAATTTCATAAAATATAAGACTAAACTAAATTCAATGGGGGACATGATTCATTTTCTTGATGTTGGTCTATGAAACAAAAGATTCAATCTATCGATTAGATGAATCTTTCTTTATCTTAGCCCATATACATGTAGTATGTGTTTTTCTTACTTCCTAACACTTATAATCATGAAAGAAGCTCCCACATCATTATAGACTCATTTTCTTTTTTTTTTGAACTAACTGCCCAGCATTCACATGAACATAGCCTTTTAACATTTTCTTTCAATCACCCGATATTAGCAAAATTTGATGAAAGCTTTAATAACACAAGAATGGATCTTACCTTGGTACCTTGGTGAAATGAGTAGTGGCTGTGGTGATGATGGAAGGAAGGTTGTAGATCTGCTACACTTGTTTGAGGGAAGTTGAAGGTAAAGGAGCTGCAATGGTGTGGCGTAGGAGGAGGCTCGACTGGAGCTTCACTAAGGCTTCAATTAGCGATGAAGGTTGGAGCAAGTAGGGAAGCAGCTGGGCATCCCTTGGAAGAGGTGGCTGCAGTGTTGAAGTGGCTGGCTGCTTTGGAAGAGGTGGCTGCAGTGTTGAAGTGGCTGGCTGCTTTGGATGGAAGAAGGCCTGCAGGTGGCTGGAATAGCTGCACAAGCTGGATCAATGGTGGTGGTTGGAGGAAAAGCTGCTGTGGTGTGGCTGGAGCAGCACCTGTAGTGGTGATGGCTGGAGCAACAAGACTTGAAGGAGAGAGGTGTGAGAGTGATGGCTGTAAGGGAAAAGAAAGAGTTGCAGCAAGGAGGGGAAGAGAAAGGGAGAGAGAGAGAGAGAGAGAGAGAGAGAGAAACGTGAGTTAAGGGGAAAAGATGAGTCGTGTATGAGAGATAGGCTGGACTTGAATTCCCTTTTTGTTTTTAGTTGGTAACTTAGGATAGATGTTATCTTTCCCTAAGTTACCATTAATTAATAAAGGAATGCTGTGTAATGTTCAAGGCTACAGCCGTATGGCTATGGAGGAAAAGGGGAGTAAGGAAGAAAGGGGAAAGAAGGAAGGGAAGGAAAAGGAAAGAAGGGGGGAAGAAGGAAAAGGGAAGAAAAGGGAAGGAAAGAGGGAAGAAAGAAGAGGGAAAGGAAGAAAAGGAGTTTATGTGAGTGTGCTGGAGAGGAAAAAAAAAGCGGAAGAAAGAAAGGAAGAAAAAGAAAGAAAAAGGAAGAAAAAAAGAAAGAAAAGAAATAAAGAAGAAAAGAAAAGAAAAGAAAATATATATATATATATATATATATATATATATATATATATATATATATATATATATATATAAAGAAAATGGAGGAAGAAAGAAAGGAAATGGGAGAAATAGAGGGGCTGGAGGTTTGGGCGACCACCTTGTGGGTCCCACCTCTCTAAAAAAAATAAAAATAAAAAATAAATAAAAATCAATAAAAACAAAAATAAACAAATAAAAAAGAAGCATCTTTTTTTTTTAATAAAATAGAAATGCAAATGAATGGGCCATCTCAGAGCGGGTCCAAATTTCAATTTTGAAATTCATTTTGAAGATTAGAGGGGTAAAATAGTCTTTTCAGAAAGTTTCCAGACGAAACGAGTTATTTTTGGCAGTTTTTTAAATGAGCTCGGATTTTGAAGTTCAATACCCCGTTGCGAAGCAAATCCAGTGTAGAATTTGAAAATGTAATTTTGAAAGAAATCCAGATTGTTTTTCTCGAGAAAATGCTTTCAACAAAATGAGCTATTTTTGGCAGTTTTTGAAATGAGCTTGAATTTTGAAGTTTAATAGCTCGTTGCAAAGCAAATCCAGTGTAGAATTTGAAAATTTAACTTTGAAAGAAATCCATATTGTTTTTCTCGAGAAAATATTTCCAAATTTAGAATCTTGAAGGTAAAAATGCCAATTTTGAAAACCCAGGGTTTGAAATTGATTTCTGAAAACTTTTAAAACTCAATCTGGATTGAAAGTTATAAAACTGGAGTTCTGGACTTCGAAAATGGAATGAAATGTGATGAAATGTTATGAAATGCTGAGAAATGATATGAAATGATGAGAAATGACATGAAATGCTATGCGAAATGCTAACCCTGAATGAAGAATTTTGGATGTTAGACCCCGATTGACACTTGTACCAGTTCAAAAAGTGTTAAAATTGACAAAATTTGCAAAAAATGTTTGAAGAAATGATTTTCGAGCTCTGCCAAGCTAGAGTAACACTGAAAATTAGGGTTTGAGCTGGATTCAACTGAAATGAACTGGATTGAGCTGGGTTTTAGAGTTTCAGAACTCAAATGAACTCACCGGACACTGACTCAACTGACCTTTCCAACTGAATTTTCAAGAAAAGCTGCCATTTTTAGAGAAATGGTATGGAATGGTCATTGGAATGAAGTGAATTACGAACCTGAACTGGGTTTGAGCTGAAACAAAGGTCAGTAATACTGAGGTGAACTAAAATCGAAGCTTGAACACTAGCTCAATTGGCTGAACTCGACTCAATTTCAGTTGAAAGAGCTGAAATGGATTAAAATGGGCTCCGGGACACTTGGAAATGGTTTTGAACTAAAACTGGAGCGCTTGAACTTCTGGTGAGCTCAAGTTAGACTCTGGGGAGTATAACTGACTATGAATGACTGACTCGGAGACAATTGGCTTGGATTTGAGTGAGAAATGAGCTCATTTCTGAAGAAATGATCCCATTTTGGCAGGAATGGTCAGAAATGAAAATGGTTTATTCATTATGAGCTCAGATGTGCTTGAGATGACTGATATTCTAACTGTCTTGAACTGATCAATGAGCTTGGTTGACTCCGACTGACTGGGGTTCGGGATGACCTAGGGGTAAAATGGTAATTTTCCTAATGAAAATGGGTAAAATGGTGATTTTCTGAAACTGACTCGGGGTTTGACTCCTACACTGACCTAACAGGGTTGGCACTACACGAGGAGGGTTGTTTGAGAATGGATGAGAAAAATTTGGGGTGTTTACAGATGCCCCTCTTTGCTACTAAACCGGCTTGAAGACGGGCTTAGTGGCAAAGAAAAACACCACCAAATTTTGGCCATAAAAATGCCCCAGTTTGAAGGATCTGACTAGGTATGAAGAAATTAGCCTTGATGAAAATGGTAGATATGAAGTAAAGAATAAAGAAGAAAATTTTACTTCAAAAGGAAGTGAGATTCAGATTTTGCCCTTAACCTGGATGGGAAAAAATAATACCTCATGTAGAAACGAAGCTCAGGTTTAACCCTTAACCTGACCGGGGAATGAAATACCTCATCAAAGGAAGCTCATGTTTGTACCCTTATCCTAATTGGGAGGAAAATGAAATACCTCATCAAAGGAAGCTCAGGTTTGTACCCTTATCCTGATTGGAAGGAAAATGAAATACCTCATCAAAGGAGGCTGAGGTTTATACCCTTATCCTGATTGGGCAGAAAATGAAATACCTCATCAAAGGAGGCTCAGGTTTGTACCCTTATCCTGATTGGGCAATGAAAATGAAATACCTCATCAAAGGAGGCTCAGGTTTGTACCCTTATCCTGATTGGGCAGAAAATGAAATACCTCATCAAAGGAGGCTCAGGTTTGTACCCTTATCCTGATTGGGCGGAAAATGAAATACCTTATCAAAGGAGGCTCAGGTTTGTACCCTTATCCTGATTGGGCAATGAAAATGAAATACCTCATCAAAGGAGGCTCAGGTTTGTACCCTTATCCTGATTGGGCAATGAAAATGAAATACCTCATCAAAGGAGGCTCAGGTTTGTACCCTTATCCTGATTGGGAGGAAAATGAAATACCTCATCAAAGGAGGCTCAGGTTTGTACCCTTATCCTGAATGGGTGGAAAATGAAATACCTCATCAAAGGAGGCTCAGGTTTGTACCCTTATCCTGATTGGGCAATAAAAATGAAATACCTCATCAAAGGAGGCTCAGGTTTGTACCCTTATCCTGATTGGGCAATGAAAATGAAATACCTTAGCAAAGGAGGCTCAGGTTTGTACCCTTATCCTGATTGGGAGGAAAATGAAATATCTCATCAAAGGAGGCTCAGGTTTGTACCCTTATTCTGATTGGGCAGAAAATGAAATGGATTCCTCGAAGGAAGAAACCATGATGGAACCTTTGGATTTCCGCACAATTAATCCGATAGGGGTTTTTGCAAAAGGATGAAATTGCAGTCCCTAAAGCTTGAAAAGGGGTTTGATTTTGGGCGCCTCATTGCTGAGACTAAATAACTTTTGAAATTGGTGACCTTTTGCGAGAAAATGATTGGTGGCTTAACCTCAAGCCGAAAGTGGACTGTCTATGGTGGGATAGTGGGGACACAGGGAAGTGTGCGAATCTGAGAGCCCAGGCGCTCAGATTATACCAACAGAAGGGAAGGAATCTTGAAAACTCCCGTTATCAAGTCCTTACAAGGGATAACAACTGATGTCAGGATGCGCCAAAGATGAACCTCAAGCTCTCGCTTCACGCCAGGATAGCTAGAAAATATTGTCAAAATATTAAAAATTATTGTTGATTCAAAATAATTTAAAATGATGCACATTGTTTTGAAAATATTCTCTCTTTTCTACCTGAAGTATTACCTCCGACTGGGCGTAACTTCGTAGAATCCAGATTCGAATTCAAATTTCTTGCAATTGACTTTCTTTCAAGGAGGCTATCAATTTCCTTGATATGAATAGAAAAGAGAGTATTCTTGATATTGTGAAAGCAATTGGTGAAGGAATAATGATAATAGAATTTCACAAATTTTAAAGAAGATTCTTGACAGATTCGGCAGTCTGATATCCTGGGATTCTTTTCTCATGATGATCTTTTTGCCCACTTTTTTTTTCTTTTTTTTTTGGCAGAATTAGAGCTCTCTTAGGCTTTTGGGGATTTTATTACATCATCCTTCATTTTGAAGATGTCCTGACTTTTCTCTCTCTTTTTTTTTTGGAAGGGTACGTCACAAACTCCTTCATCTTGGAGATGTTTCGATCCTTCTTTTTCTCTCAGGGATTATATCGACGGTTATTGGCTCATTGGTTGGAAATCTCTTGATGATAGCGGAAATTAAATATCTTTTAGGGTTTGTCGGGAGGCTCATCGCAGTCGCCTTCATCTTGACGGTGCTCTGAACTTTCCCTGGAAGGATCCGTCACAAACTCCGTCATCTTGGAGATGATTCAAATCTTCTTTGGCCCCGGGGGTCTACTCGCCTAATTTGCCTTCATCTTGACGACAATTGAGAGATCCCTTTTGCAGATATTTAATTGCAGCTTAGGTGATTGAGGAGATATAGGGATTTAATGGATTTTTCTGTATCACCCAGGATATTTTGACTGCTTTATTTTCCAAGAATGATCTTTAAAAATGTGCCATTGACTGCAATCAATACCGATCACTTATGGCTTTGCAACAACATTGAATTTCCTTTTGCTGGCCATATCGAGGATTTATTCTTCATCCTTTTGGTTGGCCAATAGAAAGAATTTGAATTTTGAATCCTTTTTCACGAAAGCTTTGACCTTTCGGAAATAATACTGAAGGTATTCTGAGTTAATATTTTTGTGCGATAAAAAATTTTGAAATCAACAAATATTTAATGACAAATTGGCAAGATTTTCTTGAAATCCTTTGTGGAAGCGAGTATTTGAAGCACAACACAATGCATCCATGACAGAAATTTTCTTCTCTTTTCCCCAAAGGAGAAGATTCAGAAATTGGAAATAGGAATTACTCCTCTCTTCCCTGAAGAGGAGGTGTTTGCAAAACAAACTTTCGAAGAGAAATCAAGCTTTAGTCAAAACTTCCTAATATTAGGCTTCTCTTATGGAAAGGGGGCCGGTAATGGTGAGGTCGGGGAATTGGTCATGAAGGAGCGAGTCCATCACACTCTCCCCGAAAAGAGGGTCCTTCACGATGAAATGGCCTAGTATGAAATTATGATTACAAGGAAAGCGAACTTCCGTCGAAGCTCTCCCTGAACTAAGGGTTCCTTGTATGAAATTGGAAATTTGTTTTGCAAACGGTTCACAAAGACACGAGTCCCTTCAAACTCTCCCTGAAAAGGGGCTAAGTGAACAAAGGATAACATGCGAAAAGATTGAGCTCCCTCGAACTCTCCCTGTAAAAAGGGTCTCTCACAAGAGGAAATGATTGAAATTGGTATTCGGTGACCAAAAGGTCGAAATTGGAATTTGGAAAATTTGAAATTTTGAAATTTGAAATTTGATATTTGAAATTAGAAATTTGGAATTTGGAAATTGAAAATTGATTGACCCGAAGGTCGAAATTGGAATTGATTGACCCAAAGGTCGAAATTGAAATTGGTTGACTCAAAGGTCGAAATTAGAAATTTGGAAATTGGATGGCCTGAGGGCCAAAATTGGTAATTGGAATTTCAAGTTTGATAAATGATCAGCACAAAGACTGAACCCGAGAGGTTGACTAATACGACCCACCAGTGAGACACTAACACAAGTGCTCAATCTTGAAAGAACACCAGCATGAATACCGGGTTTTGAAAATATGTCAACATAGACATTGGATTTTAAAAATATATCAGTTCGAGCACTAGATTTTGGAAGTGTACCAGTTTGAGCACTGGATTTCAAAATTGTACCAGTTCAAGCACTGAGTTTTGAAAATATACCTTGTTTTTAATTTGAAATTTGAATTTTTAAAAGAGACCTATGCTCTTAAAGTATTTGGGAATTGTAACGAGAATGATTGTCGGGGTCTCAGGATTATCCCTTATCCTGAATGGGTAGCGAACTTGATGCAAATGCATACCAATGAATGCATATGTATGCAAATATGAAAATGATATAAATGAATGCACATGCGTGCAAAATGAGAGATTTGTTTATCCTGCCTGCATACAGGATATTTGTAGATAAAAACAAAATTTTAAAAATGCCCCAGTATAACTGGGAAAGGAGAATTTAACCATTATTGAACAAAATTTGGAGGAATTACAAAGAATAAGACATGGTTTAAGTATAGAATTTTTTCAAATGCCGAGCATTGATGGGATCTGGTAATTCCACTCCGTCGGCATTGATGAGTCGATATGAATTACGGGGTAGTGCCTCTTTGACAACATAGGGACCTTCCCAATTTGGTGACCACTTTCCACCTGGGCGGTGCTTGAGATAAGCCGTTGAACTGCGCACTAGATCATTGACTCAAAATTTTCTTTCAATGACTGATTTTGCATATTGTCTGGCTATCCTCTGACGATATGATTGAGCGTACTCTGCTGCTCTGAGTCTTCTTTCATCTAGCAAATCAAGTTGTACTAGCCGCTGTTGCTGATACTGATCAAGAGGTAATTCGAGAAGTGATGCAAATTTCAGAGCAGGTTTCTGAACATGTAGAGGCAATACTACTTCGGTTCCGTAGACAAGTTCTGACGGAGTAGCATTAGTTGGAGTTCGAATGGTGGTTCGATACGCCCACAATGCATCATGAATCTTCTCATGCCAGTCACGGCTTGTTTCCAAAGTTCGCTCCAGGATTCGAATCAAAATCTTATTGGTGGCCTCTACTTGGCCATTTCCTTGAGGATAATAAGGAGCGGAAAAATGATGATGAATTTTGAACTTCAAACAGAAAGTCCTCATTCTCTAATTCTTGAAATGACTGCCATTATCCGACACAATATCATGTGGTATGCCGAAACGGCATAGGATATTCTTATGGATGAATGAGACCACATGTCGACCTTCTACTGTGCGTAGAGTGACTGCTTCTACCCATTTAGTAAAATATTCTGTTGCAGCAAGAAAATATTTATGGCCATTTGAAGCAGAAGGAGTAATGGGGCCAACAACATTAAAAGCCCACATAGAAAATGGCCATGGCGAGACGACAAATTGCAAATATGTCGCTGGCGCATGAATGGAAGGTGCATGCATCTGGCATTGAACGCACTTCTTCACAAAACGATAACAATCTTGTTGCATAGTTCTCCAGTAATAGCCTGCTCGGATGATTTGTTTGACAAGAGTTTGGTAGCCAACATGACCACTGCAGATACCTTCATGTGCTTCTTGCACAACTTCTTTGGCTTCTTCTTCATCCAAACATCTAGAATATTCAGAGCTGAATCCACGACGATAAAGGACGTCAGCAAGAATAAAATATCGAGCAGACATGCACTGAATTGCTCGCCGCTCTTTCTTTGAGAGTTCTGGAGGAAATTCGCCAGTTTCAATGAAATTCTTGATGTCATGATACCAGGGCTTCTTCTTTTGCTCAGCCTGGTTTATCTGCTCTACTGGGACGAAAGCAGGTTGATCAAGTCTGCCAATTTCAAAGGAGCGACAAGATTCTTCGTTCTTAAAAGATATGATGGATCCCAGATTGGCTAAACTGTCTGCAATTTGATTGAAGTCTCTCTTGACATGGAAAAATTAGAATTCTTTGAAATTGCTAACAAGAGCTGAAACAATCTTCTGATAAGGAAGTAACTTTTGATCCTTCACTTGCCATTCAGCTAAGACTTGATTGACGACGAGCAAAGAGTCGCCATAAGCATGCACTCTTTTGACATTGAAGTCTTGTAGAATTTTCAGACCTTGTATCAAAGCTTCATACTCGGCCATATTATGAGTGCACTGAAAATCTAATTTGAGAGAAAAGGGGATCATCTCCTTCTCAGGTGTGATCAACAGAATCCCGATTCCTATGCCTGCCATATTCTTGGAACCGTCAAAGAATAAATTCCAAATTGGGGATTGTTGAATATTGCAGATCCGCTCATCAGGGAAATCATCCTCGACTTTAACATCCTCTGCTAGAGGAAAATCTGCTAATTGATCTGAAATGGCTTGGCCCTTGATAGATTGCTGATAGACATATTTCAAATCGTATTGCATCAATAGAACCTGCCATTTGGCAATCCGTCCACTGAGGAAGGGTTGCTCTAGAATATACTTGAGAGGATTTAATTTGGATAGGATCTTGACTTCAGATGTCAACAGATAGTGTCTCAATTTCTGACACATCCAAACCAGAGCTAGACATGTCTTCTCTATCTGAGAGTATTTATTCTCATAATCAATGAAGGTTTTGCTCACATAGAAAATGGCATGCTCTATCAGACTGCCTTCTTCGTATTGCGCCAAGAATCCGCCACAAGCAACTTGATTAACTGAAATGTATAGTAGTAGAGGTTTCTCCAATTCTGGCGGCTTTAAAACAGGAGGATTGAGCAAATATTTCTTGATGCGTTCGAACGATTGCTGACACTCTGGTCCCCATTCGAATTTCACTCCTTTCCTGAGCAAATGATTGAAAGGCTCACATCTCATGGCCAAATTGGATATGAATCGCCGAATTGATTGCATGCGTCCCTGAAAGCTACGCAATTCTTTTAAATTAGTCGGGGGAGACATGTCCATGATAGCTTTGGCCTTAGCGGGATCAACTTCTATCCCCTTTTTGCTGACTAGAAAGCCTAACAATTTGCCAGATTCGACTCCAAAAACACATTTTTGTGGATTGAGTCTCAGCTTGTAAAGAATGAGCTGCTTGAAAACTTGATTGAGAGCTTCGATGTGATCTTCCTCTTCTTTGGACTTTACCAGAATATCATCGACATAGGCATCCATGATTTTGTGCATCTGATCATGGAAAATGATGGCCATAGCACGTTGATAAGTGGCTCCAGCATTCTTAAGCCCAAATGGCATGACTGTATAACAAAAACTGCCCCAAGGAGTAGTGAAAGATGTCTTGGACTGATCACGAGCGGCCAACTTAATCTGATTATATTCGAAATATCCATCCATAAAAGAGAACATAGCATGACCTGCTGTGCTATCAATCAAAAGATCAATATTAGGAAGTGGATAATCATCCTTAGGAGTCGCTTTATTGAGATCTCTGAAGTCGATGCAAATTCGAACTTTACCATTTTTCTTGGGAACAGTAACAATATTTGCTAGCCAATCTGGATAGTCAATGGTTCGAATGATCCCTGCTTTGAGTAGGTCTTCTAGACCTTCCTTAACTTGTTGTTCCACTCGAGGATCCATCTTTCTCAGTTTCTGCTTAACCGGCTTGACATTTGGTTTTAGGATGAGACGATGCTTAACCAATTTGGTATCTAGACCTGGCATGTCCTCATACGTCCACGCGAACACTTCTTCATGTTGCTTGAGAAAACGGGTGAGCCTTTCTTTCTCTTCCGGGCTCAAACTGCTGCCAATCTTGAGAATTTTAGGATCGTCTTCTGATCCAATATTGATATCCTCAGTCGGATCCTGAACTAAGGATGATGGCTCATCTTGTTTCTGAATTGCTGCAAATTCTGGTAATTCTTGAAGAGCTGAATCAAATTCTGCAGGTTCTTCTGACTGCTTTGTAATCAGACTACATTCTGCTCTTATTTTAACCTGATGAATCACTGTTGGCTTTGAAAAGGCCTCTGGATTAAGAACGAGCTTCTTGATAGATCGGGAAGACATTCTGAAAATTGGAGAATAAATCGATTCAGGAAAATCGCCTATCATAAAACAAATTACTTTTGTTAAGAAAATAATTTGAAAGATAAAAGAGCAAAATAATGGCAAATTTTCAAAGATTTGATAACGAGAAGTAAAGAGACAAATGGCATCCAGATAGACAAAGGAAATTTGCAACTTTATTGAAAGATTGAATTGAGGACAATGATTGAAATGAAACGGGATATCATTCTAAATGTGAAAACAAAAGAATAGAAATGAAAGACAAGCAGATGCCCTTAGTGCGTCCCTTTGATAAAGATAGTGCCCTTCTGAGATCTTCTGCCACTAAAGCCCAATCCGGCCCTCTGAGGATAGTGCTGAGGAATTACTGGCTCGAGACGACCATTCCCATTTTTTCCCAGGCCTTGAAAAGGCTGATAACCATGCTTTACTAACAGATCAAATCCCTTTTTGGCCTTCATAAATTAGGAGAACAGTGGATGATCTTTGAATGTACTATAGTCAATTCGTCCTCCAATCTTGAAAAACTGTGGGCCTCTCCATCGAGTCATGGCCACTGTATGTGCTGGTTGTTCAGCCGTCTGCAGTATTCCCGAATTTTCTTCAAAGCTGACCTCATCAATGCCCCTAATGCTAGGGATATCAGTAGTGAAAGTGGGCCTAGGAACCATGGGTTGTGCAAGCCTCTTCTCCGGATCCTCGCCCAAGACTGTTGTGATCATTCCACCTTTTGACCACTTGACACACTGATGCAGAGTAGACGGCACGGCGTTCGTGTTGTGAATCCACGGTCGTCCCAACAACAGATTATACGTTGGGGGTACATTGACCACATGAAAGAGGACAGAGTGGTCCGAGTAGTCAATGAAAATTTCCAAGAAAATTTTTCCTTTAGCTGTCTGGCCATGATTATCAAACCCGTAGATGGTGATCGGGTCCGGGATATATTCCTCTTCTTTGATGCCCAAGGCTTTGGCTGTCATTTCTGGGCATATATTGAGGTTGCTGCCTCCATCTATCAGCACATGAGGAACAGTCATTCCTCTGGTTCGAATCACAACATACAAAGCGTTGTTGTGAAATACATGCGGCTTGGAAAGATCTTTATCTGAGAAAGTGATTGGAGCATTTGTCATGGCCTGATTGACTATCTGGGCCATGTCTTCAGGAGTTATGCTCGGTTTCACTTTGATTTTCCGCAACAGATCATTCAACACCTGCTGGTGTTTGGTGGAGGCTTGAGCTAAGTCCAAAATTGAGACATTGGATAATGCAGTTATCGGTTATGGTGTGGATGTCTCATTTTTCTCCGGGGCGGGCTTAATAAAGTGTTTGGGGAGCCATGGCATTCTTTTAGCCACCTCAGGAGATACCCCAGCGGATTTGTCAGATACTTTCATTTTTCCAAAGGCTGCAATGAGGTCCATCTTCTGAGCTTTGGACTGAGCCTGCTGCAGCACAAGGACCTGATGTTGGACTTGTATATCCTTTTTAGAGCATGGCCTGATATGCTCCTGTGGCTGAAAAGGCTGTTCAGAAATGACCGTTGTAGAATGATGGGGAAAGGGTTTCTTCAGAATATCCATATTTTCATCTTCGACACCCTCTACCAGAAGATTCTTATCGATGAGATCCTGAACAATATTCTTGAGAACGAAGCAGTTCTCAGTATTATGTCCCACTGTTCTGTGAAATTTACAGAATTGATCTTTGAATTTTCCCATGGGAACAAGGGGATCGGCCAGCCTAGGCAGTTTGACCATCTCCTTGGTCAACATATACTCGAGCACAGTCTCGAGGGATTGGTCTAGTGGAGTGAATTTCCTGTCATAACTCCACCCTTCATGCTTTACTTTTTCTCGGGGCTTCGGTCCCTGTTCTAATTGAAGTGGCTTATTGTATTGAGGCACTGACTTGCCTTTCTGATCGTTCTTGTTGGAACTTCCTGCCCCATAACAGAAATCTTTGTTCTGCCACTTACAGTGGTTCCAATTATTATTTCTGACAGAATGAGTGAAGTGAGTCTTCTTCTTCTGCTCATTCTGGCCGTTGTTCTTGGTGAAAGTGAAGCCTTCGTAGGAACCATTTTCCATGCTCAACTCGAGCCATTCGGCTCGCTCTGTCAGTTCAATGAATGTCCTTGATGGTGCAGTAGAGATGAGGCCTCTCAGAGGCTGTGAGAAGTTGCTTAGAATTAAGGATAGAGCATGCCCCTCTGATATGGGGTCTCTCATCTTGTTGCAAGCTGACCTCCAGCGGTGAATGAAATTTCTTGCCTTTTCGTTTTCTCTCTGTTTGAGGCCACAGAGATGACTGAGGGTGGGAAGTGCCTCAGCATTGAAGAGGAATCGCTCGATGAACATGTTCACCACTTTATCAAATTCTTTCAATTCAATTGGATTTACATGCTC
Source organism: Nuphar pumila (assembly GCF_984573655.1). Taxonomy (NCBI): domain Eukaryota; kingdom Viridiplantae; phylum Streptophyta; class Magnoliopsida; order Nymphaeales; family Nymphaeaceae; genus Nuphar; species Nuphar pumila. The sequence continues at coordinate 57,813,463 of NC_143257.1, read as the reverse complement.
CGAGTACCATTTAGCTGCGGTTCCCTCCAGACTGCGAGGAAAACATAGAAAAAGTGCCCGGTTGTCTCGCTTGAATCTGGAGCATTCAGCGAAGAACATGGCAAGATGAGCTTTGGGATCGCCAGAACCATCGAATTTGATAAACTTTCTTGGGAGATTCTCGAGATTATCATCCCCATCCAAACCATCATAGAAGTCTTCGCTGGTGAAGACTTTCTCGCGGGCCTGCAGGTCTCGAAGCATTTTAACCACATCTTTGAACTGCGGCTGGTCAGAGTCATTGACAGACTGCTCTTTGAATTTGTGGGCTGACCCCTGCCCCTGAGTAGATTTGCGGAATGCCTGATGGGTCTCAAACTCTTCATCTGTGCCTTCTGTTGATCCTTCTTCATAAGTTGTATCAACATGTTGGACATGTTTCTTAGACATTTTCACCTGCTTCTTGACTGCATGACCCTTAGCCTTTGGCTTGACTTGGGTCTTCTTTATACTAGCTTCCGCTTGCTCTGCCAACATTTTGGTCATCATCTTCTTAAACATGGCATACATCTGAGGATCAATGTCATCCTCAACCTGTTGCCCCTGATTTTTGCCTGAGCGCGGGGAATCCATTTCTTCGTCTGAAGTTGTCGAATATGCGATTCCCTCGACTGGTGCAATCTTCTTCCCTGACCTTGTTTGAACCATTGACTGTCACGAATGCTCTCTGCAGAGCAAAATCGATGGTTAGGCTTTTGAGAGAGATTTTGATTGGAAGAAAATATTCGCTGAGAATTTTGGTAGACAATTTGAAAGAATATCCCATTACTAGGGATTGAGTCGTCGCTGGGATTACGACAATTGCGTTGTCATTCCTTTGCAAAGAAAATAAACAACTGAAAATTAAGCCTTGTTACCTAGGCGAGGTCGTCAAACCAAGAATTGAAGAATTTGCAAGATTTTTATTTATTAAAAGAAGACATGATTGCATCAATAATAAACTTGAGAAAGAGGGGGCGGACAAACAATTTGCCACCACTCTTTATAACTAGCAGAGACACGAGGACCGGGAAAAAGCGGAAGAGTAACAAAAGAGTCCCAGCCATATCTGGCAGAATGGTATGCTCCGGACCACTGTGCTGATGTAAGGTCGAACTCTGGCACGACTCCTGATAGCAGCCGCATCTCTATGTGCTTCTGTCTCTGAGAAAACTGTCGAACACACCGCTCCAGATAATAGTAAGCACAGAAGAATGGACCAAGCAACTTGAATCTCTTGCCATATGCATAGGTGTATCTGGGAGGTGATAATTCTCGATCAAAATAGTCTCACACCACTTTTTCTTCCTGCAGATAGTCGATCAGGAATCGGTACCGCGCAACTGGAAGGAGCTCCTTGCCGTTGTATCTGAATGAACTAGCTCTGGTCGGTACATGCTGAAGGAACCAAGATTGAAGAGCATAAGTACATCCCTCGACTAAGATGGACTCTCCAAGTGTGAAGCGGGTCAGTCCTCTATATAGAAAAGCAAGCGCGGCCATGGCTATCGAGAGACGGCTGGTCTGTCGACTTCCCCATCTTCTCAAAAGTTGAACTATTCTGACATCCACATAATTTTGTCCATCTGGAAAGAAAGCAAGTCCCACAGTACACAAAACCATCGCATGCTGAATTCTCTCTCGAGCTGTCCTGGACAACGAGCTGACTTCTGCGAATTCTCCATACTGTCGGTAGATCTCGATCAGACTCACGTATTCATTCCTATTTTCTTCAATCAGTGGCCAAGACTTGCGCCCTGTCATGCGAGCTACGGCATCTTTGGGGTCCAGACCCTTGACATTGATCAGAAACTGCTGCTCTAACGGATCTCCAGGCTGACCGACTGGCTCAGGCAGTCCCATAATCTCTGAAAATTCATCCATCAGTAGTGTCATCTCGCCCCACGGGAACCAGAATGTGCAAGTGCGCGGATTCCACCGCTCTGCCAGTGCATGAATCAGATTTCCGTTGACTGTCAACTTTCCCACTGCAGATGCCAATTCCAACCCGCAATCGCTCAAGTGGTCCGAAAACATACGAGAGAAGTTTTTGAACCAGACATAGTACCACCGGGGGAAGAAGGGTCCGGTGCTAAGAGATCGATGCTCAGAAAGACTTTGTTGCACCTCATAGGAGATGTGACCCTCAGGAAAAACAGAATCGAGCTGACTGGATGCCATTGGACTGAAAGACAAGAAGACTGGAATTAGACTTTGGAAAAATACAAGAAATTTGAAAATTGCAGGCAGGATAAAATGAAAGCTGGAAATTCGAAGTCCAGAGGAACGAAAGAATGGAAAATCTCCTGGAGTTTTGAAGAAAAGGTGGATAATTTGGAAAAATTTTCCAGGGTTTTTGAGAAAAAGGAGATATTTCATAAAAGATGAAAAATGAGGTATTTTAGAAAATTGTTCGGTATTTTGGAAAAACTGAAAAAAATAAGGCGAAAATGAATATCATATATTCAATTACAAACAATTATGCACATACAGCAATCCCTAACAAGCCAACTCTAAATGCATTGATTTTGAAAGAGCTTTAGGACCCTAATCCTGACTCTAGGCTCAGATCAACTGTGTCCAATCATGCTATGCCGATATACTCGAGCCGAGGCTCGATGTACGTGGCATAAAACTCATCTCCGGGTCTAGGCTTGTGTTTTCCCAACATCCTTGAGCGCCTGCCGATATACGTTGGACTATGGCCCTTGGTACGTGGCAGGGGGGCGTTAGCCCAAATAAGTGGCCCAGTTGTGAGGCTCTGTCCCGAACTATGGTTCTGGAAGAGAGCCCAGCAACGTGAAGACCGGGTAGACATAGGTGGGGTGGTTTTTGAAATATGATCACATGTAGGCAAACAGAGGGCTCTAAGTCCTAAAGAGATAGAATTTTGAATTTTTTTGAAGAAGCAAACATTGTTTTCATACAAGTCCTAGATTGAGGAGTGTTGTATTTCAGACCTAAGTCTAAGTGAGCATGCATAATTCTCCTCAATATGGTCCTACCAAACCATGCCTAGTCTACATGCAATCCATGTCAGTTGGGTTCAAGTCTAGGCTCCTAGGTTCACATGATATCAGGAATTAAAGCTGACATTTCATAGAACATAATTTTGACAATTGGGCTAAGTTAAAGCACATAATTGATCAGGCGAGGATAGGTCCCATCACGGTCGCCAAACCTGTTATCATCGCAAAATTTTTCCCCTCCCTTGCGAGAGAGAAACGAATTTGCGAGTCAAACTCGACCAAAGTTTTGAAAATTGTTTTGAAAATTTACTTGCCTTCGTTTTGAAAATTTGCGGGAAAATTCCATGAAATGGGATCCGCCTGTCGGTACGAGGTTCAACCGTTCCTGGTGCCTTTATCAGGGGTAATTGAACCAAGGACCAATTATGTGCTTCAACTTGACTCAAATATCTAAATTATGCTCTATTTTTCCTAGAATGCACAAAGAATCAGGCTTGTGCTATGGAATTTTGAAAAATGCAAGTTTGAGAAAATATGATGTTTGCTTTGGAAAATTGAAATGCATTTAGAAAAGGACTGGAAAATGCTTGAAAATGGAATTCCTGGGAAAATCATTGAATATTATTGGAAATCGGAATTTTGCATTGGAAAGTGATTTCTCAGGAAAATTTGAACTTTAGAAAATCGATTTTGAAATTTGGAATTGCTTTTCTGAGAAAATGGATTTGAGAATTCTGAGAAAATCTAAGAAATTCATTGGAAAATGACTTTTGAAATGGAAAATGAATTCTCAAGAAAACTGGAAAATATGAGAAAATCGATTTCTGAAAACTTGGGATTTTGAAAATTGAGAATTTGAAAACATAGGAAAATCTTGATTTGAACTTGGGAAATGCTTTGAAATGTCATTTGAAAATTTAGAATTCTTGGAAAATCCAATCCTGAGAAAGACTTGGTAAATCCTTGAGAAAATTGAATTTTCTGAAATTGAAATTGGAAAATGAGTTTGAAAATAATGCAATTTGAATGATATGAATGAATGAATATGAATTTGAAAAGGGAATTTCATTGAGGAATTGGGAAATCCTTTTGAAACTTTAAGAAATGCAGTGCATTTTTGAAGTTAGCCTAAGAGTGTAGACTGAATGTGGCTGATATAAAGATCATAAATCTTGGTTTTCTTCGTATTCTGACTATGGCCATAAATACGAATCCCACCGAGTTTATAAACTCCATAAAAGCTTGTGCACGTGCCATTTGTGTAAACCATAGTGAATTTGAAATAATGTGCATGAATCATACATCACATATTAAAATTTGCATAAATTAAACTATATGCAATGCAGCCCTATTCTAAGCAGAAAAGTAACTCTTATTCCAAATTATTACATTTGAGGTTACATTGAATTGAAATAAAAAAAATAAAAGCTAAGTCTTCTTCTTGAATGTTCCTGCAAAACTAGAAAACAAGGTTAGCACAAAAATGTAGGTTTTTCTGAATTTATCCAAAAATATGGGAAATTATCGGATATTATTCAGATATAAACCCCAAATCATACCCCCTTTGATATAAACATGATAAATAATGAATAAATTTCAAAAATAAACTTGAAAATTCAAAATTGGGGTCAAAATGACCAAAATACCCCTGATGACCTTGAAATTAGGGTTTTCTGAAAGAATTTTTATAAATTTTGGAATTTTGAAAATCAAATGAAATAAATCAAACATAATATGATAAGATATGATGATATGCATGAAATTTTGGAGAATTATAAATTGAAATTTCGAAATTTAGGTCAAAATGACCAAAATACCCCCAATAACAAGACTATGGCCTTGAAACCAGGGTTTTCTGAAATAAATTTTGTAAAATTGAAAACATATGAAATTAAAATGACATTGAAATTAACCCTAATATGATTCTACATGCTTATGTACATGATAAAAACCCTAAAATGGCGAAAATATCATAAAACATCGAATTTAACCTAATTTTCGCTTGATTTTCGCTTCTAAATTTAAATATAAACTAACACATGGAGAAAATAAACTTGGAATTAAACCAAATAAGGCATGGACACCTAAAATAACCCTAGAAACATAATAGAGCTCGAAAGTCTAATTTTTTTGTATTTTTAAATATGGAAATTCAAATAAAAACCTTAAATTTTGTGATTTTTGCCTAAAATGTTGATTCTAAAGGAAATTTAGGATATCAAACTTCCATAAAAATTTCCCAAATTTTATGGGGTGACAGAGGACAGTAAGGCAAGGATTTTTGCCTTTTGCACTTTCTGGTTTTGACCTATGGTCGGAGCTGTGTCACTCCGGCAGGTCGGATCGGAATCCGGCGACTCTAGGATTTAGGGGAAACAGACAGGTTTCGATAGAAAATATGGGAAAAATAGAATACAGATGGTAAAAAGGCTGAAATTGTGGGAAAATGTTCCTGACAAACAGAGAAATATTTTATCTTTTGACACCATTGGGATTATGGTTATGGTTTGGAAAAAGCCATACTGTTATCAGAGACCTAAATCTATGAGATTTCTGGACATTGGAATCTGTTAGACAGAAAGGGAAAATCCGGTAAAAATAATGAAGCAGATCCAAAAATTCTAAACTTTTTGGGAAATGACAGGAAATTTTGTTAGGAACAACTTTCATGTTTAAAGTTTTTGCAGAAAGGTTACAGATTGGATGGACTTGGTGCATTAGGGTCTGTCTATACCCTGACGAAGGAAAATCAAGATTTTCCCAGGAGTCTGGAAAATCCAATTTTTTTCAGAGATCAATACTAGTTGTAAAAACCTAAACATTTTCAGATCACTAGTAGATTCCATTATGAATACACTGTGATTTTTTTAAGGACGATTTGAATCTCCCACAGGGGTGATTCCAAAGATTTTTGTCTGCTAAAGCATAAATTGGAAATTCAGAGAGACAGAAAACCCGATGTAGGGTTTGATTTTCTAAATGGAGTTACAAAACCAGATTAGATTTGGGTTTTTTTCAGGAGATCAAAAACACATAGATCTAATAGCCATACAATTTACAAAATTTATTGATGAATAAATGCACGTGAAATAGTGCATGGATTTCATACCAAAATGACAATTTAAACATTCTAAGTTAAGTAGTAATGAAATCTATATGGCATGAATGAAAAGGCTAATAAACTGAAAAATTTCATAAAATATAAGACTAAACGAAATTCAATGGGGGACATGATTCATTTTCTTGATGTTGGCTTATGAAACAAAAGATTCAATCTATCGATTGGATGAATCTTTCTTTATCTTAGCCCATATACATGTAGTATGTGTTTTTCTTACTTCTTAACACTTATAATCATGAAAGAAGCTCTCACATCATTATAGACTCATTTTCTTTTTTTTTTGAACTAACTGCCCAGCATTCACATGAACATAGCCTTTTAACATTCTCTTTCAATCACCCGATATTAGCAAAATTTGATGAAAGCTTTAATAACACAAGAATGGATCTTACCTTGGTACCTTGGTGAAATGAGTAGTGGTTGTGGTGATGATGGAAGGAAGGTTGTAGATCTGCTACACTTGTTTGAGGGAAGTTGAAGGTAAAGGAGCTGCAATGGTGTGGCGTAGGAGGAGGCTCGGCTGGAGCTTCACTAAGGCTTCAATTAGCGATGAAGGTTGGAGCAAGTAGGGAAGCAGTTGGGCATCCCTTGGAAGAGGTGGCTGCAGTGTTGAAGTGGCTGGCTGCTTTGGAAGAGGTGGCTGCAGTGTTGAAGTGGCTGGCTGCTTTGGATGGAAGAAGGCCTGCAGGTGGCTGGAATAGCTGCACAAGCTGGATCAATGGTGGTGGTTGGAGGAAAAGCTGCTGTGGTGTGGCTGGAGCAGCACCTGTAGTGGTGATGGCTGGAGCAACAAGACTTGAAGGAGAGAGGTGTGAGAGTGATGGCTGTAAGGGAAAAGAAAGAGTTGCAGCAAGGAGGGGAAGAGAAAGAGAGAGAGAGAGAGAGAGAAACGTGAGTTAAGGGGAAAAGATGAGCCGTGAATGAGAGATAGGCTGGACTTGAATTCCCTTTTTGTTTTTAGTTGGTAACTTAGGAAAGATGTTATCTTTCCCTAAGTTACCATTAATTAATAAAGAAATGCTGTGTAATGTTCAAGGCTACAGCCGTATGGCTTTGGAGGAAAAGGGGAGTAAGGAAGAAAGGGGAAAGAAGGAAGGGAAGGAAAAGGAAAGAAAAGGGGAAGAAGGAAAAGGGAAGAAAAGGGAAGGAAAGAGGGAAGAAAGAAGAGGGAAAGGAAGAAAAGGAGTTTACGTGAGTGTGCTGGAGAGGAAAAAAAAAGAGGAAGAAAGAAAGAAAGAAAAAGAAAGAAAAAGGAAGAAAAAAAGAAAGAAAAGAAATAAAGAAGAAAAGAAAAGAAAAGAATATATATATATATATATAAAAAAGAAAATGGAGGAAGAAAGAAAGGAAATGGGATAAATAGAGGGGCTGGAGGTTTGGGCGACCACCTTGTGGGTCCCACTTCTCTAAAAAAAATAAAAATAAAAAATAAATAAAAATCAATAAAAACAAAAATAAACAAATAAAAAAGAAGCATCTTTTTTTTTTTTTAATAAAATAGAAATGCAAATGAATGGGCCATCTCAGAGCGGGTCCAAATTTCGATTTTGAAATTCATTTTGAAGATTAGAGGGGTAAAATAGTCTTTTCAGAAAGTTTCCAGACGAAACGAGCTATTTTTGGTAGTTTTTTAAACGAGCTCGGATTTTGAAGTTCAATACCCCGTTGCGAAGCAAATCCAGTGTAGAATTTGAAAATGCAATTTTGAAAGAAATCCAGATTGTTTTTCTCGAGAAAATGCTTTCAACAAAATGAGCTATTTTTGGCAGTTTTTGAAATCAGCTTGAATTTTGAAGTTTAATAGCTCGTTGCAAAGCAAATCCAATGTAGAATTTGAAAATTTAACTTTGAAAGAAATCCATATTGTTTTCTCGAGAAAATATTTCCAAATTTAGAATCTTGGGGGTAGAAATGCCAATTTTGAAAACCCAGGGTTTGAAATTGATTTCTGAAAACTTTTAAAACTCAATCTGGATTGAAAGTTATAAAACTGGAGTTCTGGACTTCGAAAATGGAATGAAATGTTATGAAATGCTGAGAAATGATATGAAATGATGAGAAATGACATGAAATGCTATGCGAAATGCTAACCCTGAATGAAGAATTTTGGATGTTAGACCTCGATTGACACTTGTACCAGTTCAAAAAGTGTTAAAATTGACAAAATTTGCAAAAAATGGTTGAAGAAATGATTTTCGAGCTCTGCCAAGCTAGAGTAACACTAAAAATTAGAGTTTAAGCTGGATTCAACTGAAATGAACTGGATTGAGCTGGGTTTTAGAGTTTCAGAACTCAAATGAACTCATCGGACACTGACTCAACTGACCTTTCCAACTGAATTTTCAAGAAAAGCTGCCATTTTTAGAGAAATGGTATGGAATGGTCATTGGAATGAAGTGAATTACGAACCTGAACTGGGTTTGAGCTGAAACAAAGGTCAGTAATACTGAGGTGAACTAAAATCGAAGCTTGAACACTAGCTCAATTGGCTGAACTCGACTCAATTTCAGTTGAAAGAGCTGAAATGGACTAAAATGGGCTCCTGGACACTTGGAAATGGTTTTGAACTGAAACTGGAGCGCTTGAACTTCTGGTGAGCTCAAGTTAGACTCTGGGGAGTATAACTGACTATAAATGACTGACTCAGAGAGAATTGGCTTGGATTTGAGTGAGAAATGAGCTCATTTATGAAGAAATGATCCCATTTTGGCAGGAATGGTCAGAAATGAAAATGGTTTATTCATTATGAGCTCAGATGTGCTTGAGATGACTGATATTCTAACTGTCTTGAACTGACCAATGAGCTTGGTTGACTCCGACTGACTGGGGTTCGGGATGACCTAGGGGCAAAATGGTAATTTTCCTAATAAAAATGGGTAAAATGGTGATTTTCTGAAACTGACTCGGGGTTTGACTCCTACACTGACCTAACAAGGTTGGCACTACACGAGGAGGGTTGTTTGAGAATGGATGAGGAAAATTTGGGGTGTTTACACTCATGGACGATGAAGGATTTTTCTAGGGATCCGTCTGGCTGGGGACGTGAAACTTAGCGCTTTATGGGAGGCAACCCATATCTTGTGTATTATTAGATTTGATTAGAATTTATAGATTTTATTTTGTTTTTACTTTTTCGTGAGTTTTTCATGTTCTTTTTGTTTCATTCATGAGTTTTGGTTTTGTCATGTATACATTGCATTCATTACATTCATAGAATGTATATTTTTAATTCATGACAGGTCATTCTACTCTTTTCCCTCATTTATTTCTCTCATGTGCATTCACGTAGTTTCATATAAGCATGGGGGAGTTCCACTGGGACAGTGTCATTCAAGCATGGGGGAGGGTGTAGTTTGCACACCTTGATATTTCTGTTTACGTTCTTGCACATGTTTACACATCTCTCATGAAAAGTAGATTTTTAAAGAAATAGTTTAAACTTATATGAATGTTATTTCAAATCTGATGTTTTTAGAGGATTTTTAAGCCCTGCGAAAATTTTTTCTGACATAGATCTAAAAATTATGGTTGTTTATGCGGATTTCGAAGAAATGATGATAGATACATGTTAGAATTTATTTTTAATCATAAATATGAATATGCACAGTTCTATTTTTGAAAAACTAAGCAAATAAACAAAAGCGTAAAAATGAGCTCAAAAGAAAAAAAAAATATAGCATGCGTTAGGTTGTTTGGATAATTCCACAATCCTTAGTAGATGGAACTTAGATGTAAGTTGAAACTTTTAATTCCATTTTCGAAAAGGAGAGTGGAAAACTTCGTGATCCTAAGTAACTGAGAACAGATACAAGTTGAAATGTTTGACTCTCATGTTATAAGGGTGAATGAAGGAAGTCACTTTTATGTCTTAGTTGATATCTTTTGGTATGCATTGAAAAAGTATACAAGATATTGACATTGCACAAGGCATAAAAGCAGACCACACGCAAGCTATAAGAGAAGAATAAGTGCGCAAAAAGAAAAAGCGTGAAAAAATGAAAAAATAGAGAAAAGAGCTGAAAAAGAGAGAAAAGTTCAGTGCTTAGAAGTGTGATTGAGAAAACCTGTGCAGAAAACATATGAGTGAGGATAAGTAAATAATAATATGTTTTTATTGGATTTTCTAAGAATAAAACATAAATAATTGTGATATTTAGAAAAGTGAAAGAAATTCTTTTTCTGTGGTGGTGCATAAAAAATTCTAATTATATTTTGATTTTGAAATAACAGGAAATATTTGTGAAAACAAAGTCTTTAATTACCTACTGATTGTGAGGATGTGTAATATTATGCATACATGACAGAGATGTTTGTGGGTAGCATCACTGCAAACCCTCACGAGACCTTACTCGTCCACTGAGGTAACCCAGGGGTTGAAAGGGCTTGTTGCATGAGCTAAATGCAACCGTGATTCCTACGAAAGTGAGTTAGGTGATAGTTTGATTTCGTGCATTTTTCTAGTTTGCTCGAGGACTAGCAAAACATAAGCATGGGGGTATTTGATCATGCATATATTTTAGGGATTTTTCATATAAAAATATGCATGATTTCATGAGAAAATGATTTAAAAACCCAATTTTATGTTAGTTTCCAGTAAATGTGCTAAAATGATTTAAAAATAGAAAATGCATGAAAAATAGTTTTATTTTACATTTTAATGCCTATTTTAGTTTTTGAAAATCATAAAAAATTAGAGTTAAAATAGACTTAGTTTTGTATTTTCTAAAACATAGTCATTTTGAGTTGTTTTGTAAATAACTTTTTGAACAGAGGTTTTTGAAATGCAATTTTACAAAGAAGAGGGACTTATGGAGAAAAGTTCAAAATTATAAATATCATACGTAGGGGGAAGAGAGGCTTGTCTTCTCTCTTTTGCCCAAGCCCTCTCTTCTTCCCCTTCCTCTCCACCTCTTCTTACCTCTTCTTCTCCTTCTCCCTATTTTCCCCTCTTTTTCTCATCTTCTTTCCGGTGGAGAATTCCAACAAAGGCTGAAGCAAGAGAGAGGATTCCACCTCTCTTCTAACCCCTCCGGTGAGTTTTTCTTATCTTCTTCTTCTTCTTCTTCTTCTTCCTCTTCTTCTTTTCTCCTCTCTGAATTTTCATTTGAACTCATGTTTTGGAATTCATATTTCATGTTTTGATTTACTGTATGTAGATTCAGAAATTTCCAGATTGCATTGTTTAATATTTTTTTCTGCAGGTTTTATTGCATTTGATCTATTGCATTTGATTCCAGTTTTTCTTGATTTCAATTTACTGTTTTTCTTCTTTTTCTTATGATCGATAGCAATTTGAAAAAAAAAAAACAAAAACAAAAATTGATCATTTGATCGATTACATCCAATTGATTCTGGTTTTGATAAGCTTGAACTTCATTTGAGCATTTGATTGATGATCAACGGAACTCCATCTACCGGAATCGTAATCTGATATTGAGCAAAAATCGGGATCCATTCCCGCTAACCGGAATCCACTCTTTTTCACAATAATTTTTCCAGTCACCGTGAAAATTTGTCTCACGATGGAATAAAATCATCTGACTTCCGATGATTGAAACATGGCATGTGTGAGCATGGATCGATCAAACTGATTTCCTGTATTAATCAGAGCACTGGAATAACTTCAGCCGCCGGAGCTTATCTTCAGCCGCCAGAACTCGTCCTCAGCCTGCCGTGAGAGTCTAGATCTGCAAGACTAAAAAGATCTGCCGAAATCTGCCCGTGCATCTTCCGGTGGATGCCTCTTCTGTTGTTCTTCTGTCGGAACCCCCTATGTAAAGTCTAAATACATCGATAAATTCTATAATATCGACTGATCAAAAGAGGTCTGGATTGAAATCCAGCCTGTCGGAATACTAATCCGGTGATGCTTTTGCCTGAATGACCTCCTCTTGCCCAAATCCCATGATTTAATTGGAACAACTTCACGATTACCGTGAAGAGGTGAATCCGGTGGTTTCATTATTGAGCCACTGTGAAATGTATTTCACGATTGTTATTCATTGCTTTAACTGGAATTAAATTTCATTTCACAAATGTTATTTCAAATCGATTTTATTGATGTTTCTGGTAAATGTGAAAGAAACTGGTTTTTGATTTCAATGTGAGTGTGAAAGAAACTGATTTTTAGTTAGTTGATCCTTGGAAAAAAAATTTAGTGACTGATATATTTTTTTCTGATTGTTTTTCTGGTTGATCGACTGTTTGGAATCCGTTGAAGTTAATGTAGTTGATATTTGTAATATTTGAGTTGTAAATTGTGATTGAATTCCAGCAGTAATTGAAGAACTGGATTTATTCCAGTCGGTTATGAATAGTGAAATTCTATAGTCTGAAATTCATTTGAAAATTTGATGGATGTTTGCAGCTTGAAAGTTTGATTTTCAATATGATTTGGATGTTTGAAATACAAAGTATGTAATGAGTTCGTTGTTAATTGTTTTGTAATTAGCTTAGTTAATTGATTAGCATATCTTTGTTTGTAGTGTAGAGTTCTTTCATGCTATATTTTAGTTTTTTTTTTTAGTATTAGCAACTAGTTAATCTGTATGTTCTGTTTAGTAGATTTTCTACTTCTTTCTCTTGTACTGCTCGTGTCCTTTTGACTTGTGCAGGATCGCACAGAAGTGGAGCGGAAGTGATTACACGACACACGAAGTGCAAGAATAGAAGAATTTTTACTTTTTAGTTTAGAATTAGGAATTTAATTGGGTTTGTAAATATCGCACTTTACGCCCTCTGCGAAGGGTATTCATTTGTTGTAATAGTTAGTTGTTTTTACCTTTTCTGAACAATTTTACATTTCAATAATTCGGCAATAAAGATTAGTTTAGAATTGTGTATTTGAATATAAAATATTCCCGTTCCCTGAGTTCGACCCGGTCTCATCCACTAGTGAGAACCGGTTTTTATTATTTGATGTCTGGTTTTCACATGTTTTACATTTAAAAATCTTTTCAAAATTACAACGATTTAAAAGAAAACATCATATATCCACTTGTATCTATGCACAGTTCACGACAACTTATTTGTTCTGCATAACACATTTCTCTATGTTGATACATTGGTTGATTATGTTCCTTGATGCATACTATGCTATAAATGCTATGAATTGTGGAATGGATAGTTGTAGCAGTTTTCTCAGGTTTTGCCTAATTGCATCGACTTACGTTCTAAAAGCATGTTATTTATCACTTATTGTTCCATGTGTAATTTTGCCACTCTCTTTACACTTGCTTATGCTTTACCTGTTCAATTATTGTGAATGAGCATGCTATGTGTTGCATAATAAACTTTGTTTCGTTTTCCACATATTGGTATATTGAGATTGGATTGTCTCACCAGCTCGCAAGAGTACTGACCCCATTTTATGGTGTTACAGGTGTTACTCCTAGGCGTGCGATGGAGTTCGATGTGCGGCAGAGGACATGAACCCACTCTTCTAAAACATTAAGGATCTTGGCAGAGTTTTTGTAAAGGGAATGGTTGTACTAACTTTTAAAATGTGAATAATAAAAGTTGTTTCAAATCATGTTGTTTCACCCCTGTGACTAATAAAAGTTGTTTCAAATCATGTTGTTTCACCCCTGTGACCCGCCCAGGGTTTATACTTGTTTTTCCTTTTTGGTACTTCCGCACTTGCGCAATGTTTTAAAAAAAAAAGTTTACCCTAAATCCAAAGAATTTTCAAAGTCGGGAATTTTGGGGCATCGCAGAATTGGTATCAGAGCAGTGTTTTAGAAAAGTGTTACAGAAGTGTGGTTCAAGTCTCTGCATGCATCGACCATCGCACTGTAAGTATGCCTAATTCAGTAGAATTGTATTTCTGTGGTTTAATTGCTTATTCTGCATGTTTAGATGAATTTGTGTGCTTTACGGGTGTCGTCCGATATGAGACCTAGTTTCGTGTTTAAGCCTTGTATTTTGGCTTAATGTATCGATTGTTGGAACCAAGGGGTACGTTTGCACTTGTGGATATAGTTTTCCAAGTTGTTTCGAGTAGACTCCTGCGAGAGTTGAAATTCATGACTGAGACCTAGGGAACTACCTGCGTAGTTTTCCCTTCTCGTTCCACATTATGTTGGTGGAGACGATTGAAGAATCGTAGTGACGATCGAAACTTTTATCCTCATCATGTTAGAGGCGATGTAGTATGATGAGAATTATCGTGTAAGGATCTAAGCGAGTGTTTTCCCTCTTTTTCCAACATGTTGGAATCGTTCGTGACCCTGTCTTTGACGAAGGGTATCTTTTCGGATATGATCTTTTTGGACAGAAGGCGAAAGCCATGTCTATGCCAGTTGAGCCTCTGTGTATCCCGTTGAAGGATACTGTTGATCCCCAGTTGTTCTTGGTGATGAGAACACATACGCTGTTTTGTCGTAGCATGTTGCTTTTGTGTTGACGGTGATGGCATTTGACTCCTGAGAGGGTCGTATATTGAGGATAGCATAACACCAGATTTTTGGGTGTTGTTGCTCTTGAGAGAGCATTGTGGGGATTTTGTTTTCCCAACCATTGTCGAACGAATTGTGGTGAGTTGGCTCAGGTGGTGATTCCTTGTAGTGCCAACTATGCCACTAGAGGGGTAACTCTTCAGTGATGCCATTAGAGTAGTGATTCTCTAATGATGCTGTCAGGGTGATGATTCTCTAATGATGCCATTAGAATGGTGATTTCCTAATGATGCTGCTGAAGTGGTGATTCTTCAGCAATGCCGTTAGAGTGGTGATTCTCTAACGATGCCATCAAAGTGGTGATTCTCTGATGATGCCATTGGGGTGGTGATTCCCTAATGACGTTACTGGAGTGGTGATTCTTCAGTAATGCTGCTAGGGTGGTGGTTCTCTAGCAATGCCATTAGAGTAGTGATTCTCTAATGAAGGTCATTGGAGTGGTGATTCTCCAGTGACACCGTTGGAGTGGTGACGCTTCAACGATGCCATTAGGATGATGATTTCCTAATGATGCTGCTGGGGTAGTGTGAACACCCCAATTTTTTCAAAGATTTACAAAAATGCCCTTTTGCCCCTGGTTCCATTTTCTGAGAAAACCAAAGCTAAATTTCAGTCATTCTTCAGATTTTCTGGATTAAATTCCATATTGATATATTCAAATTCAATTCTGGATCCGAATCCAGTGTTTTAAATCCAAATCTGAGCCTCGTTGTCCGATTTCTAAATTAAAAATACAAAAATGCCAAAAAAATGGTTTTTTAATGGCTCGGGCAGTTTATCCGGCATCCTCTTGGATCCCCAACCCTATATTTCTCAGTTCGAGGTCGTAAACCTCGAATATTTCCTAAAAATCCAGATATAAACCCATTTTCTGAAGAAATTTTCCCAAAAATCACCTTAAGTTCTCAGAAAAATTCCCTTTTGTAAATATTTTGCAAAAACACAAAAAAAATAGTTTTTAATCTTTGTTTTCCCGTAAAACTTTAGGATTTTATTCTAAAAATGCAAAAAAATGAGAAGAAACACAAAAAGCCAAAAAAATTTGGAAAAACTATGAGAAAAACAAATGGTTTTGGAGCTTTTTAAATTAATTTTTCTAAAAACCTCACTTTTTAACCATTTTACAAATTTTTTTAAAAGGGAATCCTCTTTTTGGAAAAGAAGAAGAGTTCCAACGGACTCTTCCCGTGCATTTCCTTCTCTTCTCTCTATCGCTGATCTCAAACAACCCCTCCGTTCTCCTCCATCCATCCTCAACGAACCTTCTCTCGAACCCTCTACTTCCCCTTTAAGAAGAGGCCTCTCAGCTTCCAAAGGGCATCCATTACAATCCATCAACTTCATCAAGTTTTTCTTCCTGGAAGGCATCGAGTTCTCTGCTGGATCCATTTTTTTTTTTTTTTGACTTGATATCCATCACCCACATTCATCGGCCTTCTGGTTGAAGCCTCCATTATCAACTCCTCTTCTGAAGCATCCTTCCCTCCTCTTTCCTCTGAGCGACCCCCCTCAAGGTTGTAGAAGAAGTTTCTTCTTCTTTCAGAAGCTCTGCAGACTTAAGTGTATTCACCTTGAATTTTTGCTGGTTTTCGAATCCCCCTTTCATCCAGAACTTTTGCAGCTCTGCAGGTAAGTAAATACTTCTCCATCTCTTTCGATTTTCCACAGAATTCCCTTTCTCTTTATTGCATTTTCTTTTATTTTCTCTTCGTTCTACTCAAACCTTGCCTCTGTTCTCCTTTTCTTCTTCCCTTTTTTTTTATGAAGCCTCATGAGTGGTATCGACCAGTACATATTGCAGGTTCGATCCGCCCATGGCAACATTAATAGAATGTTCATGTTTCCCACAATTCCTTCCCGATTTTTTTTTTCCTCTACATATTGTCGAATTCCCTGGGTTTATTTTCATTTATCACATACTAGATTCAGCATTTTACATTCCGATGTTGTTTTTCCTCTCTTGTTTTATAATTTGTTATTGAATTTCATCAGTTTCTGTTTTGATAGATGTTCCTGTTACTGATCTACGAATTGCAATCCATATCTAACTCCATTTTTTTTTTAGTATACCTATATTGCTTGTTGTTCATGTTTTCGATCTGTTGCTTCCACTCCCTTTTCTTTATGCCATAGTGGTCCCTCATTAATCTTTCATCCCCATTACATCGACTAAGGTTCATCAACATTACTGTTTCATGAATAACAAGTGATGTTTATCAAATCTCATCCGCACTATCCATGTAAATTCTTGTTCCCTATGTTTGTGCCTTCCTCTGTATTTAGGTCTCATATTTCTTTATGAATGCCCTGGAATTGCTAAATTTACTCTGTCACCTGGTGCGAGATTGTCACCGAGGGATGTTACAGCCGTCGGCCGTGCAAGGATGTTGATCATGGTGAGATGGCACAGTGTGATAAAAAAAAAAACTTGATCAAGTGATAGATTTGCAGACCCCTACCCTCTTCTTGCCCATGATGCGCCATTTGGCTGGTCTTGGTCAGCCCATTAGTTATTTCAATTTCAATATTCATCTCCTATAAAATTATGCCAGATTTTGTTTGATTCTTTTTTTTTTCTAATGTTATAGCATTCATAATTGACATTTTTCCTCTTTGTTATCGTAATAAGCATTTGATCTAATCGTTTTCAGAAGTTGTTGCTTCTGCAAAATACATTAAAAGTCAGATTCATTGTGATTTAGACTTGAGGTTGATTTCTTGAGGAAATATCAACTCACTAGGAAGCCCTTCACGTCAACCCACCTTTTGCATTATTTCATATCAGTGTGTGCTTCTGTAATTAAATTCATAGCATTTTTTTTATGCTCACAATAGTACACTTCTGTAATGAACCCCAATCTTATTATCAGTTTAATATCTTGATTTCATAGGATTTCCTTATCCCCATGGGTTAATGTTTTATATCTCTGAGTTTCCTTTATGTATCATCATATATCAGTCAAGGGCATAACACCCTGTATCCACATACCGATTGTCTACATAGCATGGTATATCTCGTGTTAGGGTCATTTTTTTTCTTCGTTTCTTTCCCATCTCTGTCCGATGTGGTGTATCATCCTGTCCCAATCACATATAACCTGTAGATTTACCTGTAAGGTTGCTTGATTCATCTCCAATGAGGATACGATTATATTAATATCTGAGATATCTTTAGAGGAATTTGAGTCATGAGAGTAGAACCTTGTACAGTAGATTAATTATCTAGAAAAAAAGGTCTCTAATGTAAGCATGATGGTCTGATTTTTGATATACTAAACATGACACTGTTAATAGCTTACAAAGTCTGGAATGCTCCAGTTCTGCCTTTTTGTAGTTTTGCAACAGGTTGTTGGATCAACTATTGTCGATCAACATGAATATGAAGGAAGTTCTTATGTTTTCATGGCATAGTCATGATACTGTTAATAGCTTGCAAAGTCTGGAATGCTCCAGTTCTGCCCTTTTTTTTTAGTCTTGTAATAAGTTGCTGAGGGCAACTATTGTCGATAAGAATGAGTATGAAGGAGGTTCTGATATCATCTTCAAGGCAAAATTAGGATACTGCGAGCAGAACTGGGTCAAAGGCCCCGTTACTGACAGTATTTTTTTTTTGTTCTGAGAATATCTTTGCATAGATGTGTCTGATTTATTGGCTGGCCTGCATTTTACATATAACATCTCCTGCATCACTTCCATATTACTAGCTTCAAACATAGGGATAACCTCCATTTGCATCCCTACAGCTGGTTACATTCAGCACTACCTACAAAATGCTTTGTACATACCTCTGGTGCTTCTAGCTTTTACATATCTACCCGTTACTACCCCACTGATGTTACTGTTCCAGCTGTGCTCACCGAGCTACGATGAGATCTTCACCCAATCACCTACCACACCCTCTTTACTATGCTGCAACAATATCATCAGCACAAACCTCACTGTCATAAGCAGCCCACTATCAATACAACTACACTTCACACCCACAGTCACTCATGTTATTCATTATTGCATTCCCACTTTAACTAACAGCTATGCGAAATACTAAACTGGGGTTCCTTCTTACAACTAACAGCCATGTAAAGTATTGTTTCACCTGTCACCTCAGTATCCACAGCATTACAGAATTGGTATCAAAGCATGTGTCTGAGAAACCTGGTTCAAGATGTAGGGTGGTTTACGGTCCTGTGTATGTGACAAAGGCACGCCTTCCCCTGGTACAGTATATTATGTGTTTTATAATTTTGGTAAATTTTTTTTTACATGCATAAATATTGTGTTTATTTGATGTTCATTTTAATACATTCAATTGATCTTGTTCCCCTTGAGTCCTCTGCAGTCTCAGTCTGGGTTCAACAATCTTTTGCAAATTAGTGGTACATATCCTAGAACATTAATATTATGTTAAGACAAATAAAGCGTATGGTCATTTGATATTTAAGCATGCTAATTGATAACAAGGAATGAAAGAGGTGTTGCTCATTGAATGTTTCAAGCAACCTACAGTAGCACAAGTTTGTCTTATGGGCAAGCTGGACAGGGCATGTTTTTCTTCTGTAGGTAGAATGATGAGAACTGTGATGGGGGATTATTACAGAGCTAAGATAGTAATTTCCTAGATGAGCTTGGTAATATTTTGGCCTTCCAACCCAGACATTGTTATTAGGGATGGATTTCCTAGAAATTCTTTTTATTTACCAGTACACATTGTAGCCTTGCTTTACCTATATTGTACATCCTAAAATTTCCATCTGTATATCTCCTGTTCTTTTTGTATGTCATCATATCCCTGTGCACAGCAGGTGCATAAAGATATCTACCTATGCGTTTGCACAACCATCACCTCATTATTGTTGTACCCTCCAGCTTTCGCCTGCACTCACAGCAGTGTAGGGCATGGTTGTGATCTCTCCAAACCCACAGCAATGCACTGCTGCGTCCTTTTTGCACATGCAGCAGTGCAAAATACCGTTGCATCTTTCTTGCCTTCACCGCAGTACAAGGTGCTGCCATGCTCCCTGTTGCACCCACAGCAAGTGCAAAAACACAGCTGTGACTCATTTGAACCTCCCACTTACATAACCCCCACTTGCCACAGCCTGACATTTCTACTCTGCTGCATGCTTCACTCACTTTTGATTTCCTGTATCTATGTATTTCATCCCTTGCTATAAATATAAATGAGGTGTCCACCTTTGTTGATGCCATCGGCTGTTCTCACGTATAGGTTTCCATTGGCTTGAGAAGTCATTGTCAAATTAGCTATACTTATATACATATGTATATATATATATATATATATATATATATAGATATGTATGGGCATTTCATTTGTTAATATAAGCATGGAAAAATTTGTATCGGTGTTCTCATTAGAACTTTATCTCTAAGATCATGTCTTCATCCTTTTTCTACGTGTAGTATCTTACTAATCAAGTGTTTTTGGCAGAGAATATGTGGAGAATTTCATTATTTGGAATTGTATTTTCAATTTTGTAATAAGTTTAAGTCTTAATGAGAGTTTACAGCTTTTAGATAGAATGAATGAGCATTGTAAATATTATAAATTGTTTATTTTCATGCTTTTTGCCTTTATTTCTCAAATTCTCACAAATGGCAACACGAACGGCACGTGCACCATTTCGTAAGAGATAATTAATCCTAAGTTGATGATTTACATCAATGGCCATAGTCAGGATGTAAACAAGACTTAGGATTTTTATCTTTTACGAAATAACACTGGATTCACACTGGATCCGTTTTCAAAATTCATCATATTTTCCTTAAATCAGAATTTAACTTAAAAGTAACTCAAAATATATATCAATGGCCATAGTCAGGGTATATTGAGAGTTCATTTCATTTTGAATTCTATAAAAGCACCAAATGTATTTCATTCTTCTTCTGAATTTAAATATAGATTATTATATAATACATTCAATGACCATAGTCAAGGATGTATTATATCTTCAATCTTATTTTAATTCATTTAAAGAATGGAATAGCTTTTCAAAATCCAATTTCAAAAATTTAAATTCATTCATCATTTAGGATAGAATTGCATCATATTTTTAAAATTCTTTTTTCATAAATCCAAGTGATTCTTCCCTTCATTTCTCAGATCAAATCCTATTCATAAATTCAAATTCAACTTTATTTCTCAAAAGGATTCAAGAATTCAATTTCAAGGTCCCATTTGACTTTGAAACTTCAAAATCAGCTTATATCCAAAATTCAAATTCTAAATTCAAAGTCCAAATTGACTTTGAAATTCCCTTGTATATCCAGAATTCCAAATCTAAATGAAATTTCAAAGTTTAAATTAACTTTGAAACTTCTGATTCATCTTCAAATTCAAAACCAAGTTTACTTTTAAAGTTCAAAATCAAAGTTTGAGATTGATTATGAATCTCGAAAGCTTGACCCCTCCGGAATTTTAAATTCAATCTGGGTTTTCAAAACCCAAATCCATTTTCAAAAGTCTCATTTGGACTTTCAAAAACCCAAAATCTATTCGAGGATCTAGAATCCAAATTTCACCTTGGATCTCAGACTTCAGATCCAAATCCATTTTAAGGTCTAGAATTCCACCACTTTGGATCTCAGACTTCAGATCCAATTCCATTTTAAGATCCAGAATTTAATACTACTTTTGGATCTCATCTTCAGATCCAAATCCACTTAGGATCCAGAACCCGATTCTACTTTGGATCTCAGATTTCATATCCAATTCCATCTTAGGGTCCAGAGTCCAACTCTACATTGGATCTCAGACTTCAGATCCAAATCCATCTTAGGATCCAAAATCCAATTTTACATCGGATCTCAGATCTCAGATCTTAAATCCATTTTAAAATCCAATTCCATTTCAAAATCTAGATTTCAAATCCAAGTCCATTTCTAGATCTCATTTGAATTCCCTATATCCATTTCCATTTAAATACCATTTGACTTTCTCAGATCCATTCTAAGATTCAAATTCAATATCACTTCAAAATTTCATCTTCTTCTCCTAAATCCATGATTAAATTCAAAGTCCATTTCTGACTTTGAAACTTCATTTCCCTATCATTTCAAAAGCTTTAAATCATTCTTTCTCAAAATCAAAGATTTATTCTTCCAACTCTAATTTACTTCAAAAACTTAGAACTTCTCTGATCTATCTCAAGTTCTAAGTTAGATTCAATCATTTCTTCACTCCTTTACCAAGTTCATCTCAGAATACCTAGAAATTTCCAAATCAATTTTCAAAAGAGCATACATCCTTGCATTGCATAAGCATGATTCTTTGTGCATTTAGATCTTTAGGATAAAATCTTAGATGATATTTAGGCAAAGCAGAAGTCATAGATTCGATCCTTGGTTCGATTACCCCTGGTAAAGGCGCCAGGAACGGTCGAACCTCATACCGACGAGCGAATCCCGTCTCTCCATTTTCCCGCAATGATTTTCAAAACGTAGGCGAGTTAAATTTCTAAATATTTTTCAAATCAAGGTCAAGTGAGACTGCGCAAAAGAGTTCCTCTTCTCTCTTTCTTTCTTTTCTCTTCTCTCTCTCTCTTTTCTTTCTTTTATTTTTTCCTCTTCAAAAAGGAGGAAAATAGAAGTTAGAAAAGGGAAAGAGAAGGAAAAGAGAGAAACCACAAGAGAGGAAAATTTTTACGATGATCACAAACAGTAATCAGTGTTGTTGAATTCTTCCTATGCCTATAACAGTGCTCTGCACTACTGTGACCTTCATTCTACTCTTTTAGCAATATTTAACATTGTTGTGTACCCCTCATCTCATGCTTCCCCCCCGGACATCTACAGCATACAGCTGCATGTCTTCCTCATTGCCTTTGTAGTTTCCAGTTTCCAACACCATTCTCCATTCACCCGTAGTTCCCAACTGCCACCCTTTTTCTTTCATACCTTCACTTAATCACACCACACCCATCACCCAACCTTGTTATGGCTGTCATTTCAGGGGACCTATCACGACGCTCAGCACTGTTATGATTCTCCCATATCAACAACCATGCTAAATATTGATTTGGCACCTTTAGCAGTGTCCAATCCTGCTATGGCTCTCCTGTATATAAAAATAGTGTAGAACATTAACCCAATGGCCACCATTTCCTGCCCTCAGTGTCAGATGTACTCTCCTGTGCGTCACATTGGCTGTAGCACCCACTATTTACAACACCTAGGTGTCCCTCCTTTAGCACACCATACTTTGCATCACTAATCTCACTGCATACCCTCACATTTCTTAACATTTCACTGCCACCTGTGCTTTACTGCTGTTAGCAAGAAGCCATTAGATCCAGCAGCAAAACAAAGATTTTAATATTGAAGCTGCCAAAGCAACTTCAGTATCTTTAGCCTCCTGGTTAGTCTACTATAAAGGCTTTCACTATAGCTCTTCGACATCTACAGCAGTACTGTACACTGCTATTAACCCCTTTTGACAGGCATATTTCACTAAGTTATAAGCCATGTTAAAAACACATTTTCCTCAAACTATTTCCTTATTTGAGCCTATTTCACTAAATTATGAACCACTTAGGCCATCTTCTATTGCACTTGCAACGCTGTCTTGCATCTTCTTTACCTCCCAGCATATACACAATCCCCGGCGGTTGTGTGCTACCATTTGTCTACACAATCCCTTCACACTCACCATTTCACCTCTATACACATGTATATATGTATATTCATATGTATAGATACATGTACAGATATAAGGTATATATATATATATATATGTATGTATATATATGTTCATATGTATAAGTATATGTACATATATAAGATATATATATGCATGTATATATATATATATAAATATAGGTATATATTCCCATTGTCTTGACATGTGTGCAATTTTCCTTCTCTTTTCACATTAATCAAGTGTTTTGCAGGGAATACATGGAAAACATCATTACTTGGAGTTATAAATTCAATTTCATGTGTTGTAATAGTTAAATCTTAATGAGAATTTACATTTATTGTTTTAGATAGAATGAATGAGCATTATAAATATCATGAATTATTTGTTCTCATATTTTCTCCTTTGTTTTTCCAAAAATTCATGAATGGGAACACGAATGGCACGTGCACCATTTCGTAAGAGGTAATTAATCCTAAGTTGATGATTTACATCAATGGCCATAGTCAGGATGTAAACAAAACTTAGGATTTTTATCTTTTATAAAATAACATTGGATCCACACTGGATCCTCTTCAAAAATCATCATATTTTCAAATATTTCCTTCTTTTATTAGAATTTAACTTAAAATTAACTCAAAATATATACCAATGACCATAGTCAGGGTATATCGAGAGTTAATTTCATTTTAAATTCTATAGAAGCACAAAAAAAGTATTTTATTCTTCTTTTGAATTTAAATATAGATCATTATATAATACATTCAATGACCATAGTCAAGGATGTATTATATTTTCAATCTTATTTTAATTCATTTGAAGAATGAAATATGATTTTCAAAATCCAATTTCAAAGTTATTTAAATTCATTCATCATTTAAGATAGAACAACATCATATTTTCAAAATTCTTTTCCAAAATCCAAGTGATGTTAATATCTTCTTCAATCAATCTTCAATTCTTGTAAAATCCAATTCATCTTTTCATTTTCAATTCTACTTCATTTTCAATCTCAAAGTCCAATTTAAACTATGAGATTTCAAATTCATTTTATATTCAAAAATTTCAATTCAAATCAAATTTCAAAGTTCAATTCGACTTTGAAATTTCAAGTTCATTTTATATTCAAAAATTCCAATTTAAAACAGATTTCAAAGTTCAATTCGACTTTGAAATTTCAAATTCATTTTGTATTCAAAATTTCCAATTCAAATCAGATTTCAAAGTTCAATTTGACTTTGAAATTCCAAATTCATCTTATATTTCAAAACTCCAATCAAATTCAAAGTTCAATTTAAAACTTTGAAATTTATGATTCCAAATTCAAACTTCAAATTCAAGGTCTAATTCGACTTTGAAATTCATTTGTATATTCAAGGTTCAAATTCTAAATTTCAATTTTCAAGTTCAATTCAAACTTGGAAGTTCTTGATTCATCTTCTGAATTTAAAACTCCAAAAACCCATTTTCTAGAGTCCAACTTCTACATTGGATCCCAGACTTTAGATCCAATTCCATTTTAGGATCCAAAACTCAATTCTACTTTGGATCTCGGACTTTAGATCCAAATCTATTTTAGGATCCAGAATTCAATTCCATCCTGGATCTCAGATCCAAAATCCATTTCAAATTTCAAATCCAATTCAGATTTCAGATTCAAAGATCCAAACTTTGGATTCGAATTTCATCTTGAAATCCAGATTTCAAATCAAGTTCTATTTTCAATTCCAACTTTCAAAAACCAATTCCATTTCATTTTCAGAGTTCAAATAAAAAAAATCAACTTTCAGACCTCATCTGAACTTCCTAAATCTATTTCTATCTTTTATCATTTGGATTTCTCAAATCCATCCTGATTTCAAATCTTAAATTCCATTCCATTTCAAGTTTATCTCTTCTCCTAAATCTAAATTCAAAGTCCACTTGTGACTTTGAAACTTCATTTTCAAAGCTTCAAATCATTCTTTCTCAACATCAAGATTTATTCTTCTAACTCTGATTTACTTCAAAGACTTAGAACTTCTCTGATCTATCTCAAGTTCTAACTTAGATTCAACCACTTCTTCACTCCATTATCAAGTTCATCTCAGAAAAACTTGGAAATTTTCAAAACATCTTTTCGAAAAGAGCATACATCCTTGCATTGCACAAGCATGATTCTTTGTGCATTTAGATCTTTAGGATAAAATCTTAGATGATATTTAGGCAAAGCAAAAAGGCATAGATTCGATCCTTGGTTCGATTACCCCTGGTAAAGGCGCCAGGAACGGTCGAACCTCGTACCGACGAGCGAATCCCGTCTCTCCATTTTTTCCCGCAATATTTCAAAATGGAGGCGAGTTAAATTTCTAAATATTTTCAAATTAAGGTCAAGTGAGACCCCGCAAAAGAGTTCCTCTCTCTTCTCTCTTCTTTTCTTTTCTCTCTTTCTTTTCTGTCTTTTATTTTTCTCATTTCAAAAAGGAGGAAAATAAGAGGTTAGAAAAGGGAAAGAGAAAGAAGAGAGAGAAACCACAAGAGAGGAAAAATTTTGCGATGATAACAGCCCCCCTACCACGTACCTAACGACCATAGTCTGAGGTATATCGATAGGTGCTCAAGAATGTTGGGGAGCCATTACCTTAGAACCAGAGAGATATTTCTATGCCACGTACTTCGAGCTTCGGCTTGAGTATATCGACATACCTTGATTGGAATCAGATGATCTGAACCATAGAATTAGGATTAAGGTCCTACAAGCCATTTTAAATATTGCATTTAGATTCAACTTTTAGGGAGTGTTGTTTGTGCATCCTTGTTTGTGCAGCTTTAACTTTGCAATGTTTCTTTGTATTCTCCTATACATATCAAATTTTCTAAAAACCTGGGTATATTATTCAAAATTTCTTCTTATTTTAAAAAACCCAGGTGTATAAGTGTGCGAACCCCTCGTTGGCACCATTGCAGCCCCGTAACCCCATTAGTTTGGCTGTCAACCCCTTTTTCGTTTAAAGCCAGCACGAACCTACTTCGAACTGAACCATATTAGGTTCAAACTAGTAGTTGTCTTGCCCTGCACCCTTTCGCACATCGATTAGGGTGATGGCATGCGTGCACATGCCTTGGGATGCACTGGTTTCGAATATATATATATATATATATATATATATATATATATATATATAAGGGTGAATGTATATATGTAGATACGTGTACATACATAGGGAGCGTGCCCCATTAAGTATGTTCATAAAATTGGATATATATATATATATATATATATATATATATATATGTTGAAACACATAATTGAGCATTTCGGTGCAATCAAATGGACATGTGACACTTTTGTGTCCCGTCCAAGTATTTTCCTCAGAAATTTTTACACTCCGAACAGAGTATGAACTCCTTAGAGTTGTTCTACATTCATTTTGTCAAACGGTTGTTTCGGGTCCGCGAGCGCGGCACCCCGAACCGTGGTAATGCTAATGTAATCTCCATTAGAATGGGATATTTCTAGAAATCACCTTTGACACGTATGTGTATCGTACTGTGTAAGGAAAACCCTTATGCCTTAGTTTATGTTCAATGACCTAGTACAATAAGCGGACGAACACTATTGTAAATCCATGAACTTAGAGACTTTGTTGATTTAAAATCACAAGTGTTGTTCAATATCTTTATTTCAGGTCCGCAGGCGCGACACCCCATACTTTGGGAAATCCAATGTTATTCCCATAAGGCGGGAATATCCCAGATTTCACTATAAACATGTAAGTGTGTTGAACCACGTATGAGAACACTGTTAAATTCAATCACAACACTGAAGTATGCAAATCATAATTTCTTTATGAGAATAATTCCTTGTTTTGCAAAGTGTCATTGTTAATGATGAAGACACAACTTCTTGAATGACAGAAATTAATGAAATGTCATATGCATAAGAATGTGTATTTGCTCGCACGTTTACTTGTCTCTCAGAAATAATTTATGCAATGCCTCTGTTATTTATGTTTGTGCAAAAGTTAGAAAGCATGTGGTACTCTTACACTTTGCACGTGGCACATCCTGACACTCGTACTGAGTAGTGTGTACCTTGAAGAGGTACATTGTTGAGGCATTGGTAAGCGCACAAGGTGCACTTACTTCATAAAATGAAAAGAATGAAATATGAACACCATAAGGTATGAGTGAAAATGACTTGTTTGGGCTCAGTTGGAGTCTTTGGGCAGTGGCCCTTGTGTTGTGAATGGACTCTTATGTGAATATACCCTGAATTAGAAAAGAAATAATATGGTGTTGTGACTGCTTTCACGAGTAGTGTGCTCTGTTGGCCCCGTGAATGAGCAGGACAAGTCCTCGTTTTGCGTACCCCACGGGGACCACGAGGCAAAATCCTTGTTGAGAGGTATGACTAAACAATGAGCCTAAGAAATATAAACCAGCTTCGCCCCATTCACAAAATGGTTCACCTTGAAGAGGGTGGATGGTACAACCCTGAGTGACTTGTCATTACTACGACACATGTTTTGA
The DNA here is from genome assembly GCF_984573655.1 of Nuphar pumila. Taxonomy (NCBI): domain Eukaryota; kingdom Viridiplantae; phylum Streptophyta; class Magnoliopsida; order Nymphaeales; family Nymphaeaceae; genus Nuphar; species Nuphar pumila. The sequence continues at coordinate 57,785,737 of NC_143257.1, read as the reverse complement.
CAAGAGCTGTAGCGTCCTTTGGCCTCCAGTCACTCAGAGTCAGAAAGGTCGAGGTTGCCTTTTTAGGACCTCACTACTGCAGTAGTATAGATTGCAATCCTTGCCTATGCGAGTGTTTTCTCCCAGTTGTGTGCTGCTCGCATGAAGTTTACTCGGTCTGTAGCTTCCCCGGTTACCACACTAGAATTTGAATAACAAACGCCGGGTGCATGTCTCACAGAATGCGAGGTTCCTTTGCGTACCTGAAGGAGTAATTAGAAGAACTTAAAGACTAACCAATCAGCTGACTTACTGTAGTTGCTACTTTACTTGTACTGTAGTCTTTACTTCAGTTACCTTACTTGTTTCAGTTGTTACTCTAGTTACTTTACTTGTTCAGCACTTGTTACAGTCTGTTACGTCTTTGAGTACTTACTTTTCAGTTACTTCAGCTTGTTACTTTTCAGTTGACCAGTACTTGTCACTTTCGCACTTACCTGACACAAGCACTTACACTTGTCAGTTTTGTTGCTGCTTTCCTGTTTGATATGATATATATTTGTGGTTGTTTTTTCACCACCTCGCAAGAGGCCTGACCCTGTTTTATGGGGATGTAGGTGACGAACAGGTGCAGTGTTGATGCGATGATACACGGTGGAGGCTTGGAGGACCCACACTTGCTCTGCAAATCCTATCCCTTGTGGTTTTGGGTTTTTGGGATTTTGATTGGGATAAATTCCTTATTTTTAGACTTGTACTCTTATTTTGTAAATTTTAAACTGTTGGGTTGTATACCCTTTTTACGTTGTAGTTGTACTTTTGTTCACACTATGGTTTACTTGTTGCACTCACCTGTGACCGCCCAGACTCGCGGCTTTGTTGTTTTTCTCACACTTGGTTTCCGCTATTTTCTAGTTAAACCTTTTCAAAAAAAAACCACAGAAAATTCTAAGTTTTTCCAAAGTCGGGGTTTGGGGCGTCACATATGTGAGATTGGAACTGCTTGGCGAGTTTTGGTGCGGATGATGGCCCCACCTTGCGAGACGAGCTCACTTACGTTAGAAATACATGGGTTTTATGCTTTTACTCATCTCGTGCTTCGAAATACCTTATCGTGGCAAAATGTTTCTAATTGTCTCATCGTAATGCTCGATGTTCTATATCGTCACATTGCTAGTTCACAAACTTATGGCATGATGCACATATATATTGATCATGCATATATTTTAGGGATTTTTCATATAAAAATATGCATGATTTCATGAGAAAATTATTTAAAAACCCAATTTTATGTTAGTTTCGTGTAAATGTGCTAAAATGACTTAAAAATAGAAAATGCATGAAAAATAGTTTTATTTTACATTTTAATGCCTATTTTAGTGTTTGACATAATTGTAGTAGTTTAGTTTTTGAAAATCATAAAAAATTAGAGTTAAAATAGACTTAGTTTTGTATTTTCTAAAACATAGTCATTTTGAGTTGTTTTGTAAATAACTTTTTGAAGAAAGGTTTTTGAAATGCAATTTTACAAAGAAGAGAGACTTATGGAGAAAAGTTCAAAATTATAAATATCATACGTAGGGGGAAGAGAGGCTTGTCTTCTCTCTTTTGCCCAAGCCCTCTCTTCTTCCCCTTCCTCTCCACCTCTTCTTACCTCTTCTTCTCCTTCTCCGTATTTTCCCCTCTTTTTCTCATCTTCTTTCCGGTGGAGAATTCCAACAAAGGCTGAAGCAAGAGAGAGGATTCCACCTCTCTTCTAACCCCTCCGGTGAGTTTTTCTTATCTTCTTCTTCTTCTTCTTCTTCTTCTTCCTCTTCTTCTTTTCTCCTCTCTGAATTTTCATTTAAACTCATGTTTTGGAATTCATATTTCATGTTTTGATTTACTGTATGTAGATTCAGAAATTTCCAGATTGCATTGTTTAATATTTTTTTCTGCAGGTTTTATTGCATTTGATCTATTGCATTTGATTCCAGTTTTTCTTGATTTCAATTTACTGTTTTTCTTCTTTTTCTTATGATCGATAGCAATTTGAAAAAAAAAAACAAAAACAAAAATCGATCATTTGATCGATTACATCCAATTGATTCTGATTTTGATAAGCTTGAACTTCATTTGAGCATTTGATTGATGATCAACGGAACTCCATCTACCGGAATCGTAATCTGATATTGAGCAAAAATCGGGATCCATTCCCGCTAACCGGAATCCACTCTTTTTCACAATAATTTTTCTAGTCACCGTGAAAATTTGTCTCACGATGGAATAAAATCATCTGACTTTCGATGATTGAAACATGGCATGTGTGAGCATGGATCGATCAAACTGATTTCCTGTATTAATGAGAGAACTGGAATAACTTCAGCCGCCGGAGCTTATCTTCAGCCGCCAGAACTCGTCCTCAGCCTGCCGTGAGAGTCTAGATCTGCAAGACTAAAAAGATCTGCCGAAATCTGCCCGTGCATCTTCCGGTGGATGCCTCTTCTGTTGTTCTTCTGCCGGAACCCCCTATGTAAAGTCTACATACATCGATAAATTCTATAATATCGACTGATCAAAAGAGGTCTGGATTGAAATCCAGCCTGTCGGAATACTAATCCGGTGATGCTTTTGCCTGAATGACCTCCTCTTGCCCAAATCCCATGATTTAACTGGAACAACTTCACGATTACCGTGAAGAGGTGAATCCGGTGGTTTCATTATTGAGCCACTGTGAAATGTATTTCACGATTGTTATTCATTGCTTTAACTGGAATTAAATTTCATTTCACAAATGTTATTTCAAATCGATTTTATTGATGTTTCTGGTAAATGTGAAAGAAACTGGTTTTTGATTTCAATGTGAGTGTGAAAGAAACTAATTTTTAGTTAGTTGATCCTTGGAAAAAAAAATTTAGTGACTGATATATTTTTTTCTGATTGTTTTTCTGGTTGATCGACTGTTTGGAATCCGTTGAAGTTAATGTAGTTGATATTTGTAATATTTGAGCTGTAAATTGTGATTGAATTCCAGCAGTAATTGAAGAACTGGATTTATTCCAGCCGGTTATGAATAGTGAAATTCTATAGTCTGAAATTCATTTGAAAATTCGATGGATGTTTGCAGCTTGAAAGTTTGATTTTCAATATGATTTGGATGTTTGAAATACAAAGTATGTAATGAGTTCGTTGTTAATTGTTTTGTAATTAGCTTAGTTAACTGATTAGCATATCTTTGTTTGTAGTGTAGAGTTCTTTCATGCTATATTTTAGTTTTTTTTTTTAGTATTAGCAACTAGTTAATCTGTATGTTCTGTTTAGTAGATTTTCTACTTCTTTCTCTTGTACTGCTCGTGTCCTTTTGACTTGTGCAGGATCGCACAGAAGTGGAGCGGGAGTGATTACACGACACACGAAGTGCAAGAATAGAAGAATTTTTACTTTTTAGTTTAGAATTAGGAATTTAATTGGGTTTGTAAATATCGCACTTTACGCCCTCTGCGAAGGGTATTTATTTGTTGTAATAGTTAGTTGTTTTTACCTTTTCTGAACAATTTTACATTTCAATAATTCGGCAATAAAGATTAGTTTAGAATTGTGTATTTGAATACGAAATATTCCCGTTCCCTGAGTTCGACCCGGTCTCATCCACTAGTGAGAACCGGTTTTTATTATTTGATGTCTGGTTTTCACATGTTTTACATTTAAAAATCTTTTCAAAATTACAACGATTTAAAAGAAAACATCAAATTTTTGGCGCCGTTGCCGGGGAACGGCGTAATATTAGTATTCGCTTTATTGCCTAGTGTTTGTGTTACATTTAGGTTTAGAACCATGTATGTGCATATCTTAGAGACGAGCTTACTTTTCTGCACAACCCACCTATTAGGATCCCCTTAGAGGTGACTGTGTACGATTGGTACCGTACACATAGATTTTATATTTCTTATGCATAATCTCTGTTATGTGTAACTGCGTGGTGTTTGTTTAGTTTTTGTTGTTTTTAGTTTACTCGCTTTGTGGTTTGCGTGGTTTGGCCGCTTAGTGCATTAGTTAGGTAGAAAATCCAAAGTTAGGACGTGTGCTACACCGGTCTACTCTAGGGTGTACGCAATGGCTGACGATCATCATTTGATCCGTCCTTTGAGGGAGTACTTCATGCCAAATACGTATACTCCCACCTCCTGCATCACGAGACCTGATGTAGGAGCGAGCCATTTTGAGATTAAGGCCAGTGTGATTCAAATGTTACCTTCGTTTTATGGCCTTAGCAATGAGGACCCATATCGTCATCTCGACGAATTCCTTGAGATTTGCTCGACTGTGCGAATCAATAACTTTGGAGATGATGCTATGCGGTTGACTTTGTTTCCGTTCTCTCTCAAAGATAAAGCCAAGCACTGGTTAAAATCTCTTGAGACAGTTCGTATTACTACTTGGGAAGGAATGCAAAGAGAATTTTTAAAAAAATATTTCCCAATTGGTAAAACGAATCAGTTTCGTAAAGCTATAACCAGTTTTTCTCAAATTGAGGGAGAACAATTTCACGAGTCTTGGGAGAGATTGAAAGATCTTCTCCGCAAGTGTCCCCATCACCAGGTGCCTCGTTGGCAGTTGGTGCAGTATTTTTATGACGGGCTTACTGAAAAGCATCGTCAAATGGTTGATTCGTCTTGTGGGGGCACTTTTATGCTCAAGAGTGAGGACGAGGTGTGGTCTCTATTCGAGACCTTGAGTGAAAACACGATGCATCATACCTTGTCTTCACGGCTCGATAGGACTACATCTTTGTCTAGTGGTCCTAGGAAAATAGGGATTTCCAAAGTTGGGTCCGAGTTAGAATTGCGTACCAAGGTTGACCAGTTGACTAGGAAGTTAGATCAATTCCTAGCCAATTCCTCGAGAAATCCAATAGAAAGAGTGTGCGAGCTATGTGCTAGCCCTACACACTGTGTTGCGGATTGTCCGGCAGCCCCATTATATCCTAAATTCGTTCAGGAGCAGGTGAATGCTGCCCAAGGTTTCGCTAGACCCATGCCTGATTCGTTTACATCATCATATACCCCAGGTTGGCGAAACCAATCCATTCCCCTATCCCATCAGCCCTCCCAGACACAGTATAGACCCAGTAACCCTTCACAAGGTTACTCGCATCCTATATTTTCGCAGGTTCATCCCCAGTATTGTCTACCTTCTCCTCAGGAGCCCATTCTAAGTTCATCCTTTCAAGAGAAGATGTTAGAAGCCTTTTCTGATATCAAGGTCACTCTTTGTTCCCATACGCAGTCAATAGCCAAGCTAGAGACTCAAATGGCACAGTTAGCTCAGACCTTGAGTAGGCAAAACCAGGGGAACCTTCATAGTCAGTCTGTTGTCTCAAAGGGAGAGGAGTCCATGTCATTTGACTTGCAACCCACTGCTTCACACAATGAGCAAGTCAAATTTGTTCCATCCCTTCAGTATGGGACGGCGTGTCAACCCACTCAAGAATCGACTCATGAGCCTCATATCATTTCTTCTGACGAGTCGATCTCTATGATACCTCAAAAGAAGGGGCCTTACTCACATCATGCATTATCATCATATAAAGCCCCATTTTCTCAGCCTTTAGGATCACCAATCGTTTTGAGTAAGCAAGAGGTGCAGATGCAGAAGGTGCTTGACCAAGTCAAGCCTGATCATATTCACCACTTGTCTGAAGTAGCATTCATTGATACTCGGTCGGTCCTAGACTCTCGATTCTTGACCAGTCTCTCAGATGAGACTAATCTCTGTTCTTCACGTCGAGATAGTTTTGATACTACAGTTAGAGGTAGACGGGATGGAAATACAGTGCGTAGTGTCACAGATGACACTCTTTTCTACATAGAGCCCGGTTGAGCCTGACTTCATGTCCATTGATCTCATTGTTATCATCGCAAAATTTTTCCCCTCCCTTGCGAGAGAGAAACGAATTTGCGAGTCAAACTCGACCAAAGTTTTGAAAATTGTTTTGAAAATTTACTCGCCTCCGTTTTGAAAATTTGCGGGAAAATTCCATGGAATGGGATCCGCCTGTCAGTACGAGGTTCAACCGTTCCTGGCTCCTTTACCAGGGGTAATTGAACCAAGGACCAATTATGTGCTTTAACTTGACTCAAATATCTAAATTATGCTCTATTTTTCCTAGAATGCACAAAGAATCAGGCTTGTGCTATGGAATTTTGAAAAATGCAAGTTTGAGAAAATATGATGTTTGCTTTGGAAAATTGAAATGCATTTAGAAAAGGACTGGAAAATGCTTGAAAATGGAATTCCTGGGAAAATCATTGAATATTATTGGAAATCGGAATTTTGCATTGGAAAGTGATTTCTCAGGAAAATTTGAACTTTAGAAAATCGATTTTGAAATTTGGAATTGCTTTTCTGAGAAAATGGATTTGAGAATTCTGAGAAAATCTAAGAAATTCATTGCAAAATGACTTTTGAAATGGAAAATGAATTCTCAGGAAAACTGGAAAATATGAGAAAATCGATTTCTGAAAACTTGGGATTTTGAAAATTGAGAATTTGAAAACATAGGAAAATCTTGATTTGAACTTGGGAAATGCTTTGAAATGTCATTTGAAAATTTAGAATTCTTGGAAAATCCAATCCTGAGAAAGACTTGGTAAATCCTTGAGAAAATTGAATTTTCTGAAATTGAAATTGGAAAATGAGTTTGAAAATAATGCAATTTGAATGATATGAATGAATGAATATGAATTTGAAAAGAGAATTTCATTGAGGAATTGGGAAATCCTTTTGAAACTTTGAGAAATGCAGTGCATTTTTGAAGTTAGCCTAAGAGTGTAGACTGAATATGGCTGATATAAAGATCATAAATCTTGGTTTTCTTCGTATTCTGACTATGGCCATAAATACGAATCCCACCGAGTTTATAAACTCCATAAAAGCTTGTGCACATGCCATTCGTGTAAACCATAGTGAATTTGAAATAATATGCATGAATCATACATCACATATTAAAATTTGCATAAATTAAACTATATGCAATGCAGCCCTATTCTAAGCAGAAAAGTAACTCTTATTCCAAATTATTACATTTGAGGTTACATTGAATTGAAATAAAAAAAATAAAAGCTAAGTCTTCTTCTTGAATGTTCCTGCAAAACTAGAAAACAAGGTTAGCACAAAAATGTAGGTTTTTCTGAATTTATTCGAAAATATGGGAAATTATCAGATATTATTCAGATATAAACCCCAAATCATACCCCCTTTGATATAAACATGATAAATAATGAATAAATTTCGAAAATAAACTTGAAAATTCGAAATTGGGGTCAAAATGACCAAAATACCCCTGATGACCTTGAAATCAGGGTTTTCTGAAAGAATTTTTATAAATTTTGGAATTTTGAAAATCAAATGAAATAAATCAAACATAATATGATAAGATATGATGATATGCATGAAATTTTGGAGAATTAGAAATTGAAATTTCGAAATTTAGGTCAAAATGACCAAAATACCCCCAATAACAAGACTATGGCCTTGAAACCAGGGTTTTCTGAAATAAATTTTGTAAAATTGAAAACATATGAAATTAAAATGACATTGAAATTAACCCTAATATGATTCTACATGCTTATGTACATGATAAAAACCCTAAAATGGCGAAAATATCATAAAACATCGAATTTAACCTGATTTGCGCTTGATTTTCGCTTCTAAATTTAAATATAAACTAACACATGGAGAAAATAAACTTGGAATTAAACCAAATTTGGCATGGACACCTAAAATAACCCTAAAAACATAATAGAGCTCGAAAATCTATTTTTTTTGTGATTTTAAATATGGAAATTCAAATAAAAACCCTAAATTTTGTGATTTTTGCCTAAAATATTGATTCTAAAGGAGATTTAGGATATCAAACTTCCATAAAAATTTCCCAAATTTTATGGGGTTACAAAGGACAGTAAAGCAAGGATTTTTGCCTTTTGCGCTTTCTGGTTTTGACCTATGGTAGAAGCTGTGTCACTCCGGCAAGTCGGATCGGAATCCGGCGACTCTAGGATTTAGGGGAAACAGACAGGTTTCGGTAGAAAATATGGGAAAAATAAAATACAGATGGTAAAAAGGCTAAAATTGTGGGAAAATGTTCCTAACAAACAGAGAAAGATTTGATCTTTTGACACCATTGGGATTCTGGTTATGGTTTGGAAAAATCCATACTATTATCAGAGACCTAAATCTCTGAGATTTCTAGACATTGGAATCTGTTAGACAGAAAGGGAAAATCCAGTAAAAATAATGAAACAGATCCAAAAATTATAAAATTTTGGGAAATGACAGGAAATGTTGTTAGGAACAACTTTCATGTTAAAAGTTTTTGCAGAAAGGTTACAGATTGGATGGACTCGGTGCATTAGGGTCTGTCTATACCCTGACAAAGGAAAATCAAGATTTTCCCAGAAGTCTGGAAAATCCGATTTTTTTCAGAGATCAATACTAGTTGTAAAAACCTAAACATTTTCATATCACTAGTAGATTCCATTTATTAATACACTGTGATTTTTTTAAGGACGATTTGAATCTCCCACAGGGGTGATTCTAAAGATTTTTGTCTGCTAAAGCATAAATTGGAAATTCAGAGAGACAGAAAACCCGATGTAGGGTTTGATTTTCTAAATAGAGTTACAAAACCCGATTAGATTTGGGTTTTTTTCAGGAGATCAAAGACACATAGATCTAATAGCCATACAATTTACAAAATTTATTGATGAATAAATGCACATGAAATAGTGCATGGATTTCATACCAAAATGACAATTTAAACATTCTAAGTTAAGTAGTAATGAAATCTATATGGCATGAATGAAAAGTCTAATAAACTGAAAAATTTCATAAAATATAAGACTAAACTAAATTCAATGGGGGACATGATTCATTTTCTTGATGTTGGCTTATGAAACAAAAGATTCAATCTATCGATTAGATGAATCTTTCTTTATCTTAGCCCATATACATGTAGTATGTGTTTTTCTTACTTCCTAACACTTATAATCATGAAAGAAGCTCCCACATCATTATAGACTCATTTTCTTTTTTTTTTGAACTAACTGCCCAGCATTCACATGAACATAGCCTTTTAACATTTTCTTTCAATCACCCGATATTAGCAAAATTTGATGAAAGCTTTAATAACACAAGAATGGATCTTACCTTGGTACCTTGGTGAAATGAGTAGTGGCTGTGGTGATGATGGAAGGAAGGTTGTAGATCTGCTACACTTGTTTGAGGGAAGTTGAAGGTAAAGGAGCTGCAATGGTGTGGCGTAGGAGGAGGCTCGGCTGGAGCTTCACTAAGGCTTCAATTAGCGATGAAGGTTGGAGCAAGTAGGGAAGCAGCTGGGCATCCCTTGGAAGAGGTGGCTGCAGTGTTGAAGTGGCTGGCTGCTTTGGAAGAGGTGGCTGCAGTGTTGAAGTGGCTGGCTGCTTTGGATGGAAGAAGGCCTGCAGGTGGCTGGAATAGCTGCACAAGCTGGATCAATGGTGGTGGTTGGAGGAAAAGCTGCTGTGGTGTGGCTGGAGCAGCACCTGTAGTGGTGATGGCTGGAGCAACAAGACTTGAAGGAGAGAGGTGTGAGAGTGATGGCTGTAAGGGAAAAGAAAGAGTTGCAGCAAGGAGGGGAAGAGAAAGGGAGAGAGAGAGAGAGAGAGAGAGAGAGAGAGAAACGTGAGTTAAGGGGAAAAGATGAGCCGTGTATGAGAGATAGGCTGGACTTGAATTCCCTTTTTGTTTTTAGTTGGTAACTTAGGATAGATGTTATCTTTCCCTAAGTTACCATTAATTAATAAAGGAATGCTGTGTAATGTTCAAGGCTACAGCCGTATGGCTATGGAGGAAAAGGGGAGTAAGGAAGAAAGGGGAAAGAAGGAAGGGAAGGAAAAGGAAAGAAGGGGGGAAGAAGGAAAAGGGAAGAAAAGGGAAGGAAAGAGGGAAGAAAGAAGAGGGAAAGGAAGAAAAGGAGTTTATGTGAGTGTGCTGGAGAGGAAAAAAAAAGCGGAAGAAAGAAAGGAAGAAAAAGAAAGAAAAAGGAAGAAAAAAAGAAAGAAAAGAAATAAAGAAGAAAAGAAAAGAAAAGAAAATATATATATATATATATATATATATAAAAAGAAAATGGAGGAAGAAAGAAAGGAAATGGGAGAAATAGAGGGGCTGGAGGTTTGGGCGACCACCTTGTGGGTCCCACCTCTCTAAAAAAAAATAAAAATAAAAAATAAATAAAAATCAATAAAAACAAAAATAAACAAATAAAAAAGAAGCATCTTTTTTTTTTAATAAAATAGAAATGCAAATGAATGGGCCATCTCAGAGCGGGTCCAAATTTCAATTTTGAAATTCATTTTGAAGATTAGAGGGGTAAAATAGTCTTTTCAGAAAGTTTCCAAACGAAACGAGTTATTTTTGGCAGTTTTTTAAACGAGCTCGGATTTTGAAGTTCAATACCCCGTTGCGAAGCAAATCCAGTGTAGAATTTGAAAATGTAATTTTAAAAGAAATCCATATTGTTTTTCTCGAGAAAATGCTTTCAACAAAATGAGCTATTTTTGGCAGTTTTTGAAATGAGCTTGAATTTTGAAGTTTAATAGCTCGTTGCAAAGCAAATCCAGTGTAGAATTTGAAAATTTAACTTTAAAAGAAATCCATATTGTTTTTCTCGAGAAAATATTTCCAAATTTAGAATCTTGAAGGTAAAAATGCCAATTTTGAAAACCCAGGGTTTGAAATTGATTTCTGAAAACTTTTAAAACTCAATCTGGATTGAAAGTTATAAAACTGGAGTTCTGGACTTCAAAAATGGAATGAAATGTGATGAAATGTTATGAAATGCTGAGAAATGATATGAAATGATGAGAAATGACATGAAATGCTATGCGAAATGCTAACCCTGAATGAAGAATTTTGGATGTTAGACCCCGATTGACACTTGTACCAGTTCAAAAAGTGTTAAAATTGACAAAATTTGCAAAAAATGGTTGAAGAAATGATTTTCGAGCTCTGCCAAGCTAGAGTAACACTGAAAATTAGGGTTTGAGCTGGATTCAACTGAAATGAACTGGATTGAGCTGGGTTTTAGAGTTTCAGAACTCAAATGAACTCACCGGACACTGACTCAACTGACCTTTCCAACTGAATTTTCAAGAAAAGCTGCCATTTTTAGAGAAATGGTATGGAATGGTCATTGGAATGAAGTGAATTACGAACCTGAACTGGGTTTGAGCTGAAACAAAGGTCAGTAATACTGAGGTGAACTAAAATCGAAGCTTGAACACTAGCTCAATTGGCTGAACTCGACTCAATTTCAGTTGAAAGAGCTGAAATGGATTAAAATGGGCTCCGGGACACTTGGAAATGGTTTTGAACTGAAACTGGAGCGCTTGAACTTCTGGTGAGCTCAAGTTAGACTCTGGGGAGTATAACTGACTATGAATGACTGACTCGGAGACAATTGGCTTGGATTTGAGTGAGAAATGAGCTCATTTCTGAAGAAATGATCCCATTTTGGCAGGAATGGTCAGAAATGAAAATGGTTTATTCATTATGAGCTCAGATGTGCTTGAGATGACTGATATTCTAACTGTCTTGAACTGACCAATGAGCTTGGTTGACTCCGACTGACTGGGGTTCGGGATGACCTAGGGGTAAAATGGTAATTTTCCTAATGAAAATGGGTAAAATGGTGATTTTCTGAAACTGACTCGGGGTTTGACTCCTACACTGACCTAACAGGGTTGGCACTACACGAGGAGGGTTGTTTGAGAATGGATGAGGAAAATTTGGGGTGTTTACAGATGCCCCTCTTTGCTACTAAACCGGCTTGAAGACGGGCTTAGTGGCAAAGAAAAACACCACCAAATTTTGGCCATAAAAATGCCCCAGTTTGAAGGATCTGACTAGGTATGAAGAAATTAGCCTTGATGAAAATGGTAGATATGAAGTAAAGAATAAAGAAGAAAATTTTACTTCAAAAGGAAGTGAGATTCAGGTTTTGCCCTTAACCTGGATGGGACAAAATAATACCTCATGTAGAAACGAAGCTCAGGTTTAACCCTTAACCTGACCGGGGATTGAAATACCTCATCAAAGGAAGCTCAGGTTTGTACCCTTATCCTAATTGGGAGGAAAATGAAATACCTCATCAAAGGAAGCTCAGGTTTGTACCCTTATCCTGATTGGAAGGAAAATGAAATACCTCATCAAAGGAGGCTGAGGTTTATACCCTTATCCTGATTGGGCAGAAAATGAAATACCTCATCAAAGGAGGCTCAGGTTTGTACCCTTATCCTGATTGGGAGGAAAATGAAATACCTCATCAAAGGAGGCTCAGGTTTGTACCTTTATCCTGATTGGGCAGAAAATGAAATACCTCATCAAAGGAGGCTCAGGTTTGTACCCTTATCCTGATTGGGCGGAAAATGAAATACCTCATCAAAGGAGGCTCAGGTTTGTACCCTTATCCTGATTGGGCAATGAAAATGAAATACCTCATCAAAGGAGGCTCAGGTTTGTACCCTTATCCTGATTGGGCAATGAAAATGAAATACCTCATCAAAGGAGGCTCAGGTTTGTACCCTTATCCTGATTGGGAGGAAAATGAAATACCTCATCAAAGGAGGCTCAGGTTTGTACCCTTATCCTGAATGGGTGGAAAATGAAATACCTCATCAAAGGAGGCTCAAGTTTGTACCCTTATCCTGATTGGGCAATAAAAATGAAATACCTCATCAAAGGAGGCTCAGGTTTGTACCCTTATCCTGATTGGGCAATGAAAATGAAATACCTTAGCAAAGGAGGCTCAGGTTTGTACCCTTATCCTGATTGGGAGGAAAATGAAATATCTCATCAAAGGAGGCTCAGGTTTGTACCCTTATTCTGATTGGGCAGAAAATGAAATGGATTCCTCAAAGGAAGAAACCATGATGGAACCTTTGGATTTCCGCACAATGAATCCGATAGGGGTTTTTGCAAAAGGATGAAATTGCGGTCCCTAAAGCTTGAAAAGGGGTTTGATTTTGGGCGCCTCATTGCTGAGACTAAATAACTTTTGAAATTGGTGACCTTTTGCGAGAAAATGATTGGTGGCTTAACCTCAAGCCGAAAGTGGACTGTCTATGGTGGGATAGTGGGGACACAGGGAAGTGTGCGAATCTGAGAGCCCAGGCGCTCAGATTATACCAACAGAAGGGAAGGAATCTTGAAAACTCCCGTTATCAAGTCCTTAAAAGGGATAACAACTGATGTCAGGATGCGCCAAAGATGAACCTCAAGCTCTCGCTTCACGCCAGGATAGCTAGAAAATATTGTCAAAATATTAAAAATTATTGTTGATTCAAAATAATTTAAAATGATGCACATTGTTTTGAAAATATTCTCTCTTTTCTACCTGAAGTATTACCTCCGACTGGGCGTAACTTCGTAGAATCCAGATTCGAATTCAAATTTCTTGCAATTGACTTTCTTTCAAGGAGGCTATCAATTTCCTTGATATGAATAGAAAAGAGAGTATTCTTGATATTGTGAAAGCAATTGGTGAAGGAATAATGATAATAGAATTTCACAAATTTTAAAGAAGATTCTTGACAGATTCGGCAGTCTGATATCTTGGGATTCTTTTCTCATGATGATCTTTCTGCCCACTTTTTTTTTCTTTTTTTTTTGGCAGAATTAGAGCTCTCTTAGGCTTTTGGGGATTTTATTACATCATCCTTCATTTTGAAGATGTCCTGACTTTTCTCTCTTTTTTTTTTGGAAGGGTACGTCACAAACTCCTTCATCTTGGAGATGTTTCGATCCTTCTTTTTCTCTCAGGGATTATATCGACGGTTATTGGCTCATTGGTTGGAAATCTCTTGATGATAGCGGAAATTAAATATCTTTTAGGGTTTGTCGGGAGGCTCATCGCAGTCGCCTTCATCTTGACGGTGCTCTGAACTTTCCCTGGAAGGATCCGTCACAAACTCCGTCATCTTGGAGATGATTCAAATCTTCTTTGGCCCCGGGGGTCTACTCGCCTAATTCGCCTTCATCTTGACGACAATTGAGAGATCCCTTTTGCAGATATTTAATTGCAGCTTAGGTGATTGAGGAGATATAGGGATTTAATGGATTTTTCTGTATCACCCAGGATATTTTGACTGCTTTATTTTCCAAGAATGATCTTTAAAAATGTGCCATTGACTGCAATCAATACCGATCACTTATGGCTTTGCAACAACATTGAATTTCCTTTTGCTGGCCATATCGAGGATTTATTCTTCATTCTTTTGGTTGGCCAATAGAAAGAATTTGAATTTTGAATCCTTTTTCACGAAAGCTTTGACCTTTCGAAAATAATACTGAAGGTATTCTGAGTTAATATTTTTGTGCGATAAAAATTTTTGAAATCAACAAATATTTAATGACAAATTGGCAAGATTTTCTTGAAATCCTTTGTGGAAGCGAGTATTTGAAGCACAACACAATGCATCCATGACAGAAATTTTCTTCTCTTTTTCTCAAAGGAGAAGATTCAGAAATTGGAAATAGGAATTACTCCTCTCTTCCCTGAAGAGGAGGTGTTTGCAAAACAAACTTTCGAAGAGAAATCAAGCTTTCGTCAAAACTTCCTAATATTAGGCTTCTCTTATGGAAAGGGGGCCGGTAATGGTGAGGTCAGGGAATTGGTCATGAAGGAGCGAGTCCATCACACTCTCCCCGAAAAGAGGGTCCTTCACGATGAAATGGCCTAGTATGAAATTATGATTACAAGGAAAGTGAACTTCCGTCGAAGCTCTCCCTGAACTAAGGGTTCCTTGTATGAAATTGGAAATTTATTTTGCAAACGGTTCACAAAGACACGAGTCCCTTCAAACTCTCCCTGAAAAGGGGCTAAGTGAACAAAGGATAACATGCGAAAAGATTGAGCTCCCTCGAACTCTCCCTGTAAAAAGGGTCTCTCACAAGAGGAAATGATTGAAATTGGTATTCGGTGACCAAAAGGTCGAAATTGGAATTTGGAAAATTTGAAATTTTGAATTTTGAAATTTGATATTTGAAATTAGAAATTTGGAATTTGGAAATTGAAAATTGATTGACCCGAAGGTCGAAATTGGAATTGATTGACCCAAAGGTCGAAATTGAAATTGGTTGACTCAAAGGTCGAAATTAGAAATTTGGAAATTGGATGGCCTGAGGGCCAAAATTGGTAATTGGAATTTGAAGTTTGATGAATGATCAGCACAAAGACTGAACCCGAGAGGTTGACTGATACGACCCACCAGTGAGACACTAACACAAGTGCTCAATCTTGAAAGAACACCAGCATGAATACCGGGTTTTGAAAATATGTCAACATAGACATTGGATTTTAAAAATATATCAGTTCGAGCACTAGATTTTGGAAGTGTACCAGTTTGAGCACTGGATTTCAAAATTGTACCAGTTCAAGCACTGAGTTTTGAAAATATACCTTGTTTTTAATTTGAAATTTGAATTTTTAAAAGAGACCTATGCTCTTAAAGTATTTGGGAATTGTAACGAGAATGATTGTCGGGGTCTCAGGATTATCCCTTATCCTGAATGGGTAGCGAACTTGATGCAAATGCATACCAATGAATGCATATGTATGCAAATATGAAAATGATATAAATGAATGCACATGCGTGCAAAATGAGAGATTTGTTTATCCTGCCTGCATACAGGATATTTGTAGATAAAAACAAAATTTTAAAAATGCCCCAGTATAACTGGGAAAGGAGAATTTAACCATTATTGAACAAAATTTGGAGGAATTACAAAGAATAAGACATGGTTTAAGTATAGAATTTTTTCAAATGTCGAGCATTGATGGGATCTGGTAATTCCACTCCGTCAGCATTGATGAGTCGATATGAATTACGGGGTAGTGCCTCTTTGACAACATAGGGACCTTCCCAATTTGGTGACCACTTTCCACCTGGGCGGTGCTTGAGATAAGCCGTTGAACTGAGCACTAGATCATTGACTCAAAATTTTCTTTCAATGACTGATTTTGCATATTGTCTGGCTATCCTCTGACGATATGATTGAGCGTACTCTGCTGCTCTGAGTCTTCTTTCATCTAGCAAATCAAGTTGTACTAGCCGCTGTTGCTGATACTGATCAAGAGGTAATTCGAGAAGTGATGCAAATTTCAGAGCAGGTTTCTGAACATATAGAGGCAATACTACTTCGGTTCCGTAGACAAGTTCTGACGGAGTAGCATTAGTTGGAGTTCGAATGGTGGTTCGATACGCCCACAATGCATCATGAATCTTCTCATGCCAGTCACGGCTTGTTTCCAAAGTTCGCTCCAGGATTCGAATCAAAATCTTATTGGTGGCCTCTACTTGGCCATTTCCTTAAGGATAATAAGGAGCGGAAAAATGATGATGAATTTTGAACTTCAAACAGAAAGTCCTCATTCTCTCATTCTTGAAATGACTACCATTATCCGACACAATATCATGTGGTATGCCGAAACGGCATAGGATATTCTTATGGATGAATGAGACCACATGTCGACCTTCTACTGTGCGTAGAGTGACTGCTTCTACCCATTTAGTAAAATATTCTGTTGCAGCAAGAAAATATTTATGGCCATTTGAAGCAGAAGGAGTAATGGGGCCAACAACATCAAAAGCCCACATAGAAAATGGCCATGGCGAGACGACAAATTGCAAATATGTCGCTGGCGCATGAATGGAAGGTGCATGCATCTGGCATTGAACGCACTTCTTCACAAAACGATAACAATCTTGTTGCATAGTTCTCCAGTAATAGCCTGCTCGGATGATTTGTTTGACAAGAGTTTGGTAGCCAACATGACCACCGCAGATACCTTCATGTGCTTCTTGCACAACTTCTTTGGCTTCTTCTTCATCCAAACATCTAGAATATTCAGAGCTGAATCCACGACGATAAAGGACGTCAGCAAGAATAAAATATCGAGCAGACATGCACTGAATTGCTCGCCGCTCTTTCTTTGAGAGTTCTGGAGGAAATTTGCCAGTTTCAATGAAATTCTTGATGTCATGATACCAGGGCTTCTTCTTTTGCTCAGCCTGGTTTATCTGCTCTACTGGGACGAAAGCAGGTTGATCAAGTCTGCCAATTTCAAAGGAGCGACAAGATTCTTCGTTCTTAAAAGATATGATGGATCCCAGATTGGCTAAACTGTCTGCAATTTGATTGAAGTCTCTCTTGACATGGAAAAATTGGAATTCTTCGAAATTGCTAACAAGAGCTGAAACAATCTTTTGATAAGGAAGTAACTTTTGATCCTTCACTTGCCATTCAGCTAAGACTTGATTGACGACGAGCAAAGAGTCGCCATAAGCATGCACTCTTTTGACATTGAAGTCTTGTAGAATTTTCAGACCTTGTATCAAAGCTTCATACTCGGCCATATTATGAGTGCACTGAAAATCTAATTTGAGAGAAAAGGGGATCATCTCCTTCTCAGGTGTGATCAACAGAATCCCGATTCCTATGCCTGCCATATTCTTGGAACCGTCAAAGAATAAATTCCAAATTGGGGATTGTTGAATATTGCAGATCCGCTCATCAGGGAAATCATCCTCGACTTTAACATCCTCTGCTAGAGGAAAATCTGCTAATTGATCTGAAATGGCTTGCCCCTTGATAGATTGCTGATAGACATATTTCAAATCGTATTGCATCAATAGAACCTGCCATTTGGCAATCCGTCCACTGAGGAAGGGTTGCTCTAAAATATACTTGAGAGGATTTAATTTGGATAGGATCTTGACTTCAGATGTCAACAGATAGTGTCTCAATTTTTGACACATCCAAACCAGAGCTAGACATGTCTTCTCTATCTGAGAGTATTTATTCTCATAATCAATGAAGGTTTTGCTCACATAGAAAATGGCATGCTCTATCAGACTGCCTTCTTCGTATTGCGCCAAGAATCCGCCACAAGCAACTTGATTAACTGAAATATATAGTAGTAGAGGTTTCTCCAATTCTGGCGGCATTAAAACAGGAGGATTGAGCAAATATTTCTTGATGCGTTCGAATGATTGCTGACACTCTGGTCCCCATTCGAATTTCACTCCTTTCCTGAGCAAATGATTGAAAGGCTCACATCTCATGGCCAAATTGGATATGAATCGCCGAATTGATTGCATGCGTCCCTGAAAGCTACGCAATTCTTTTAAATTAGTCGGGGGAGACATGTCCATGATAGCTTTGGCCTTAGCGGGATCAACTTCTATCCCCTTTTTGCTGACTAGAAAGCCTAACAATTTGCCAGATTCGACTCCAAAAACACATTTTTGTGGATTGAGTCTCAGCTTGTAAAGAATGAGCTGCTTGAAAACTTGATTGAGAGCTTCGATGTGATCTTCCTCTTCTTTGGACTTTACCAGAATATCATCGACATAGGCATCCATGATTTTGTGCATCTGATCATGGAAAATGACGGCCATAGCACGTTGATAAGTGGCTCCAGCATTCTTAAGCCCAAATGGCATGACTGTATAACAAAAACTGCCCCAAGGAGTAGTGAAAGATGTCTTGGACTGATCACGAGCGGCCAACTTGATCTGATTATATTCGGAATATCCATCCATAAAAGAGAACATAGCATGACCTGCTGTGCTATCAATCAAAAGATCAATATTAGGAAGTGGATAATCATCCTTAGGAGTCGCTTTATTGAGATCTCTGAAGTCGATGCAAATTCGAACTTTACCATTTTTCTTGGGAACAACAACAATATTTGCTAGCCAATCTGGATAGTCAATGGTTCGAATGATCTCTGCTTTGAGTAGGGCTTCTAGACCTTCCTTAACTTGTTGTTCCACTCGAGGATCCATCTTTCTCAGTTTCTGCTTAACCGGCTTGACATTTGGTTTTAGGATGAGACGATGCTAAACCAATTTGGTATCTAGACCTGGCATGTCCTCATACGTCCACGCGAACACTTCTTCATGTTGCTTGAGAAAACGGGTGAGCCTTTCTTTCTCTTCCGGGCTCAAACTGCTGCCAATCTTGAGAATTTTAGGATCGTCTTCTGATCCAATATTGATATCCTCAGTCGGATCCTGAACTAAGGATGATGGCTCATCTTGTTTCTGAATTGCTGCAAATTTTGGTAATTCTTGAAGAGCTGAATCAAATTCTGCAGGTTCTTCTGACTGCTTTGTAATCAGACTACATTCTGCTCTTATTTTAACCTGATGAATCACTGTTGGCTTTGAAAAGGCCTCTGGATTAAGAACGAGCTTCTTGATAGATCGGGAAGACATTCTGAAAATTGGAGAATAAATCGATTCAGGAAAATCGCCTATCATAAAACAAATTACTTTTGTTAAGAAAATAATTTGAAAGATAAAAGAGCAAAATAATGGCAAATTTTCAAAGATTTGATAACGAGAAGTAAAGAGACAAATGGCATTCAGATAGACAAAGGAAATTTGCAACTTTATTGAAAGATTGAATTGAGGACAATGATTGAAATGAAACGGGATATCATCCTAAATGTGAAAACAAAAGAATAGAAATGAAAGACAAGCAGATGCCCTTAGTGCGTCCCTTTGATAAAGATAGTGCCCTTCTGAGATCTTCTGCCACTAAAGCCCAATCCGGCCCTCTGAGGATAGTGCTGAGGAATTACTGGCTCGAGACGACCATTCCCATTTTTTCCCAGGCCTTGAAAAGGCTGATAACCATGCTTTACTAACAGATCAAATCCCTTTTTGGCCTTCATAAATTAGGAGAACAGTGGATGATCTTTGAATGTAGTATAGTCAATTCGTCCTCCAATCTTGAAAAACTGTGGGCCTCTCCATCGAGTCATGGCCACTGTATGTGCTGGTTGTTCAACCGTCTGCAGTATTCCCGAATTTTCTTCAAAGCTGACCTCATCAATGCCCCTAATGCTAGGGATATCAGTAGTGAAAGTGGGCCTAGGAACCATGGGTTGTGCAAGCCTCTTCTCCGGATCCTCGCCCAAGACTGTTGTGATCATTCCACCTTTTGACCACTTGACACACTGATGCAGAGTAGACGGCACGGCGTTCGTGTTGTGAATCCACGGTCGTCCCAACAACAGATTATACGTTGGGGGTACATTGACCACATGAAAGAGGACAGAGTGGTCCGAGTAGTCAATGAAAATTTCCAAGAAAATTTTCCCTTTAGCTGTCTGGCCATGATTATCAAACCCGTAGATGGTGATCGGGTCCGGGATATATTCCTCTTCTTTGATGCCCAAGGCTTTGGCTGTCATTTCTGGGCATATATTGAGGTTGCTGCCTCCATCTATCAGCACATGAGGAACAGTCATTCCTCTGGTTCGAATCACAACATACAAAGCGTTGTTGTGAAACACATGCGGCTTGGAAAGATCTTCATCTGAGAAAGTGATTGGAGCATTTGTCATGGCCTGATTGACTATCTGGGCCATGTCTTCAGGAGTTATGCTCGGTTTCACTTTGATTTTCCGCAACAGATCATTCAACACCTGCTGGTGTTTGGTGGAGGCTTGAGCTAAGTCCAAAATTGAGACATTGGATAATGCAGTTATCGGTTATGGTGTGGATGTCTCATTTTTCTCCGGGGCGGGCTTAATAAAGTGTTTGGGGAGCCATGGCATTCTTTTAGCCACCTCAGGAGATACCCTAGCGAATTTGTCAGATACTTTCATTTTTCCAAAGGCTGCAATGAGGTCCATCTTCTGAGCTTTGGACTGAGCCTGCTGCAGCACAAGGACCTGATGTTGGACTTGTATATCCTTTTTAGAGCATGGCCTGATATGCTCCTGTGGCTGAAAAGGCTGTTCAGAAATGACCGTTGTAGAATGATGGGGAAAGGGTTTCTTCAGAATATCCATATTTTCATCTTCGACACCCTCTACCAGAAGATTCTTATCGATGAGATCCTGAACAATATTCTTGAGAACGAAGCAGTTCTCAGTATTATGTCCCACTGTTCTGTGAAATTTACAGAATTGATCTTTGAATTTTCCCATGGGAACAAGGGGATCGGCCAGCCTAGGCAGTTTGACCATCTCCTTGGTCAACATATACTCGAGCACAGTCTCGAGGGATTGGTCTAGTGGAGTGAATTTCCTGTCATAACTCCACCCTTCATGCTTTACTTTTTCTCGGGGCTTCGGTCCCTGTTCTAATTGAAGTGGCTTATTGTATTGAGGCACTGACTTGCCTTTCTGATCGTTCTTGTTGGAACTTCCTGCCCCATAACAGAAATCTTTGTTCTGCCACTTACAGTGGTTCCAATTATTATTTCTGACAGAATGAGTGAAGTGAGTCTTCTTCTTCTGCTCATTCTGGCCGTTGTTCTTGGTGAAAGTGAAGCCTTCGTAGGAACCATTTTCCATGCTCAACTCGAGCCATTCGGCTCGCTCTGTCAGTTCAATGAATGTCCTTGATGGTGCAGTAGAGATGAGGCCTCTCAGAGGCTGTGAGAAGTTGCTTAGAATTAAGGATAGAGCATGCCCCTCTGATATGGGGTCTCTCATCTTGTTGCAAGCTGACCTCCAGCGGTGAATGAAATCTCTTGCCTTTTCATTTTCTCTCTGTTTGAGGCCACAGAGATGACTGAGGGTGGGAAGTGCCTCAGCATTGAAGAGGAATCGCTCGATGAACATGTTCACCACTTTATCAAATTCTTTCAATTCAATTAGATTTACATGCTCCGAGTACCATTTAGCTGCGGTTCTCTCCAGACTGCGAGGAAAACATAGAAAAAGTGCCCGGTTGTCTCGCTTGAATCTGGAGCATTCAGCAAAGAACATGGCAAGATGAGCTTTGGGATCGCCAGAACCATCGAATTTGATAAACTTTCTTGGGAGATTCTCAAGATTATCATCCCCATCCAAACCATCATAGAAGTCTTCGCTGGTGAAGACTTTCTTGCCCTTGTCGCGGGCCTGCAGGTCTCGAAGCATTTTAACCACATCTTTGAACTGCGGCTGGTCAGAGTCATTGCCAGACTGCTCTTTGAATTTGTGGGCTGACCCCTGCCCCTGAGTAGATTTGCGGAATGCCTGATGGGTCTCAAACTCTTCATCTGTGCCTTCTGTTGATCCTTCTTCATAAGTTGTATCAACATGTTGGACATGTTTCTTAGACATTTTCACCTGCTTCTTGACTGCATGACCCTTAGCCTTTGGCTTGACTTGGGTCTTCTTTATACTAGCTTCCGCTTGCTCTGCCAACATTTTGGTCATCATCTTCTTAAACATGGCATACATCTGAGGATCAATGTCATCCTCAACCTGTTGCCCCTGATTTTTGCCTGAGCGCGGGGAATCCATTTCTTCGTCTGAAGTTGTCGAATATGCGATTCCCTCGACTGGTGCAGTCTTCTTCCCTGACCTTGTTTGAACCATTGACTGTCACGAATGCTCTCTGCAGAGCAAAATCGATGGTTAGGCTTTTGAGAGAGATTTTGATTGGAAGAAAATATTCGCTGAGAATTTTGGTAGACAATTTGAAAGAATATCCCATTACTAGGGATTGAGTCGTCGCTGGGATTACGACAATTGCGTTGTCATTCCTTTGCAAAGAAAATAAACAACTGAAAATTAAGCCTTGTTACCTAGGCGAGGTCGTCAAACCAAGAATTGAAGAATTTGCAAGATTTTTATTTATTAAAAGAAGACATGATTGCATCAATAATAAACTTGAGAAAGAGGGGGCGGACAAACAATTTGCTACCACTCTTTATAACTAGCAGAGACACGAGGACCGGGAAAAAGCGGAAGAGTAACAAAAGAGTCCCAGCCATATTTGGCAGAATGGTATGCTCCGGACCACTGTGCTGATGTAAGGTCGAACTCTGGCACGACTCCTGATAGCAGCCGCATCTCTATGTGCTTCTGTCTCTGAGAAAACTGTCGAACACACCGCTCCAGATAATAGTAAGCACAGAAGAATGGACCAAGCAACTTGAATCTCTTGCCATATGCATAGGTGTATCTGGGAGGTGATAATTCTCGATCAAAATAGTCCCACACCACTTTTTCTTCCTGCAGATAGTCGATCAGGAATCGGTACCGCGCAACTGGAAGGAGCTCCTTGCCGTTGTATCTGAATGAACTAGCTCTGGTCGGTACATGCTGAAAGAACCAAGATTGAAGAGCATAAGTACATCCCTCGACTAAGATGGACTCTCCAAGTGTGAAGCGGGTCAGTCCTCTATATAGAAAAGCAAGCGCGGCCATGGCTATCGAGAGACGGCTGGTCTGTCGACTTCCCCATCTTCTCAAAAGTTGAACTATTCTGACATCCACATAATTTTGTCCATCTGGAAAGAAAGCAAGTCCCACAGTACACAAAACCATCGCATGCTGAATTCTCTCTCGAGCTGTCCTGGACAACGAGCTGACTTCTGCGAATTCTCCATACTGTCGGTAGATCTCGATCAGACTCACGTATTCATTCCTATTTTCTTCAATCAGTGGCCAAGACTTGCGCCCTGTCATGCGAGCTACGGCATCTTTGGGGTCCAGACCCTTGACATTGATCAGAAACTGCTGCTCTAACGGATCTCCAGGCTGACCGGCTGGCTCAGGCAGTCCCATAATCTCTGAAAATTCATCCATCAGTAGTGTCATCTCGCCCCACGGGAACCAGAATGTGCAAGTGCGCGGATTCCACCGCTCTGCCAGTGCATGAATCAGATTTCCGTTGACTGTCAACTTTCCCACTGCAGATGCCAATTCCAACCCGCAATCGCTCAAGTGGTCCGGAAACATACGAGAGAAGTTTTTGAACCAGACATAGTACCACCGGGGGAAGAAGGGTCCGGTGCTAAGAGATCGATGCTCAGAAAGACTTTGTCGCACCTCATAGGAGATGTGACCCTCAGGAAAAACAGAATCGAGCTGACTGGATGCCATTGGACTGAAAGACAAGAAGACTGGAATTAGACTTTGGAAAAATACAAGAAATTTGAAAATTGCAGGCAGGATAAAATGAAAGCTGGAAATTCGAAGTCCAGAGGAACGAAAGAATGGAAAATCTCCTGGAGTTTTGAAGAAAAGGTGGATAATTTGGAAAAAATTTCCAGGGTTTTTGAGAAAAAGGAGATATTTCATAAAAGATGAAAAATGAGGTATTTTGGAAAATTGTTCGGTATTTTGGAAAAACTGAAAAAAATAAGGCGAAAATGAATATCATACATTCAATTACAAACAATTATGCACATACAGCAATCCCTAACAAGCCAACTCTAAATGCATTGATTTTGAAAGAGCTTTAGGACCCTAATCCTGACTCTAGGCTCAGATCAACTGTGTCCAATCATGCTATGCCGATATACTCGAGCCGAGGCTCGATGTACGTGGCATAAAACTCATCTCCGGGTCTAGGCTTGTGTTTTCCCAACATCCTTGAGCGCCTGCCGATATACGTTGGACTATGGCCCTTGGTACGTGGCAGGGGGGCGTTAGCCCAAATAAGTGGCCCAGTTGTGAGGCTCTGTCCCGAACTATGGTTCTGGAAGAGAGCCCAGCAACGTGAAGACCGGGTAGACATAGGTGGGGTGGTTTTTGAAATATGATCACATGTAGGCAAACAGAGGGCTCTAAGTCCTAAAGAGATAGAATTTTGAATTTTTTTGAAGAAGCAAACATTGTTTTCATACAAGTCCTAGATTGAGGAGTGTTGTATTTCAGACCTAAGTCTAAGTGAGCATGCATAATTCTCCTCAATATGGTCCTACCAAACCATGCCTAGTCTACATGCAATCCATGTCAGTTGGGTTCAAGTCTAGGCTCCTAGGTTCACATGATATCAGGAATTAAAGCTGACATTTCATAGAACATAATTTTGACAATTGGGCTAAGTTAAAGCACATAATTGATCAGGCGAGGACAGGTCCCATCACGGTCGCCAAACCTGTTATCATCGCAAAATTTTTCCCCTCCCTTGCGAGAGAGAAACGAATTTGCGAGTCAAACTCGACCAAAGTTTTGAAAATTGTTTTGAAAATTTACTCGCCTCCGTTTTGAAAATTTGCGAGAAAATTCCATGGAATGGGATCCGCCTGTCGGTACGAGGTTCAACCGTTCCTGGTGCCTTTATCAGGGGTAATTGAACCAAGGACCAATTATGTGCTTTAACTTGACTCAAATATCTAAATTATGCTCTATTTTTCCTAGAATGCACAAAGAATCAGGCTTGTGCTATGGAATTTTGAAAAATGCAAGTTTGAGAAAATATGATGTTTGCTTTGGAAAATTGAAATGCATTTAGAAAATGACTGGAAAATGCTTGAAAATGGAATTCCTGGGAAAATCATTGAATATTATTGGAAATCGGAATTTTGCATTGGAAAGTGATTTCTCAGGAAAATTTGAACTTTAGAAAATCGATTTTGAAATTTGGAATTGCTTTTCTGAGAAAATGGATTTGAGAATTCTGAGAAAATCTAAGAAATTCATTGGAAAATGACTTTTGAAATGGAAAATGAATTCTCAAGAAAACTGGAAAATATGAGAAAATCGATTTCTGAAAACTTGGGATTTTGAAAATTGAGAATTTGAAAACATAGGAAAATCTTGATTTGAACTTGGGAAATGCTTTGAAATGTCATTTGAAAATTTAGAATTCTTGGAAAATCCAATCCTGAGAAAGACTTGGTAAATCCTTGAGAAAATTGAATTTTCTGAAATTGAAATTGGAAAATGAGTTTGAAAATAATGCAATTTGAATGATATGAATGAATGAATATGAATTTGAAAAGGGAATTTCATTGAGGAATTGGGAAATCCTTTTGAAACTTTGAGAAATGCAGTGCATTTTTGAAGTTAGCCTAAGAGTGTAGACTGAATGTGGCTGATATAAAGATCATAAATCTTGGTTTTCTTCGTATTCTGACTATGGCCATAAATACGAATCCCACCGAGTTTATAAACTCCATAAAAGCTTGTGCACGTGCCATTTGTGTAAACCATAGTGAATTTGAAATAATGTGCATGAATCATACATCACATATTAAAATTTGCATAAATTAAACTATATGCAATGCAGCCCTATTCTAAGCAGAAAAGTAACTCTTATTCCAAATTATTACATTTGAGGTTACATTGAATTAAAATAAAAAAAATAAAAGCTAAGTCTTCTTCTTGAATGTTCCTGCAAAACTAGAAAACAAGGTTAGCACAAAAATGTAGGTTTTTCTGAATTTATCCGAAAATATGGGAAATTATCGGATATTATTCAGATATAAACCCCAAATCATACCCCCTTTGATATAAACATGATAAATAATGAATAAATTTCAAAAATAAACTTGAAAAATTCAAAATTGGGGTCAAAATGACCAAAATACCCCTGATGACCTTGAAATCAGGGTTTTCTGAAAGAATTTTTATAAATTTTGGAATTTTGAAAATCAAATGAAATAAATCAAACATAATATGATAAGATATGATGATATGCATGAAATTTTGGAGAATTATAAATTGAAATTTCGAAATTTAGGTCAAAATGACCAAAATACCCCCAATAACAAGACTATGGCCTTGAAACCAGGGTTTTCTGAAATAAATTTTGTAAAATTGAAAAAATATGAAATTAAAATGACATTGAAATTAACCCTAATATGATTCTACATGCTTATGTACATGATAAAAACCCTAAAATGGCGAAAATATCATAAAACATCGAATTTAACCTAATTTTCGCTTGATTTTCGCTTCTAAATTTAAATATAAACTAACACATGGAGAAAATAAACTTGGAATTAAACCAAATAAGGCATGGACACCTAAAATAACCCTAGAAACATAATAGAGCTCGAAAGTCTAATTTTTTTGTATTTTTAAATATGGAAATTCAAATAAAAACCTTAAATTTTGTGATTTTTGCCTAAAATGTTGATTCTAAAGGAAATTTAGGATATCAAACTTCCATAAAAATTTCCCAAATTTTATGGGGTGACAGAGGACAGTAAGGCAAGGATTTTTGCCTTTTGCACTTTCTGGTTTTGACCTATGGTCGGAGCTGTGTCACTCCGGCAGGTCGGATCGGAATCCGGCGACTCTAGGATTTAGGGGAAACAGACAGGTTTCGATAGAAAATATGGGAAAAATAGAATACAGATGGTAAAAAGGCTGAAATTGTGGGAAAATGTTCCTGACAAACAGAGAAATATTTTATCTTTTGACACCATTGGGATTATGGTTATGGTTTGGAAAAAGCCATACTGTTATCAGAGACCTAAATCTATGAGATTTCTGGACATTGGAATCTGTTAGACAGAAAGGGAAAATCCGGTAAAAATAATGAAGCAGATCCAAAAATTCTAAACTTTTTGGGAAATGACAGGAAATTTTGTTAGGAACAACTTTCATGTTTAAAGTTTTTGCAGAAAGGTTACATATTGGATGGACTTGGTGCATTAGGGTCTGTCTATACCCTGACGAAGGAAAATCAAGATTTTCCCAGGAGTCTGGAAAATCCAATTTTTTTCAGAGATCAATACTAGTTGTAAAAACCTAAACATTTTCAGATCACTAGTAGATTCCATTATGAATACACTGTGATTTTTTTAAGGACGATTTGAATCTCCCACAGGGGTGATTCCAAAGATTTTTGTCTGCTAAAGCATAAATTGGAAATTCAGAGAGACAGAAAACCCGATGTAGGGTTTGATTTTCTAAATGGAGTTACAAAACCAGATTAGATTTGGGTTTTTTTCAGGAGATCAAAAACACATAGATCTAATAGCCATACAATTTACAAAATTTATTGATGAATAAATGCACGTGAAATAGTGCATGGATTTCATACCAAAATGACAATTTAAACATTCTAAGTTAAGTAGTAATGAAATCTATATGGCATGAATGAAAAGGCTAATAAACTGAAAAATTTCATAAAATATAAGACTAAACGAAATTCAATGGGGGACATGATTCATTTTCTTGATGTTGGCTTATGAAACAAAAGATTCAATCTATCGATTGGATGAATCTTTCTACTAGAGAGTGTGTCAGATGCTAACCACTCCTAGGTTACCCTGCCGACTTGGGTGCCATGACAGGTTGCCACCTCATAGCAACATTCTGGTCTGAATGAAGGTTCAGACCAGGGACTACGCTGAAGCTAGGTCTGGACCTGAGGACCAGACCACCAATTTTTTTTCCTTGGTACACACCTTGGTGCGTTGTGGGCGCCAGTGTTGGAGCACCCAGGTGCCTCGCCGGTCATAGATCTGGTTGTTAGAACCTGTTTTGGTGGGTTGTTGTCGCGTGTTCGCTGCCCTGCAGACCATGTAAGACACTTGGGACTGTCTGGACACGTGTTGTGTGTCCTATCGGGTCACAAGGCTTATTGGCATGTAGTGCCTCGAGCTTGGCACGTTTGGGTGGCCGAGCGTGTGCTAAGCCAACAGTGGCCTTGTAGTACCTTGACGACACACTGTGGAAGGGAAAATGCTTAGAATTTACCTTCTACACTATTATGTGTGATATCACGAAATCCTTACACGAATAGTCTTTGCACGTGGATAAACGTAAACTTGGGAATTTTTATATTGGCCCGTACTAAGGCGTGACACTTGTTTTAGCTTGACATATGTGGTTTGACTTTTTGAGTGATAATTTTTAAGAAAAATTTTTCAATGAAAAATTGGAAAATCGTCAACCAAAGATATAAAAACCGACTTTCCACAGAAGTGGTGAGTACGGGTCGAATCCACAGGGAACAAGATACATTTTGAATTAAGTCTAAAATAACAATTTATTAATATAACAGAGTTTACAACTATGTTATTATTACAATTCTAATTAACTAACAATCTAAATACATGAAAATAAACTAAAGCAGACATCTAAGTCTTCTCGAGAGCTCCAAGGGTAAATCGGTCTTTTCACCACATGTGCAGTTGCACTTCATATGTGAAATACCCTGTAAATCTAGATCTAACTCATCAACCTACAACAAGGAAACCAAAAAGTCAGTAACAATGTATAATGAAATCTAAATTACAATCTACAAATATTTCTAAAATAACTACGAAATTAAAATACACTAAACAAACACAAAAAATTAAAATTACATTATCTAACTAAACTAACTAAATAAATAAATCCTAATTAGTCTAACTACAGTTAATTTACCAACTATAAGCTATAAAACACTAAAAACTATGTTAAATCACACAAATGTCTAAATGACTGTTTTGTCCCTAAATAATGGAAAAGTGGATTCCAACGATCAAATGGAAAAAGGGAAAAGTGCACAGGTCTGGTCCTCTGGACCAGACCATCTAGGTCTGACAAACCTCTGGTCTGAACCCATGGTTCAGACCAAGCATGCGGGTTAGAGGTCTGGGTTCCAAAGCTGGCTACCCGAGTGCGGCTAGCACCTAGCAGCCACTATGCGTCAAGGCTCAAACTAAGGTGGTTGGCCCACGGGTCTGGTTGTCTGAACCAGACCTTGAGGCCTGACGAACACCCTGATCTGAACCCACAGTTCAGACCAGGCTCCTAGGCCGGCTAGGCTACCCAGGTGCCTTCGGTACCCAGTGGTCTGCTGCGGGCGTT
Source organism: Nuphar pumila (assembly GCF_984573655.1). Taxonomy (NCBI): domain Eukaryota; kingdom Viridiplantae; phylum Streptophyta; class Magnoliopsida; order Nymphaeales; family Nymphaeaceae; genus Nuphar; species Nuphar pumila. Next base: position 57,756,183 of record NC_143257.1, on the reverse strand, counting down.
CAGAGAGAAAAGGGATAAGGAGCACCTGGCTGAGCCCCTGCTCAGACCAGACTGCTCCTAGCTATGTCTGACCCAAATGGGTACAGACCAGGTGGAGCACACGGTGGTGCTGCAAACAACCTAAGGCAGAAAAGGCCTTTACATGGTCCACACGAAAGAAGAAAAATATATTTTTCGGTTGAATACAACGATATGACAAAACAATAAGACCCCACAATATTTTTTAGTAGCATGCAATAACGAGAGAAGGAAAACAACTAAAGATGCATGGTTTGGCTGAAGCCATATACATGTAGTATGTGTTTTTCTTACTTCTTAACACTTATAATCATGAAAGAAGCTCTCACATCATTATAGACTCATTTTCTTTTTTTTTTGAACTAATTGCCCAGCATTCACATGAACATAGCCTTTTAACATTCTCTTTCAATCACCCGATATTAGCAAAATTTGATGAAAGCTTTAATAACACAAGAATGGATCTTACCTTGGTACCTTGGTGAAATGAGTAGTGGTTGTGGTGATGATGGAAGGAAGGTTGTAGATCTGCTACACTTGTTTGAGGGAAGTTGAAGGTAAAGGAGCTGCAATGGTGTGGCGTAGGAGGAGGCTCGGCTGGAGCTTCACTAAGGCTTCAATTAGCGATGAAGGTTGGAGCAAGTAGGGAAGCAGCTGGGCATCCCTTGGAAGAGGTGGCTGCAGTGTTGAAGTGGCTGGCTGCTTTGGAAGAGGTGGCTGCAGTGTTGAAGTGGCTGGCTGCTTTGGATGGAAGAAGGCCTGCAGGTGGCTGGAATAGCTGCACAAGCTGGATCAATGGTGGTGGTTGGAGGAAAAGCTGTTGTGGTGTGGCTGGAGCAGCACCTGTAGTGGTGATGGCTGGAGCAACAAGACTTGAAGGAGAGAGGTGTGAGAGTGATGGCTGTAAGGGAAAAGAAAGAGTTGCAGCAAGGAGGGGAAGAGAAAGAGAGAGAGAGAGAGAGAGAGAGAGAAACGTGAGTTAAGGGGAAAAGATGAGCCGTGAATGAGAGATAGGCTGGACTTGAATTCCCTTTTTGTTTTTAGTTGGTAACTTAGGAAAGATGTTATCTTTCCCTAAGTTACCATTAATTAATAAAGAAATGCTGTGTAATGTTCAAGGCTACAGCCGTATGGCTTTGGAGGAAAAGGGGAGTAAGGAAGAAAGGGGAAAGAAGGAAGGGAAGGAAAAGGAAAGAAAAGGGGAAGAAGGAAAAGGGAAGAAAAGGGAAGGAAAGAGGGAAGAAAGAAGAGGGAAAGGAAGAAAAGGAGTTTACGTGAGTGTGCTGGAGAGGAAAAAAAAAGAGGAAGAAAGAAAGAAAGAAAAAGAAAGAAAAAGGAAGAAAAAAAGAAAGAAAAGAAATAAAGAAGAAAAGAAAAGAAAAGAAAAAAAAAAATATATATATATATATATATATATATATATATATATATATATATATATAAAAGAAAATGGAGGAAGAAAGAAAGGAAATGGGATAAATAGAGGGGTTGGAGGTTTGGGCGACCACCTTGTGGGTCCCACTTCTCTAAAAAAAATAAAAATAAAAAATAAATAAAAATCAATAAAAACAAAAATAAACAAATAAAAAAGAAACATCTTTTTTTTTTTTAATAAAATAGAAATGCAAATGAATGGGCCATCTCAGAGCGGGTCCAAATTTCGATTTTGAAATTCATTTTGAAGATTAGAGGGGTAAAATAGTCTTTTCAGAAAGTTTCCAGACGAAACGAGCTATTTTTGGCAGTTTTTTAAACGAGCTCGGATTTTGAAGTTCAATACCCCGTTGCGAAGCAAATCCAGTGTAGAATTTGAAAATGCAATTTTGAAAGAAATCCAGATTGTTTTTCTCGAGAAAATGCTTTCAACAAAATGAGCTATTTTTGGCAGTTTTTGAAATCAGCTTGAATTTTGAAGTTTAATAGCTCGTTGCAAAGCAAATCCAATGTAGAATTTGAAAATTTAACTTTGAAAGAAATCCATATTGTTTTCTCGAGAAAATATTTCCAAATTTAGAATCTTGGGGGTAGAAATGCCAATTTTGAAAACCCAGGGTTTGAAATTGATTTCTGAAAACTTTTAAAACTCAATCTGGATTGAAAGTTATAAAACTGGAGTTCTGGACTTCGAAAATGGAATGAAATGTTATGAAATGCTGAGAAATGATATGAAATGATGAGAAATGACATGAAATGCTATGCGAAATGCTAACCCTGAATGAAGAATTTTGGATGTTAGACCTCGATTGACACTTGTACCAGTTCAAAAAGTGTTAAAATTGACAAAATTTGCAAAAAATGGTTGAAGAAATGATTTTCGAGCTCTGCCAAGCTAGAGTAACACTAAAAATTAGGGTTTAAGCTGGATTCAACTGAAATGAACTGGATTGAGCTGGGTTTTAGAGTTTCAGAACTCAAATGAACTCATCGGACACTGACTCAACTGACCTTTCCAACTGAATTTTCAAGAAAAGCTGCCATTTTTAGAGAAATGGTATGGAATGGTCATTGGAATGAAGTGAATTACGAACATGAACTGGGTTTGAGCTGAAACAAAGGTCAGTAATACTGAGGTAAACTAAAATCGAAGCTTGAACACTAGCTCAATTGGCTGAACTCGACTCAATTTCAGTTGAAAGAGCTGAAATGGACTAAAATGGGCTCCTGGACACTTGGAAATGGTTTTAAACTGAAACTGGAGCGCTTGAACTTCTGGTGAGCTCAAGTTAGACTCTGGAGAGTATAACTGACTATAAATGACTGACTCAGAGAGAATTGGCTTGGATTTGAGTGAGAAATGAGCTCATTTATGAAGAAATGATCCCATTTTGGCAGGAATGGTCAGAAATGAAAATGGTTTATTCATTATGAGCTCAGATGTGCTTGAGATGACTGATATTCTAACTGTCTTGAACTGACCAATGAGCTTGGTTGACTCCGACTGACTGGGGTTCGGGATGACCTAGGGGCAAAATGGTAATTTTCCTAATGAAAATGGGTAAAATGGTGATTTTCTGAAACTGACTCGGGGTTTGACTCCTACACTGACCTAACAAGGTTGGCACTACACGAGGAGGGTTGTTTGAGAATGGATGAGGAAAATTTGGGGTGTTTACACTCATGGACGATGAAGGATTTTTCTAGGGATCCGTCTGGCTGGGGACGTGAAACTTAGCGCTTTATGGGAGGCAACCCATATCTTGTGTATTATTAGATTTGATTAGAATTTATAGATTTTATTTTGTTTTTACTTTTTCGTGAGTTTTTCATGTTCTTTTTGTTTCATTCATGAGTTTTGGTTTTGTCATGTATACATTGCATTCATTACATTCATAGAACGTATATTTTTAATTCATGACAGGTCATTCTACTCTTTTCCCTCATTTATTTCTCTCATGTGCATTCACGTAGTTTCATATAAGCATGGGGGAGTGCCACTGGGACAGTGTCATTCAAGCATGGGGGAGGGTGTAGTTTGCACACCTTGATATTTCTGTTTACGTTCTTGCACATGTTTACACATCTCTCATGAAAAGTAGATTTTTAAAGAAATAGTTTAAACTTATATGAATGTTATTTCAAATCTGATGTTTTTAGAGCATTTTTAAGCCCTGCGAAAATTTTTTCTGACATAGATCTAAAAATTATGGTTGTTTATGCGGATTTCGAAGAAATGATGATAGATACATGTTAGAATTTATTTTTAATCATAAATATGAATATGCACAGGTCTATTTTTGAAAAACTAAGCAAATAAACAAAAGCGTAAAAATGAGCTCAAAAGAAAAAAAAAATATAGCATGCGTTAGGTTGTTTGGATAATTCCACAATCCTTAGTAGATGGAACTTAGATGTAAGTTGAAACTTTTAATTCCATTTTCGAAAAGGAGAGTGGAAAACTTCGTGATCCTAAGTAACTGAGAACAGATACAAGTTGAAATGTTTGACTCTCATGTTATAAGGGTGAATGAAGGAAGTCACTTTTATGTCTTAGTTGATATCTTTTGGTATGCATTGAAAAAGTATACAAGATATTGACATTGCACAAGGCATAAAAGCAGACCACACGCAAGCTATAAGAGAAGAATAAGTGCGCAAAAAGAAAAAGCGTGAAAAAATGAAAAAATAGAGAAAAGAGCTGAAAAAGAGAGAAAAGTTCAGTGCTTAGAAGTGTGATTGAGAAAACCTGTGCAGAAAACATATGAGTGAGGATAAGTAAATAATAATATGTTTTTATTGGATTTTCTAAGAATAAAACATAAATAATTGTGATATTTAGAAAAGTGAAAGAAATTCTTTTTCTGTGGTGGTGCATAAAAAATTCTAATTATATTTTGATTTTGAAATAACAGGAAATATTTGTGAAAACAAAGTCTTTAATTACCTACTGATTGTGAGGATGTGTAATATTATGCATACATGACAGAGATGTTTGTGGGTAGCATCACTGCAAACCCTCACGAGACCTTACTCGTCCACTGAGGTAACCCAGGGGTTGAAAGGGCTTGTTGCATGAGCTAAATGCAACCGTGATTCCTACGAAAGTGAGTTAGGTGATAGTTTGATTTCGTGCATTTTTCTAGTTTGCTCGAGGACTAGCAAAACATAAGCATGGGGGTATTTGATCATGCATATATTTTAGGGATTTTTCATATAAAAATATGCATGATTTCATGAGAAAATGATTTAAAAACCCAATTTTATGTTAGTTTCCAGTAAATGTGCTAAAATGATTTAAAAATAGAAAATGCATGAAAAATAGTTTTATTTTACATTTTAATGCCTATTTTAGTGTTTGACATAATTGTAGTAGTTTAGTTTTTGAAAATCATAAAAAATTAGAGTTAAAATAGACTTAGTTTTGTATTTTCTAAAACATAGTCATTTTGAGTTGTTTTGTAAATAACTTTTTGAACAGAGGTTTTTGAAATGCAATTTTACAAAGAAGAGGGACTTATGGAGAAAAGTTCAAAATTATAAATATCATACGTAGGGGGAAGAGAGGCTTGTCTTCTCTCTTTTGCCCAAGCCCTCTCTTCTTCCCCTTCCTCTCCACCTCTTCTTACCTCTTCTTCTCCTTCTCCCTATTTCCCCCTCTTTTTCTCATCTTCTTTCCGGTGGAGAATTCCAACAAAGGCTGAAGCAAGAGAGAGGATTCCACCTCTCTTCTAACCCCTCCGATGAGTTTTTCTTATCTTCTTCTTCTTCTTCTTCTTCTTCTTCCTCTTCTTCTTTTCTCCTCTCTGAATTTTCATTTGAACTCATGTTTTGGAATTCATATTTCATGTTTTGATTTACTGTATGTAGATTCAGAAATTTCCAGATTGCATTGTTTAATATTTTTTTCTGCAGGTTTTATTGCATTTGATCTATTGCATTTGATTCCAGTTTTTCTTGATTTCAATTTACTGTTTTTCTTCTTTTTCTTATGATCGATAGCAATTTGAAAAAAAAAAAACAAAAACAAAAATCGATCATTTGATCGATTACATCCAATTGATTCTGGTTTTGATAAGCTTGAACTTCATTTGAGCATTTGATTGATGATCAACGGAACTCCATCTACCGGAATCGTAATCTGATATTGAGCAAAAATCGGGATCCATTCCCGCTAACCGGAATCCACTCTTTTTCACAATAATTTTTCCAGTCACCGTGAAAATTTGTCTCACGATGGAATAAAATCATCTGACTTCCGATGATTGAAACATGGCATGTGTGAGCATGGATCGATCAAACTGATTTCCTGTATTAATCAGAGCACTGGAATAACTTCAGCCGCCGGAGCTTATCTTCAGCCGCCAGAACTCGTCCTCAGCCTGCCGTGAGAGTCTAGATCTGCAAGACTAAAAAGATCTGCCGAAATCTGCCCGTGCATCTTCCGGTGGATGCCTCTTCTGTTGTTCTTCTGCCGGAACCCCCTATGTAAAGTCTAAATACATCGATAAATTCTATAATATCGACTGATCAAAAGAGGTCTGGATTGAAATCCAGCCTGTCGGAATACTAATCCGGTGATGCTTTTGCCTGAATGACCTCCTCTTGCCCAAATCCCATGATTTAACTGGAACAACTTCACGATTACCGTGAAGAGGTGAATCCGGTGGTTTCATTATTGAGCCACTGTGAAATGTATTTCACGATTGTTATTCATTGCTTTAACTGGAATTAAATTTCATTTCACAAATGTTATTTCAAATCGATTTTATTGATGTTTCTGGTAAATGTGAAAGAAACTGGTTTTTGATTTCAATGTGAGTGTGAAAGAAACTGATTTTTAGTTAGTTGATCCTTGGAAAAAAAATTTAGTGACTGATATATTTTTTTCTGATTGTTTTTCTGGTTGATCGACTGTTTGGAATCCGTTGAAGTTAATGTAGTTGATATTTGTAATATTTGAGTTGTAAATTGTGATTGAATTCCAGCAGTAATTGAAGAACTGGATTTATTCCAGCCGGTTATGAATAGTGAAATTCTATAGTCTGAAATTCATTTGAAAATTCGATGGATGTTTGCAGCTTGAAAGTTTGATTTTCAATATGATTTGGATGTTTGAAATACAAAGTATGTAATGAGTTCGTTGTTAATTGTTTTGTAATTAGCTTAGTTAATTGATTAGCATATCTTTGTTTGTAGTGTAGAGTTCTTTCATGCTATATTTTAGTTTTTTTTTTTAGTATTAGCAACTAGTTAATCTGTATGTTCTGTTTAGTAGATTTTCTACTTCTTTCTCTTGTACTGCTCGTGTCCTTTTGACTTGTGCAGGATCGCACAGAAGTGGAGCGGAAGTGATTACACGACACACGAAGTGCAAGAATAGAAGAATTTTTACTTTTTAGTTTAGAATTAGGAATTTAATTGGGTTTGTAAATATCGCACTTTACGCCCTCTGCGAAGGGTATTCATTTGTTGTAATAGTTAGTTGTTTTTACCTTTTCTGAACAATTTTACATTTCAATAATTCGGAAATAAAGATTAGTTTAGAATTGTGTATTTGAATATAAAATATTCCCGTTCCCTGAGTTCGACCCGGTCTCATCCACTAGTGAGAACCGGTTTTTATTATTTGATGTCTGGTTTTCACATGTTTTATATTTAAAAATCTTTTCAAAATTACAACGATTTAAAAGAAAACATCATATATCCACTTGTATCTATGCACAGTTCACGACAACTTATTTGTTCTGCATAACACATTTCTCTATGTTGATACATTGGTTGATTATGTTCCTTGATGCATACTATGCTATAAATGCTATGAATTGTGGAATGGATAGTTGTAGCAGTTTTCTCAGGTTTTGCCTAATTGCATCGACTTACGTTCTAAAAGCATGTTATTTATCACTTATTGTTCCATGTGTAATTTTGCCACTCTCTTTACACTTGCTTATGCTTTACCTGTTCAATTATTGTGAATGAGCATGCTATGTGTTGCATAATAAACTTTGTTTCGTTTTCCACATATTGGTATATTGAGATTGGATTGTCTCACCAGCTCGCAAGAGTACTGACCCCATTTTATGGTGTTACAGGTGTTACTCCTAGGCGTGCGATGGAGTTCGATGTGCGGCAGAGGACATGAACCCACTCTTCTAAAACATTAAGGATCTTGGCAGAGTTTTTGTAAAGGGAATGGTTGTACTAACTTTTAAAATGTGAATAATAAAAGTTGTTTCAAATCATGTTGTTTCACCCCTGTGACTAATAAAAGTTGTTTCAAATCATGTTGTTTCACCCCTGTGACCCGCCCAGGGTTTATACTTGTTTTTCCTTTTTGGTACTTCCGCACTTGCGCAATGTTTTAAAAAAAAAAAGTTTACCCTAAATCCAAAGAATTTTCAAAGTCGGGAATTTTGGGGCATCGCAAAATTGGTATCAGAGCAGTGTTTTAGAAAAGTGTTACAGAAGTGTGGTTCAAGTCTCTGCATGCATCGACCATCGCACTGTAAGTATGCCTAATTCAGTAGAATTGTATTTCTGTGGTTTAATTGCTTATTCTGCATGTTTAGATGAATTTGTGTGCTTTACGGGTGTCGTCCGATATGAGACCTAGTTTCGTGTTTAAGCCTTGTATTTTGGCTTAATGTATCGATTGTTGGAACCAAGGGGTACGTTTGCACTTGTGGATATAGTTTTCCAAGTTGTTTCGAGTAGACTCCTGCGAGAGTTGAAATTCATGACTGAGACCTAGGGAACTACCTGCGTAGTTTTCCCTTCTCGTTCCACATTATGTTGGTGGAGACGATTGAAGAATCGTAGTGACGATCGAAACTTTTATCCTCATCATGTTAGAGGCGATGTAGTATGATGAGAATTGTCGTGTAAGGATCTAAGCGAGTGTTTTCCCTCTTTTTCCAACATGTTGGAATCGTTCGTGACCCTGTCTTTGACGAAGGGTATCTTTTCGGATATGATCTTTTTGGACAGAAGGCGAAAGCCATGTCTATGCCAGTTGAGCCTCTGTGTATCCCGTTGAAGGATACTGTTGATCCCCAGTTGTTCTTGGTGATGAGAACACATACGCTGTTTTGTCGTAGCATGTTGCTTTTGTGTTGACGGTGATGGCATTTGACTCCTGAGAGGGTCGTATATTGAGGATAGCATAACACCAGATTTTTGGGTGTTGTTGCTCTTGAGAGAGCATTGTGGGGATTTTGTTTTCCCAACCATTGTCGAACGAATTGTGGTGAGTTGGCTCAGGTGGTGATTCCTTGTAGTGCCAACTATGCCACTAGAGGGGTAACTCTTCAGTGATGCCATTAGAGTAGTGATTCTCTAATGATGCTGTCAGGGTGATGATTCTCTAATGATGCCATTAGAATGGTGATTTCCTAATGATGCTGCTGAAGTGGTGATTCTTCAGCAATGCCGTTAGAGTGGTGATTCTCTAACGATGCCATCAAAGTGGTGATTCTCTGATGATGCCATTGGGGTGGTGATTCCCTAATGACGTTACTGGAGTGGTGATTCTTCAGTAATGCTGCTAGGGTGGTGGTTCTCTAGCAATGCCATTAGAGTAGTGATTCTCCTCTAATGAAGGTCATTGGAGTGGTGATTCTCCAGTGACACCGTTGGAGTGGTGACGCTTCAATGATGCCATTAGGATGATGATTTCCTAATGATGCTGCTGGGGTAGTGTGAACACCCCAATTTTTTCAAAGATTTACAAAAATGCCCTTTTGCCCCTGGTTCCGTTTTCTGAGAAAACCAAAGCTAAATTTCAGTCATTCTTCAGATTTTCTGGATTAAATTCCATATTGATATATTCAAATTCAATTCTGGATCCGAATCCAGTGTTTTAAATCCAAATCTGAGCCTCGTTGTCCGATTTCTAAATTAAAAATACAAAAATGCCAAAAAAATGGTTTTTTAATGGCTCGGGCAGTTTATCCGGCATCCTCTTGGATCCTCAACCCTATATTTCTCAGTTCGAGGTCGTAAACCTCGAATATTTCCTAAAAATCCAGATATAAACCCATTTTCTGAAGAAATTTTCCCAAAAATCACCTTAAGTTCTCAGAAAAATTCCCTTTTGTAAATATTTTGCAAAAACACAAAAAAAATAGTTTTTAATCTTTGTTTTCCCGTAAAACTTTAGGATTTTATTCTAAAAATGCAAAAAAATGAGAAGAAACACAAAAAGCCAAAAAAAATTGGAAAAACTACGAGAAAAACAAATGGTTTTGGAGCTTTTTAAATTAATTTTTCTAAAAACCTCACTTTTTAACCATTTTACAAAATTTTTTAAAAGGGAATCCTCTTTTTGGAAAAGAAGAAGAGTTCCAACGGACTCTTCCCGCGCATTTCCTTCTCCTCTCTCTATCGCTGATCTCAAACAACCCCTCCGTTCTCCTCCATCCATCCTCAACGAACCTTCTCTCGAACCCTCTACTTCCCCTTTAAGAAGAGGCCTCTCAGCTTCCAAAGGGCATCCATTACAATCCATCAACTTCATCAAGTTTTTCTTCCTGGAAGGCATCGAGTTCTCTGCTGGATCCATTTTTTTTTTTTTGACTTGATATCCATCACCCACATTCATCGGCCTTCTGGTTGAAGCCTCCATTATCAACTCCTCTTCTGAAGCATCCTTCCCTCCTCTTTCCTCTGAGCGACCCCCCTCAAGGTTGTAGAAGAAGTTTCTTCTTCTTTCAGAAGCTCTGCAGACTTAAGTATATTCACCTTGAATTTTTGCTGGTTTTCGAATCCCCCTTTCATCCGGAACTTTTGCAGCTCTGCAGGTAAGTAAATACTTCTCCATCTCTTTCGATTTTCCACAGAATTCCCTTTCTCTTTATTGCATTTTCTTTTATTTTCTCTTCGTTCTACTCAAACCTTGCCTCTGTTCTCCTTTTCTTCTTCCCTTTTTTTTTATGAAGCCTCATGAGTGGTATCGACCAATACATATTGCAGGTTCGATCCGCCCATGGCAACATTAACAGAATGTTCATGTTTCCCACAATTCCTTCCCGATTTTTTTTTTCCTCTACATATTGCCGAATTCCCTGGGTTTATTTTCATTTATCACATACTAGATTCAGCATTTTACATTCCGATGTTGTTTTTCCTCTCTTGTTTTATAATTTGTTATTGAATTTCATCAGTTTCTGTTTTGATAGATGTTCCTGTTACTGATCTACGAATTGCAGTCCATATCTAACTCCATTTTTTTTTAGTATACCTATATTGCTTGTTGTTCATGTTTTCGATCTGTTGCTTCCACTCCCTTTTCTTTATGCCATAGTGGTCCCTCATTAATCTTTCATCCCCATTACATCGACTAAGGTTCATCAGCATTACTGTTTCATGAATAACAAGTGATGTTTATCAAATCTCATCCGCACTATCCATGTAAATTCTTGTTCCCTATGTTTGTGCCTTCCTCTGTATTTAGGTCTCATATTTCTTTATGAATGCCCTGGAATTGCTAAATTTACTCTGTCACCTGGTGCGAGATTGTCACCGAGGGATGTTACAGCCGTCGGCCGTGCAAGGATGTTGATCATGGTGAGATGGCACAGTGTGATAAAAAAAAAAACTTGATCGAGTGATAGATTTGCAGACCCCTACCCTCTTCTTGCCCATGATGCGCCATTTGGCTGGTCTTGGTCAGCCCATTAGTTATTTCAATTTCAATATTCATCTCCTATAAAATTATGCCAGATTTTGTTTGATTCTTTTTTTTTTTCTAATGTTATAGCATTCATAATTGACATTTTTCCTCTTTGTTATCGTAATAAGCATTTGATCTAATCGTTTTCAGAAGTTGTTGCTTCTGCAAAATACATTAAAAGTCAGATTCATTGTGATTTAGACTTGAGGTTGATTTCTTGAGGAAATATCAACTCACTAGGAAGCCCTTCACGTCAACCCACCTTTTGCATTATTTCATATCAGTGTGTGCTTCTGTAATTAAATTCATAGCATTTTTTTTATGCTCACAATAGTACACTTCTGTAATGAACCCCAATCTTATTATCAGTTTAATATCTTGATTTCATAGGATTTCCTTATCCCCATGGGTTAATGTTTTATATCTCTGAGTTTCCTTTATGTATCATCATATATCAGTCAAGGGCATAACACCCTGTATCCACATACCGATTGTCTACATAGCATGGTATATCTCGTGTTAGGGTCATTTTTTTTTCTTCGTTTCTTTCCCATCTCTGTCCGATGTGGTGTATCATCCTGTCCCAATCACATATAACCTGTAGATTTACCTGTAAGGTTGCTTGATTCATCTCCAATGAGGATACGATTATATTAATATCTGAGATATCTTTAGAGGAATTTGAGTCATGAGAGTAGAACCTTGTACAGTAGATTAATTATCTAGAAAATAAGGTCTCTAATGTAAGCATGATGGTCTGATTTTTGATATACTAAACATGACACTGTTAATAGCTTACAAAGTCTGGAATGCTCCAGTTCTGCCTTTTTGTAGTTTTGCAACAGGTTGTTGGATCAACTATTGTCGATCAACATGAATATGAAGGAAGTTCTTATGTTTTCATGGCATAGTCATGATACTGTTAATAGCTTGCAAAGTCTGGAATGCTCCAGTTCTGCCCTTTTTTTTTAGTCTTGTAATAAGTTGCTGAGGGCAACTATTGTCGATAAGAATGAGTATGAAGGAGGTTCTGATATCATCTTCAAGGCAAAATTAGGATACTGCGAGCAGAACTGGGTCAAAGGCCCCGTTACTGACAGTATTTTTTTTTTGTTCTGAGAATATCTTTGCATAGATGTGTCTGATTTATTGGCTGGCCTGCATTTTACATATAACATCTCCTGCATCACTTCCATATTACTAGCTTCAAACATAGGGATAACCTCCATTTGCATCCCTACAGCTGGTTACATTCAGCACTACCTACAAAATGCTTTGTACATACCTCTGGTGCTTCTAGCTTTTACATATCTACCCGTTACTACCCCACTGATGTTACTGTTCCAGCTGTGCTCACCGAGCTACGATGAGATCTTCACCCAATCACCTACCACACCCTCTTTACTATGCTGCAACAATATCATCAGCACAAACCTCACTGTCATAAGCAGCCCACTATCAATACAACTACACTTCACACCCACAGTCACTCATGTTATTCATTATTGCATTCCCACTTTAACTAACAGCTATGCGAAATACTAAACTGGGGTTCCTTCTTACAACTAACAGCCATGTAAAGTATTGTTTCACCTGTCACCTCAGTATCCACAGCATTACAGAATTGGTATCAAAGCATGTGTCTGAGAAACCTGGTTCAAGATCCGTCATGGTCACGATATCGCACTGTAAGTGTATATTTTATACTTGTGTTCTGATCTGGGTGCATCTTTGTATAGATGGTGACTCACGACTCCCGAGGATACTGCTATCGTTGCGGGATAATGCACGATGAGTGGGTATGCCCATATGAGGTCCAAGACTGCCAGTTTTGTGGCGAAGAAGGTCATTCCGCCAACAAATGCCAAAGGAAACATACCTCCGATATGGGTCGGTGGGGATCGCTCGGTCTTAGGGATGAGACCTTGCGTGTTAGTGGACCACATTACTTCAGTAGGGGGAGTAGCCGTACCCCAGCAACTTCAGATGAACTACCATCTCTGGTAGAGTTTGACCTGAACTTCCTTGAGGGATTCGGTCAATCGCAAGGCTACCAACAGGCATCATGTACGCCTAGCTTGCACAGTCGGAATGAGGGATGAAACAACTCCTTCTATAATCCCATTATGATTTCGGATTCCTCGAATCATAGTGCTATTATATGGGGGAAAGGAGGGGCTTCACAAACACCGAGCCTGAATGGACAAGGAGAGGGATACAACTCCTATTATCCCGTTATGATCTTGGACTCCCTGATTCATAATGATACTGAATGGGCAAGTGGACCAGCATCACTGATCTACCCACAAGATTCACTTGAGAGTGCAGAAGTGCCGCCCAAGCCAAAACTAGTTGGGCCTGCACCAAGGCAATGTGGAAGCAAACGATACTTCGAGTTGTTTGGGTCAAGAAAGAAATCCAATTCTTAGGAGAGATTGGTAATGTTTTGGAGTCAATAGACTCATGTATACAGTTTCTCAACGCCTAAAGTCTGCCAGTGCGGCATGACATTTTGTTTAAGGCGATGCTTGTGTAAATATGATGTATATTAAGTAAAACTTTGCTTAAATATATACATTGAGAAACTAAAACACGTTGCTTGTATGTGATAGATAAATGGCTCCTACGAGGAGGAGAACCATGCTGAGCGAGGAGTCCCATACTCAAGGATTCCTGCTGAAAATGCTCAACAATCTGGTAACTGCCATCCGTGAAACAAGGCCAGAACCAGTCGTATCTCGAAATGAGAACCTTGGGGGAATAACCTATGAAAAATTCCTCAAGCTCGATCCGCCAGTCTTCCCCGGTAGAGTCGATCTTAAACTGGCAGAGAGTTGGATCGAAGAGACAGAACGTGCCTTCCTGGTACTGGGTGTACCAGAAGAAAAGAAGACCAACTTTGGCACGTATAGGTTGAAAGACAATGCACGGAAGTGGTGGGATACCACTAAGATTATCCAGTTCTCGGAAGTTGAAGTCATTCCTTGGACTGACTTCTGGAGAGCTTTCATGGATAATTACTTCCCGTTACACTCCAGAAACAAGAAAAAGATGGAGTTTCTGGAATTGGAGCAGGGTGGTATGAGTCTGATTGACTATACCACCAAATTTCAAAATCTTGAGCGGTACTGCTCTCGATTATTTGAGACCGACCAGGAAAGGGCTGACAAGTACATCAACGGACTGCAAAGAAGGGCTAAGATCACGGGTTATCACCAGCATGCCCCAAACTTTTCAAATTGTTGTGGCAGCAACTTCGAAAATAGAAGTGGATTGGGAGCGATCAAAAGTGATCATAGCAAAGAGGCCTGTAGTTGATGGTGGGAACAAGAAGAGAACGTTCCCAAGTAGCTAGGGTTCACGACAACCCTTTCAAAAGAAAAGGTTCCAAGGTGGGAATGTTACTCAACAGGTCATAAGGCCAAGGCAGAACATGGCTCCAAACAATCTGCAGTCCAACCCAAATTGCCCAAAATATCATGTAAATCACGTTAGAGGACCATGTCCACGTGACACAGGTGATTGCTTCTACTGTGGCAAAGTGGGCCACATTGCAAGACAATGCAGGAAAGAAGCTTGCTGATGAGCAAAGGAGGAATGCCGGATCTGCCAGACCCTCTCAACAAATACCACATCGAACGCAAGTCCAACGACCCCCACCTAGAGTAGAACAAAGGCCTGTTGCAGGTCGTGTATACGCTGTAACGATTGAACAAGTCAAAGCCGGTGACCTCATTGAAGGCATCGTACCCGTTAATGGACATGCAGCTTACGTCTTGTTTGATTGTGGTGCTACTCATACCTTTATCTCCGATGATTTTACCGAACAACTCCACACTTCGGTACAACCGGTGGATAAAATGATCGAAGTATACAACCCGTTGGGTTCACGCACCAAATGTATCCATTGCATCAAGAATTTGGATATAGAGATAGCTGGGCAACACTTGCCTACTGATGCCATCTTAATCGATATGGTACAATATGATGTTATTCTGGGAATGAATTGGTTAGCCCAGAACCATGCCAGGGTCTTATGCCGAGAGGGCAGGGTGATTCTATCACGACCGGGAATGCCTAAGATAGAATACCGGATATCCAAGTCAGTTCCACAAAAGTGGCTTATATCAGCTCTTAAGGTACAAAAATACCTTAGGAAGGGTTGTGTAGCCTTCCTACTATTCAATCCCTTGAGAGTTTGGAAGTGGTTCGGGAGTTTCCCGAAGTGTTTCTTGAGGAATTGCCAGGACTTCCACCACTTTGTGAGGTTGGATTTGGAATTCAATCCTTACCTGGAACTGCACCAATATCCAAAGCCCCTTATCGTATGGTGCCAGCTGAACTCAGTGAGTTGAAGTGTCAGTTGGAGGAACTGATAGAACAAGGGTTCATCTGATCAAATATGTCACCATGGGGAGCCCCGGTGCTATTTGTAAAGAAGAAGGAAGGATCCCTTCGGTTATGCATCAATTATCAGATGCTTAACCAGGCAACCGTTAAAAATAAGTATCCGTTGCCTCGGATTGAGGACTTATTCGATCAGCTCAGAACAACGAGAGTGTTCTCCAAGACCGACCTCAGGTATGGGTACCATCAGCTCAAAGTTAAGGAAGAGGATATACCTAAGACTGCCTTCAAAACGAGATATGGCCATTATGAGTTCGTAGTAATGCCCTTCAGACTTACTAATGCGCCTGTTGTCTTTATGGACCTGATGAACCGAGTGTTCAAGCCATACTTAGACACTTTTGTCATCGTCTTTATCGATGACATTCTCGTATATTCAAAGAATGAGGAACATCATAAGGAGCACTTGAGAATCGTCTTGAAAACCCTTCAAGATAATCAGTTTTATGCCAAGTTTTCAAAATGTGAATTTTGTCTAGACAAAGTAATGTTCCTTGGTCATGTGATCTCGAAGGATGGAATCGCAGTGGATCCTGTGAAGGTCAAAGATGTGATAGACTGGAAGCAGCCCAAAAATATCACTGAGGTCCGCAGCTTTCTTGGACTTGTCGGATATTATCAGAAGTTCATACAAGACTTGTCCCGAATCGCCGTACCGATGACGAAATTGTTGAAAAAGGAAGTCAAGTTCGAATGGACTGACCAGTGTAAGGAGTGCTTCGAGGTTCTCAAACAGAGGCTTACCACTGCCCCTGTCCTTACCTTACCTTCTGGTCAGAGAGGCTTCGTTGCTTACACCGATGCCTCGGGAACAAGTCTGGATTGCGTGTTGATGCAGCATGGCAAAGTAATCGCCTATGCATCCCGTCAATTGAGAATTCATGAGAAAAACTATCCAACCCACGATCTTGAGCTTGCCGCGGTGGTGTTCGCCCTTAAAATCTGGCGACACTACCTATATGGAGAGAAATTTGAGGTCATGTCGGACCATAAAAGCTTAAAATACCTCTTTTCTCAAAAAGAACTCAATATATGGCAACAGCGATGGCTGAAATTTCTTAAAGACTATGAATTCACACTTTCCTATCACCCTGAAAAGGCGAATGTCGTAGCAGATGCCCTTAGTCGCAAGACTGTTGGCACTCTGGTGTTATCGTCGCAAAATTTTTCTTTCCTTGCGGAAGAGAGAGGGAAATGCTTTCGCGATTCAAACTTGACCGGATTTTGGAAATTGTTTTGAAATACTTGCCTCCATTTTGAAAATTGCGAGAAAATCCATGGGATGGGGCTCGACCTGTCGGTACGAGGTTCGACCATTCCTGCCGTCTTCAACAGGGGTAATCGAACCAAGGACCAAAACTATGCTTGACTTAGCGAAATTATCGAAGTTATGTTCTATCCTATATGCACAGAGAATTCAGGCATGTGCTATGAGACTTTGGAAAATGTAAGTTGGAAAATATGATGTATGCTCAGAAAACCTTTGGAGTTGAAAGATATTCTTCAGGGAAAAGGTCAATTTCTCAATAAACTCAGATGAAAAAGGGTTTTTGAGATCACGAAAAAGCTCATAAAGATGTGGGAAAATCATGAATAGTTGAAAATCCTAGGAAAATAGAAGTGATTCTTGAGAAAAAAGGTGAACATTTGAAAAGGGAAACACTTCTCGGGAAAACTCGGACTTTGAGAATTTTCTTAGGAAAATGATTGAAAATTTATAGGAAAACTCATTGGAGAAAAAAAACTAAACTTGGAAAATTGAAATCCTGGGAATCTTACCCTTGAAATACTTAGAAATCAATTTTGATCTTTGAGAAAGGTGAGAGACTTCTTTTGAAAATCTTGAGAAAATAACCTTTTCCATGGAAAACTGTGGAAAAACTTGACTTGGGAAAACCGATTTTGGAAAATTCTCAAAGTTTCTTGAGAAATTGATTTCTTGAGAATGAAATTTTCTTAAGAAAATCACGAGAAAACCAATGATTTCATGATGCAAATGATATGAGTGAATGAATGCCCTTTGAAAAGATTTTCTGAGAAATTTGTTTGAAAAATGTGTATTAAGTCAAAATAAGTCATTCACATATTCTGACTGTGGCCATAAATATGTTCAGAGCTTAATTGATTTAATGCACAATATTTTGCAAAATTGGAAATATGATGTGCATTTTGAAGATAGCCTAAGAGTGTAGGCTCAATGTGACTGGTAGAAAGATGATGGATCTGGGTCTCGTCCATATTTCGACTAGGGCCGTAAATATGGATTCCACCGAGTTCATCAACTCCCTAAGAGTTGGTGCACGTGCCATTCGTGTACATCCATAGTGCTTTCGAAATAAAATGCATGAATCACATAAACAGGATTTTGCATGAATTTAAACTATATGATATGCATCCTAGTCTAAGCAGAAAATTAAATCTCTTATTCCAAAATTTACATTATTACATCACTAAATAAATAAAAGAAAGGGAAATTTCAGACTTCAATTCCTTCTTTTGAATGTCCCTGCCAAACTGGAAATGGGGTTAGCTCAAATATGTGGGTTTTTCCAAGATTTTCCAATAATATTCCGAAATTATTGGACTTAATTGGATATAAACCCTATTATCATGCCTCCTTGATATTTGAAATGATGTAAATGCAAAAATTCAGTAGAAAATAGTTGGAAATTCGAAATTGGGGTCAAAATAACCAAAATACCCCTAATATTAAAGTTACACCTTTAAAATCAGGGTTTTTTGAAGGAAATTTTGGTAAAAATTGAGATTTTGAAATTCAAATTGAAACAAATGATGGTAAAATGCAGTATGAGGCATGATGACATGCTGCTAAACACATTAGGACTGTAAAATCAGAATTTGACATTTTGCAATTTATGCAAAATAACGAATTTCGCTTGTTTTTCGCTTGGATTCGGGTCCCGCGGGGCCCTGTTTTGATATTATGGCTAAACCAAGCCTCAAATGAATTCCAAATTACACCAAATTCGGTATAAAGCATCTAACTACTCTGAAAAACAGCCTAGAATGCTAAAAATCATGAAATGATATGATTTGAATGCTAAACTTTAAAGAAAGTCCTAAAAAGGTGGATTTCGCCTATGGACCCGAACCAAATGCAATGCTTAATATGATAATGCAACATTTACAACATAAAAACTTCAGATATTTTGCAGACTGCTAAAGGACTCGAAATGGAACACTTTTGGTTTTTACAGCCTCGGGATTTGAACTATGATGAGTTCGGTAATGGGGATTCGGTTCTGATGGAGGGAAAATCGACCTAGTCTAATATAAAATGCTAAAAAAATAAAAAACAGCCATGGCAATTTTTGATATTTAACTGAGCTACTCACGACACATATGAGGATAACTTTCATGTTTATGACTTTGGCATTTGATCAACAGAAACACAGATAAAAATATAACTTTTCATGCCTAAATCAACAAAATAGACAAATGTGACAAAATAGAAGACTGACAAGAAAAATCCGAAATAGACAATAAAACTGTTTTAAAAATCAGAAGCTTTCAGATAAAAACAGAGGACATTTTGAAGATAACATTCATATTTTACAGATTCAGATTTGGAGCAATACCCAAAGAGAACCCATCTCCTTAAGTCGATCCAAAATCTCAGAGGCCCAAATCAGCCTCTGACACGTGTCCCGAACTCTCGGATTTTTGTCAGACATCAAAAAATTCAGAAAAATTGAAGAAAATCATGTTAAAAACTAGACATTACCTTGAGTTCAGAACATCTTTTGGATAAAAAATCCTACCTCACATGAGAGAGATCTCGATTTTACAAGTCGAAAATGAATTTTTAAAACGCATCCCAGGTAACAAAACCCGACTTACCATTTTGAATGTTTACCACAGTAAACAAATTCAAATCCTTCCGAATTTTCGGCACATTTCTAGGGACACCTAAGGGCGCGTTCCATAATTTTTTTAGAATTTTTAATGAATTAAATACATGAAATGACGTGTAGACTGACTGACAAAAACAGAGAGTTACTGAAACTGAGCAGAATTGAAATAAATACTGAATTAAACCTAATTAACTTATAAAACATACTAAATTAACGAAATAAAATACAAATTAAATTTAGCTAAATGCATGAATGCTAAAATCATCAAGGAAGCATAATTATATTTTTTTGATATATGTCGTTTTGTGAGAATAGCTCAATCCATCCCTCGGATGAGCTCTTTCTTCAAGCGACAACACGAATCAAATTATGATGTTATGAAATCAAGAGGAAAGGAGGTACACCTTGCGTTGTTATGCAGCTTTGAAACTCTCGAAAGGGACGGCTACCAATGGCCTCTTTCGTCCTTCGATCCGGGCTTCAGATGGTTCACGAAGATTGACCCACGCTTAGATCAAATTGGCCACGACACAGACAAGGTTGGTGCTTCACTGTACCTTCTCCACTGAGCTCAAAAGGGGGCGTGAATTCCAAAGTTCAAAATCGTGTTCTAAAGAAAATCTAGGTTGAATTTCAAAGTCCAAAAAGGAGCTCCCCTAGGCTGGGCATGGGGCCTTGTATTTATAGAATTTTTGGAAAATTTTGAAATTCAAAGAGGCTTAATCTGAGCCCTCCATGTGGCGCCATCTCAGAGGGTGCCACTTGGATTTTTGAGAAAATAAAAAATGAGAATTTTGTGGGTGAGACACCTCAACAGGGGAATTTGGAATTTTTCGAAAAGCTTGCTTGATTTTCTCTGCAGGAGGCTCCCAAATGGCGCCACCTCAGAGGGTGCTATCTGGGGTTTGAAATTCAAAATTTGCCTTTTTGCAGGGAGCCCTCATGTGGCACCACCTCATGGTGGGCTACTTTTATTTTAAATAAAATAAAATTAAAAAATGAAGCCAAGTGGGAGCTCTGGAATGGTGCCACCTCAAAAGGTGTTTGAGATTTGAATCTAGAAGCAGTAAGAGCATGCCATGTGGCGCCACATCAGAGTGGCCCTTGACACGTGTCAGAAGAACAAAGCAGTGGGCTCAGAAGGTGCCACCTCAGAGGAGTTTGAATTCTACTTTTTCTGATGAAAGGAGATCTGGACATGTGGCAGTCCAGGATGGTTCCATACCTGACAAGTGTGAGCTTGATGGAGAAGGTTCTTCAGATGGTGCCACCTTAGAGAGAGTTTGAAATTTAAATTTCTGCTTTTTCTAGAGGAAAGGAGAGACTGACATGTGGCGCCACCTCAGGGTGGCTCCACATTGACATGTGTCAGGAGGCAGGAGCTGAAGAAGCAGAAGACGCCGCCTCAGAGGGGAGCTGTTTCTACTTTTTCTGATGCAGGGAGGTCTGGCCATGTGGCGCCACCTCAGGGTGGCTCCTACAATGCCATGTGGCAGGAGGGAGGAAAAGGAGGGAAAGGGACATGTGGCACCATCTCAAAAAATGAATTTAGGGAGGAGACTTCAGGATTTGCGCCACCTCAGCCTGGAGTTTGAATATTTGAATTGTTGCTTTTTCTGAAGGAGGCAGAAAATGACATGTGGCATTTGCTTTTTCTGAGAAGAGCAGAGAATGACATGTGTCACTTGCTTTTTCTGAGAAGAGCAGAGAATGACACGTGTCACTTGATTTTTCTGAGAAAAGCAGAGAATGACATGTGTCATTTGCTTTTTCTGAGAAGAACAGAGAATGACATGTGTCATTTGCTTTTTTTGAAGGAAGCTAGAAATGACATGTGTCACTTGCTTTTCTGAGAAAAGCAGAAGGTGACATCTGTCAGTCTGCTTTTTCTGAAGGAGGGAGAGATTGACACATGTCCTCTGCAGGAGACACACTTCAACTGGTGCCACCTCACGGGAGACAAGCTTTACTTTTTCTGAACAGGACAACACATGACATGTGGCATCTCATAGTGGCCTTGGAATGACACATAGCACGGGGTGAAGATGGTGGACACTGACACGTGGCATGGAATGAAGAGGATGTCTAATGACATGTGGCGGTATCTTAAGGTGGCCCCACACTGACATGTGTCAAAGGATGGCAGAAGAGAGAAGGTGACATGTGGCGCCACCTCTAGGTGAACCCTATGCTGACACATGGCAGGTAAATGGGAGGAGAGAGAAAGGACAAGTGGCGCCAATCGAAGGGACAAGGCTCCTATATTTTTGGGTTTTTCAAAGTTCAGTTTTTTCAAAAGAAAAGCCTATGTGACACCACCTCAGTGTGGGTCCCACATTGCTTCTTTATTGAAATAAGGACAAGACAACAAAAATCTCTTTTTGAAATTTTCATAAAATCTGGACTAATTGGCAAAACAGAAATTTTTGAAAAGAGTTGGCCCCTGTAAGGCGATTTTATAAAAGAATGATAGTTGAAATTGTTTGACAATAGGGGAAAATCTGAGATAAGGTGGCTGAAATCCATATTGAAAACTATCCATATTGTTTTCTTGATAAAATATTTTGAAATTCAGAGTCTTGGGGGTAGAATGGGAAGAATTGATAATTTTGAAGACCCAGGGTTTTGAAATTGATTTTTTTAAAAATAGTTGAAATTCGCATCTGGATTGAAATTGAGACTTCTGGATCTCAAAATGACATGCTGTGTAGTGCAGTGATATGAGATGCTCATGCAATGATATGCAATGCCATGTCTTATGACATGTAATCCTGAACCGGGCTTTGGAGATTCCCGTCTCCTGTCAGGAGTAGAATCTTGAACATCTGAGCTGAAATAGAGAAGTTTTGAGAGTTGCAGATGAAATTTAGACTTTTGCAAGTTCTGAGCTCAGAAAATAACCAATTTGCCCTCTGGCGATCTCCGGGGAGGAGTTGTGATGTTTGGTGGAAATGTCGGGGAGGTGAGTGAAAATTTGGGGTGTTTACATCTGGCCAGCTTAACCAGACAATGGAAGTTGATGGAGGATTTCGTCAACTAGAAGCCATTCCTGGCTGATACAGGCAGAATACGATTGTCAAGCCTGAAATCATGGATTGGATCGTAGCCGAACAATTGAGAGATCTGCAGTACGTGGAGCTAAAGGCTCAAGCTGAAAAAGATGATACTTTCTTCCATCTAAAAGAAAATGGAGGAATATGGATGAAAGAAAGGATCTGGATTCCAAATAACTCAGAGCTAAGAGAAGAAGTACTCCAGAAAGCTCATAGTAGCAAGTACACTATCCACCCTGGAGGTACCAAAATGTTCAGAGACTTGCAGAGAAAGTACTGGTGGAGGGGAATGAAAAGACATGTGGCTACATTTGTCTTGAGATGTTTGATCTGCCAGCAAGTTAAGATCGAACATCAACGACCTAGCGGAAAAATGCAATGGATCAAAATTTCGAAATGGAAATGGGAGGTTATTACGATGGATTTTATCGTTGGATTACCTCAATCCAAGAGACAACACGATTCCATATGGGTGATTGTGGACAGACTCACCAAGTCTGCTCACTTTCTGCCAATCAACACCAGATATTCAATAGAAAGGTTGGCAGAAATCTACGTTCAGGAAATCGTCAGACTCCACGGAGTGCCGACCATGATCATATCTGATCGTGACCCGAACTTCACCTCCCACTTCTGGGAGCAGCTACAGAGAGCCCTGGGGACAAAACTCAAGTTCAGTACAACATTCCATCCCCAAACAGATGGGCAATCTGAGCGGACCATACAGACTCTCGAAGATATGCTGAGAGCCTGTATGCTGGAATGAAAAGGTGATTGGGACTCCCATCTAGTGTTAGCTGAGTTTGCTTATAATAATAGCCATCACGCTAGTATTAGGATGGCACCATATGAAGCCTTGTATGGACAACCCTGCCGATCACCAATCCATTGGGGCGAAGTGGGTGAGCGAACCTTGGACTCGCCCATTGTCTTGCAGCATTACACTGAGCAGGTCCACATGATCAAAAAAAAGCTACTGACTGCTCAGAGACGACAGAAGAGCTACACCGATCAGCGGCGTAGGGAACTCACTTTTGCGATTGGAGACAAGGTCTTCGTCAAAGTCTCTCCAACCAAGAGTGTTTTCCGTTTTAGAAAGAAGGGGAAACTCAGTCCCAGATTCGTTGGTCCCTTCGAAGTTTTGAGCCGGACAGGAGAGACCGCCTACAGAGTAGCATTGCCACCGCAGTATACACAGATACACAACGTATTTCACGTGTCAATGCTTAGGAAATACGTTCACGACCCTTCCCACGTCATCCAACATGAAGACATCGACATCCGGGAAGATATGACTGTGGAAGAAAGAACAGTTGAGATCGTAGACCATCGGGAGCAAGTGCTTAGGTTGAAGGTCATTCCACTGGTTAAAGTGAGATGGCAACATCACGGAGTTGATGACTGTAGTTGGGAGCCTGAATCCAATATGCGGGATAAGTATCCTGAGTTATTCACTTAGTATTCTTAACTGAATTTCGCGGACGAAATTCCTTTAAGGGGGTAATGATGTAAGACCCACAATTTTTCAGTTTAAACTCTGAATAAATTCTTGAGGCATTTCCAGTAAAAAATAGTGTTTTTACCGTAAAGCAAATCAAACTGATTCCTGTGATCCAAATATACTTAGGATATTCGTATCTTCACGAATATATGCTCAAACACTCTGGAGATCATAACTTCCTACTTGATCGAAATCAAAAGATTTCTACGAGCCAACTTTCTTAGTTACATCAATACGAAGATAATGGCCTACTCAGAAATTTTCGGAAAAAAATGCTGAAAACTCAACTTTTTGCAGGACCCGCGAAAATATTGGTGGGACCCACAGAATTATTTCTCAGAAAATATTCTAGAATATTCTAGAATATTCCAGGACCTTCCAGCACCTTCCAGGGAATATTCCTTCAAGATAAGATCAAACAATCAGATGGATAAGATCATGCTGGATTTCTGAAAAAGCCAAAGGGCAAAAGGGTCAAATGGGTTGCTTAGCCCCTAAGCAACCTCTCCTATAAATAGAGGAGCCCCCCCTTTAGAAAAAGTCACCAACTCCCCCTTTGCCTTCTCTGTCTCCTCCTTTTTCCAAACCTCCCCTACCTAGCCCACTTGGTCTGAGCCTACCTAACCTGGTCTGAGCCTGCCTAACTTAGCCTGAGCCTGCCTGACCTGGTCCTAACCCACCTGACCTAGGTCTGAACCTACCTGAACTAAGTCCGAACCCAGTTGACTTGACTTGAACCTGGTTTGGTTCAAAGTCAAAGTCCAAGTCCTTTTTCATCCGAAGTTCGAAGTTGATCATTTTCGAAGTCGAGACTAGTTCGAAGCATCAAAGCGTTTCAGAGTCGTTTCTTCCACGAATTGAAGTAAGTTCGCTTCATTAATCCATCTCTCTCAAGTATTTGATTGTTTGTATATAGCATATACTTTCTAAAGTAGTATCTTGCTTTACTTCTTGGTTGATCCCACTAGGACGCTTCGGTGTTTATGCGCTCGCCTCGTAACTATCGTCGGATATACATATGTTTGAATGTGCAGTATATACATTCTTTAAAATAGTACCTCGCCCTAGTTCTTGGTTGAGCCCTGTAGGACACTTCGATGTTCACTTGCTCGCCTCGTAACTATCGTTGGATACAGATCTAGGTGTATATCTGTTGATTCTGCCGACGTGTCCTATATCGCACAGGCTATGTAATTTACCTTTGCCGTCGCGTCGTATGATGCCAAGGCTCCCTATTTTCTGCAATTTCCAATTACTGCACTTCCAATTATGCATTTACTTACACAATCAGGTTGAATGACACCAAGGCTCCTGCTTTCTGCAAATATATATGTAGAATATTTCGTTCAGTTACACACCCTGAACAATAGTATATGCATTTCTTTACGCCGCCGCTGTATAAAGCACAAACTTCTACTTATACTACATATATAGCGCATAAATGAGCCTTCAAATGGAGATCAACTCCAAATTGCCAATGTGATCCCCTTACTGCTCCTCGTTCAAGATTCTGCTTGACGAATGAAGCCCCTATTGAAAAGGCTTCAGTTTTTGGCAAAATGCTCTTTACGTAAAGACTAAGTCAATTACGTATGGCCTGGCTATGGTCCAGGGTTCCTGCAACCTTGATGGATGCAAAGTACGCACAACGGTGTACATCCATTTCCCGAGTTAAGCGTAGCAATCTCCACCAAAGAGGGGAGATGCCACTGAAATGGATAAAAGAAACACACGCTTTCTTCGTTAAAGAGAGAAAGTGCTGCTGAAATTCCTGAAGGAGCTAAGAATAGCTCAGAAAGAACGTAGCAGGAGTGCTACCTAGTTCATGGAATACCTTCTACCATATAGAAAGGTTCAAGCTCGTTGCGTAAAAATACGCCGAGTAGCCGATCCGTAGAGATCGAGTCATGTGCATGCTCATTGAGAATTATCAGACAACCAGACTCGTAAGGGCTGCTGTGCCAGAGTGTATTGTTTCCACCGAAAGAGGTGAAGTGCTCGTAAAGGCCGAAGTGCCGAGAGTAGAGTTAAGCATGCATATGAATAAAACCTTTGTTCCACGGTGAAAGTTGTGTGGTTGATTGGGGTCGGGTACACACTTCTCAAAGGCTGCCCTATAGGCATGCAATGTTCATCAAGTAATTGTAAGACCGGTAGGCCCCTTTCAGAATTTCTCACCGAGGAAGACGGTGATGGTGCAGCCTTGAGTGACATATATTTCACCCGAACTTGATAGAGTTCATTGATGGCCTCCGTCACTCAGAGGTATGGAGGTCGTGGTTATCCTTAAATATCTAAGGATTGAACCCAACTACTGCAGTGGCAGAATGCATTCGAATACCTAGTAAGGATCTCTTCTGGTATGCTGTACCGTCCTACTAGGGGGATGGGGTCAACAGGCCTCTGGGGTATCTAAAATGCATAGAATAATCAACCCCCAGATCATTATGTTGTCACCCAGATATGAGTTCCCTAAGCCCAGGGGGAGGTGCAATTATCGAAGAAAAGCATTAGCTTAGGTACAACGATACTTTGAATGCATGTGTGTATGGACGTTGTTGAGTCAGTCCTACATAACCTTTGTGAAGGTGTCATGGTCGGTATACTACTAGACCGATTGGGAAAGAACTCTATTGATATCCGTACCACTAAGCGAAGCTCGGAGAGTTGTCCTTAGATTCATAGGATACGGATGTGCCAAGCATAAAGGCTTGAGCTAGACATCCATCCGTGACTCTGAAGAGGTCAAGGCTAAGTCGTAGAGACTTGAGCGGTTATTCCTACTCACAGCCCTGGAGAGGCTTATGCGAAGTCTTGAAGACTTGCGTGGATGTTCAACTCATAGCCCTGAGGAGGCTCTTGCGATATACGCTAAGTCTTGGAGGCTTGAACGTCGTTATTTTGAATTGCGACCCTGAGTGGTCATCATATATACTTGAGTTGAATGGAGGTATGATTGTTTGCTTACCAGACCATCAGTGGTTCTAATCCCGTTTAATGAGGATTTAAGGTGTTGTACCTGCGTGGCGATATGCGGGGCATGGCGGCATCGAGTTTCAGGGTTTCTCTAGACAGAGTTGTACTGCTTCCTTTTTCTGAACTTATATTGCTTTTCCAAGCATCGATGTTGTAATAAACATGTGGTTTTCGATAAAATGGAACACTTTGGTGGTCAATGAGTTGCTTGGCCACATACCTGCAACGTGCTCAGAGTTTTCTAAAACTGATGACTCAATATCGTCTGATTCCGCTGCTAAAAGCTTTTGTAAGTTCTGCTGCAAAGAAAAAAAAAAGAAATTCATGAAAATTTTAACTTAGCTTTGTTTTTGAAATCCAGAGCGTTACACAAGTAGTCTTAGTGGGGCGCCACCTACGTGTGTTGTTATCATCGCAAAATTTTTACTTTTGCAAATCAAACTGACCTTTGAAAAAGATTTTGAAAATAACTCGCCTCCGTTTTTAAAATGCAGGATAATTCCGAAGAATGGGACTCGCCTGTCGGTACGAGATTCAACCGTTCCTGGCGCCTTTACCAAGGGTAATTGAACCAAGGATCAATCAAATGCTTTGCTTTGTTCAACTTGTCTAAACCATATTCTAATTCCTAAATGCACAAAGAATTAGGCATGTGCTATGAATTTCTAAAAATGCACATTTGAAAATATGATGTTTGCTTCAAAGATTGGAAAATATTTGGAAGATTCTAGGAAAATAAACTCTTTGAAAATTGTGAATTATTTTTGAGATGCTGTATTTGAGAAAGTGAAAATCGATTTCTGAAGAAATATAAGGATTTTGTGAAAATCGATTTTGAGAAATGTGAAATAACTTTGAAAAACTCGATTTCTTTGAATTCAAACTTTGAAATTGAAAATCTAACTTAGAAAATCGAATTTGGAACTTGGGATATACTTGAAATATCATTGGCAAATCCATATTTTGAGAAAATCGATTTTGAATAAGACTTAGGAAATTTTGAAGAATTTGATTCCTTTGACTTGGAATTTGAATTGGAATTGGAATTGGAAAATTCATGAAATGAATGAATATGATTTTGAGGAATTGGGAAAAACTCTTTGTATTTTTGAGAAATGCAGTGCATTTTGAAATTAGCCTAAGAGTGTAGGCTGAATGTGGCTAATGTGAAGATCATAAATCTAGATATCCTTCATATTCTGACTATGGCCATAAATACGAATTCCACCAAGTTTATAAACTTCATAAAAGCTAGTGTATGTGCCATTCGTGTAGACCATAGTGAGTTTGAATATGCATGAATCATCATCCATCACACATTAACATTATTTAAAAAAATAAACTATATGCAATGCTGCCTAAGCTCAGCAGGAAATGTAAATTCTTATTCCAAAGTTTAATTTAGTTTACATCACTATTGAAATTTAAATACATGAAAAATAAAGTCTTCAATGTACCTGCAAAACTAGAAAACTTCAATGTACCTGCAAAACTAGAAAACTTTGTTAGTGATGATATGTTGGCTTTTCTATATTTATCCAGCAATATCAAGAAATTGCTGGATTTTGCTAGATATAAGCCTTTTTGCCATGATTCCCTTAAATCAAAATGATAAAGTATGAAATAAAATTGAATAAATAAGGAAGATAAGATATGAAATTTCGAAATTGGGGTCAAAATGACCAAAATACCCCTAATAACAAGACTATGGCCTTGAAATTAGGGTTTTCAGAAAGATATTTGGTAAAATGCAAGTTTTGAAATTCAAATGCAAATAAACTAGGCTAAAATATGATATAACATACTTAAACACATGAAAAATAAGGTTAGGGATTTCGAAATTGAGGTCAAATGACCAAATTGCCCCAGATAGCAAGACTATGGCCTTGAAATCAGGGTTTTTTGAAATAGATTTTGGTAAAAACTTGGGTTTTAAGGACTAAATGAAATCAAATTAACATCAAATTTGACCTAAAGTATCCTAATATGATTATGAATATGATTAAACCCTAAAAATATATGCTTATGCACGAAAATCCAAGAATATCACAAAAACTGTGATTTTGGCAGTGTTTTTGGATCTTTCAGGAACCTGGTTTTGCAATTTGCTTAATTCAGCCATCAATCAGATTCCAAAATTCATCCAATTTGGTACCTACACTTTTTGTAACCCTAATTTTGAATTAAAATTATAAAAATATTTTTTTGACATTAAATTAACCCGAAAATTGCATCAAACCCTAAAAATATGCTATTTTTGACCTAGTTCACCAACCAGTTTCAGAGTTAGACCCTAATCAGGGGTCAATCTTTCATGAAAATCTATGAAATTTTACAGAGACAAACTAGGAAGAAAAACAGAGATTTCCCAATTTAAAGATCGGAAAAAGCATCTCCGGTTAGGGAGAAACCCTTCCGGCAATCTGAACTAAAATCTAACACGGGTTAAAACAGATACTTTTAATTGATAATTTCGGGATAAATAGAAATACTGATTTAAAATATCTGATATTTTAGCAGTAAACAGTATACAGAAAAATAACAATACTCACTTTTTACAAATCATGAATCGGATCTGTGGTTTGGGATTTATGAATAACACAAGTCTGATTAGGGTTTTGGTAAACCCTAACGAGTTTTAAATTGAAAATCAGAATCTCTGACAGAGGAAAAATAATAAACAGCAATCAAAAATTCTGAAAATTTCGCAGTAGCTAGATATAATCAATATAAATCCATGGCACTTTACAGATCTAAAATCGGATATAAGATGAGAAAAATATCATCACAGCAATTTACCTTCTTGATTTTAACTTCGATTTTAAAGATTTAAAAACCCAATTTGATGTCTGATTTTTCTGACAGGGTTTCCGAGGTCCAAAACCTCTGATTTTTTTACAGTAGTTTCTTTAGATATGCATGCATCACATATAATAAAATCAGAAATAAACAACTAATATTTCAATCCAAAACAGCATGCTTTTTACTGTTCTAAACTAAAAAACACACAGAAATCTAAGAAACTTAAGAAATCATGCCTTAACTAATAAAAAACAATAAAACAAACCATAAAACAGTAAATAAAAATTATTTCTATGCTGGAAAACGTAAAATAAACATAAATAAACAAATAAATAAAATAAAATCAAGGAATCAATGGCTGGAATTTGATTTCACCCTTAAACACATGGATTTGACCCTTTAAAAGGGTAAATAATGTATTTTATTGGTTAATAATGCAAAGAATCATACTTAAATCACTTTTAATGGATTAAAATCCCTGTAAATCACACAAAACAGGATTAGATCATCTTCTTAGACCATTCTTGATGGTTCTTGAGGTTGGATCATGGTTGAATCTTCATAAGGAGGAGCATCCAAGGCTAAATCTAGGTTTAAAGCATTAAAAACATTAAATAAAATAAATAAAAGTGAAGAAGTTCAGACCTTGGAGTTGCAGCAATAGAGGAAGGGCTGGAGAGAAGAGAGAAGCTCCAAGAAACCTCAAAGGTGAATAGTGAAAATCGTCTCCCACTCTCTTTCTATTTATAAAAAGAAATTAGGTTTAAAAATCAAGTTTTTTAAAAAAATTGGACTCTCTAAGGGGGGGGGGCGATTTTGGGGTGTAGTTACTATCCTAACCCTAGCCTAAATTATCTAAACTAATGGCTAATTAACCCCTAGTCTATCCTAGAAATCCCCCAAATGTGATGCCACTTGGCATCCTTCACATTTGGGTTTTTAAAACACCTTTAAAAACATTTAAAAACACTAGTTTTAAAAACTAATTTTCAAAATGAGTTTTCAAAATGGTTTTGACTCTTCTAAACTTCTGACACTAACCAAGACACTGACTAACCCTAGTCTAGCCCTGACTTACTCGAATATGGCGCCACCCCGAGTGGGCCCTACTTGAGTTTTTCAAAAAAAAAAATGATTTTAAAACTTGAAATTGCGAAAGTTTTCAAAAGATTTTCAAAAGTAAGCTTGAAATTAAAAGTTTTGAAATGACATAGGGTTCTAACTGGGTCAAAACCCCTCTGGATATGGTTCCAACTGAGTGGGCCCACATCAATTTTTGCAAATTTTGAAATAAACACTGAAAATACCTTTGAAAAGAGGTTAAAATTAATAATAGAAATTCAAGATTTTTGAAAATAGAGTCTCAGGCGAACTGGAACTCCAGGTTAGAGTCCTGAACTCTTAGGATTCTGAGATTTTAGATTTTAAAAAGCCAAATGATAGGTTTTTGAAAGATTTTATCAGAAAATGGTGAAACAAGTCAGAAAATACAATCAGGGTTAGACTCCTAACTCGATCAGAACTCTGACATAGAGTCCTGATCTAACTGGACTCTGCAAAATGACCTAATTTTTTTGAAAACGAATGGAATAAAAACATACTTCAAAACAAACTCCTGACTGGACTGGGACTCTGGGACAGAGTCCTGATCGGACTAAAACTCTAGATTTTTTTGGTATTTTCTAAAAAACAGTTGAAAGAACTTGTGAAAACAGTTAAAATAATAACAAATATTGGAATAAACCAGAGTTCTGATTCAACTGAGACTCTGAGAACAGAGTCCTGATTGAACTAGGACTCTTGTATTGTTGGATTTTCTGATAAGTAAGTGATGGAATTTAAGCAAAGCTTTTGAAAACCAGTGAAAATGAAGTGAGAAATTCAATTTTGGATAGAATCCTACTTCGATCAGGACTCTGGGGTAGAGTCCTGATTTGATCAGGACTCTGAGATAAAACCTCAGAATTTTAAAATTCTTTGATAAAAGCACAACAGTTTTGATAGATGAAAAGATTTTTGAAAGATTCTTTCAAAATTTGAAATCAGTTTTGGAGTCCTGATCCAACTAGGACTCTCTGAACAAAGTCCTGTTTTGACTAAAACTCTGAGTTTCTGACTCATTTTGAAAGATTTTGAAAGATTTGATTGAAAATGGTTGTGAAAGATTAGAGTTCTAATCCGATTAAAACTCTGAAGAAGAGTCCTGATCCGACTGGACTCTTGAAGAAGAGTCCTGATCCAACTAGGACTCTAAGATTTTGGCCAAAACAGAAGATTTTGAAAGGTTTTCTCCGAAAACAGGTAAAAAGGTAGTGAAAAATAGAGTTTTGATCCGACTAGGACTCTGGAAAAAGAGTCCTGATCCAATTAGGACTCTAAAATTTTTGAGATTTTTGATAAATGAAGGAATCTAGAAGTGACACCACCTAAATGGGCCTCATCTGAGAATTGAAATCAATTGAAATTGAGTTTGAAATGAATCCAGATTGTTCTCTGAGAAAATATTTCAAAATATAAGGTCCTAGGGGTTGGCAAATGACACAATGTTGATTAAAAACCCAGGTTTTAAAATTGATTTTTGAAAGAAAAGTTTTAAAACTCAAATCTGGATTGAATATTTTGAAAACAGGAGTGTTAGATCTCGAAGATGAGATGTAATGACATGCAATGCTATGCTATGCAATGCAATGATATGCTGAATTCATGCAATGATAAGCAATGACACATGAAATGTAAGCACTGGATAAGGGTGAAAATTTGGGGTGTTTACAGATGCCCCTCTTTGCTACTAAGCCGGTTGTAAGCCGAGCTTAGTGGCAAAGAAAAACACACCAAATTCAGACTATAAACATGCCCCAGTTAGATGAATTTGACTGGGTATGAAAGAATTAGTTCAAATGATGGTGGTAGATATAACATAAAGAATAAAGAAGAAGATTCACCTCATCGAAATGAGGCTCAGGCTTAGCCCTTAACCTGGATGAGACGACAAATGAAATACCTCATCAGAATGAGGCTCAGGTTTAACCCCTTTACCTGAAAGGGGACGCTACCTCGTGGAAAAATGAGGCTGAGGCTTAACCCTTAACCTGAAGGGGGACGATACCTCGTGGAAAAACGAGGCTCAGGCTTAACCCTTAACCTGAAAGGGGACGATACCTCGTGGAAAAACGAGGCTCAGGCTTAACCCTTAACCTGAAAGGGGACGATACCTCGTGGAAAAACGAGGCTTAGGCTTAACCTTTAACCTGAAAGGGGACGATACCTCATGGAAAAATGAGGCTCAGGCTTAACCCTTAACCTGAAAGGGGATGATATACGAAGTCCTCGAATGAAGAAACCATGATGGGACCTTCGAATTTTGCACAATAAATCCGAGATGGGTTTGCAAAAGGAAGAAAGGGGGTTCCCTAAAGCTTGAAAAGGGATTGATCTTGGACGTCTCATCGCTGAGACTGAATGGCTTTTAAGACAGATGACCTTTTTGCAGAAAATTCAGGTTTAACCCTTAACCTGAACGGGAACTGTCTATGGTGGGACAGTGGGGAGCACAGGGAAGTGTGCGAATCTGAGAGCCCAGGCACTCAGATTAAAACAAGAAGGGAAGGATCTTGGACAACTCCCATCATCCGATCCTAAAAGAGATAGCAACAACTCCTGGATACATCAAAATAAACATCAAGTTCTCACTTCATGTCAGGATAACTTGAAAAGATTGCCAATAAGATAAAAAATTATAGTTAATTCAAGAATGATAAGCACATATATATATGAAAAATATTCCCTCTTTTCTACCTGAAGTATTACCTCCAATTGGACTTAACTTCGTACAATCAAGATTCGAATTCAAATTACTTGCAATTGACTTTCCTTCAAGGAGGCTATCAATTTCCTTGATATGGACAGAAAAGAATGTATTCTTGATATTGCGAGAGCTATTAGTGAAAGGATATTGATAAAAGAATTTCACAAAATTAAAGAAGATTCTTGATAGATTCGGCAGTCTGATATCCTGGGATTCTTTTCTCATGATGATCTTTCTGCACTCTCTTTTTAACAGAATTGGAGCTCTCTTGGATTTTTCGGGAATTACATCATCCTTCATTTTGAAGATGTCCTAGCTTTTTCTCTCTTTATTTTTTTGGAAGGGTACGTCACAAACTCCTTCATCTCAGAGATGTTCCGATCCTTCTTTTCTCTCAGGGATTATATTGACGGTTATTGGCTCATTGGTTGGGAATCTCTTGATGATAGCAGAAATTAAATATCTTTTAGGATTTGTCGGTAGGTCCATCACACTCGCCTTCATCTCGACGGTGATCTGGACTTTCCCTGGAAGGATCCGTTACAAACTCCGTCATCTTGGAGATGATCCAAATCTTCTTTGGCCCCGGGGGTCGACTCATCTAATTCGCCTTCATCTTGACGACAGTTGAGAGATCCCTTTTGCAGATATTTAATTGCAGCTTAGGTGATTGAGGAGACATGGAGATTGAGTGGATTTTTCTGTATCACTCAGGATATTTCGACTGCTTTTATTTTCCAAGAATGATCTTAAAAAGTGTGTCATTGACTGTGATCAATATCAATCACTCATGGCTTTGCAACAACATTGAATTTTCTTTGTTGGCCATATCGCGGATTTATTCTTCATCCTTTTGGTTGGCCAATAGAAAGATTTTGAATTTTGAATCCTTTTTCACAAAAGCTTTATCCTTTCGGAAGTAATACTAAAGGTATTCTGAGGTACAATTTTATGCAGTAAAGATTTTGAGATCAACAACTATTTTTCATGACAAATTGGCAAAATATTCCTGAAATCCTTGGTGAAAGAAATCACTTGAGATCTAAATGACACATCCGTGGCTAGATTCTCCTCTCCTTTTCCCAAAGGAGAGACTAAGGCTTGACCCTTACCTGAACGGGTAACAAAAGATACTCCTCTCTTCCCTGAAGAGGAGGTGTTTGCAAAATGAACTTTCGAAGAGAAATAGAGTTTTCGTCAAAACTCCCTATTTCTAGGCTTCTCTTATGGAAAGGGGACCGCTAACAAAGATTGAAAGGATATCATAGAGGAACGAGTCCATCACACTCTCCCTGGAAAAAGGGTCCTCGACGACGGGGGTGGCCTAACAAAAGACATTTAGGGTTACAAGGAGGACGAGCTTTCGTCGAAACTCTCCTTGGAAAAAGGGTTCTTTGTGTGACAATAAAGATTGTTTTGCAAACTGTTCGTGAAGCACGAGTCCCTTCAAACTCTCCCTAGAAAAAGGGGTTCAACGAACGAACAATAAAGACATGCGAAAAGAAACGAGCTCCCTCGAACTCTCCCTGGAAAAAGGGTCCCTCGCAAGAGAAATACTTGACGATTGATTTTGATAGCTTTTGATAACTCAAAGAACTGCTTGATAACATGAATGACTAGAGGTCTGACAAAATCGGCAACCCGAATGTCAGATTAACAGAATGGAACGACCCAAGGGTCTGATACAGATTGTTTGGTTCGCAGGTTTGAAGATTAACATCGAGTCTAAACCTCAATGTGAGAGTCATGTTGCGACTAGTATGAAGACCGAATTAAAATATCAGTATGAGTACTGGGTTTTAAAAGGTTACCAGTACGAGCACTGGGTTTTAAAAGGTTACCAGTACGAGCACTGGGTTTTAAAAGATTACCAGTACGAGCACTGGGTTTTAAAAGATTATCAGTACGAGCACTGGTTTTTAAAAAATTATCAGTACGAGCACTGGGTTTTAAAAGATTACCAGTACGAGCACTGGGTTTTAAAAGATTACCAGTACGAGCACTGGGTTTTAAAAGATTACCAGTACAAGCACTGGGTTTTGAAGGATTATCAATTGACGATGACTTGGACGACTTGCCGGGGTCTCAGGATTTATCCCTTATCCTGAATGGGAAATTCAATGCAAATTGATGCAGATGAATGCGAATGAATGCATGCAAATGCAAATGGATGCAACTGAGTGCACATGCGTGCAAAATGAGAGATTTATTAGATCTTGCCTGCACACAAATTGTTTTGGATAAAAGGCAACTTTAACAAGAATGCCCCAGTATATTCTGGGGAAGAGAGATATTTTAACAAAAGAATAATTGATCATTTATTGAAAGGAATTTTTGAAGAATACAAAAGATAGAATAGAGATTTTCTAGGTATAGAATTTCTTCAGATATCGAGCATTAATGGGGTCGGATAGTTCTACCCCGTCTGCATTAATCAGACGATATGAATTACGGGGCAACGCTTCTTTCACCACGTAGGGACCTTCCCAGTTTGGTGACCATTTGCCACGTGGACGATGCTTGAGATGAGTCGTTGATCTAAGGACCAAGTCATTAACTTAGAATCTCCTTTTGATGACTGACTTGGCATATTGCCTTGCTATCCTCTGACGATAAGACTGAGCATGCTCTGCTGCTTTGAGTCTTTTCTCATCGAGTAAATCTAACTGTACCAATCTCTGTTGCTGATACTGATCGAGTGGTAACTCAAAAAGAGATGCGAACTTAAGGGCGGGCTTCTGAACATGAAGGGGTAACACCACCTCAGTCCCATAAACAAGTTCTGAAGGAGTCGCATTGGTTGGGGTTCGAATGGTAGTTCGATGTGCCCAAAGTGCATCATGGATTTTCTCGTGCCAATCACGACCCGTCTCAACGGTTCTTTCCAAGATGCGAATCAAACTCTTGTTTGTTGCTTCTGTCTGACCATTTCCTTGTGGATAATAAGGAGCTGAAAAATGATGATGAATTCTGAATTTTGAACAAAAGATCTTCATTCTCTCATTCTTGAAATGAGTACCATTATCTGACACGATGTCGTGCGGTATACCGAAACGACAAAGAATGTTCTTATGAATGAACGAAACTACATGTCGACCTTCCACTGTACGCAGAGTGACGACTTCAACCCATTTGGTGAAATACTCTGTTGCGCCAAGAAAATATTTATGACCATTAGAAGCTGAAGGAGAGATGGGTCCTACGACGTCGAAGGCCCACATAGAAAATGGCCATGGAGACACGACTGATTGCAAGTACGTGGCTGGCGCATGAATGGAAGGTGCGTGTATCTGACACTAAACACACTTCTTCACAAAACGATAGCAGTCTTGCTGCATGGTTCTCCAATAGTATCCTGCCTGAATGATTTGTTTAGCAAGGGTTTGGTAGCTAACATGACCACCGCAAATACCTTCATGCGCTTCTCGTATGATTTCTTTGGCTTCTTCTTTGTCTAAGCACCTGGAATACTCAGAACTGAACCCACGACGATAAAGAACATTGGCAATGATAAAATATCGAACGGACATATGCTGAATTGCTTTTTGCTCTTTCTTTGATAGTTATGGTGGAAGCTCACCAGTTTCAATAAAGTTTTTAATATCTTGGTACCAAGGTTTTTTTTTCTGTTCCGCCTGGTTGACTTGCATTACCGGAACGAAGGCAGGTTGGTCAAGTCTACCGATTTCAAAAGAGCGACAGGATTCTCCATTTCTGAAAGACATAATGGAGCCCAAACTGGCCAAACCATCAGCTATTTGATTAAACTCTCTTTTGATATGGAAAAGCTGAAATTCCTCGAAATTGTTGATAAGGGCTAAAACGATCTTTTGGTAAGGGAGCAACTTCTGATCTTTTACCTGCCATTCAGCTTTGACTTGGCTGACGACAAGCAATGAATCGCCGAAAGCGTGTACCCTCTGAACATTGAAGTCTTGCAAAATTCTCATACCTTGTATTAAAGCTTCATACTTAGCCATATTATGGGTACATTGAAAATCCAGTTTCAGAGAAAAGGGGATCATCTCTTTCTCTGGTGTGATCAGCAAGATTCTGACCCCTATGCCGGCCATGTTCTTGGATCCATCGAAAAATAGATTCCAAACTGGGGATTGTTGAACATTACAGATCCGCTCATCGGGAAAACTATCCTCGATTTTAACATCTTCTGCTAAAGGAAAATCTGCCAATTGGTCTGCAATTGCTTGACCTTTGATAGATTGCTGAGAAACATACCCCAGATCATACTGCATTAACAGGACTTGCCACTTAGCAATCCGTCCACTGAGAAATGGTTGTTCGAGAATATACTTGAGAGGATTAAGTTTTGAGAGAATCTTGACTTTTGATGCTAACAAGTAATGTCTCAACTTCTGACACATCCATACTAGTGCTAGGCATGTCGTTTCTATCTGAGAATATTTCTTCTCGTAATCAATGAAGGTCTTGCTTACATAATAGATGGCATGTTCAATCAAACTGCCTTCCTCATACTGTGCCAAGAATCCACCACAAGCGGCTTGGTTAACTGAAACATATAGCAAGAGAGACTTTCCCAATTCTGGTGGCTTCAGAACGGGCGGATTAAGAAGATATTTCTTGATACGTTCAAACGATTGCTGACACTCTGGTCTCCACTCAAATTTCATTCCTTTTCTGAGTAGATGATTGAAAGGTTCACATTTCATGGCAAGGTTGGATATGAATCTCCGAATTGATTGCATACGTCCCTGAAGACTACGCAATTCCTTAAGAGTAGTTGGAGGTGGCATGTCAATGATGGCCTTTGCTTTAGCGGGATCCATTTCTATCCCCTTTTTGCTGACCAAGAAGTCTAGCAATTTGCTTGATTCAACCCCGAAGACACATTTCTGAGGATTGAGTCTCATTTTGTAAAGAATGAGTCACTTGAAGACTTGACTTAAAGCATCAATATGATCTTCTTCTTCTTTGGATTTGACCAGGATGTCATCAATGTATGCATCCATAGTCTTGTGCATCTGATCATGGAAAATGGCAGTCATTGCACGCTGATAGGTTGCCCCAGCATTCTTGAGCCCAAACGGCATGACTGTATAACAGAAAGTGCCCCATGGCGTAGTGAAGGATGTTTTGGATTGGTCACGAGCGGCTAACTTGATCTGATTATATCCGGAGTATCCATCCATGAAGGAGAACATGGCATGCCCAGCCGTGCTATCAACTAGGAGGTTAATATTTGGGAGTGGATAGTCATCCTTTGGAGTAGCTTTATTGAGATCGCGAAAGTCAATACAAATTCGCACTTTGCCATTTTTCTTGACAACTGCAACAATATTTGCCAACCAGTCTGGATAATCTATTGCTCGAATGAATCCTGCTTTAAGCAAGTCCTCAAGTCCTTCCTTGACCTGTTGCTCGATTCGAGGATCCATTTTTCTTAACTTCTGCTTAACAGGTTTCACATCAGGCTTCAGAACGAGTCGATGTTCCACCAATTTAGGATCTAAACCTGGCATATCTTCATAAGTCCATGCAAATACTTCTTGGTACTGCTTAAGAAAGTCGATGAGCCTTTCCTTCTCATCTATACTTAGGCTGGTGCCGATCTTGAGAATTTTCGGACTATTTTCTGAACCAATATTGATGTCCTCAGTCGGATCCTGGACTAGGGTCGATGGTTCATCTTGTTTCTGAATCGCTGCAAATTCTGGCAACTCTGGAAGCGATGAATCAAAT
Organism: Nuphar pumila; assembly: GCF_984573655.1. NCBI lineage: Eukaryota > Viridiplantae > Streptophyta > Magnoliopsida > Nymphaeales > Nymphaeaceae > Nuphar > Nuphar pumila. The sequence continues at coordinate 57,716,921 of NC_143257.1, read as the reverse complement.
TCTGCCATTTCTTCTGACTGCTTTGTGACCTTACTGTCCTCTGCTCTTGCCCGGACCCGATGTATCTTTGTCGGTTTCGATAGGATTGAAGGATTGATGACTAATCTTTTTATCGGTTGAGAAGACATTCTGAAATTTTTGAAAAGGAATAGCTTTTAGAAAAAGTTCATTTACTATGACATAAATTGCATGAGAATAAAAAAGATAAGAATAATGAATTTTGAAGACAAATTGCAGAGGAATAAGAGAAAGATGACATCCAGATAGACGAGAAAATTGATAACTTCATTGAAGACTTGAAATGAAATGAAGACATTTAAAATGAACTGAAATGGGACATTGTTCCTACAAACTACCGAAATCAAATGAATGAAATAGAAAAGACAGATGGTAGAAAATTTTTAATGGATCCCTTTAATGAAGACAATATTTTTGTGAGATCTTTTGCCCATGAATCCTAATCCTGCCCTGCGCGGATGATGATCAGGGACCACTGGCTCTAGTCGGCCATCTCCGTTCTTGCCCAATCCTTTGAAAGGCTGATAACCATGCTTCAGTAACAGGTCAAACCCTTTCTTGGTTCTAACAAACTGCGAGAAAAGAGGATGGTCCTTAAAAGTACTGTAATCGAGACGACCTCCGATCTTAAAGAAATGTGGTCCTTGCCATTGGACCATTGCTATTGTGTGGTTTGTCTCTGATGCTCTCTGCAAGGTAGAATTGATTGATTAGGTTTTTGAAGGAAATTTGGTTTGGAGGAAAATATTTATTGAGAATTTTGGTAGACAATTGAAAGAGTATCCTATTACTAGGGATTGAGTCGTCGCTGGGATTACGACAATTGCGCTGCTATTCCTTTGCAAAAATAAACAACTGAAAAATATGCCTTGTTACCTAGGCGAGGTCATCAAACCAAGATAGGATGAAATTTAAAGGAATTTTATTAAAGAAAAAAAAGACATTATTTTATTAATAATAGACTCGACAAAGGGGAGGGGGACGGACAATTTTCCACCACTCCTGATAATTAGAGGACACTCGAGGACTAGGAAAAATAGTAAGAGTAATAAAGGAATCCCAGCCATGTCTGATAGAATGGTATGCTCCGGACCACTAATCTGATGTGAGATTGAACTCTGGCAAGACCCCCGATAGTGGACGAATCTCTACACGTTTTTGTCTCTGAGAGAATTACCTGACACACCGCTCTGGATGGTAGTATGTGCAGAAGAATGGACCAAGTAGCCTGAACCGCTTGCCGTATGCATAAGTGTATCTAGGAGGTGATTTCTGACGATCAAAGTAGTCCCATACGACCTCTTCCTCCTGAAGATTATCGATCAAGAACCGGTATCGAGTAACCGGAAGAAGCTTTTCACCATTATATCTGAATGAACTGGCTCGGGCGGGCACATACCGAAAGAACCAAGATTGTAATGCGTAGGTGCACCCTTCGACTAGAATTGATTCTCCGAGTGTGAAACGGGTCAACCCTCGGTATAAAAAAGCGAGTGCGGCCATGGCTATGGAGAGGTGGCTGGTCTGTCAACTTCCCCATCTTCGCAGAAGATGAACTATTCTGATATCTATATAATTTTGTCCGTCGGGAAAGAAAGCTAATCCCACCGTGCACAGAACCATCGCATGCTAAATTCTTTCTCGAGCTGTTCGAGACAACGAACTGACTTCTGCAAATGTCCCATACTGTCTGTAGATTTCGAGCAGGACCACATATTCGTTTCCATCCTCCTCTATCAATGGCCAAGACTTGCGTCCTGTCATGCGAGCTAAAGCGTCTCGGGGATCCAGACCCTTGACATTGATAAAAAACTGTTTCTCCAATGGATCTCCAGGTTGACCGGCTGGCTCGAGCAATCCCATAATCTCTGAAAATTCATCTGTCAGTACTGTCATCTCGCCCCACGGGAACCAGAAGGTAGAAGTGCTCGGATTCCACCGCTTTGCTAGTGCATGGATCAAATTATCGTTGACTATCTATTTTCCCACCGCGGACGCCAGTTCTAGCCCACCATCGTCCAAGTGGTCCGAAAACATACGAGAGAAGTTCTTGAACCATGAGTAGTACCACCAGGGAAAGAAGGATCCGGTGCTGAGGACTCGATGTTCTGGAAGACCTTGTCGCACCTCGTAGGAGATGTGACCCTCGGGGAAGACTGAATCAAGCTGACTGGATGCCATCAGAATCGACTGGAAAACATGGAAAATTTGGAATAAGACTTAGGAAAATATAGAGACTTTGAAAAAAATGCAGGCAGGATAAAATGAAGTAGGAGATTCGAGATCCAGAGGATAGGAAGATGGGAAATCACCTGGAGTTTTTAGGAAAATGGAGGAATTTTATGAAAATCGTCCAGGGTTTAATGAAATATAAGGAAGTACTTCATAAAATGGAGTATTTTGAAAATCGTCCAGGGTTTAAAACATGGACAGTACATGGAAATGGATTGGGGATTTTTGAAAAGTCGTCCAGTATTTTAGAAAATTGGGAAAATATGGAAAATAACAAAGAAATGACTATAACACATTCAATTACAACAAGTATGCACATACAGCATTCCCTAAAAGCTGACTCTAGATGCACAAATTTTGAAATAGCTGTAGGACCTTAATCCTAACTCTAAGGTTCAGATCATCTATGTCCAATCATGCTATGCCTATATACTCAAGCCAAGGCTCGATGTACGTGGCGTAAAATCAATTTCTCCGATTCTAGGTTCAAGTTTTCCAACATCCTTGAGCACTTGCCGATATACCTTGGACTATGGCCCTTGGTACGTGGCAGGGGGGTTTTCACCCAAATAGGTGGCCCAGTTGTGAGGCTCTATCCCGAACTATGGTTCTGGAAGAGAGCCCAGCAACGTGAAGACCGGGACAATATAGGTGGGGTGGTTTTTGAAAAATATGAGCACATGCAAGCAAATAGAAGGCTCTAAGTCCTAAAGAGATAGATTTTTAAAAATTTTGAAGAAGCATACATTGTTTTCATACAATTCCTAAATTGAGGAGAGTTGTATTAGACCTAAGTCTATGTGAGCATGAAAATTTCCTCCTCAATATGGTCCTACCAAACCATACCTAGTCTACATGCAATCCATGTCAGCTGGGTTCAAGTCTAGGCTCCTAGGTTCACATGATATTATAAAGTAAGTGCTGACATTCCATGGAACACGATTTTGACAATTTGAACTAAGCAAAGCATTAGATTGATCAGACGAAGACAGGTCCCATCACGGTCGCCAAACCTGTTATCATCGCAAAATTTTTACTTTTGCAAATCAAACTGACCTTTGAAAAAGATTTTGAAAATAACTCGCTTGTCGGTACGAGATTCAACATTTCCTGGCGCCTTTATCAGGAGTAATTGAACCAAGGATCAATCAAATGCTTTGCTTTGTTCAACTTGTCTAAACCATATTCTAATTCCTAAATGCACAAAGAATCAGGCATGTGCTATGAATTTCTAAAAATGCACATTTGAAAACATGATGTTTGCTTCAAAGATTGGAAAATATTTGGAAGATTCTTGGAAAATAAACTCTTTAAAAATTGTGAATTATTTTTGAGATGCTGTATTTGAGAAAGTGAAAATCGATTTATGAAGAAATATAAGGATTTTGTAAAAATCGATTTTGAGAAATGTGAAATAACTTTGAAAAACTCGATTTCTTTGAATTCAAACTTTGAAATTGAAAATCTAACTTAGAAAATCGAATTTGGAACTTGGGATATACTTGAAATATCATTGGCAAATCCATATTTTGAGAAAATCGATTTTGAATAAGACTTAGGAAATTTTGAAGAATTTGATTCCTTTGACTTGGAATTTGAATTGGAATTGGAATTGGAATTGGAAAATTCATGAAATGAATGAATATGATTTTGAGGAATTGGGAAAAACTCTTTGTATTTTTGAGAAATGCAGTGCATTTTGAAATTAGCCTAAGAGTGTAGGCTGAATGTGGCTAATGTGAAGATCATAAATCTAGATATCCTTCATATTCTGACTATGGCCATAAATACGAATTCCACCAAGTTTATAAACTTCATAAAAGCTAGTGTATGTGCCATTCGTGTAGACCATAGTGAGTTTGAATATGCATGAATCATCATCCATCACACATTAACATTATTTAAAAAAATAAATTATATGCAATGCTGCCTAAGCTAAGCAGGAAATGTAAATTCTTATTCCAAAGTTTAATTTAGTTTACATCACTATTGAAATTTAAATACATGAAAAAAAAAGTCTTCAATGTACCTGCAAAACTAGAAAACTTTGTTAGTGATGATATGTTGGCTTTTCTAGATTTATCCAGCAATATCAGGAAATTACTGGATTTTGCTAGATATAAGCCTTTTTGCCATGATTCCCTTAAATCAAAATGATAAAGTATGAAATAAAATTGAATAAATAAGGAAGATAAGATATGAAATTTCGAAATTGTTGTCAAAATGACCAAAATACCCCTAATAACAAGACTATGGTCTTCAAAATTAGGGTTTTCAGAAAGATATTTGGTAAAATGCAAGTTTTGAAATTCAAATGCAAATAAACTAGGCTAAAATATGATATGACATAGTTAAACACATGAAAACTAAGGTTAGGGATTTCGAAATTGAGGTCAAATGACCAAATTGCCTCTGATAGCAAGACTATGGCCTTGAAATCAGGTTTTTTTGAAATAGATTTTGGTAAAAACTTGGGTTTTAAGGACTAAATGAAATCAAATTATCATCAAATTTGACCTAAAGTATCCTAATATGATTATGAATATGATTAAACCCTAAAAATATATGCTTATGCACGAAAATCCAAGAATATCACAAAAACTGTGATTTTGGCAGTGTTTTTGGATCTTTCAGGAACCCGGTTTTGCAATTTGCTTAATTCAGCCATCAATCAGATTCCAAAATTCATCCAATTTGATACCTACACTTTTTATAACCCTAATTTTGAATTATAATTATAAAAATATTTTTTTGACATTAAATTAACCCGAAAATTGCATCAAACCCTAAAAATATGCTATTTTTGACCTAGTTCACCAACCAGTTTCAGAGTTAGACCCGAATCAGGGGTCAATCTTTCATGAAAATCTATGAAATTTTACAGAGACAAACTAGGAATAAAAACAGAGATTTCCCAATTTACATAGTGGAAAAAGCATCTCCGGTTAGGGAGAAACCTTTCTGGCAATCTGAACTAAAATCTAACAAATCTAACACGGGTTAAAACAGATACTTTCAATTGATAATTTCGGGATAAATAGAAATACTGATTTAAAATATCTGATATTTTAGCAGTAAACATTAGACAGAAAAATAATAATACTCACTTTTTACAGATCATGAATCGGATCTGTGGTTTGGGATTTATGAATAACACAAGTCTGATTAGGGTTTTGGTAAACCCTAACGAGTTTTAAATTGAAAATCAGAATCTCTGACAGAGGAAAAATACTAAACAGCAATCAAAATTTTTTAAAATTTCACAGTATCTAGATCTAATTAATATAAATCCATGTCACTTTACAGATCTAAAATCGGATATAAGATGAGAAAAATATCATCACAGCAAGTTACCTTCTTGATTTTAACTTCGATTTTAAAGATTTCAAAAACCCGATTTGATGTCTGATTTTTCTGATAGGGTTTTCGAGGTCCAAAACCTCTGATTTTTTTACAGTAGTTTCTTTAGATATGCATGCATCACATATAAAAAAATCAGAAATAAACAACGAATATTTCAATCCGAAACAGCATGATTTTTACTGTTCTAAACTAAAAAACACACAGAAATCTAAGAAACCTAAGAAATCATGCCTTAACTAATGAAAAACAATAAAACAAACCATAAAACAGTAAATAAAAATTATTTCTATGCTGGAAAACGTAAAATAAACATAAATAAACAATTAAATAAAATAAAATCAAGGAATCAATGGCTGGAATTTGATTTCACCCTTAAACACATGGATTTGACCCATTAAAAGGGTAAATCATGTATTTTATTGGTTAATAATGCAAAGAATCATACTTAAATCACTTTTAATGGATTAAAATCCCTGTAAATCACACAAAACAGGGTTAGATCATCTTCTTGGACCATTCTTGATGGTTCTTGAGGTTGGATCATGGTTGAATCTTCATAAGGAGGAGCATCCAAGGCTAAATCTAGGTTTAAAGCATTAAAAACATTAAATAAAATAAATAAAAGTGAAGAAGTTCATACCTTGGAGTTGCAGCAATGGAGGAAGGGCTGGAGAGGAGAGAGAAGCTCCAAGAAACCTCAAAGGTGAATAGTGAAAATCATCCCCCTCTCTCTTTCTATTTATAAAAAGAAATTAGGTTTAAAAATCAAGTTTTTTAAAAAAATTGGACTCTCTAAGGGGGGGGGGGGGGGCGATTTTGGGGTGTAGTTACTATCCTACCCCTAGCCTAAATTATCTAAACTAATGCCTAATTAACCCCTAGTCTATCCTAGAAATCCCCCAAATGTGATTCCACTTGGCATCCTTCACATTTGGGTTTTTAAAACACCTTTAAAAACATTTAAAAACACTAGTTTTAAAAACTAATTTTCAAAATGAGTTTTCAAAATGGTTTTGACTCTTCTAAACTTCTGACACTAACCAAGACACTGACTAACCCTAGTCTAGCCCTGACTTACTCGAATATGGCGCCACCCCGAGTGGGCCCTACTTGAGTTTTTCAAAAAAAAAAAATGATTTTAAAACTTGAAATTGCGAAAGTTTTCAAAAGATTTTCAAAAGTAAGCTTGAAATTAAAAGTTTTGAAATAACATAGGGTTCTAACTGGGTCAAAACCCCTCTGGATATGGTTCCAACTGAGTGGGCCCACATCAATTTTTGCAAATTTTGAAATAAACACTGAAAATACCTTTGAAAAGAGGTTAAAATTAATAATTGAAATTCAAGATTTTTGAAAATAGAGTCTCAGGCGAACTGGAACTCCAGGTTAGAGTCCTGAAGTCTTAGGATTCTGAGATTTTAGATTTTAAAAAGCCAAATGATAGGTTTTTGAAAGATTTTATCAGAAAATGGTGAAACAAGTCAGAAAATACAGTCAGGGTTAGACTCCTAACTCGATCAGAACTCTGACATAGAGTCCTGATCTAACTAGACTCTACAAAATGACCTAATTTTTTTGAAAACGAATGGAAACAAATGAAAAATGGAATAAAAACAAACTTCAAACTAGACTCCTGACTAGACTGGGACTCTGGGACAGAGTCCTGATCGGACTAAAACTCTAGATTTTTTTGGTATTTTCTGAAAAACAGTTGAAAGAACTTGTGAAAACAGTTAAAATAATAACAAATATTGGAATAAACCAGAGTTTTGATTCAACTGAGACTCTAAGAACAGAGTCCTGATTGAACTAGGACTCTTGTATTGTTGGATTTTCTGATAAGTAAGTGATGGAATTTAAGCAAAGCTTTTGAAAACCAGTGAAAATGAAGTGAGAAAATCAATTTTGGATAGAATTCTACTTCGATCAGGACTCTGAGATAAAACCTCAGAATTTTAAAATTCTTTGATAAAAGCACAACAATTTTGATAGATGAAAAGATTTTTGAAAGATTCTTTTAAAATTTGAAATCAAGATCGGAGTCCTGATCCAACTAGGACTCTCTGAACAGAGTCCTGTTTTGACTAAAACTCTGAGTTTCTGACTCATTTTGAAAGATTTTGAAAGATTTGATTGAAAATGGTTATGAAAGATTAGAGTTCTAATCCGATTAAAACTCTGAAGAAGAGTCCTGATCCGACTGGACTCTTGAAGAAGAGTCCTGATCCAACTAGGACTCTAAGATTTTGGCCAAAACAGAAGATTTTGAAAGGTTTTTCTGCGAAAACAGGTAAAAAGGTAGTGAAAAGTAGAGTTTTGATCAGACTAGGACTCTGGAAAAAGAGTCTTGATCCAATTAGGACTCTAAAATTTTTGAGATTTTTGATAAATGAAGGAATCCAGAAGCGACACCACCTAAATGGGTCTCATCTGAGAATTGAAATCAATTGAAATTGAGTTTGAAATGAATCCAGATTGTTTTCTGAGAAAATACTTCAAAATATAAGGTCCTGGGGTTGGCAAATGACACAATGTTGATTAAAAACCCAGGTTTTAAAATTGATTTTTGAAAGAAAAGTTTTAAAACTCAAATCTGGATTGAATATTTTGAAAATAGGAGTGTTGGATCTCAAAGATGAGATGTAATGACATGCAATGCTATGCTATGCAATGCAATGATATGCTGGATTCATGCAATGATAAGCAATGACACATGAAATGTAAGCACTGGATAAGGGTGAAAATTTGGGGTGTTTACATGTGCCCACTAATTATTTTATTAAAATTAATTTAAATGAAAAAGTTTTATAAATCGGTGCCACTTCCGAATTGGCACTGTTTTGAAAATAAGAGAATTTTTTGAGAATTTGAGTGTGACACTACCTCAAGGTGGGCCCCACGTCATTTTATTTTAAATAAAAGCAAAGTAAATTTTTTTTGGAATTTTCATAATAGTAGGCTAGCTTAGTGTAAACACCCCAAATTTTCACCCTCATCCAGTACTTACATTTCATGTGTCATTGCATATCATTGCATGCATTCGGCATATCATTTCATTGCATCGCATAGCATTGCATGTCATTACATCTCATTTTCGAGATCTAGCACTTCTATTTCAAAACATTCAATCCAGATTTGAATTTTAAAGCTTTATTTCAAAATCAATTTCAAAACCTGGGTTTTTATTAAATACTATGTCATTTTCCAACCCCAGGACTTTATATTTCGAAATATTTTCTCAAGGAAACAATCTGGATTCATTTCAAATTCAAATTTTAATCGATTTCAATTCACAGATGAGACCCATTGAGGTGGTGTCGCTTCTGAATTCCTCTATTCATCAAATTTCTCAATTTTTTGAAAGTTTCAGTCCGATCAGGACTCTGTCTCAGAGTCCTAATCCAGTCAGGAGTCTGTTTTACTTCCATTTTCAGTCTTTTTCGATTATTTTCAAAATTTAGGTTATTTTACAGAGTCCAGTTAGTTCAGGACTCTATTTTAGAGTTCGGTCGAGTTAGGAGTCTAACCCTGACTGTGTTTTCTGACTTATTTCATCATTTCTTGATAAAATCTTTTGAAAATTCTTTCATTTGGCTTTTAAAATCTAAAATCTCAGAGTCCTAAGAGTTCAGGACTCTAACTCGGAGTTTCAGTTCGCTTGAGACCCTATTTTCAAAGATCTTGAATTTCAAATGTCGATTTTAACCCTTTTTCAAAGCCATTTTCAGTGTTTATTTCAAAATTTTCAAAATTAGATGTGGGCCCACTCAGTTGGCGCCACATCCAGAGGAATTCTAACTCAGTTAGAACCCTATGCCATTTCAAAAATTCTAATTTTAAGATTGTCTTTGAAAATCCTTTTGAAAACTCCCTCAATTTCAAGTTTTAAAATCGCTTTTTGAAAAACTCAAGTAGGGCCCACTCGGGGTGGTGCCATATTCGAGTCATTCAGAGCTAGACTAGGGTTAGTTGATGTCTTGGTTAGTTTTAGAAATTTAGAAGAGTCAAAATCCATTTTGAAAACCCATTTTTAAAACTTGATTTCAAATTATTGTTTTTAAAGGTTTTAGTTAAGATTTTAAAAATCAAATGTGGAAAGTGCCAAGTGGCACCACATTTGGAGTCTCTAGGGTTAATTAGGGGTGTCATTAGGTGTTAATTAGGATTAGTAGTCTCTAAAAAAATCGCCCCCCTTAATGACTTTGGATAGGTTTTAAAAAGGGCAAAAAAAGTAATTTGAAAATCCAAGACTAAACCTAATTTTTTTATTATAAAAGGGAGCATAGGGGGGGACGATTTTCATGATTCACTTACCTTCAATTCTTGGAGATTCTCTCTCCTCTCCAGCCCTTCCTCCATTGCTGCAACTCCAAGGTATGAATTCCTTTGCTTTTTTCATATTTTATTTAATGATTTTAATGTTTTAAACCTAGATCTAGGCTTAGATACCCCTCTTTATGGAAGATCAACCATGGTTTCACCTCAAGAACCATCAAGAATCAGCAAGAACAATCCAAGAAGGTGATCTAACCCTGTTTTTATTGATTTACAGGGATTTTAATCCATTAGAATTGATTTTAATATGATTCTTTACATTATTAACCAATAAAATATATGATTTACCCTTTTAATGGGTTAAATCTATGTTTTAAAGGTGATATCAAATTCCAGCCATTGATTCCCTGTTTTTATTTTATTTTCATGGTTTATTCATGTTTGTTTTACATTCTATAACATAGAAATAAGTTTTATTTACTGTTTTATGGATTAATTTATTTATTTACATTAGTTAGTGCATGGTTTTTCAAGTTTCTTAAATTTTTGTGTGTTTTAGGTTTAGAACAGTAAATATAATGTTATTTCGGATTGAAGTTCTCATTGTTTATTTCTGATTTTTTTATATGTGATGCATGAATGAGTTATTGAGTTACTGTAGAAAAATCAGAGGTTTTGGATCTCGGGAACCTTGTCAAAAAAATCAGACATCAAATCGGGTTTTTAATGTTTTAAAATCATGGTTAAAATCAAGAAGGTAACTTGCTGTTATGATATTTCTATCATCTTATATCCGATTTTAGATCTGTAAAGTGCTATGGATTCACATTGAGTAGATTTGTCTTCTGTGAAATTTCAGATTTTTTTATTACTGTTTAGTATTTTTCCCCTTTTAGAGAATCTGTTTTTAAATTTAAAACTCGTTAGGGTTTACCAAAACCCTAATCAAACTTGTGTTAGTCATAAATCCCAAACCACAGATCCGATTTTAGATCTGTAAAAAGTGAGTATTTTTATTTTTTTGTCTAATATTCACCACTAAAATTTCATAGATTTTTGTTTAGGTTTGCTATTTATGTTTTTATTTTCAATCTGAAGTAGTCGTTTTAATCCCTGTTAAAAGTGATATATTTTAGCTCAGATTGCCGGAAGGGTTTCTCCCTAACCGGAGATGATTTTTCCGATCTGTAAATTGGGAAATCTCTGTTTTTCTTCTTAGTTAGTCTTTGTAAAATTTCATAAATTTCCATGGAGATTTGACCCCTGGTTTAGGTCTTGGATTGAAACTGGTTGGTGAATTAGGTCAAAAATAGCATATTTTTAGGATTTAATGCAATTTTCGGATTAATTTAATGTCAAAAAATTATTTTTATAATTACAATTAGACATTAGGGTTATAACAAGTTCAGGTACCAATTTTTATGGATTTTGGAATCCATTTGATGGCTGAATTAAGCAAATTGCAAAACCGGGTTCCTGAAAGATCCAAAAACACTGCTAAAATCACAGTTTTTGTAATATTATGGGATTTTCGTGCATAAGCATATATTTTTAGGGTTTAATCATGTTCATAATCATATTAGGATGCTTTCGGTTTAATTTTATGCTCATTTGATTTCATTTAGTGCATAAAACCTAAGTTTTTACCAAAATCTATTTCAGAAAACCCTGATTTCAAGGCCATAGTCTTGCTATCAGGGGCAATTTGGTCATTTGAACTCAATTTCGAAATCCCTAACCCTAATTTTCATATATTTAAGCATGTCACATCATATTTAGCTTAGTTTATTCCATTCAAATTTCAAAACTTGCATTTTATCAAAATATCTTTCTAAAAACCCTAATTTCAAGGCCATAGTCTTGTTATTAGGGGTATTTTGGTCATTTGGACCCCAATTTCGAAATTACATATCTTATCTTCCTTATTTATTCAATTTTATTTCATACTTTATCATTTTGATTTAAGGGAATCATGGCAAAAAGGCTTATATCTAGCAAAATCCAACAATTTCCTGATATTGTTGGATAAATCTAGAGAAGCCAACATATCATTACTAACAAAGTTTTCTAGTTTTGCAGGTACAATGAAGACTTTATTTTTCATGTATTTAAATTTCAATAGTGATGTAATTTGTAATTAAACTTTGGAATAAGAATTTATATTTCCTGCTTAGCTTAGGCAACATTGCATATAGTTTATTTTTTTAAATAATGTTAATGTGTGATAGATGATGATTCATGCATATTCAAACTCACTATGGTCTACACGAATGGCACATACACTAGCTTTTATGAAGTTTATAAACTTGGTGGAATTCGTATTTATGGCCATAGTCAGAATATGAATGATACCCAGATTTATGATCTTCACATTAGCCACATTCAGCCTACACTCTTAGGCTAACTTCAAAAATGCACTGCATTTCTCAAAAATACAAAAAGTATTTCTCAAATCCATATTCACTCATGCATTTGCCAATTCCAATCTCAATTCAAAGAAGTTCATTTCCTCAAAATCTCCTAAGTCTTATAGCAAAATCGATTTTTCCAAAAGCATTGAATTTCAAAGAATATTTCAAGTGTTTCTCAAGTTCAAAAACTCAATTTTCCAAAGTTATGCAGTCAATTTCAAAGTTTGAAGTTGGAAAATATTAATTTGCCAATGATATTTCAAATATTTCCCAAGTTCCAAATTCAAATTTTCTAAGTTAGAATTTCAATTTCAAAGTTTGAATTCAGAGAAACCAAGTCTCTCAGAGTCGATTTTCACCAAATGTCAAGGATTTCTCAAAATCGATTTTTATTTCTCTCAGAAGTATATTTCAAATCCCAATTCACGATTTTCCAAGATTTACATTTTCTAAATATTTCAATCATTCAAAGCAAACATCATGTTTTCAAAATGTGCATTTTCTGAAAATTCATAGCACATGCCTGATTCTATGTGCATTTAGAAATTAGAATATGATTTAGACAAGTTGAATAGAGTAGAGCATAAGATTGATCCTTGGTTCAATTACCCCTGTTAAAGGTGGCAGGAACGGTTGAACCTCGTACCGACAGGGGAGTCCCATTCTACGGAATTTTCCCACATTTTAAAAACGGAGGTGAGTTATTTTCAAAAATCTTTTTCAAATGTCAGTTTGATTTGCAAAAGTAAAAATTTTGCGATGATAACAGGTTTGGCGACCGTGATGGGACCTGTCTTCGCCTGATCAATCTAATGCTCTACTTAGTTCAAATTGTCAAAATCGATTTCCATGGAATGTCAGCTTTGCTTTATGATGTCATGTGAACCTAGGAGCCTAGACTTGAACCCAGCTGACATGGAATGCATATAGACTAGGTATGGTTTGGTAGGACCATATTGAGGAGAATTATTCATGCCCACATAGACTTAGGTCTAATAAAACACTCCTCAATTTAGGAATTGTATGAAAACAATGTTTGCTTCTTCAAATATTTCAAAATTCTATCTCTTTAGGACTTAGAGCCCTCTATTTTCTTGCATGTGCTCATGTTTTTCAAAAATCACCCCACCTATATTGTCCCGGTCTTCACGTTACTGGGCTCTCTTCCAGAACCATAGTTCGGGACAGAGCCTCACAACTGGGCCACCTATTTGGGTGAAAACCCCCCTACCACGTACCAAGGGCCATAGTCCAACGTATATCGGCAGGTGCTCAAGGATGTTGGAAAACTTGAACCTAGAACCGGAGAAATTGATTTTATGCCACGTACATTGAGCCTTGGCTTGAGTATATAGGCATAACTGGATTGGATACAGATGATCTGAGCCTTAGAGTTAGGATTAAGGTCCCACAAGCCATTTCAAAATTTGTGCATCTAGAGTCAGCTTTTAGGGAATGCTGTTTGTGCATACTTGTTTATGCAGGATTTGATTGAATATGTTATTTCCTTTTTATTTTCCATATTTTTCCCAATTTTCTAAAATACTGAACGATTTTCTCAAAATTCCCCAATCTATGTCCATGTACTGTCCATGTTTTAAACCTTGGACGATTTTCCAAATACTTTGCTTATTTCTTCATACTTCATCAAACCCTGGATGATTTTCCAAATTTCCCTTAATTTCCTTCAAAACTCCAGGTGATTTCCCATCTTTCTTGTCTTCTAGATCTCGAATTTCCTACTTTATTTTTATTTTGCCTGCATTTTCCTCAAATTTCCTGTATTTTCCCAAGTCTTATTCTAATTTTCCATGATTTTCAGTTCGATGGCATCCAGTCAGCTTGATTCAATCTTCCCTGAGGGTCACATCTCCTACGAGGTGCGGCAAAGTCTTCCTGAACATCGAGTCCTCAGCACCGGATCCTTCTTTCCCCGGTGGTACTATTTATGGTTCAAGAATTTCTCTTGTATGTTTCTGGACCACTTGGACGATTGTGGGCTAGAACTGGCGTCCGCAGTGGGAAAGCAGACAGTCAACGACAACTTGATCCATGCACTAGCAGAACGGTGGAATCCGAGCACTTCTACCTTCTGGTTCCCGTGGGGCGAGATGACAGTACTGATGGATGAATTTTCAGAGATTATGGGATTGCCCGAGCCAGCCGGTCAGCCTGGAGATCCATTGGAGAAACAGTTTCTGATTAATGTTAAGGGTCTGGACCCTAAGGATGCCTTAGCTCGCATGACGGGACGCAAGTCTTGGCCTCTGATTGAAGAAGATGGAAATGAATATGTGGACCTGCTCGAAATCTACAGACAGTATGGGACATTTGTGGAAGTCAGCTCGTTGTCCAGGACAGCTCGAGAGAGAATTCAGCACGCGATGGTTCTGTGCACGGTGGGATTAGCTTTCTTTCCCGATGGCCAGAATTACATGAATATCAGAATAGTTCAGCTTATGAGGAGATGGGGAAGTCGACAGACCAGCCACCTCTCAATAGCCATGGCCGCACTCGCTTTCCTATACCGAGGGTTGACCCGTTTCACACTCGGAGAATCCATTCTAGTCGAAGGGTGCACCTATGCATTACAATCTTGGTTCCTCCAGCATGTGCCAGCCCGAGCCAGTTCATTCAGATATAATGGTGAAAAGCTTCTTCCAGTTGCTCGATACCGATTCTCGATCGACAACCTTCAGGAGGAAGAAGTCGTATGGGACTACTTTGATCGTCAGGAATCACCTCCCAGATATACTTATGCATATGGCAAGCGATTCAGGCTACTTGGCCTTTTCTTCTGCGCCTACTACCATCCGGAGCGATGTGTCAGGCAGTTCTCTCAGAGACAGAAGCGCGTAGAAATTCATCCATTATCAGGGGTTCTGCCAGAATTCAACCTCGCATCAGATCAGTGGTCCGGAGCATACCATTCTGCCAGACATGGCTGAGATTCCTTTGTCAATCTTACTATTTTTCCTGGTCCTCGAGTGTCCTCTGATTATCCAAAGTGGTGGAAAATTGTTTGTCCCCCTCCCCTCTGTCAAGAGTATTGTTGATAAAATCATGTTTTTCCCCTCAATAAAATTCCTTTATTTTACATCTCATCTTGGTTTGACGACCTCGCCTAGGTAACAAGGCATATTTCCAGTTGTTTATTTTGCAAAGAATAGCAGCGCAATTGTCGTAATTCCAGCGACGACTCAATCCCTAGTAATGGGATACTCTTTCAATTGTCTACCAAAATTCTCAACAAATATTTTCCTCCAACCAAATTTCCTTCAGAAGCCTAACCATCAGTTCTGCCTTGCAGAGAGAGCATTAATAACATTCAAAAGAGCATTCGTGATACTCAGTGGTTCAGACAAGGTCCGGAAAGAAAACTGCATCAGTAGAAGGTGTGGCATACTCGATCGCTTCAGAAGAGGAAATGGACTCACTCCGATCAGTCAGAAGTCAGAGTCAGCAAGCGGATGATGGCATCGATCCCCGAATGTATGTTATGTTCAAAGAAATGATGACCAAGACGCTGGCAGAACAAACTGAAACTAGTATAGAAGAGACTCATGTTAAGCAGAAGGCAAAAGACCAGGCAGTCAAGAAAGTTCTGAAGCTATCCAAGAAACATATCCAACAGGAAGATACATCGGATGAATCAGGATCGGTAGGTAACACCGATGAAGAGTATGAAGTTCAGCAAGCATTTCAAAGATCCCCTCATAGACAAGGGACAACCTATAAATTGAAAAATCAAGCAATGGATGATCCAATCCAAATACAACTGAAGGAAATGGCAAACAAGATTAAAGATTTGGAAGCCCGCGACAAGGGCAAGAAGGTCTTCATGGGCAAAGATTTCTACAAGAGCATCACTCCCGTCAGGAATAATCAAGATTCAAAAAAGACAAATTCTGTCAAGGCCCACCGCGAGGGGTGCAAGGATAACAAAGGCAATCACACAAGTCAGAAAGAGAACTCTTTAAAGCAGAGTGGAAAATTGAATCAGCAGAAAGAAAAGATAAAGCGGGACGGTTGGGATTGCAATCACCAGTTTACTCCTCTCGAGCAGCCTCTCGACGAAATCCTTGAATATATGTTGGCCAAGGAATTGGTAAAACTCCCAAGAGTCACAAATCCTCCCACAGTCATGGGAAAATTCAGGGATCAATTCTGTAAATTTCATAGGGCAGTAGGACATGATACCGACCATTGTTTCGTCTTCAAGAACATTGTCCAAGATCATATCAACAAGAATTTCTTCGTTGAGAATAAGAAAGAATACCAATCGACTGTCTTATCCAAGTCTCAGCAGAAATCAAACACTCGACAAGAGGTGCAGTGTGATGATCCGAACCAGGATCGCAAGATAGCCCCATTGGATCAAATATTTGATACTTTTCTGAAATACATGCTTACAAAAGATACAGTCGGATCTCTGAAGTCTCATTTCACTCTCTCTGCCAATGATAGCAAAAGCAACAAGAAAGATTATGATCATCCTTCAGAGGGATCCAAGGGCCAAAAAGGAAAGTTCTCCAACAATGATAAGCCTCTCCAATCTAGTCCTCAGCATAAAGGAAAAGATCAAGAAAAGCCAAAGCACAAGGATTGGAATACGGATCGAAAGTTCACCCCTCTAGATCAGACACTAGAGAATGTTCTCAAATACATGCTCGCAAAAGATATGATCCGTTTACCTAAAGTAGCAGATCCCGCAACAACCATGGGAAGGTTTAAAGATCAGTTCTGCAAATTTCATCGGGCAATGGGTCACGATACCGAGCATTGTTTTGTCCTTAAAAATATTGTCCAAGACAACATTGACAAAAATCTCCTCGCTGAAGATAAAAAGGAGGACCAATCATCCTGATCATTCTCAATCATTCAAACAATTGACAACACTAGCGCTTTCCCAATTTCTCATCTCACTTTTATTATTTTAAAGGGATGATGCAATCCCGTTTGTCTTTCCTTGATTTATCACTTTCCTTCAATACATCAATAAAGTTTCAATTTTTCTCGCAAGCTCGATGCCATTTTTTTTATTCTCCTCGGCAAAATGTTCTTTTATGAGGAATAACCTCTTTCGAGTCTCTTCTGAATCAATTAAAAGCTAGTTGCCATGTCACCTTCGGAGAGCGCTCTTCGAACATCAATCATTTATCCTTTTGTTCAAATTCTTCTTTCCCAGTTACACTGGGGCATTTTTTAAATTTTCATTTTATCTTCAAAACTTTCTGTATGCAGGCAGAATCAAACAAATCTCTCATTTTGCACGCATGTGCACCCATTTACATTCATTTGCATTTGCATGCATTCATTCGCATTCATCTGCATCTATTTGCATTTGCATCGATTACCCATTCAGGATAAGGGATAAATCCTGAGACCCCGACAGTTGTCCAAGTCGTCGTGAGGGTGAAGACTGAAAATTTTCCATCAAAATCAATTAGTAATTCTTCAGAATCCATTGTTGTGTTGGTAATTTCAAAAATCCAGTGTTCGTGCTGGTAAATTTCCAAAACCCAGTGCTCGTACTGGTAACCATTTAAAATCCAGCGCTCGTATTGGTAACCTTTTAAAATCCAGTGCTCGTACTGGTAATCTTCCAAAATCCAGCGCTCGTACTGGTAATCTTCCAAAACCCAGTATCCGTACTGGTAATTTTTCAAAATCCAATGCCTATATTGGTACATTTTCAAAATTCGGTGTTTACACTGGTTAATTTTAAAATTCAGTAGCCCCATTGATTTAGTTTTCCTCCGAGATTCGAGTTCCGACTCGAATTTCCTTTCCCTCTAACCGGTTTATTTTCCTTTGGGATTTGAGTTCCGACTCGAATTTTCTTTCCTTCTAATCGATCTTGTTTTCCTTCAGGAATTCGAGTTCCGACTCGAATTTCTTTTTCCTTCTAACCGGTTTAGTTTTTCTTTAGGATTCGAGTTCTGACTCGAATTTCCTTTTTTTCTAATTAATCTAGTTTTCCTTCAGGAATTCGAGTTCCGACTCGAATTTCTTTTTCCTTCTAACCGGTTTAGTTTTCCTTTGGGATTCGAGTTCCGACTCGAATTTCCTTTCCTTCTAATTAACCTAGTTTTCCTTCAGGAATTCGAGTTCCGACTCGAATTTCTTTTCCTTCCAACCGGTTTAGTTTTCCTTTGGGATTCGAGTTCCGACTCGAATTTCCTTTTCTTCTAATCGATCTAGTTTTCCTTCAGGAATTCAAGTTCTGACTCGAATTTCTTTTTCTTCTAACCGGTTTAGTTTTCCTTTGGGATTCGAGTTCCGACTCAAATTTCCTTTCCTTCTAATCGATCTAGTTTTCCTTCGGAATTCGAGTTCCGACTCGAATTTCTTTTCCTTCCAACCGGTCTAGTTTTCCTTCAGGATCCGAGTTCCGACTCGAATCTTCTTTCCTTCTAGTTAATCTAGTTACCTTCGGGATTCGGGTTCCGACTTGAATTTCTTCTCCTTCCAAATTGATCTACCTTTCCTTCAAGATTCGAGTTCCGACTCGGATTTCTTTTCCTTCCATAATGGACCTAGTCTTCCTTCGAAGATTCGGGTTCCGACTCGAGTTTTCTTTTCCTTCAGAGTTGGTCTAGAAAATCCGAGTTCCGACTCGAATTCTCTTTCAAAATCCAATTCATCTAATTTCCTTGAAGAGTTGAATTCCGATTCGAATGTTCCCTCAAAAACCCAGTTTAGCACCTGGTCCATTCAAAGCTCACAAGTTGGAATCATTCCTTCTTAAACTATGATCCTTAGGTTAAATCCCTATGGAATAGATAGTTCATAGGTCGAATCCCTACAGAACCCATGTCGCTCTCAGTAAACCAATTCACAATTTCGACCTTCGGGTCAATCAATTTCCAATTTTCAATTATCAATTTCCAATTATCAATTTCCAATTTCCAATTTCCAATTTCCAATTTCAAATATCAAATTTCAAAATTCCAATTTCCAAATTTCGACCTTTTGGTCACCCAATACCCAATTCCAAAAATTTTTTTTCTTGCGAGAGACGCTTTTTATAGGGAGAGTTCGAGGGAGCTCGCTCTTTTCGCATGCTATCAAATTCGTTCACTTAGCCCCTTTTCAGGGAGAGTTTGAAGGGACTCGTGTCTTTGTGAACCGTTTGCAAAACAAAATTCCAAATTTCACACAAGGAACCCTTTTTATAGGGAGAGACTCGACGGAGACTTGCTTTCCTTGTGGCCTCATAATTTCAGACTAGGCCATTTCATCATGAAGGACCCTCTTTTCAGGGAGAGTGTGATGAACTCGTTCCTTCATGACCAATTTACCAACCTCACCAATTCCGGCCCCCTTTCCATAAGAGAAGCCTAATGTTAGGAAGTTTTGACGAAAGCTTAATTTCTCTTCGAAAGTTCGTTTTGCAAACACCTCCTCTTCAGGGAAGAAAGGAGTAATTCCCAATTCTAATTTCTGAATCTTCTCCTTTGGGGAAAGGAGAAGAGAATTTTTGTCATGGATGCATTGCGTTGTGCTTCAAATGCTCGCTTTCACAAAAGGATTTCAAGAAAATTTTGTCAATTTGTCATTAAATACTTGTTGATTTCAAAAATCTTTATTGCACAAAATTATTACTTCAGAATACCTCCACTATTACTTCCGAAAGGACAATGCTTTCGCGAAAAAGGATTCAAAGTTCAAAATCCTTCTATTGGCCAACCAAAAGGATGAAGAATAAATCCGCGATATGGCCAGTAAAGAAAACTCAATGTTGTTGCCAAGCCATGAGTGATTGATATTGATCGCAGTCAATGGCACATTCTTAAAGACCATTCTTGAAAAATAAAGCAGTCGAAATATCCTGGGTGATACAGAAAAATCCACTCAATCTCCATATCTCCTCAATCACCTAAGCTACAATTAAATATCTGCAAAAGGGATCTCTTAATTGTCGTCAAGATGAAGGCGAATTAAGCGAGTCGACCCCCGGGGCCAAAGAAGATTTGGATCATCTCCAAGATGACGGAGTTTGTGACGGATCCTTCCAGGGAAAGTTCAGATCACCGTCGAGATGAAGGCGAGTGTGATGAGCCTACCGACAAACCCTAAAAGATATTTAATTTCCGCTATCATCAAGAGATTTCCTACCAAAGAGCCAATAATCATCATGATAATCCCTGAGAGAAAAGAAGGATCAGAACATCTCTGAGATGAAGGAGTTTGTGATATACCCTTCCAAAAAAAAAAGAGAGAAAAGTCAGGACATCTCCAAAATGAAGGATGATGTAATTCCCGAAAAATCCAAGAGAGCTCCAATCTGCTAAAAGAAAAAAAAAAGAGTGCAGAAAGATCATCATAAGAAAAGAATCCCAGGATATCAGACTGCCGAATCTATCAAGAATCTTCTTTAATTTTGTGAAATTCTTTTATCAATATTCTTTCACCAATAGCTCTCGCAATATCAAGAATACTTTCTTTCCCGTCCATATCAAGAAAATTGATAGCTTCGCTGAAAGAAAGCCAATCGCAAGCAATTTGAATTTGAATCTTGATTCTACGGAGTTAAGCTCAGTCGGAGGTAATACTTCAGGTAGAAAGGAGGGAATACTTTCAAAACCATGCGCATCACTTTCAATTATTTTGAATCAACAATAATTTTCAACATTTTGACAATATTTTCTAGTTATCCTGGCGTGAAGCGAGAGCTTGAGGTTCATCTTTGGCACATCCTGACATCAGTTGTTATCCCTTTTAGGACTTGATAACGGGAGTTTTCAAGATTCCTTCCCTTCTTTGGTAATCTGAGCGCACGGGCTCTCAGATTCGCACACTTCCCTGTGTCCCCACTGTCCCACCATAGACAGTCCAATTTCGGCTTGAGGTTAAGCCACCAATTTCAGCAAAAGGCAATTTCAAAAGTTAATTAGTCTCAGCAATGAGGCGCCCAAAATCAATCCCTTTTCAAACTTTAGGGACCCCAATTTCCTTCCTTTTGCAAAACCCCTATCTGATTCATTGTGCGGAAATCTGAAGGTTCCATCACGGTCTCTTCTTTCGAGGATTCCGTTCATTTTCTGCCCAATCAGGTTAAGGGTATAAACCTGAGCCTCCTTTGATGAGGTATTCCATTTTTCCACCCAATCAGGTTAAGGGTATAAACCTAGGCCTCCTTTGATGAGGTATTCCATTTTCCACCCAATCAGGTTAAGGGTATAAACCTGAGCCTCATTTGATGAGGTATTCCATTTTCTGCCTCATTTGATGAGGTATTTCATTTTCTGCCCAATCAGGTTAAGGGTACAAACCTGAGCCTCCTTTGATGAGGTATTTCATTTTCTGCCCAATCAGGTTAAGGGTACAAACCTGAGCCTCCTTTGATGAGGTATTTCATTTTCTGCCCAATCAGGTTAAGGGTACAAATCTGAGCCTCCTTTGATGAGGTATTTCATTTTCTGCCCAATCAGGTTAAGGGTACAAACCTGAGCCTCCTTTGATGAGGTATTCCATTTTCTGCCCAATCAGGTTAAGGGTACAAACCTGAGCCTCCTTTGATGAGGTATTCCATTTTTTGCCCAATCAGGTTAAGGGTACAAACCTGAGCCTCCTTTGATGAGGTATTGCATTTTCCGCCCGATCAGGTTAAGGGTATAAACCTGAGCCTCCTTTGATGAGGTATTGCATTTTCCGCCCGATCAGGTTAAGGTTTAAACTTGAGCTTCACTTTGATGAGGTATTTCATTTTCCGCCCGGTCAGGTTAAGGGTCAAACCTGAGCTTCGTTTCTACACGAGGTATTTTCTGTCCCATCCAGGTTAAGGGCAAAACCTGAATCTCACTTCTTTTCGACGTAAAATTTTCTCCTTATTCTTCATTTCATATCTATCATCATCACTTGAACTAATTCTTTCATACCCAGTCAGATTCATCTAACTGGGGCATTTTTATAATCCAAATTTGGTGTGTTTTCTTTGCCACTAAGCTCGGCTTTCAACCGGCTTAGCAGCAAAGAGGGGCATCTGTAAACACCCCAAATTTTCACCCTCATCTAGTACTTACATTTCATGTGTCATTGTATATCATTGCATGCATTCGGCATATCATTTCATTGCATCGCATAGCATTGCATGTCATTACATCTCATTTTCGAGATTCAGCACTTCTATTTCAAAACATTCAATCCAGATTTGAATTTTAAAGCTTTATTTCAAAATCAATTTCAAAACCTGGGTTTTTATTCAATACTTTGTCATTTTCCAACCCCAGGACTTTATATTTCGAAATATTTTCTAAAGGAAACAATCTGGATTCATTTCAAATTCAAATTTTAATCGATTTCAATTCACAGATGAGACCCATTGAGGTGGTGTCGCTTCTAAATTCCTCTATTCATCAAATTTCTCAAATTTTTGAAAGTTTCAGTCCGATCAGGAGTCTGTTTTTAAGTCTGTTTTACTTCCATTTTCAGTCTTTTTCGATTATTTTCAAAATTTAGGTCATTTTACAGAGTCCAGTTAGTTCAGGACTCTATTTTAGAGTTCGGTCGAGTTAGGAGTCTAACCCTGACTGTGTTTTCTGACTTATTTCATCATTTCTTGATAAAATCTTTTGAAAATTCTTTCATTTGGCTTTTAAAATCTAAAATCTCAGAGTCCTAAGAGTTCAGGACTCTAACCCGGAGGTCCAGTTCGCTTGAGACCCTATTTTCAAAGATCTTGAATTTCAAATGTCGATTTTAACCCTTTTTCAAAGCCATTTTCAGTGTTTATTTCAAAATTTTCAAAATTAGATGTGGGCCCACTCAGTTGGCGCCACATCCAGAGGAATTCTAACTCAGTTAGAACCCTATGCCATTTCAAAAATTCTAATTTTAAGATTGTCTTTGAAAATCCTTTTGAAAACTCCCTCAATTTCAAGTTTTAAAATCGCTTTTTGAAAAACTCAAGTAGGGCCCACTCGGGGTGGTGCCATATTCGAGTCAGTCAGGGCTAGACTAGGGTTAGTTGATGTCTTGGTTAGTTTTAGAAATTTAGAAGAGTCAAAATCCATTTTGAAAACCCATTTTTAAAACTTGATTTCAAATTATTGTTTTTAAAGGTTTTAGTTAAGATTTTAAAAATCAAATGTGGAAAGTGCCAAGTGGCACCACATTTGGAGTCTCTAGGGTTAATTAGGGGTGTCATTAGGTGTTAATTAGGATTAGGAGTCTCTAAAAAAATTGCCCCCCATAATGACTTTGGATAGGTTTTAAAAAGGGCAAAAAAAGTAATTTGAAAATCCAAGACTAAACCTAATTTTTTTATTATAAAAGGGAGCATAGGGGGGGACGATTTTCATGATTCACTTACCTTCAATTCTTGGAGCTTCTCTCTCCTCTCCAGCCCTTCCTCCATTGCTGCAACTCCAAGGTATGAATTCCTTTGCTTTTTTCATATTTTATTTAATGATTTTAATGTTTTAAACCTAGATCTAGGCTTAGATACCCCTCCTTATGAAAGATCAACCATGGTTTCACCTCAAGAACCATCAAGAATCAGCAAGAACAATCCAAGAAGGTGATCTAACCCTGTTTTTATTGATTTACAGGGATTTTAATCCATTAGAATTGATTTTAATATGATTCTTTACATTATTAACCAATAAAATATATGATTTACCCTTTTAATGGGTTAAATCTATGTTTTAAAGGTGATATCAAATTCCAGCCATTGATTCCCTGTTTTTATTTTATTTTCATGGTTTATTCATGTTTGTTTTACGTTCTATAGCATAGAAATAAGTTTTATTTACTGTTTTATGGTTTATTTTATTTATTTACATTAGTTAATGCATGGTTTTTCAAGTTTCTTAAATTTCTGTGTGTTTTAGGTTTAGAACAGTAAATATAATGTTATTTCGGATTGAAGTTATCATTGTTTATTTCTGATTTTTTTATATGTGATGCATGAATGAGTTATTGAGTTACTGTAGAAAAATCAGAGGTTTTGGATCTCGGGAACTCTGTCAAAAAAATCAGACATCAAATCGGGTTTTTAATGTTTTAAAATCATGGTTAAAATCAAGAAGGTAACTTGCTGTTATGATATTTCTCTCATCTTATATCCGATTTTAGATCTGTAAAGTGCTATGGATTCACATTGAGTAGATATGTCTTATGTGAAATTTTCGGATTTTTTGATTACTGTTTAGTATTTTTCCTTTTTCAGAGAATCTGTTTTTAAATTTAAAACTCGTTAGGGTTTACCAAAACCTTAATCAGACTTGTGTTAGTCAAAAATCCCAAACCACAGATCCGATTTTAGATCTGTAAAAAGTGAGTATTATTATTTTGTTGTCTACTGTTCACCACTAAAATTTCAGAGATTTTTGTTTAGGTTTTCTATTTATGTTTGTATTTTCAATCTGAAGTAGCCATTTTAATCCCTGTTAAAAGTGATATATTTTAGCTCAGATTGCCGGAAGGGTTTCTCCCTAACTGGAGATGATTTTTCCGATCTGTAAATTGGTAAATCTCTGTTTTTCTTCTTAGTTAGTCTCTGTAAAATTTCATAAATTTCCATGGAGATTTGACCCCTGGTTTAGGTCTTGGATTGAAACTGGTTGGTGAATTAGGTCAAAAATAGCATATTTTTAGGATTTAATGCACTTTTCGGATTAATTTAATGTCAAAAAATTATTTTTATAATTACAATTCGACATTAGGGTTATAAAAAGTGCAGGTACCAATTTTTATGGATTTTGGAATCCATTTGATGGCTGAATTAAGCAAATTGCAAAACCGGGTTCCTGAAAGATCCAAAAACACTGCTAAAATCATAGTTTTTGTGATATTATGGGATTTTCGTGCATAAGCATATATTTTTAGGGTTTAATCATGTTCATAATCATATTAGGATGCTTTAGGTTTAATTTGATGCTCATTTGATTTCATTTAGTGCATAAAACCTAAGTTTTTACCAAAATCTATTTCAGAAAACCCTGATTTCAAGGCCATAGTCTTGCTATCAGGGGCAATTTGGTCATTTAAACTCAATTTCGAAATCCCTAACCCTAATTTTCATATATTTAAGCATGTCATATCATATTTAGCTTAGTTTATTCCATTCAAATTTCAAAACTTGCATTTTATCAAAATATCTTTCTAAAAACCCTAATTTCAAGGCCATAGTCTTGTTATTAGGGGTATTTTGGTCATTTGGACCCCAATTTCGAAATTACATATCTTATCTTCCTTATTTATTCAATTTTATTTCATACTTTATCATTTTGATTTAAGGGAATCATGGCAAAAAGGCTTATATCTAGCAAAATCCAACAATTTCCTGATATTGTTGGATAAATCTAGAGAAGCCAACATATCATTACTAACAAAGTTTTCTAGTTTTGCAGGTACAATGAAGACTTTATTTTTCATGTATTTAAATTTCAATAGTGATGTAATTTGTAATTAAACTTTGGAATAAGAATTTATATTTCCTGCTTAGCTTAGGCAACATTGCATATAGTTTATTTTTTTAAATAATGTTAATGTGTGATAGATGATGATTCATGCATATTCAAACTCACTATGGTCTACACGAATGGCACATACACTAGCTTTTATGAAGTTTATAAACTTGGTGGAATTCGTATTTATGGCCATAGTCAGAATATGAATGATACCCAGATTTATGATCTTCACATTAGCCACATTCAGCCTACACTCTTAGGCTAACTTCAAAAATGCACTGCATTTCTCAAAAATACAAAAAGTATTTCTCAAATCCATATTCACTCATGCATTTGCCAATTCCAATCTCAATTCAAAGAAGTTCATTTCCTCAAAATCTCCTAAGTCTTATAGCAAAATCGATTTTTCCAAAAGCATTGAATTTCAAAGAATATTTCAAGTGTTTCTCAAGTTCAAAAACTCAATTTTCCAAAGTTATGCAGTCAATTTCAAAGTTTGAAGTTGGAAAATATTAATTTGCCAATGATATTTCAAATATTTTCCAAGTTCCAAATTCAAATTTTCTAAGTTAGAATTTCAATTTCAAAGTTTGAATTCAGAGAAACCAAGTCTCTCAGAGTCGATTTTCACCAAATGTCAAGGATTTCTCAAAATCGATTTTTATTTCTCTCAGAAGTATATTTCAAATCCCAATTCACGATTTTCCAAGATTTACATTTTCTAAATATTTCAATCATTCAAAGCAAACATCATGTTTTCAAAATGTGCATTTTCTGAAAATTCATAGCACATGCCTGATTCTATGTGCATTTAGAAATTAGAATATGATTTAGACAAGTTGAATAGAGTAGAGCATAAGATTGATCCTTGGTTCAATTACCCCTGTTAAAGGTGGCAGAAACGGTTGAACCTCGTACCGACAGGCGAGTCCCATTCTACGGAATTTTCCTGCATTTTAAAAACGGAGGCGAGTTATTTTCAAATTTTTTTTTTAAAGGTCAGTTTGATTTGCAAAAGTAAAAATTTTGCGATGATAACACTTAGAAAATACAAAAAGAAAGGGTTTGGTTTCAAAGGCTAAAAAAATGGTCCTTCAGTGCAAAATAAAAGTTGTAGAGGTTTTATAAAGAAGTTGAGAGTCTTTTTGTAAAAGCTTTAAATAAAGTCCTCTAAATTTGAAATTGTGTCCCCTTCTTTCCAACTGTTGAAATTTTGAAAATCAATGTCAAAACTATTCAGATCATTTTCTTGAGAAATCTTTTATAATTCGAAGCTCTGGGGGTAAAATAGGAAGATTGGTAATTTTGAAAATCCAGGGTTTTAAAATCAATTTTGAAAAGTTTAAAACTCAAATCTGGATTGACAATTTTGAAGATTAGGAGTTCTGGATCTCAAAATGACATGTTGTGCAGTGAAATGGTGCGAAAAGTTTATGCAATGCTATGCAAAGACATGTTTCCTGAAATGCCCCTCTAAATTAGGAATTGGAAATTCTAGCTTCTTGTCAAGAGTAGGATTTTGAAATTTTGCTGTTTGAAGATATTTCTGAGCCTAAACAGAGAGATTTTGAGACTCGAGAATGAAATTTTAGACTTTTTGCGAGGTCTAAACTTAGAAAATAACCATTTTTCCCTTCATTGATTTTGGAGAACCAAAATGCGATGATTGGTTGAGATGTCAGGGAGGTGAGTAAAAATTTGGGGTGTTTACAGATGCCCGTCTTTGCAACTAAGCCGGCTTGTGGTCGAGCTTAGTGGCAAAGAAAAACACACCAAATTTGGGCTATATAAAATGCCCTAGTTAGAAGGATCTGACTGGGTGTGAGAAAATTAGCCCTGATGAAGATGGTAGATATGAGATGGAGAATGAAGAAAGATTCACTCTGCGAGAGTGAAGTTCAGGTTTTGCCCTTAGACTGGATGGGACAAAAAATATCTCGTATGGAACGAAGCTCAGGTTTGACCCTTAACCTGATCGGGTGGAGAATGAAATACCTCATCAAGTGAGGCTCAGGTTTATACCCTTATCCTGATTGGGCGGAAAATGAAATAACTCATCAAAGGAGGCTCAGGTTTGTACCTATATCCTGATTGGGCGGGAAAATGGAATACCTCATCAAAATGCGGCTCAAGTTTATACCCTTATCCTGATTGGGCGGAAAATGAAATACCTCATTAAAGGAGGCTGAGGTTTGTACCCTTATCCTGATTGAGCAGGAAATGAAATACCTCATTGAATGAGGCTCAGGTTTGTACCCTTATCCTGATTGGGCGGAAAAATGGAATACCTCATCAAAATGAGGCTCAGGTTTGTACCCTTATCCTGATTGGGCAGAGAATGAAATACCTCATTGAATGAGGCTCAGGTTTGTACCCTTATCCTGATTGGGCAGAAAATGGATGGAATCCTCAAAGGAATAGACCGTGATGGAACCTTCGGATTTTGCACAATAAATCCAACAAGGGTTTTGCAAAAGGAAAGAAAATGGGGTCCCTAAAGCTTGGAAAGGGGTTGATCTTGGGTGTCTCATTGCTGAGACTAATTAGCTTTTGAAATTGCCTTTTGAGAGAAAATGATTGGTGGTTCGACCTCGAACCAAAATGGGACTGTCTATAGTGGGACAGTGGGGACACAAGGAAGTGTGTGAATCTGAGAGCTCACGCTCTCAAAGAAGGGAAGGAATTAAGTCCTTAAGAGGGATGTAAAATTGGTGTCAGGATGTATCAAAACGGACATCACGCTCTCACTTCACGTCAGGATAGCTAGAAAATATTGTCAAAGTATTGAGAATTCTGTTGTTGATTTAAAGTATTTGAAAATGATGCACATTGTTGCAAAAATATTCATTCTACCTGAAGTATTACCTCCAAACGAGATTGACTCTATAGAATCAAGATTTGGAATCCAAATTGCTTGCAATTGACCTTCTTCAAGGAAGCTATCAATTTCCTTGATATGAACAGGAAAGAGAATTTGATATTATGAAGGCAATTGATGAAAGAATATTAATATTAGAATTTCGCGACTTTAAAGAAGATTCTTGATAAATTGAGCAGTTTGATATCCTGGGAGCTTCTCTCATGATAATCTTTCTGCACTCTTTTGGCTTTCTTGGGTTTCAGTTACATTCTCTTTCATTTTGGAGATGTCTTGATTTTTCTCTCTTTCTTTTTCCTCTCTTTCTCTTTTTGGAAGGGTACGTCACAAACTCCTTCAACTTGGGGATGTTTCGATCCTTCTTTGCTCTAGGGTCATGTTGATGATATTGGCTCATTGGCTTGGAGATCTTTGGGTGATAGCTGAAATTAAATATCTTTTAGGGATTGTCGGTAGGTTCATCGCATCTGCCTTCATCTCGACAGTGCTTTGGACTTTCCCTGGAAGGATCCGTCACACACTCCGTCATCTTGGAGATGTTTCGAATCTTCTTTGGCCCCGGGGATCTACTCGCTTAATTCGCCTTCATCTTGACGACAATTGAGAGATCCCTTTTGCGAATATTTAATTGCAGCTTAGGTGATTTTGAGGAGACAAGGCTTGGGTGAATTCTCTCTTTTTATAGCGCTCAGGATATTTCCACTGCATCATCCTTACAAGAATAGTCTTTAAAGATGTGTCATTGACTGCGATCAATATCAATCACCAATGGCCTTTCAATAACATTGAATCTTTTTTTCTGGCCATATTAAGGATTTATCCTTCATCTTTTTGGTTGGCCAATAAAAAGAACTTTCATTTTGAATCTCTTTTCGCAAAAGCTTCACTCTTTTGGAAGTAATGCTAAAGGTAAACTGAGATGGAGATTTATGCAATAAGGATTCTGAAATCAATAAATAATTGATTGACAAATTGACAACATGTTCTTGAAATCCTGGGTGAAAGAGAGCATTTGAGGTCTGACTCAATACATCCATGACGAAAATTCTCCTCTCTTTTTCCCCAAAAAGAGAGACTCAGGCTTAGCCCTTACCTGAATGGGAAATGGAAATTACTCCTCTCTTCCCTAAAGAGGAGGTGTTTGCAAAACGAACTTTCGAAGAGAAATTAAGCTTTCGTCAAAGCTCCCTAATATTAGGTTTCTCTTATGGAAAGGGGGTCGATAATAGTGAGGTCGGAAAATTGGGTCATGAAAAGAACAAGTTTATCACACTCTCCCTAAAAAGAGGGTCCTTCATGACGAAAATGGCCTAGTATGAAAATTGGGGGGGGCCATAAGAAAAGCGAGTCTCCGTCGAGCCTCTCCCTTTAAAAGGGTTCCTTGTGTGAAATTAGAAATTGTTTTGCAAACGGTTCACGAAGACACGAGTCCCTTCAAACTCTCCCTGAAAAGGGGCTAAGTGAACGAATTGGATAGCATGCGGAAAGAACGAGCTCCCTCAAACTCTCCCTAAAAAGGGTCTCTCGCAAGAGAAAATGATTGAAATTGAATATTGAAATTGATTGACCCAAAAGGTCAAAATTGGAAAATTAATTGTTGGAAATTGAATGACCCGGAGGTCAAAATTGGAAATTGAGTGACCTGACGGTCGAAATTGAAAAATTGGTAATTAGAATTGAGAATTGGAAATTGGGTGACCCGGAAGTCGAAATTGAGAATTGAATGATCTAAATATTTAAATCGAAAATTGGTGGGCAAAAGGTCAAATTTGAGAAATTTACTGACCCTAAGGATCGAAATGACTGGGATCAACGTAGGAGAATAAATGGCTCGAGTCAAAGCTCAAATAACGTAAAGAGATCACGAGTCGGAACCTGGATCAACAAAGGAAAATAAAGAACTCAAATCATAGCTCGAATAAGGTAAAGAGATCACGAGTCGGAACTCGGATCAACAAAGGAAAATGAAGAGTTCGAATCAGAGTTCGAATAAGGTAAAGAGGTCACGAGTCAGAACTTGGATCAACAAAGGAGAGATAATTTAAAGGAAAACCCGAGTCAAAACTCGGATCTTCGAAGGAAAAAAATTTGGACGGAAAACCCGAGTCGAAACTCGGATCTTCAAAGGAAAAGTAATTTGAGGGAAAACCCGAGTCGAAACTCGATTTTTCAAAGGAAAATATAGACCAACTTTGAAAGTTAGATTTTGAAAATATACTAGTTCGAGCATTGGGTTTTGAGAATGTGCCAGTTCGAGCACTAGATTTTTGAAAATACACCAGTTCGAGCACTGGATTTTGGAATAATACCAGTTCGAGTACTGGATTTTGGTTCAGTATTAATGATTGTTTTCAATTTTGAATAACAATTAGGAATTGTGATGGAACTTGTTTATTGAAATCCCAATACTGACCAAATTGATGTTAATGCAATTAGATGCAAATGAATGCAAATTGATGCACATTAATTCACAAGCGTGTAAAATGAGAGATTTGTTTATCCTGCCTGCATACAGAACAAAATTTTAAAATGCCCCAGTGTAACTGGGAAAAGAAAGTTTGATCCTTATTGAAGAAAATAAGAGGATTACAAGGGAAGAATAGGTGCTTCAAGTATAGAACTTTTTCAAGTGTCGAGCATTAATGGGATCTGGTAATTCTACCCCATCGGCATTAATGAGCCGATATGAGTTGCGGGGTAATGCTTCTTTGACAACATAGGGACCTTCCCAATTTGGTGACCATTTACCGCCGGGGTGATGCTTGAGATAAGTTGTGGATCGATGTACTAAATCATTAACTTTGAATCTTCTTTCGATGACAGACTTCGCGTATTGCTTGGCTATTCTCTGGCGATAAGATTGAGCATGTTCTGTTGCTTTTAGCCTTTTCTCGTCAAGTAAGTCCAACTGTACCAGTCGCTGCTGTTGGTATTGATCAAGGGGTAATTATAAAAGTGAAGCGAATTTCAAAGCGGGCTTCTGAACATGCAAAGGTAATACTACTTCTGTTCTGTAGACCAATTCTGATGGAGTAGCATTTGTTGGAGTGCGAATGGTGGTCCGGTAGGCCCATAGTGCATCGTGGATCTTCTCATGCCAGTCACAGCCTGTTTCTATAGTTCGTTCCAAGATACAAATTAGAATCTTGTTGGTAGCTTCTGCCTGACCATTTCCTTGAGGATAGTAGGGAGCGGAGAAATGATGATAGATTTTGAACTTTGAGCAGAATGTCTTCATTCTTGAAATGACTGCCATTATCTGACACGATGTCATGTGGGATGCCAAAACGGCAAAGGATGCTCTTGTGAATAAAAGAGACGACGTGTCAGCCTTCTACTGTGCAAAAAGTGATAGCTTCTACCCACTTGGTGAAATATTCTGTTGCGGCAAGGAAGTATTTGTGGTCATTTGAAGCAGAGGGAGTGATGGGACCTACGACATCAAAGGCCCACATAGAAAATGGCCATGGAGAGACAACAGACTGTAAATATGTTGTCGGGGCATGAATAGAAGGTGCGTGTATCTGGCATTGGATACACTTCTTCACAAAATGGTAACAGTCTTGCTGCATAGTCTTCCAATAATAACCTGCTCTGACGATCTGCTTAACAAGAGTTTGGTAGCCGACGTGGACACCATAAATGCCTTCGTGTGCTTCTCGCATGACTTCTTTGGTTTCATCTTCGTCTAAACATCTGGAATACTTTGAACTGAATCCACGACGATAAAGGACATTGGCCAGAATGAAATATCGAGTAGACATGTGCTGAATTGCTCGTTGCTCTTTCTTTGAGAGTTCTGGAGGAAATTCGCCGTTTTTTATGAAAGTTTTGATATTGTAATACCAAGGCTTCTTCTTCTGCTAAGCTTGGTTTACTTGTTCTGTTGGAAGGAAAGCAGGTTGGTCAAGTCTGCCAATTTTGAATAAACGACAAGATTCTCCATTTTTGAATGCCATAATGGAGCCTAAACTGGCTAGGCTATCGGCCACTTGATTAAAGTCTCTCTTGATATGGAATAGCTAAAATTCTTCAAACTTGTTGACAAGAGCTGAAACGATTTTCTGGTAAGGAAATAGCTTCTGATCTTTCACTTGCCATTCGACTCAGACTTGATTGACAACGAGTAATGAGTCACTGTAAGCATGCACTCTCTTGACATGGAAGTCTAATAGAATCTTTAGACCTTGAATTAGAGCTTCGTATTCGGCCATGTTATGGGTGCATTGAAAATCTAACTTGGGAGAAAATGGAATCATCTCTTTCTCAGGAGTGATTAACAAGATCCCAATGCCTATTCCAGCCATATTCTTGGAACCGTCGAAAAATAAATTCCAGACTGGAGATTGCTAGATATTACAAATTTGCTCGTCTGGGAAATCATCTTCGGCTTTCACCTCTTCTGCCAGAGGAAAATCTGCCAATTGATCTGAAATTGCTTGGCCTTTAATTGATTGCTGTGAGACATATTCTAAGTCATACTGCATCAGTAAGACTTGCCATTTGGTGACCCGTCCACTGAGAAAAGGTTGCTCTAAGATGTACTTAAGAGGATTGAGTTTAGACAAGATTTTGACTTCAAATGCCAACAGGTAGTGTCTTAGCTTCTGGCACATCCACACCAGAGCTAGGCAGATCTTCTCTATTTGAGAGTATTTCTTTTCATAATCTATGAAAGTCTTACTCACATAATAAATGGCGTGCTCTATCAAGCTGTCTTCTTTATACTGCGCCAAGAATCCACCGCATGCGACTTGATTGACTGAGATGTATAACAGAAGAGGTTTTCCCAATTCTGGCGGCTTCAGGATAGGAGGATTGAGAAGATACTTCTTGATCCGATTGAACGATTGCTGACACTCTAGTCCCTATTCGAACTTCACTCCTTTTCTGAGTAAGTGGTTAAAGGGCTCACATCTCATTGCCAAGTTGGAAATAAATCGCCGAATTGATTGCATGCGTCCTTGAAGGCTACGCAATTCTTTGAGATTTGTCGGGGGTGGCATATCAATGATAGCCTTTGCTTTGGTTAGGTCAACTTCAATTCCCTTTTTACTGACCAAAAAACCCAACAATTTGCCTGATTCGACTCCGAAAACACACTTTTGGGGGTTAAGTCTTAACTTATAAAGGATGAGTCGCTTGAAAACTTGGTCAAGGGCTTCGAGGTGATCTTCTTCCACTTTGGATTTCATGAGGATATCATCAACATATGCATCCATGATTTTGCGCATCTGGTCGTGAAAGATGATGGCCATCGCCCGTTGGTACGTTGCTCCAGCATTCTTGAGCCCAAAAGGCATAACTGTATAACAGAAAGTGCCCCAAGGCGTAGTGAAGAAAGTCTTTGATTGGTCGCGGCCGACCAACTTAATCTGATTGTAGCTGAAATATCCATCCATGAAAGAGAACATGGCATGCCCTGCCGTGTTGTTGACTAGAAGATCGATGCTTGGAAGTGGATAATCATCTTTTAGAGTTGCCTTATTGAGGTCTCTGAAGTCTATGCAAATCCTCACTTTGCCACTTTTCTTTGGAACGACAACAATATTGGCTAACCAATCTGGGTAGTCAATAGTTCGAATGAATCCTGCTTTGAGTAGATCTTCGAGTCCTTATTTGACTTGTTCTATTCTGGGATCGATTTTCCTCAGCTTCTGCTTAACTGGCTTAGCATCTGGCTTTAAAATGAGGCGATGTTCGACTAATTTTGGGTCTAAGCCCGCCATATCTTCATATGTCCATGCGAACACTTCTTCATGTTGCTTGAGAAAGATTGTAAGCCTTTCCTTCTCTTCCAGACTCAGACTGGTTCCGATCTAGAGAATTTTGGGATCGTCCTCTAAACCTATATTGACATCTTCGGTCGGATCTTGCACTAGAGTAGATGGTTCATCCTGCTTTTGAACTGAGGCGAACTCTGGTAATTCATGAAGAGACTGATCAAATTCTGCATAGTCATCTGACTGCTTTCCAACCTTGCCATCTTTTGTGCTTGCTTTGACTCGGTGAATTGCTGCCAACTTCTGGGAAGCCTTCGGCTTGAGAACGAGCTTCTTGATTGCTCGAGAAGACATTCTGAAATTTTGGATAAGAAATTGGATTCAGGTAAAATTGTCCATCATAAGACAAACAATTATTTGAAGAGAACTATGCATAGCATTAGAATTATAAAATGAGGAGATAGAGGGAAAACAGACAGATGACATTCGGATAGACAAAGAAATTTGAAATTTTATTGATTTTGAACTGAATGGAAAGAAAATAACAAATGGTTCTCAATGTGCCCCTTTGACAAAAACAGTCTTCTTTGGTGAGCTTCCTCCGGAAAACCCTAGTCCTGCTCTATGGGGACGATACTTTTGGATCACTGGCTTGACGCGACCATCTTCATTTTTGCCCAGTCATTTGAAGGGTTGATAACCATGCTTCAGAAGTAAATCAAATCCCTTTTTCGCTTTCATGAATTATGGGAACAACGGATGATCTTTGATGGCACTGTAGTTGACCCGACCTCCAATCTTGAAGAATTTGGGACCTCTCCATCGGGTCATAGCTACAGTGTGCAAAGATAGTTCTGATGTTGTCTAAAATATTTCTCGACTTTCTTTGAGACTGATTTCTTCACTTTCCTTGATGCTAGGGATATCTGCAGTGAATGATGGTCAAGAGATCATGGGCTACGGGAGCGTTTCTTCTGGGTCCTCGCACAATACTATTATAATCATTCCACCTTTGGACCATTTTACACATTGATGAAGGGTGGAAGGCACTGCATTAGCATTATGAATCCACATCCTTCCAAGCAACAAATTATAGGTGGGTGGTACATTGACCACATGAAAAAGCACTGAATGCACCGAATAATTGATTAACACCTCCAGGAATATCTTGCCTTTAGCTGTTTGACCATGATTGTCAAATGCGTAGATGGTGATAGGATCTGGAATGTATTCTTCTTCCTTAATCCCTAGTGCCTTTGCCGTCATTTCAGGACATATATTGAGGTTGCTGCCTCCATCAACTAGCACATGG
Source organism: Nuphar pumila (assembly GCF_984573655.1). Classification (NCBI taxonomy): domain Eukaryota; kingdom Viridiplantae; phylum Streptophyta; class Magnoliopsida; order Nymphaeales; family Nymphaeaceae; genus Nuphar; species Nuphar pumila. The sequence goes on along the minus strand of NC_143257.1, from coordinate 57,681,291 downwards.
GGTACTATCATTCCTCTTACTCGAACGACGATGTACAGAGCATTATTATGAAAGGAATGAGGCTTTGGAAGGTCCTTATCTGAGAAGGTGATCAGCGCGTTGGTCATGGCTGAATTCACAATTTGTGCCATGTCTTCAGATGTGGTACTGGGTTTGACTTTGATTTTTCTGAGCAAATCATCTAGTACTTGCTGATGCTTGCAAGAACTCTTGGCTAAGTTCAAAATTGAAATATTGGACAGAGCAGTCAAAGACTTTTGAATTTCATTTTCTAGCCTGAGCTTGATGAATTGATTAAGGAAATCAAAAATTCCTTTTAACTTGGGGGATGACTTTGTGGGCTCTTCAGACACTTTCATCCTGCCAAATGCTGAGATTATGTCCATTTTCTTAGAAGTTGGGGCTGCTTGTCGTAGCACTGACACCTGATGCTGAACTTGGAGATCTTGAACAAAACATGGTTTGATGTGTTTATGAGGTAGAAAGGGTTATTCAGATATCATTGTTGTGGTGTGTGGAGGAAATGGCTGATTTAGAATGTCCATTTTTTCTTCTTCTTCTCCTTCCACCAACAGATTCTTGTCAATAAGGTCTTGCACGATGTTCTTGAGAACGAAACAGTTCTCAGTGTTGTGTCCCACTATCTTGTGGAACTTGCAAAATTGATCTTTCCACTTCCCCATAGGCACAGGGGGATCAGCCAGTCTTGGCAACTTGACCATCTCCTTCGACAACATGTACTCAAGCACATCTTCGACTGATTAATCGAGAGGAGTGAATTTTCTATCGTAACTCCATCCTTTATGCTTAGCCTTTTCAAGTTGTTTTGGCCCTTGATCTTGAGGAGGAGGTTTGCTGTATTGGGGAGCAGGCTTCATTTTCTGATCCCCTTTGTTATTCGAACTTCCTGCGCTGTAGCAGTAATCTTTCTTCTGCCCTTTGTAATGGTTTCGACTGTTGTTTTTGTTGGCAGAATAGGTGAAGTGAGTTTTCTTCTTCTATTCACCTTGGGGGTTATGTTTGGAAAATGTGAAGCCTTCGTAGATTTCATTCTCTACACTCAGCTTGAGCCATTCAACTCATTCAGTCAGCTCGATGAAGGTCCGGGATGGTGCAGTGGAGATTAATCCTCTTAATGGTTGCGAAAAAATGTTGAGGATCAATGATAGAGCATGCCTTTCTGATATAGGATCTCTCATTTTATTGCAGGCTGATCTTCATCTATGAATAAAGTCCCGCACCTTTTCATTTTCATTCTGCCTTAGATTGCAGAGATGACTTAGTGTCGGGAGAGCCTCTGTGTTGAACAAGAAGGGTTCAATAAACAAGTTCACCACTTTATCAAACTCCTTGATCTCGATGGGGTTGATATGCTCAGCATACCATTTGGCTGCAACTCCTTCCAAGCTGCGGGAAAAACATAGAAATAGTGCTCTGTTATCTCTCTTGAACCTTGAGCACTCAGCAAAGAATGTGGAGAGATGAGCTTTCGGGTTGTCAGAACCATCGAACTTGATGAATTTACGAGGAAGGTTCTCGAGATCTTTATCTCCTTCTAAGCCATCATAAAAGTCCTCGCTAGTGAAGACTTTCTTGGCCCTGTCGCGGGCTTGCAAATCTTTAACCACTCTGGCCATTTCCTTGAATTGTGCTTGCAGGGGCGCTTATGTGACCTGACTCTTTGATTTGCGGCTCTTTCTTTGTTCTCGACCATGTTTTTGAAATGCCGAGGGCACCTCATATTCTTCATCGGTGTTTTCAGTTGAGTCTGATTCATCTGAAATTTCCTCTGGCTGCACCAACTTCTTGGAAGCCTTCTTATCCTTGTGCCTGTGGAACTTCTCTCTAAATGGATTCTTTTCTGAACTGGTCCCGGGCTGCTCATTCATCATCTTGTTCATCATCTTTCGAAACATGGCATACATTTGTGGGTCTATGCCATCATCCTCTTATTGCTGATCTTGACTCCTGTCGGATCGCGGGGAGCCCATCTCTTCTTCTGAAGCTGAGGAGTATTGAGATGCCGTTGTTCTTTTGCTTGATCTTGTCCGAACCATCAAATGCTGTGGATGCTCTTTGCAGGTCAAAGATCTGATTAGATTCTGAAGGAATTGGTTTTTGGAAGAAATATTTGTTGAAAATATGGTAGACAATTTAAAAAAAAAGATATCCCATTACTAGGGATTGAGTCATCGCAGGAATCACGACAATTGTGTTGTCATTCTTTTTGTGAGAGAAATGAACAACAAAAATATGCCTTGTTACCTAGGCGAGGTCGTCAAACCATAATAGAGAGAGAAAAACAAATTTATCGGAATGATGAATTTTAAACTTTTATTGATCTTGACAAAGAGGTGGAGGACAAACAATTTGCCACCATTCATGATAATCGACAGACACTCTAGGACCAGGAAAGATTTTAAGAGAAACAAAGGAATCCCAGTCGTAGCGGGCAAAATGATATGCCCTGGACCATTGTGCAGAAGTGAGATCGAATTCTGCCATAGCTCCTAATAGCAATCGAGCTTCAACGTACTGTTGTCTCTGGGAGAACTGCCGAACACACTGCTCCGGTTGGTAATAAGTGCAGAAGAATGGTCCCAACAGTTTGAACCACTTGCCATAAGCATATGTGTATCTGGGAGGAGACAATTGTCGATCAAAGTAGTCCCAGACTATGTCGTCTTCTTGGATGCTTTCGATCACGGACCAATATTGTGCCACTGGAAGGAGTTCTTGGCCATTGTATCTGAAAGAATTTGCTCGGGCTAGAATATGCTGGAAGAACCAGGATTGAAGCACGTAAACGCATCTTTCAACTAAGATGGATTCTTCAAGTGAGAAACGAGTCAGACCCCGATACAGGAAAGCAAGTGCTGCCATGGCTATGAAGAGCCGGTTGGTTTGTCGACTTCCCCATCTTTTCATGAGTTGGATTATTCTGATGTCCATGTAGTTTTGTCCGTCTGGGAAGAGGGCTAATCCTACAGTGCATAAAACCATTGCATTCTGAATCCTTTCTCTAGCTGTTCTTGATAGTGAGTTGACTTCAATGAAGGTCCCGTACTAGCGGTACAACTCGAGCAGGTTGACATATTCATTTCCGTCCAACTGAATCAAGGGCCAAGATCGACGGCCTGTCATGCGAGCTAAGGAGGCTCGGGGGTCCAAACCCTTGACATTGATCAGGAATTGATGCTCTAATGGATCTCCTGGTTGACCGGCTGGTTCTGGTAACCCCATAATTTCTAAAAATTCATCCATTAAAATGGTCATCTCTCCCCACGGGAACCAGAAGGTACATGTCCTCGGATTCCATCGCTCTGCCATTCATCGTCTGCTTTCCGACTGCTGATGCCACTTCTAATCCGCACTCGCTCAAATGGTCCGGAAACATTCGAGAAAATCTTTTGAGCCATGAGTAATACCACCGGGGAATGAAAGTTCCGGTGCTATGGGCTCGATGTTCAAGACAACCTTGTCGCACCTCGTAGGAGATGTGACCTTCTGGAAAAATAGGATTGACTTGACTGGATGCCATCAGACTGAAAACAAAGAGAGTCTCGAAATGAGACTTAGGAAAATATAAGAAATTTTGAAAATTTCAGGCAGGATATAAAATGCAGCTGGAAATTTGAGATCCAGTAGAATGGTAGAATGGAAAATCACCTGGAGTTTTGAAAGAAATTAGATGTTTTGAAAAATCATCCAGGGTTTTGAGAAAAGAAAAGAAAAAGATGAGAATATGGGTATTTGGAAAATATTTTGGGGAAAATATGAGAGAAATAAAGGTAACATACAAACAATCACAACCTGCACAAACATTTATGCACATACAACATTCCCTAAAAGGATAACTCTAGATGCATCATTTTGAAAACAGTTGTAGGACCCTAATCCTAACTCTAGGTTCAGATCATCTTTGTCCAATCCAATTATGCCGATATACCCGAACCGAAATCCAAGGTACGTGGCATATAATTTTAACTCTGGTTCTAAGGTAAGGTTTTCCAACATCCTTGAGCGCCTACCGATATACTTCGGACTGTGGCCCGCGGTACGTGGTAGGGGGGTGTTAACCCAAATAAGTGGCCCAGTTGTGAGGCTCTGTCCCGAACTAGGGTTCTGGAAGAGAGCCCAGCAACTTGAAGACTAGGTAAAAGTAGGTAAGTGAGGTTTGAAAAAAATGATCACATGCAAGAAATAGAGGGCTCTAAATCCTAGAGAGATAGATGTTGAAAATCTCTTGAAGAAGCATACATTGTTTGCATTCAGATCCTAAATTGAGGAGAGTTGTATTTAGACCTAAGTCTATGTGAGCATGAAAATATCTCCTCAATATAGTCCTACCAAACCATGCCTAGTCTATATGCAGTCAATGTCAGCTAGGTCAGAATCTAGGCTCCTAGGTTTGCATGATATCAGAAAGTAAAGAGCTGACATTTTGTGAACACAATTTTGATAATTGAACTAATTCAAGCACATTTTTTATCAGACAAGGAAAGGTCCCATCTCGGTCACCAAACCTGTTATCGTCGCAAATTTTTTCTTCCCTTCCCTTCCTTGCGGGAGAGAGAGAAAAACGCTTTCTCGAGTCAAACTTGACCAGAATTTGAAATTTGTTTTTGAAATACTCGCCTTCGTTTTTTAAAATAGCGGAAAAATTCATGGGATCGAGCTCGACCTCTCGGTACGAGGTTCGACCGTTTCTGCTGCCTTTAACAGGGGTAATCGAACCAAGGACCGAAATGTGCTTGACTTAGGTAAATCATCGAAATTATATTCTATCCTAAATGCATAGAGAATTCAGGCATGTGCTATGAGATTTTGTAAAAATGTAATTTGGAAAAAAAATGATGTATGCTTAGAAAACATTTGGAATTGAAAAGCATTTCTCAGGAAAAAGATGGAAATCAACCTCTCAGGAAACTCAGATGAAAGTATTTGGAAATCACCAGAAAGTTTATGAAGATGTGAGAAAATCCTGAGAAAATGGAGAGAATTCTCGAGAAAAGAGGAACATTTGAAAAGGAAAATATTTGTCAAGAAAACTCTGACTTTGAAAATTTTCTTTGAAACACGATTGGAATTCATTGGAAAACTCTTTGGAGATGGAAAATCAAAACTTAGGAAATTGAAATCCTAAGAATATTGTCCTTGAAATATCTGAAAATCGATTTTGATTCCTGAGAAAGATGAGAAATTCCCTTTTGAAAAAGAATCTTGAGAAAGTAACATTTTCCAGAGGAAATCACAGAAAACTTGACTTGGGAAATCCAACTTTGAAAATTTTCAAGACTTCTTGAGAAATCGATTTCCATGGAGTGAAATTTTTCGAGAAAATCACGAGAAAAGTAGATGATTCCATGAGGCAGATGATCTGAATGTATGAATGCACTTTGGGAAAAATATCCGAAAAGATTTTATGAGAAATTTGTTGGAAAAATGTGTATTAAGCCAAAGTTAATTATTCACATATTCCGACTATGGCCATGAATATGTTCAGAGTTTAATTGAGTTAATTCACAATATTTTGAAAAGTTGGAAATATGATGTGCAGTTTTTTAAGATAGCCTAAGAGTGTAGGCTCTGTGTGATTGGTAGAAAGATGATGAATCTGGGTTTCGTCCATATTCTGACTAGGGCCATAAATATGGACTCCACCGAGTTCATCAACTCTCTAAGAGTTGGTGCACATGCCATTCGTGTTCATCCATAGTGATTTCGAAATAAAATGCATGAGACATAGGATCAGAATATTGTAGAAATTCAAACTATATGAGATGCATCCTAGTCTAAGCAGTAAAAGTAAATCATAAAAAAATGTGATCATGTGTATATTTTAGGGATATTTCATATAAAAATATGCATGATTTCATGAGAAAATGATTTAAAAACCCAATTTTATGTTAGTTTCAAGTAAATGTGCTAAAATAATATAAGAATAGAAAATGCATGAAAAATAGTGTTATTTTACATTTTTATGCATATTTTAGTGTTTGACATAATTGTAGTAGTTTAGTTGTTGAAAATCATAAAAAAAATAGATTTAAAATAGACTTAGTTTTACAATTTCTAAAACATAGTCATTTTGAGTTGTTTTGTAAATAACTTTTTGAAGAGAGGTTTTGAAACGTAATTTTAAAAAGAAGATGGACTTATGGACAAATGTTCAAATCTTTAAATATGATACATAGGGGGGAAGAGAAGTTTGTCTTCTCTTTCTTGCCTAAAGCCTTCTCTTCTTCGCCTTCTTCTCCACCTCTTCTTACCTCTTCTTCTCCCTATTTTCCACTCTTTTTCTCATCCTCTTTCCGGTGGAGAATTCCAACAACGGCTGAAGCAAGAGAGAGGATTCCACCTCTCTCCTAACCCTTCTAGTTACGTATGAAGTTCTTCTTCTTCTTATCCTTTTCTTTCTCTTCTTCTAATTCTCTTCTTTTTCTTCTTTGAATTGTTGTTTTCATGTTTAGAACTCAAATTCCATTAGAAAAAACTAAAAAAAACATGTTGTTTTAGATTTAGAAATTTCCAGTTTGTAAAAATTCTCAAAATTTGTGAATCGTTTAAGTGTTTTTACTGTATTTGAATTTTTTTTAGTTTACTGTATTAGAAATTTTGTTTTCTTTGCTGTATTAGCATCAAATCATCAGAAAACCAAAAATCTGATCAATCAAATTCATGCTTTGCTCTTTGCTCTGTTAGAAATTTATTAGATCAAGCATCGAAAATCTTGATAGATCTGCAATTCTTCTAGCAATTATTTTTTTTAAAGATCATTTGAGTAAAATTGCTGGCATTGATCGGATATTCATTGAACTCGATCAATGATTCTGATAATGTAAATGATGAAGGCTTTGATTCTAATAGCGATCTGATTGCTGAAAATAATGTTTGATTCGGTGGAGTTCAACTTCTTATCATCGGCTGCAGCAAAATTTTTATTCGACATCTAGCCGCCAGAATTTTCTATTCCAGATCGTGAAATCTTGTCAAGACATCTAGTTGTCGGAATTCTCTGTTCTGGATCGTGAAATCCTGTCACGATTGGTATCCGACAGAGGGATGATGTTGTGTATTTGATAATAGTGAAACATCTGCTGAAATCCAGAAATCCTAGCAATGATTTTACTGTTTCTGGTAAAAATTTGAAATTCCGGTAGATTTCAATTTGAGATTCCGGTAGATTTCAATTTGAGATTCCGGCAGAGTCAAGTGAACAAATTTGAGATTTCGGCAGAGTCAGGTGAACAGACATTGAATGTTCTGTTTATCTCTGATGAATATTGTGTTCATTTGAATCCGGTGAATGTAATCTCAATCGTTTTTTTTTTTACTGGATCCATCGGCAATTGAAAATTACTCTGGCCGTGTGTTTTTTTTCTGTTTTCCGGCGATGATCTGGATTAATTAAAAATTCGGCGAGTATTGTGTCCAAATCCATCATTTCCTGTATCAATCAAAGAAAGAGAGTAATTCCAGCCGATTGAATCTCTTTGATCTCTATCACTGGCTGGAATCTCTTGCTTAAGCCAGATTCGCTTCATCGTGAAGAGCATTTTCAAATTTTTTTAAGCCATCGTGAAGTTCACTAGTTATTCATTTTCCGGTGAGAGTGTTACTGTTGGAGTGTTGACTTCAGGTGAATGGACTGAGTTAACTAAGGTTTTTCCGATCTCTCTTGATCAAGGTTAACCCCAATTAATCAGTAACTATTAAAGTTGATCGGTACCTCATAGTTGTCGTGAAATTGCCTTCTCGATTGCTCTACAATAGAAGTCGGGTATTGGTGGTTATGTTGTGGATCGGTATAACTCAATATCTGGATCCAGTTTAAGTGCTTGAGCTACTATCTCTATTGCTGTTAATATTTTCCGAAATCAATTGGATTCCTGGTGTAATTTCCAGCTGATTGGATTAATGTCAGCACTGATTGTTGATTTTTATATTTTCACTGATTGTTACTTACTGATTCCACTGTTGATTTTCAATGAGCTTCATTGCATGTGTTCATTAAGTGTTAGCTGGAGCAAATTTGAGTTTCACTGAGAATTGATTGTTGATGGTTCGTTTTAAAGAATATTAATTCATTAGCTTGTAGTTGTTTAATTAATATACCAATAGTTAATTGTTAGTTCATTAATAGTTAGTAATTAGATTAATCAATTAGTTAGTAGTAGATTTGATTAGCATCTTTATAATAATTAGCATTTTATTTCATGTCAATTAGTAGTTAGTAACCATTTTTAATTAGAAGTGTCATTTAGATTTTATAATTTTTTTTAGTATAGTTTTATTCTTTTATTGTGTACTGCTCGTGTTTTTTTGACTTGTGCAGGATTGCAAAGGAGTGGAGCTAAAGTGCATCTGTGACACGAAGTACATGAAAATAAAAGATATTTTTTTCTTTTATTTTAGAATTTAGGCATTTAATTGGGTTTGTAAATATCGCTTTTTACGCCCTCTGCGAAGGGTATTCATTTGTTGTAATAGTTAGTTGTTTTTACTTTTCTCGTACATTTTACATTTCATAATACGGCAATAAAGAATAGTTTAGATTTTTTTGCTTGAATATGAAATATTCTCGTTCCCTGAGTTCGACCCGGTCTCATTCACTAGTGAGAACCGGTTTTTATTATTTGATGTCTGGTTTTCACATGTTTTACATATAAAAATCTTTTCAAAATTACAATGATTTAAAAGAAGACATAAAATTTAAATGGTCGTGAATAAAGATAGAATCGACTATGCTTTGATGAAATGATGTCATGCAGGATAAAACCCTAAAATCCTAAAGGTTTCTAAAAAGAACGAAAAAAAGGAATAAAATGCTAAGCTATCACCGAAATTCATGAAAAAAATCACTAATGAACAGAGGAGCATATTTCGCTTTGACAGCTTCAGAATTCCACAAAAAAAAATATAAATTAGGTAATAGAGGCCTAATTTGACTACATAGGAATAAGTAGTAAAGGTATCGGTTTTCCACAAAATCATAAAAAAATGTTACATCTTTTTAAAAAAAAAAAAGTTACCGAATTTCAACATCATTCAGTAGACATCCGAATCAATTAGGTTCCCTTTTTACTGAGCCAGGAACAAACTTACTGATCCAAGGCTCAGGTTAACTTGGGTAGGTCAATGCCCTTGTAAACCTGCAATAAGCTCTCTGATGGAGTTTTTTTGCAAACAAGAACAGGGACCCTCACTGGCTCACATCAGAAAGGTCTGATCGAGTTACCCTAAAAACTAAATTTACTTGCAGGAATGCTACATTTTGCAGATATTGAATCAGATTTCCATTTGAGGGAAATCCTGAAATTTCAATCTGACGATACTAAACTAATACCCAAAAAAAAAAAAACTAAATCATATGAATGAAAAGGAAAGAACTGTGGAATTTAGAAATGAACGCAGATGCAGGGTATTGAACTGTATGAAATATGAGAGCAGATACAACTGTATTACAAAAAGAAAAAAATGGCAAAAACTTGATTCAAATGTTAACAAAAGCTAATTCATACGAATGAAAAAAAAAAAGAAAAGCTATATGAAATGTGAGAATAGATAAAAAAAAACAAACAGATGGGAAGTATGATATTTTGTTGATATAGACTGTGAGAATGAGAGGTTTGATCCATAAGAGGGATGAGCCATCTCATCTACATAGTCTGAACGAGAAAGCCTTCCAACTATCCTCTTTTGAACTCATCTGTTATACCACAAAAAAAAAACGAGAACTGGGCGTTCAAACAGATATTTAGGACACGTTAATTCCATCCAGCAAATGGCAAAACAACCAATTTAATGAAAACTGAACCAAAAAAAGGGCTAAAGTGATAGAAAATCATATTACTTTGGTATATTTTGTACTAGCCGAAATCGTAGCCGTGATGGAGTGGATGGTCCTCGTCCTTTGGCTGAAGGAAGCAGGGATAGAGGGTTGTTATCACACCTCCAGGAAGGAGGAGAAAAGCCTGGAGCCATGCGCTTACTGTTTGGATTGTAATCCTCCTGGAAGCTGGCCCTTGAAGACTTGTTTATCGAGAAACAGATGCTCGGTCTAGGAACGATGGCAGGGAGATGGTGTTCCTTCTGTGCTTTGCGGATTTTCTGTATCCCTTGGCTCCTCCGTTGGGTGATGGTGGATGCAATCCGTGAAAGGGGGGGGGGGTCACTAGAAATGGGGGGAAAGGAGCCATCAGGTTTGGCCTCGTGCTAGCCGAGAGGTAGAGAGGCGGCGATCAGAGGAATTGGGAGATGGCGTCCAGCAAAAAAAAAAGAAAAAAACGCAGATCCTTTTGTGTTGGGCCCTAATAGCCTTTTTAATAATCGGCCTCCTATCTTTTTCCCCAAATCCCCTAGGTTTTTCTCCTCTTCAGCCGACTTTGATAACCTTTTAAAATGAATTTTTGAAAATTTTTGAAATGTTCGCCGTTTTGAGAGGGTGACGACTCCCTTTCTCCAGAAAATTTTAGAAAATTTAGGTAAAAATAAAAGTTTTTGGGTAGGGTTTCACGGTGGCTCCATTTGGGGCTGAAAAAGTAAAAAAATGATTTTTAAAAAAATTGATTTTGTTTTTCCCTTTTCTTTTTTTTTAAGGTGGTGCCACCTCAACTGGATTTGAAAACTTTTTGAGGTAAAAAAAAAGTTTGCCTTTCTTGCCAAGGAGTCTTAGTGGGGCGCCACCTACGTGGGCCCACTAATTATTTTATTAAAATTAAATTAAATGAAAATGTTTTATGAATCGGTGCCACTTTCGGATGGGCACTGTTTTGAAAATAAAAGAAATTTTTTAGAATTTGAGTGTGACACCAATTCAAGGTGGGCCCCACGTCATTTTATTTTAAATAAAAGCAAGGTAAATTTTTTTTGGAATTTTCATAATAGTCTGCTAGCTTAGAAAATACAAAAAGGATGGGTTTGGTTTCAAAGGCTAAAAAAATGGTCCTTCAGGGCAAAATAAAAGTTGTAGAGGTTTTATAAAGATGTTCAGAGTCTTTTTGTAAAAGCTTTAAATAAAGTCCTCTAAATTTGAAATTGTGTCCCCTTCTTTCCAACTGACGAAATTTTGAAAATCAATGTCAAAACTATCCAGATCGTTTTCTTGAGAAATCTTTTATAATTCGAAGCCCTAGGGGTAAAATAGGAAGAATTGGTAATTTTGAAAATCCAGGGTTTTAAAATCAATTTTGAAAAGTTTAAAACTCAAATCTGGATTGACAATTTTGAAGATTAGGAGTTCTGGATCTCAAAATGACATGTTGTGCAGTGAAATGGTGTGAAAAGTTTATGCAATGCTATGCAAAGACATGTTTCACGAAATGCCCCTCTAAATTTGGAATTGAAAATTCTAGCTTCTTGTCAAGAGTAGGATTTTGAAATTTTGTTGTTTGAAGATATTTCTGAGCCTAAATAGAGAGATTTTGAGACTCGAGAATGAAATTTTAGACTTTCTGCGAGGTCTAAACTCAAAAAATGACCATTTTGCCCTTCATTGATTTCAGAGAACCGAAATGTGATGATTGGTGGAGATATCAGGGAGGTCAGTGAAAATTTGGGGTGTTTACACTATGACAGCCATGGTGGACATTGCAATTCTCCCAATAATAGCCACTGTCCAGCCACAGTGACTTACATCACTTGCATCCACATCTCCTATCTCACAAGCTATTGCATATACCCTATATATATATGCATATATATATATATGTATATATATAGGTATATATGTCATTTTCCATCTTTACATCATGAATATCTTGGCATATGAGCATTTTACCATTGATATCTTTGAAATTCAGGTGATATATGCAATTCTCTTCTATTTTCATACTAACTAAGTGTTTTGCAGGGAACATGTGGAAAATGTCATTACTTGGGAGTTGTAATTTCAAATTTTAAGTGTTGTAATAAGTTAGGTTTTAATGAGAATGTACATTTTTTGCACTAGATAGAATGAATGAGCATATAAATATCATTTGTTACATCATTTTCTTTTATTTCAAAGTTTCACAAATGAGAACACGAATGACACACACACCATTCTAATAAGAGGTGATTGAACCCTAAGTTGATGATTTACATCAATGGCCATAGTCATGATGTGAACAAAACTTATGATTTTCATCTTTTATGGAATAATATTGGATCCACACTAGATCCTCTTCAAAAATCATCATATTTTCAAATATTTTCACCTTTTGTTTAAGTTTGATTTAAAATTAGCTCAAAATATATATCAATGGCCATAGTCAGGATATATTGAGAGTTAATTTCATTTTAAACTCTATAAAAGCACCAAAATATATTCTATTCTTCACCTGAATTTAAATATGATTATTATATGATACATTCAATGACCATAGTCAATGATGTATTATATCTTCAATCTTATTTTAATTCACTTAAAGAATGAAATATGATTTTCAAAAATCAATTTCAAAATTTCTTAAATTCATTTATCATTTAGGATAGAACTGCATCATATTTTTAAAATCCAAGTAATCTTGGATATCCTTCTCCAAATTCAAATTCTATCTCATTTTCAAGATTCAAAATTTGATTTCAAAGTCCAAATTGACTTTGAAATTTCAAATTCATGTTGTATTCAAAACTTTAATTTTCAAATCAAAATTCAAACTTCAAACTTCAAACTTCAAAGTTCAAATTAACTTTGAAGTTTCTGATTCATCCTCTGATTCAAAATAAAGTTTTCTTATCTTCAAATTCAAAAATCAAAGTTTAAGATTGATCCTGGATCTCAAAAATTTGACTCTTCCTAAATTTTAAATCTGGGTTTTTAAAAACCAGACCCATCTTAAAAAAGTCCCATTTGGACTTTCAAAAACCAAGTCCAAAGTTAGAACCCAATCTCAACTTAGATCCAGACTTTCCAAAAGCAATCTTTACTTTTGGATCTCAGACTTCAGATCCAAAATCCATTTTAGGATCCAGAGACCAACTCCATCTTGGATCTCAAACTTTAGATCTAAAATCTATTTTAGGATCCAGAATCCAACTCCATCTTGGATCTCAAACTTCATATCCAAAATCCATTTTAGGATCCAGAATCCAATTCCATCTTGGATCTCAGACTTCAGATCCAATTCCATTTAGAATTCCAGAATTCAACCTCATCCTGGATCTCAGACTCCAGATCCAGATTCTATTCCATTCTAGACTTCAGATCCAAATTTCATTTAGGATCCAAAATTCAACTCTATCTTGGATCTCAGATTTCAGATTCAAATTCCATTTTAGGATTCAGACTCTGGATTCAAATTCTATCTTGATTTCCGGATTTCAAATCCGATTCCATTTTCATATCCCATCTAGATCTCCTAAATCCAATTCTATTTTTTTAACTCAATTTGGATTTCTCAAGTCCCATCCTGATTTCAAATTTCAAAATTGGAATTCAATTCCATTTCAAATATTCATTTCCGCCATGTACAAAGTATTCCAGAAAATGATGTAAAAAATGATGGCTGAGCAAGCTAAGGCTGGTCCAAAGAAAGCAGCAACTAAAAGCAAAATTAAGAAGAAGCCCATGAAAAAGCCTGTCAAGATCAGTAAGCAGAAGATCGAACGTGACAGTACCTCTAAGAACTCAGAATCAGCTAAAGAGGACTCTGAAGAAGAAGCGCAAATGATGTATATCCCGAAGCATCTGCGACAGCCTAAGAGGGTAGTTGAAGAGCCTGTGCTAGTGAGTAAACCCAAGTACGGGGCCCCCGCAGAGGATCCGATCCAAGGATTGACAAACATAGTCAAGGATCTGCAAATCCGAGACAAAGAAAAGAAATCATACACCAGGCAAGATTTTTACCTCGGATTAGAAGGGGATGACAATTTGGAGAACCTCCCTCGGAAGTTCATTAAGTTCGACGGAACCGGCGATCCCAAGGCCCATCTGACAATGTTCTTCGCAGAATGCGCCAGGTTCAGCGAAGATAACTGCGCTCTTTTCCTGTGCTTCCCCCGCAGTTTGGAGGGAATAGCCGCCAAATGGTATGCTGAGCATATCAATCCCATTAAATTGAGGGATTTTGAAAAGGTTGTTAATATGTTTATTGAGCGCTTTCTGTTCAATACAGAAGCTCTGCCCACGCTCAATCACCTATATAACCTCAAGCAGGAACCCAATGAGAGGGCCAGAGATTTCATCCACAAATGGAGAAGTATTTGTAACAAAATAAGGAATCCCATTTCTGAGGAACATGCCCTCCAAATTATCCTCAATAACTTCTCACAGCCTTTGAAAATCCTCATTTTCCCATACCCATCCAAATCATTCATTGAGCTGACGGAACGAGCAGAATGGCTCGAAATGGGAGTGGAGAGTGGAATGTATGAAGGCATCACTCTGGCAAAAAATGCTCAGGATCCAAAAAAGAAGGCACATTTTACCTATTTGGCCGATGCTCCGGGTGGCAATCAGGGCAGTAGCAGCAAAAATGGCAACAGCAGTGGCATGAAGCCTGATCAGAACAGAGGAAGACAAGGAAAGTTCTTCAAGAACAGTGATAAGCCTCTTTTAAGCGGTCCTCAACAAAAAGGGGATCTTCAGGAAAAGCCTAAACACATCAATTAGTGTAAGGATCAGAAATTTACTCCTTAAGACCAACCTCTAGAAAAGGTCTTGGAATACCTATTGTCCCATAGAATGGTGAAACTTCCCAAAGTTGCAGATCCACCCATGATCATGGGCAAGTTCAAAGAGCAGTTCTGTAAATTTCATAAGGCAATGGGACATGATACAAAGCATTGCTTTGTCTTGAAACACTTGATCCAGGATTGCATTGAGAAGAACATCCTCATAGAAGATGAAGAGGAAGGCAAAATGGAAATCCTATCGGCCCCATTCCCAAATCATTCCGCATCAACCATTTCAGAGCACTCATTTCTTCCACAAAGCCATATACATCCATGCTCCGAGAAAGACTTAAGTCTTCAGCATCAGGTTATGGTTCTACATCAGGACCAATCTACATCCCAGAAAATGAACATCTTCTCATTTTTAAACCAAATGAATGCATCAGTGGAGAGCAGAAAAACTCAAGTTTTCCCAAAGAGATTCCTTAAAAAGGAAGCCTTCGCAGAGGAAGCAGAAACCTCTAAGGCAGCCGAAGAGCGGGCCAGTATTCTCCAAAAGCCGATCACAGCGCTCTCCAACATTTCCATTCTAGAATTGACTCATGATTCCCCCAAGCATCAAGAAATGCTAGATGATTTGTTGAGAAAAAATAAGGTGCAGTCAGGCACTACGCCAGAAGACATGACACAGATAGTAAATCAAGTAATGACTAATGCGCCTATCACCTTTTCAGATGAGGACTTGCCAAAGCCTCATTCATTCCATAACAATGCATTATACATCATGGTAAGGACCAGGGGCATGACTGTCCCACATGTACTTGTTGATGGGGGCAGCAGCCTAAACATTTGTCCAGAGATGACAACGAAGGCCTTGGGATTAAAAGAAGAAGAATATGTGTCTGATCCTATTACAATCTATGGATTTGACAATCACAGACAGACTGCCAAGGGCAAGATCTTTCTGGAAATCTTCATTAACTATTCAGTGCACACAGTTCTGTTCCATGTCGTCAATGTGCTGCCAACTTACAATCTTCTGTTGGGATGAACATGGATCCACAACGCTAATGCTATTCAATCAACCCTCCATCAGTGCATAAAATGGTTCAAGGGAGGAATGATTACCACCATTCTGGGAGAAGATCCTGAAGAAAGGCTGCCACAACCTATGATTCCCCGTCCGACATTCACAACAGATATTCCAAGCATCCGAGAAGCCGATGAAATCAACCTCAGCGAAAGCTTAGAAATGCTGAAGCTGAAAGATGTCATGGAAGAAGAAAATGTTGCGTCCATAGTCCAATGGCAAGGACCCTGTTTCTTTAAGTTAGGAGGATATATCAATTATACCTCCTTAAAAGATCATCCTTTATTTCCTCAATTTTCCAAAACAAGAAAAGGATTTGATCTGCTGATAAAGCACGAGTACCAGCCATTCCGGGGCATGGGAAAAAATGAAAACGGTATAGTGGAGCCTATCATTCCCGTTCAGCATGCAGACAGTTCAAGGTTGGGGTTCACTGACCAAGCTTCCAGTAAGAAAATAGTTTTTGTCAGAGAAAACAAATGAGAAGATGATGCCTTAGTTTTTCTGCTTTCTTCTCTTGTTTTTCTGTTAATCTTGTAGGGACGACACAGCCCCATCTTTTTGTCAAATCTTGTAAATATCTTACTTCCAATCAATGAAAAGTTAATCTTCTCTTCATATTTGGGCGTCTATCATTTCTTTCTTATATTTTGTATGTGCCATTATTCTTTGCTTTGTACAAAAGCTTATTTTTGGCTTGTACTTTCTCTTAAAAACCTTTCTTGGCATTTTCAGGATCATAACTCCTAAATCAATGAAGAAATTCATTATCAATCCCAAATATTCAAAATTGGCAAGGATTCCTAAGATAAAAGTCAGAGCAGAGGTCAGCCAGGCAGCAAAGCAGACCGAAGAGCTAGCAGAATTTGATTCAACTATCCAAGAATTGCCAGAATTTGCTCACATTCAGAAGCAGGATGAACCATCATCTTTGGTTCAGGATCCAACTGAGGATATCAACATTGGTTCGGAAGATGATAAAAAAATCCTCAAAATCAGTTCGAGTCTAAGTGAAGTTGAAAAAGAAAGACTCATCCAATTCCTTAAGCAGCATCAAGAAGTATTTGCCTGAACTTATGAAGATATGCTAGGATTAGATCCCAAGCTGGTTGAGCATCGACTCAAGTTGAAACCAGATTCTAGCCCAATCAAGCAGAAACTGAGGAAATTAGACCCTCGAGTTGAGCAGCAAGTCAAGGAAGGACTTGAAGATCTATTGAAAGCAGGCTTCATCCAAGCCATTGATTATCCAGATTGGTTGGCAAATATCGTGGCAGTTCCTAAAAAGAATGACAAAGTTTGAATTTGCATTGATTTTAGAGATCTCAATAAGGCTACCCCAAAGGATGATTATTCGCTTCCCAATATTGATCTTTTGATCGATAGCACTGCAGATCATGCCATGTTTTTTTTTATGGATGGATATTCAGGATATAACCAAATTAAGCTGGCCGTTCGTGATCAGTCAAAGACTTCATTTACTACACCATGGGGAACCTTCTGCTATACAGTCATGCCATTCAGACTCAAAAATGCTGGGGCAACCTATCAAAGGGCAATGACCGTTATTTTTCACGATCAAATGCATAAGAATATGGATGCATATGTGGATGACATTCTGGTTAAGTCTAAAGAAGAAGAGATCACCTCGATTCTTTTGTCCAAGTTTTTTAAAGGCTCATCCTTTATAAGCTGAGGCTTAATCCTCAGAAATGTGTTTTTGGAGTAGAGTCCGGCAAATTGCTCGGATTCATAATCAGCAAAAAAAGAATAGAGGAGGATCCGGCTAAAGCAAAGGCAATTATTGACATGCCGCCTCCAACTAATCTTAGGGAACTGCGAAGCCTTCAAGGGCGCATTCAGTCTATTTGCAGATTCATCTTGAATTTGGCTATGAGATGTAAACCCTTCAAATCATTTGCTTAGAAAAGGAGTAAAATTTGAATGGGGATCAGAATGCCAACTCTCGTTTGAGCGCATCAAGCAGTATCTCCTTAATCCACCAGTTTTGAAGCCGCCAAAATTGGGGAAGCCTCTCTTATTATACATTTCTGTCAATCAGAATGCATGTGGTGGATTCCTCGCGCAGTATAAAGAGGGCAGTCTGATAGAGCACGTCATCTACTATGTGAGCAAAACTTTCATTGATTATGAAAAGAAGTATTCTCAGATGGAGAAAACTTGTCTAGCTCTGGTTTGGATGTGCCAGAAATTAAGACATTACTTGTTGGCATCTGAAATCAAATTTCTATCAAAGCTTAATCCTCTCAGATACATTTTGGAGCAACCATTTCTCACTGGACGGATTGCGAAGTGGCAGGTCCTCCTAAGGCAATATGACTTCGAGTATGTTTCTCAAAAGTCCATTAAAGGCCAAGCGATCGCAGATCAGTTGGCAGACTTTCCTCTAACAGAAAAAATTAAAGCAGAGGATGATTTTCCTGATAAGCACATTTGCAATGTCCAACAACCTCCAGTTTGGAACCTCTTCTTCGATGGCTCTAAAAACATATATGGCATAGGGATTGGAGTCTTGTTAATCACTCCAGAAAAAGAAATGATCCCTTATTCTCTCAAGCTTGGTTTCCAATGCACTCATAATATGGCCGAGTATGAAGCTCTAATACAAGGCCTCAAAATTCTGCAAAGTTTCAATGTCAAGAGAGTGCATGCCTTTGGCGATTCATTACTTGTTGTCAGTCAAGTTAACACTGAATGGCAGGTAAAAGATTTAAAATTGATCCCATATCAAAAGATCATCCTAGCTCTTGTGGACAGCTTCGAAGAATTTCAGCTCAATCACATTGAAGAGAGCACAATCAGATAGCAGATGGCTTAGCCAGCCTGGGCTCCATTTTATCATTCAAAGGCAGTGAATCATGTCGTTCTTTTGAAGTTGGTAGGCTTGAGCAACCTGCCTTCATTTTAACCATGCAAATAAACCAGGTCAATCAGAAGGAGAAGCCTTGGTACCAAAATATCAAAAATTTCATTGAGACTGGTGAATTTCCACCAGAAATGCCAAGAAGGGAGCAGCGTGCAATTCGACGTATGTCTACCCGTTATTTTATCCTTGCCAATGTCCTCTACCATTGTGGTTTCAGTTCTGAGTATGCAAGATGCTTAGACAAATAAGAAGCTATGGAAATTATCCAAGAGGCACATGAAGGGATTTGTGGTGACCATGTTGGCTATCAAACTCTCGTCAAGCAGATTGTCCGAGCAGGGTACTACAGGAATATCATGCAACAAGACTGTCGCTGGTTTGTGAAGAAGTGCGTCAAGTGCCAAATGCACGCACCTTCTATTCATGCGCCGGCCACATATCTACAATCAGTTGTTTCTCCTTGGTCATTTTCTATGTGGGCGTTCGACATAGTAGGCCCAATTATCCCTTCTGCTTCCAACAACCACAAATACTTTCTGGCTGCGACGGAGTATTTCACAAAATGGGTGAAAGCTGTTACTCTACGCAGAGTAGAAAGCCGCCATGTGGTTTCTTTCATTCACAAGAACATTCTTTGCCGCTTTGACATACCACATGATATTGTTTCAGACAATGGAAGTCATTTAAAAAATGAGAGGATGAAAACCTTCTGTTCTAAATTCAAAATTTGCCATCATTTCTCAGCTCCCTACTATCCTCAAGGGAATGGCCAAGCAGAGGCTACCAATAAGATTTTGATCCGCATTTTGGAAAGGACTGTGAGAACAGGTCGAGATTGGTATGAGAAAATTCATGATGCACTTTGGGCATACCAAACCAAAATTTGGACTCCGACCAACGCCACTCCTTCAAAACTTGTTTACGGAACTGAAGTAGTATTGCCTCTCCATGTCTAAAAAGCCTGCTCTCAAATTTGCCTCCCTTCTAGAATTACCACTTGATCTGTATCAGCAGCAGAGATTAGTGAATCTGGATCTACTGGATGAGAAGAGGCTCAAAGCGGCAGAACATGCTCAAGCTTATCGTCAAAGGATAGCTCGACACAATGCCAAGTCTGTCATTGAGAGAAAATTCTGAGTTAACGATTTGGTGCTCAGATCAACAACTCATATCAAGCATCGACCACAGGGCAAGTGGTCACTCAATTGGGAAGGCCCTTATGTGGTTAAGGAAGAAATGTGTAACGCTCCGGATTTCCAAAACAAAGCTAAGTTAAAATTTTCATGAATTTCTTTTTTTTTTTTTTTCTTTGCAGCGGAACTTAGAAAAACTTTTAGCAGCGGAATAAGACGATAATGAGTCATCGGTTTTAGAAAACTCCGAGCACGTTGCAGGTATGTGGCCAAGCAACTCATTGACCACCAAAGTGTTCCATTTTATCGAAAGCACATGTTTATTACAACACTACTGCTTAGAAAAGCAGTGAAGGTTCAATAAAAAGGAAGCAGTACAACTCTGTCTAGAGAAACCCTGGAACTCGATGCTGCCTTGCTCCGTATATCTCCACGCAGGTTCAACACCTGAAATCCCCATTAAACGGGGTCAGAACCACTGATGGTCTGGTAAGTAGGCAAACACCTATCTAAACTCAAGTAAATGCATAGACCACTCAGGGTCGCAGTTCGTAATATGACGCTCAAGCCTCCATGACTTAGCGTATATCGCAAAAGCCTCATCAAGGCTATGAGTTGAACATCTACGCAAGTCTTCATGACTTCGCATAAGCCTCTTCAGGGCTGTGAGTTTAGAATAACCGCTTAAGTCTCTACGACTTAGACTTGACCTCCTCAGAGTCACGAATGGATGTCTAGCTCAAGCCTTTATGCTTGGCACATCCGTATCCTACGAATCTAAGGACAGCTCTCCGAGCTTCACTTAGTCGTACGGATATCAATGGGGTTCTTTCCCAATCGGTACAGTAGTATACCGACCATGACACCTTCACAAAGGTTATGCAGGACTGACTCAACAACGTCATCCACTCATACATTCAAAGTAGCGCTGTACCTAAGCTAATGCTTTGTTTCGATAATTGCACCTCCCCCTGGGCTTAGGGGACTCATATCTGGGCGACAACGCGATGATCTGGGGGTTGATTATTCTATGTATTTTAGATACCCCAGAGGCATGTTGACCCCATCCCCCTAGTAGGACGGTACAACATACCAGAAGAGATCCTTACTAGGTATCCGAATGCATTCTGCTACTGCAGTAGTTGGGTTCAATCCTTAGATATTTAAGGATAACCACGACCTCCATACCTCTGAGTGACGAAGGCCATCAATGAACTCTATCAGGTTCGGGTGAAATATATGTCACTCAAGGCTGCGCCATCACCGTCTTCCTCGGTGAGAAATTCTGAAAAAGGCCTGCCGGTCTTACAATTACTTGACGAACATTGCATGCCTATAGGGCAGCCTTTGAGAAGTATGTACCCGACCCCAATCAACCACACGGTTTTCACCGTGGAACAAAGGTTTTATTCATATGCATGCTTAACTCTGCTCTCGGCACTTCGGCCTTGATGAGCACTTCATCTCTTTCGGTGGAAACAACACACTCCGGCTCAGCGGCCCTTACGAGTCTGGTTGTTTGATAATTCTCAATGAGCATGCACATGACTCGATCTCTACGGATCGGTTACTCGGCGTATTTTTACGCAACGAGTTCAGGACCTCGTCAAGGCGCTACCACTACTTTGGCGCAACGGCTCTTATAAGTATGGTGCCCTTGCAGGTGTCAGGAAGACGAGTCATTCTGACATCGTTCCAACAAAGGACATCATTGTGCCACTTATTTGGTTCTGGCAGCTCTTCTGCCAACCATTCTGTCAACACCTTCTCTGCTCTACCGGCAGTGGTGCGACGAACCTTTCTACATCGTAGAAGGCGTTCCATAACTGGGTAGCACTTCTGCTATGTTCTTTCTGAGCCATTCTTAGCTCCTTCAGGAATTTCAGCAGCACTTCCTCTCTTTAACGGAGAAAGCGTGCATTTTCTTTTATCCATTTCAGCGGCATCTCCCCTCTTTGGTGGGAAATCGCTATGCTTAACTTGAGAAATGGATGCGTACCGTTGTGCGTACTTTGCATCCATCAAGGTTGCAGGAACCTTGGGCCATAGCCAGGCCATACGTAATTGATTTAGTCTTTACATAAAGAGCATTTTGCCAAAAGGCGAAGCCTTTCCAATAGGGGCTTCATTCGTCAAGCAGAATCTTGTACGAGGAGCGGTAAGGGAATCGCATAGGCGATTTTGGAGTTGATCTTCATTTGAACGCTCACTTACGCGGCATATATGTAATATAAGAAGAAGCCTGTGCTTTATACAGCGGCGGCGTAAAGAGAAATGCATATACTATTGTTCAGGGTGTGTAACTGAACGAAATATTCTACATATATAACAAAACAGGAGCCTTGGCATCGTTCGACGCGACGGCGTAAGTAAATACATTGCAGAAAGCAGGAGCCTTGGCATCGTTCGACGCGACGGCGTAAGTAAATGCATAATCGGAAGTGCTTTAATTGGAAGTACAGAAAGCAGGGAGCCTTGGCATCATACGACGCGACGGCAAAGGTAAATTACATAGCCTGTGCGATATAAGACGCGTCGGCAGAATCAGCAGATATACACCTAGATCTGTATCCAACGATAGTTACGAGGCGAGCGAGTGAACACCAAAGTGTCCTAGAGGGCTCAACCAAGAACTAGGGTGAGATACTATTTTGAAGAATGCATATACTACATATTCGAACATATATATCCGACGATAGTTACGAGGCGAGTGCGTGAACACCGAAGCGTCCTAGAGGGCTCAACCAAAAACTAAAGCAAGATACTACTTCAGAAAGTATATGCTATATACAAACAATCAAATACTTGAGAGAGATGGTTTAATGAAGCGAACTTACTTCAATTTGCGGAAGAAACGGCTCCGGTTGCTTCAAATGCTTCGAACGAGGCTCGACTTCGAAAAAGGATCAACTTTGAACTTCGGACGAAAAAGGACTTGGACTTTGACTTTGAACCAAACCAGGTTCAAGTCAAGTCAACTGGGTTTGGACTTAGGTCAAGTAGGTTCAGACCCAGGTCAGGTGGGTTAGGACCAGGTCAGGCAGGCTCAGACCAGGTCAAGCAGGCTCAGGCTAAGTCAGGCAGGCTCAGACCAGGTCAGGTGGGCTCAGGTGGGCTAGGCTAGGTAGGGGAGGTTTGGGAAAAGGAGGAGAGAGATGGGTTGGTGATTTTCTAAAGGAGGGTGGGTCCTCTATTTATAGGTTCTGAAACTTGGGCCCCAAGTTTCAGAATCCCCTCTTTACCCCTTGGCTTTTCAGAAATCCCTTCCATGGAAGGTGCTGGAAGGAGCTGGAAGGCTCTGGAAGGTGCTGGAATATTCTAGAATCCTCTAGAATATGTTCTGAGAAATATTTCTGTGGGTCCCACCCATATTTCTATGGGTCTCGCAAGAATTTCGGGTTTCCGGCGATTTTTTTTTCCGAAAAATTCTGAGTATGCCATTATCTTCGTATTGATGCCACTAAGAAAGTTAGCTCGCAGGAATCCTTTGATTTTGTTCAGATAGGAAGTTATGGCTTCCAGAGTGTTTGAGCATATATTCGCGATTCGACGAATATCCTAAGTGTAACTGGCTCGCAGGAATTGATTCATTTCGCATTCTGAGAAAAATGTCTTTTTTTTAGCGGTAAATGCCTCATGAATTTTATTCAGATATTTTCTGAAAAATTGCGGGTCTTACATCATTACCCCCTTAAAGGAATTTCGTCCGCGAAATTCAGCTAAGAGTACAAGGTGAAGAGTTCAGGATATTTATCCCGCATATCCGATTCGGGCTCCCAATTGCAATCATCGACTCTGTGATGTTGCCATCTCACTTTGACAAGTGGAATGACCTTCGTCCTTAGCACTTGCTCCCGACGGTCCACAATCTCAACAGGTCTTTCTTCCACAGTCATATCCTCCTAGATGTCAATATCTTCATGTTGGATGACGTGGGAAGGGTCGTGAACGTACTTTCTAAGCATTGACACATGAAATACGTTGTGTATCTGTGTATACTTCAGTGGCAATGCTACTCTGTAGGCGGTCTCTCCTATCCGGCTCAAAACCTCGAAGGGACCAACGAATCTGGGGTTGAGCTTCCCCTTCTTTCCGAAACGAAACACACTCTTGGTTGGGGAGACCTTGATAAAAACCTTATCTCCAACCGCAAAAGTGAGTTCCCTACGCCGCTGATCGGCGTAGCTCTTCTGTCGACTTTGAGCAGTCAGTAGCTTCTTCCTGATCATGTGGACCTGCTCAGTATAATGCTGCAACACTATGGGCGAGTCCAAGGTTCGTTCACCTACTTCACCCCAATGGATTGGTGATCGACAGGGTCGCCCGTACAAGGCTTCATACGGTGCCATCCCAATGCTAGCATGGTGGCTATTATTATAAGCAAATTCAGCCAATGCTAGGTGGGAATCCCAATCACCTTTCCATTCTAGCATACAGGCTCTTAGCATATCTTCAAGAGTCTGTATGGTTCGTTCTGATTGCCCATCTGTTTGGGGATGGAATGCTGTACTGAACTTGAGTTTCGTCCCCAGGGCTCTCTGAAGCTGCTTCCAAAAGTGAGAGGTGAACTTTGGGTCACGATCAGATATGATCGAAATCGACACTCCATGGAGTCTAACGATTTCCTGAATGTAGATCTCCGCCAATCGTTCAGTTGAGTATCGAGTGTTGATCGGCAGGAAGTGAGCAGACTTGGTGAGTCTGTCCACGATCACCCATATCGAGTCATGTTGTCTCTTGGACCGAGGCAATCCAACGATGAAATCCATCGTAATGCCCTCCCATTTCCATTCTGGAATCTCGATCCGTTGCATTTTTCCACCAGGTCGTTGATGCTCGATTTTTACTTGCTGGCAGATCAAACACTTTGAGACAAATGTAGCCACATCACGTTTCATACCCCTCCACCAGTACTTTCTCTGTAAGTCCCGAAACATTTTTGTACCTCAAGGGTGAATGATGTACTTGCTGTTATGAGCCTCCTGGAGTACTTTTTGTCTTAGCTCAGGGTTATTTGGAACCCAAATTCTTTCTTCCATCCATATTCCTCCATCCTCTTTTAAATGGAAGAAAGTGTCATCCTTTGCAGCACGAGCTTTTAATTCCAAGTACTGGGGGTCCTTGAACTGTTCGGCTACGATGCGATCGAGGATCTCGATATGGATTGTCAGGCATGACAATCGAATCTTTCCTGGGTCAGCCAGGAATGGCTTCCAACTGACAAAATCCTCCATCACCTTCCATTGTCCGGTGAGGCTGGCCAGAGTGCCAACAGTCTTGCGACTGAGGGCATCTGCTACAACATTCACTTTTCCAGGGTGATAGGAAAGCGTGAAATCATAATCTTTAAGGAATTCCAGCCATCGCCGTTGCCGCATATTGAGTTCCTTTTGAGAAAAGAGGTATTTTAGGCTTTTATGGTCTGACATGACCTCAAATTTCTCTCCATAAAGGTAGTGTCGCCATATTTTAAGTGCGAACACTACCGCGGCAAGCTCAAGATCGTGGGTTGGATAGTTTTTCTCATGAATTCTTAACTGACGGGATGCATAGGCGATTACTTTGCCATGCTGCATCAATACGCAACCCAGACCTGTTCCCGAGGCATCGGTATAAGCCACGAAGCCTCCTTGACCAACAGGTAAGGTAAGGACAGGGGCAGTGGTAAGCCTCTATTTGAGAACCTCAAAGCACTCCTTACACTGGTCAGTCCATTCGAACTTGACTCCCTTTTTCAACAATTTTGTCATCGGTACGGCGATTCGGGAGAAGTCTTGTATGAACTTCCGATAATATCCGGCAAGTTCAAGGAAGCTGCGGACCTCAGTGATATTTTCTGGCTGCTTCCAGTCTATCACAGCTTCGACCATCGCAGGATCTACTGCGATTCCATCTTTTGAGATCACATGGCCAAGGAACATTACTTTGTCTAGCCAGAATTCACATTTTGAAAACTTGGCATATAACTGATTATCTTGAAGGGTTTTCAAGACGATTCTCAAGTGCTCCTTGTGTTGTTCCTCATTCTCTAAATACACGAGAATGTCATCAATGAAGACGATGACAAAAGTGTCTAAGTATGGCTTGAACACTCGGTTCATCAGGTCCATAAAGACAGCAGGCGCATTAGTAAGTCCGAAGGGCATTACTACGAACTCATAATGGCCATATCTCGTTCTGAAGGCAGTCTTAGGTATATCCTCCTCCTTAACTCTGAGCTGATGGTATCCAGACCTGAGGTCGATCTTGGAGAACACTCTCGCTGTTCTGAGCTGATCGAATAAGTCCTCAATCCGAGGCAACGGGTACTTATTTTTAACGGTTGTCTGGTTAAGCATCCGATAATCGATGCATAACCGAAGGGATCCATCCTTCTTTTTTACAAACAGTACCGGGGCTCCCCATGGTGACATACTTGGTCGGATGAACCCTTGTTCCATCAGTTCTTCCAACTGACATTTCAACTCACTGAGTTCAGCTGGTGCCATACGATAAGGGGCTTTGGATATTGGCGCTGTTCTAGGTAAGGATTGAATTTCAAATTCAACCTCACGAAGTGGCGGAAGTCCTGGCAATTCCTTAGGAAACAGATTGGGAAACTCCCGCACCACTTCCAAACTCTCAAGGGGTTGGTCGTTGGATTTTTCCACCGAGAGACTCAACAGGAAGGCCACACAACCCTTCTTAAGGTATTTTTGTACCTTAAGTGCTGATATGAGCCTTTTTTATGGAACTGGTTTGGATAACCGGTATTCCATCTTAGGCAATCCGGGTCGAGATAGAATCACTCTGCCCTCGCGGCACAGAATCTTGGCATTATTCTGAGCCAACCAATTCATTCCCAGAATGACATCGTACTGTATCATATCGATCAGGATGGCGTCAGTAGGCAAGTGTTGCCCTGCTATCTCAATATCCAAATTTTTCACACACCGGATACATTTGGTGCGTGAACCCAACGGGTTATATACTTCGATCATTTTATCAATCGGTTGCACCGAGGCGTGGAGTTGTTCGGTGAAATCGTCGGAGATAAACGTATGAGTAGCACCACAATCAAACAAGACGTAAGCTGCATGTCCATTAACAGGTACGGTGCCTTCAATGAGGTCACCGGTTTCGACTTGTTCAGTCGTTACAGCGTATACACGACCTGCAGCAGGCCTTTGTTCTACTCTAGGTGGGGGTTGTTGGACTTGTGTTCGTTGTGGTATTTGTTGAGAGGGTCCGGCAGATCCGGCATTCCTCCTTTGCTCATCAGCAAGCTTCTTCCTGCACTGTCTTGCAATGTGGCCCATTTTGCCACAGTAGAAGCATCCACCTGTGTCACGTGGGCATGGTCCTCTTGCGTGATTTACATGGCATTTTGGGCAGTTCGGGTTGGACTGCAGATTGTTTGGAGCCATGTTCTGCCTTGGCCTCATGACTTGTTGAGTGTTGTTCCCACCTTGGAACCTTTTCTTTTGAAAGAGTTGTCGTGAACCCTAGCCACTTGGAAACATTCTCTTCTTGTTCCCACCATCAACTACGGGCCTTTTTGCTATGATCACTTTGGATCGCTCCCAATCCACTTGTATTTTTGAAGCTGCTGCCATAGCAGTTTGAAAAGTTTGGGGCATGCTGGTGATAACCCGTGACCTTAGCCCTTCTCGCAGTCCGTTGATGTACTTGTCGGCCCTTTCTTGGTCGGTCTCAAATAACCGGGAGCAGTACCGTTCAAGATTTTGAAATTTTGTGGTGTAGTCAATCAGACTCATGCCACCCTGCTCCAATTCCAGAAACTCCATTTTTTTCTTGTTTCTGGAGTGTAACGGGAAGTAATTATCCATGAAAGCTCTCCGGAAGTCAGTCCAAGGAATGACTTCAACTTCCGAGAACTGGATAATCTTAGTGGTATCCCACCACTTCCGTGCATTGTCTTTCAGCCTGTACGTGCCAAAGTTGGTCTTCTTTTCTTCTGGTACCCCCAGTACCAGAAAGGCACGTTCGGTCTCTTCGACCCAACTCTCTGCCAGTTCAGGATCGGCTCTACCAGCGAAGACTGGTGGATCGAGCTTGAGGAATTTTTCATAGGTTATTCCCCCAAGGTTTTCGCTTCGAGGTGCGACTGATTCTGGTCTTGTTTCTCGAATGGCAGTAACCAAATTGTTGAGCGTTTCCAGCAGGAATCCTTGAGTATGGGACTACTCGCTCGGCATGGTTCTCCTCGTCGTAGGAGCCATTTATCTACCACATACAAGCAACGTGTTTTAGTTTCACAATGTATATATCGAAGCAAAGTTTTATTTACTTAATATACATCACATTTACACAAGCATCGCCTTAAACAAAACGTCATGCCGTACTGGCAGACTTTTAGGCGTTGAGAAACTATGTACATGAGTCTATTGACTCCAAAACACTACCAGTCTCTTCTAGGAACTGAACTTCTTTCTTGACCCAAAGAACCCGAAGTATCGTTTACTTCCACATTGCCTTGGTGCAGGCACTACTAGTTTTGGCTTGGGCGGCACTTCTGCACTCTCAAGCGACTCTTGTGGATAGATCAGTGATGCCGGTCCACTTGCCCATTCAGTGGCATCTTGGCTCGGGGAATCCGATACCATAACAGGATGATAGGGGTTGTATCCCTCTTCCCGACCATTCAGACTCGGCGTTGGTGAAGCCGCTCTGTTCCCCCATATAATAGTACTTTGATTCGAGGAATCTGAAATCATAATGGGATTATAGAAGGAGTTGTTGCATCCCTCCTCCCAACTGTGCAAGCTAGGCGTACATGATGCCTGTTGATAGCCTTGCGATTGACCAAATCCCTCAAGGAAGTTCAAGTCAAATCCTACCAGAGATGGTAGTTCATCAGAAGTCGCTAGGGTACGGCTACTCCCTCTACTGGAGTAATGTGGCCCACTAACACGCGAGGTCTCATCCCTAAGACCAAGCGATCCCCGCCGACCCATATCGGCGGTATGCTTCATTTGGCATTCGTTGGCGGAATGCCCTTCTTCGCCACAATACTGGCAGTCTTGGACTTCATATGGGCATACCCACTCATCGTGCATGATCCCGCAATGATAGCAGTATCCTCGGGAGTCGTGAGTTGCCATCTATACAAAGATGCACCCAGATCAGAACAAGAAGTATAAAATATACTTACAGTGCGATATAGTGGACAAGTCGGATCTCGAACCAGGTTTCTCAGACTCTTGCTCTGATACCAATTCTGTAACGCCCCGGATTTCCAAAACAAAGCTAAGTTAAAATTTTCATGAATTTCTTTTTTTTTTCTTTGCAGCGGAACTTAGAAAAAGTTTTAGCAGCGGAATAAGACGATAATGAGTCGCCGGTTTTAGAAAACTCCGAGCACGTTGCAGGTATGTGGCCAAGCAACTCATTGACCACCAAAGTGTTCCATTTTATCGAAAGCACATGTTTATTACAACACTACTGCTTAGAAAAGCAGTGAAGGTTCAATAAAAAGGAAGCAGTACAACTCTGTCTAGAGAAACCCTGGAACTCGATGCCGCCTTACTCCGTATATCGCCATGCAGGTTCAACACCTGAAATCCCCATTAAACGGGGTCAGAACCACTGATGGTCTGGTAAGTAGGCAAACACCTATCTATTCAACTCAAGTAAATGCATAGACCACTCAAGGTCGCAGTTCGTAATACGACGCTCAAGCCTCCATGACCTAGCGTATATCGCAAAAGCCTCATCAGGGCTATGAGTTGAACATCCACGCAAGTCTTCATGACTTCGCATAAGCCTCTTCAGGGCTGTGAGTTTAGAATAACCGCTTAAGTCTCTACGACTTAGCCTTGACCTCCTCAGAGTCACGAATGGATGTCTAGCTCAAGCCTTTATGCTTGGCACATCCATATCCTACGATTCTAAGGACAGCTCTCCGAGCTTCAATTAGTCGTACGGATATCAATGGGGTTGTTTCCCAATCGGTACAGTAGTATACCGACCATGACACCTTCACAAAGGTTATGCAGGACTGACTCAACAACGTCATCGACTCATACATTCAAAGTAGTGTTGTACCTAAGCTAATGCTTTGTTTCGATAATTGCACCTCCCCCTGGGCTTAGGGGACTCATATCTGGGCGACAACGCGACGATCTGGGGGTTGATTATTCTATGTATTTTAGATACCCCAGAGGCCTGTTGACCCCATCCCCCTAGTAGGACGGTACAACATACCAGAAGAGATCCTTACTAGGTATCCGAATGCATTCTGCTACTGCAGTAGTTGGGTTCAATCCTTAGATATTTAAGGATAAGAACGACCTCCATACCTTTGAGTGACGAAGGCCATCAATGAACTCTATCAGGTTCGGGTGAAATATATGTCACTCAAGGCTGCGCCATCACCGTCTTCCTCGGTGAGAAATTCTGAAAGGGGCCTGCCGGTCTTATAATTACTTGACGAACATTGCATACCTATAGGGCAGCCTTTGAGAAGTATGTACCCGACCCCAATCAACCACACGGTTTTCACCGTGGAACAAAGGTTTTATTCATATGCATGCTTAACTCTGCTCTCGGCACTTCGGCCTTGACGAGCACTTCACCTCTTTCGGTGGAAACAACACACTCTGGCTCAGCGGCCCTTACGAGTCTGGTTGTCTGATAATTCTCAACGAGCATGCACATGACTCGATCTCTACGGATCGGCTACTCGGCGTATTTTTACGCAACGAGTTCAGGACCTCGTCAAGGCGCTACCACTACTTTGGCGCAACGGCTCTTATAAGTATGGTGCCCTTGCAGGTGTCAGGGAGACGAGTCATTCTGACATCGTTCCAACAAAGGACATCATTGTGCCACTTAACTGGTTCTGGCAGCTCTTCTGCCAACCATTCTATCAACACCTTCTCTGCTCTAACAGCAGTGGTGCGACGAACCTTTCTACATCGTAGAAGGCGTTTCATAACTGGGTAGCACTTCTGCTACGTTCTTTCTGAGTCATTCTTAGCTCCTTCAGGAATTTCAGCAGCACTTCCTCTCTTTAACGGAGAAAGCGTGCGTTTTCTTTTATCCATTTCAGCAGCATCTCCCCTCTTTGGTGGGAAATCGCTACGCTTAACTCGGGAAATGGATGCGCACCGTTGTGCGTACTTTGCATCCATCAAGGTTGCAGGAACCTTGGGCCACAGCCAGGCCATACGTAATTGATTTAGTCTTTACGTAAAGAGCATTTTGCCAAAAGGCGAAGCCTTTCCAATAGGGGCTTCATTCGTCAAGCAGAATCTTGTACGAGGAGCGGTAAGGGAATCGCATGGGCGATTTTGGAGTTGATCTCCATTTGAACGCTCACTTACGCGCCATATATGTAATATAAGCAGAAGCCTGTGCTTTATACAGCGGCGGCGTAAAGGAAATGTATATACTATTGTTCAGGGTGTGTAACTGAACGAAATATTCTACATATATAACAAAATAGGAGCCTTGGCATCATTCGACGCGACGGCGTAAGTAAATACATTGCAGAAAGCAGGAGCCTTGGCATCGTTCGACGCGACGGCGTAAGTAAATGCATAATCAGAAGTGCTTTAATCGGAAGTACAGAAAGCAGGGAGCCTTGGCATCATACGACGCGACCGCAAAGGTAAATTAAATAGCCTGTGCGATATAAGACGCATCGGCAGAATCAGCAGATATACACCTAGATCTGTATCCAATGATAGTTACGAGGCGAGCGAGTGAACACCAAAGTGTCCTAGAGGGCTCAACCAAGAACTAGGGTGAGATACTATTTTGAAGAACGCATATACTGCGTATTCGAACATATATATCCGACGATAGTTACGAGGCGAGCGCATGAACACCGAAGCGTCCTAGAGGGCTCAACCAAGAACTAAAGCAAGATACTACTTCAGAAAGTATATGCTATATACAAACAATCAAATACTTGAGAGAGATGGTTTAATGAAGCGAACTTACTTCAATTTGCGGAAGAAACGGCTCCGGCTGCTTCAAATGCTTCGAACGAGGCTCGACTTCGAAAAAGGATCAACTTTGAACTTCGGACGAAAAAGGACTTGGACTTTGACTTTGAACCAAACCAGGTTCAAGTCAAGTCAACTGGGTTTGGACTTAGGTCAAGTAGGTTCAGACCCAGGTCAGGTGGGTTAGGACCAGGTCAGGC
This sequence comes from Nuphar pumila, assembly GCF_984573655.1. Lineage (NCBI taxonomy): Eukaryota > Viridiplantae > Streptophyta > Magnoliopsida > Nymphaeales > Nymphaeaceae > Nuphar > Nuphar pumila. The sequence goes on along the minus strand of NC_143257.1, from coordinate 57,649,429 downwards.
AGGCTCAGACCAGGTCAAGCAGGCTCAGGCTAAGTCAGGCAGGCTCAGACCAGGTCAGGTGGGCTCAGGTGGGCTAGGCTAGGTAGGGGAGGTTTGGGAAAATGAGGAGAGAGAGAGGGGTTGGCGATTTTCTAAAGGAAGGGGGGTCCTCTATTTATAGGTTCTGAAACTTGGGCCCCAAGTTTCAGAATCCCCTCTTTACCCCTTGGCTTTTCAGAAATCCCTTCCATGGAAGGTGCTGGAAGGAGCTGGAAGGCTCTGGAAGGTGCTGGAATATTCTAGAATCTTCTAGAATATGTTCTGAGAAATATTTCTGTGGGTCCCGCAAGAATTTCGGGTTTTCGGCGATTGTTTTTTCCGAAAAATTCTGAGTACGCCATTATCTTCGTATTGATGCCACTAAGAAAGTTGGCTCGCAGGAATCCTTTGATTTTGTTCAGATAGGAAGTTATGGCTTCCAGAGTGTTTGAGCATATATTCACAATTCGACGAATATCCTAAGTGTAACTGGCTCGCAGGAATTGATTCGTTTCGCATTCTGAGAAAAATGTCATTTTTTTAGCGGTAAATGCCTCATGAATTTTATTCAGATATTTTCTGAAAAATTGCGGGTCTTACACACTGCCTCACAATTCATATCGTCTGATCAACGCAGATGGGGTGGAAATGCGAGATCCCGTCAATGATCTGCATTTGAAGAAGTTTTATACCTGAAATGTTCATTCTAAAGCCTTTTGTACTATTCAAAGAGTCATTTCAATGAAATAATGATCTTCTATCAATTCTCATATTCTTCTTCATGATACTGGGGCATTTTATTTTGGTCTATATTTGTCTTCCCTTCATCATATGCAGGCAAGATTAGACAAAATTCTTTTCTCAAATTCTAGTAATTTTCAAATGATCTTGTGATCTTTAATAATTTCATTCATATGATTTATCTTCTCAATTTAATCAAGTTTTCATCAAATTATTATCAATGTTTGTCAAGTTTTAACAATTTTTCATCAATCTTATCTCTTATCCACCTTTTTCTTTAAAAAATTACCCTTTCAGGATAAGAGATAAACCTGATGCCTCCTTTCAATGAGATATTCTTTTTGTTATTTTCCCCATTCAGGATAAGGGGTTAATCCTAACAAACAGGCCACATACGGTTAACTATGATGACCTATCAAAATTCAGAACTTTCATCAATCTTTCCTTAAAATTTTGTCAATTTCTACCAATCTTTCATCAATTTCTACCAGCCTTCAATTTCCATCAATTTTCATTCATACCCTTTCAGGATAAGGGATAAACCTGATGCCTCCTCTCAATGAGGTATTCCTTTTTATTATTTCTCCCGTTTAGGATAAGAGGATAAATCCTGAAAGCAGACCACATACAGTTAAAATATGATGGTTCATCGAATTCAGAGTTTTCACCAAGAATCTTTTGCTTACTAAATTCCTTTTTGAAAATCAAAGCTCATCTTTAAAACTGGGTTCTCACACCGGTTATTTCTCAAACTCTTCAATCATATATTGAGCTCATTCTCAAAATCCAGTCCTCGCACCGGTAACTTCCTAAATTCAACCTTCTGTTCAAAGCTTTTCCTTCTACAAATCAAATTCTGACTTGAACTTCCAAATTTGACTTATTCAAAAGGATCCAGCTTCTGTTGGTCATGTATTTCAAAGGTTCCAGCTTTTGCTGGTCATGTATTTCAAAGGTTCCAGCTTTTGTTGGTCATATATTTCAAAAGGATCCAGCTTTTGTTGGTCATATATTTCAAAAGGATCCAGCTTCTGCTGGTCATATATTTCAAAAGGATCGAGCTTCTGCTGGTCATGTATTTCAAAGGTTTCAGCTTTTGCTGGTCATGTATTTCAAAGGTTTCAGCTTTTGCTGGTCATATATTTCAAAGGTTCTAGCTTTTGCTGGTCATGTATTTCAAAGGTTCTAGCTTCTGCTGGTCATGTATTTCAAAAGTTCCAGCTTCTGCTGGTCATGTATTTTAAAGGTTCCAGCTTTTGCTGGTCATGTATTTCAAAGGTTTCAACTTCTGCTGGTCATGTATTTCAAAAGTTCCAGCTTCTGCTGGTCATGTATCTTAAAGGTTCTAGCTTTTGCTGGTCATGTATTTCAAAGGTTTCAACTTCTGCTGGTCATGTATTTCAAAAGTTCCAGCTTCTGTTGGTCATGTATTTTAAAGGTTTCAGCTTTTGTTGGTCATGTATTTCAAAGGTTTCAGCTTCTGTTGGTCATGTATTTCAAAGAATACAGCTTCTGCTAGTCATGTATTTCAAAAGCTCCAGCTTCTGCTGGTCATGTATCTCAAAGGTTCTAGCTTTTGCTGGTCATGTATTTCAAAGGTCCCAGTTATTACTGGTCAGAACTTCTAAAATCAAAGATTCAGCTCAAGGTCTCATCAAAATCTATATTGAGTGATTATTTCACAAAGAATTCGTGAAAACTTTGCCAATTTGCTAAAAGCATGTGTTGATTCCAAACATTTTATTGCACAAAAGAATTACCTCAGATTACCTCTAGTATTCTTTCAAAAAAGGTGAAACTTTTTGCGAAAAAAGGAATAAAATTCAGATATTTTCCCTATTGATCAACCAGAAGGATGAAAGAAATATCCTCGATATGATTAATAAAAGAAATATTCGATGATGTTGAAAAACCAGAAGCGAATTGAAATTGATCATGGCTATGGTGCATGCTTTAAGACGGCTATCTGACAATCAGACAGTAGAAATATCTTGAGCTATAAAAAGAATCCACTCAATCCATATCTTCACATCCATTTAAGCTACAATCAAATATCTGCCAAAGGGATCTCTCAATTGTCGTCAAGATGAAGACAAATAGGCAAGCTAGACCCCCGGGGCCAAAGAAGATTTGGATCATCTACGAGATAAAGGAGTTTGTGAAGGATCCTTCCAGGGAAAGTTCAAATCACCGTCGAGATGAAGGCAAGTGTGATGAACCTACTGACAAACCCTAAAAGATATTTGATTTCTGCTATCATTTAAAGACCTTTTTGAGCCAATATTGTCAATATAATTCCTGAGATAAAGGAAGGATCAGAACATCTCCGAGATGAAGGAGTTTGTGACGTACCCTTCCCTGAAAAAGAGAGAAAAGTCAGGACACATCCAAATAAAGGATGATGTAAAAACTCGAGAAAGTTCAATGACTCAAAAAGAGTGCAAAAAGATCATCGTGGGAAAACACCCAGATATCAAACTACCAAAATTGCCAGAAGTCATCTTTTCTCATGCAAAATTCTTTCATCAATGTCTTTTCACTACTTGCTTTTATGAAATTAAGAATATTTCTTTGCTTCTCATATCAAGGAAATAGATAGCTTACTTGAAGAAAATCATCAGCGCTAAAAATTTGAATTTGACTCTTAAGACCGAGGAGTTAACCTCATTGAAGGAAATACTTTAGGTAAAAGAAGGAATGTCTTTTGCACACACGTGTACATTTTCAAGCGTTTGAGTCAACTATAATTTTATCTTATTGGCAAATTTTTTTAGCTATTCCAAGAAAGAAATAAATATTCAATATCCATTTTGATGCAACCTAGGGTTGTTTATATCTTCCAAAAGAGTTGCCTCATTTAGTTAAAGTATCTCTTCCTGTCCCATCACGATTTCTTAATCCAAGAAATCCGTTTTTTAGTTTTCACTCAGGTTAAGGGTCAAAACCTGAATTTTCTGTCAAAGGTCATTGATTTCAAAAGGCATTTCAGTCTCAGCGATGAGATGCCCAAAATCATCCCTTTTTCCAAGCTTTAGGGAACCCCATCTTCCTCCTTTCGCAAACCTCTTTCAGATTTGTTCGTCCAAACTCCGAAGGTCCCATTATGGTTTCTTCGTTCGAGGATTCCATTTGGTCGCCCCTTTCAGGTTAAGCGCTAAGCCTGAACCTTGTGCCATGAGGTATCTTCCTTTTTCAAGTTTGGGTTAAACCTGAGTCTCATTCCAACGAGATTCCTCATTTTGGCGAGGTGTTTTCTTCCAGTCCCATCATGGTTTTACCTCACAAAGGAATCCATGCTTCATATATCCATCTAAGAAAGGATTCTACTTGACCTTCATCTCATAAGGCATTTTCCAAAAATGCCCCACAAGGTCCTCATGTATTCCTTTTTTTCCATCCAAATTGCCTTGATATATCTTCATCCCATCCAGGTTAAGGGCTAAACCTGAAATCATTCTAAAAAGCGTATCTTGTCTCACCCATGAGACCTGATCAAAATTCTTATTTTTCACCATTTCGGGACCTTCGCCCAAAGTCCTGTCACGATTTCCTCATTTCTATTATTCAGTCATATCATTTTTGAAGATTTTGTCCCCCCAGAAGCATTCGGGATAAGGTTTTAAGCCTGAAAAGCCATGTTTTCAAAATAAATTCTTCCACACCTAGTTCAGATCTGTTGACTGGGGCATTTTTCAAAATTTGGAGTGTTTTCTTTGCCACTAAACTCGGCTTTCAACCGGCTTAGTAGCAAAGAGGGGCATCTGTGAACACCCCAAATTTTTCAAAATCTTATAAATATTCTCTTTTTGCTTCTAACTCCATTTTCTGAGTAATTGAGTCACTTTTAAATCTAAATTCTATTTTATTTCTCAGAAATTAAATTCATTTTACATATCTAACTCAATCTCGGATCCGGATCCAATGTTAAAATTCAAATCTGAGCTTCACTATCCAATTTTCATATTAAATTTTATAAAAAATACCAAAAATAAATTCTAAAATGTTCAGATAGTCGATCCAGTGTCCATTTGGATTCGAGACTCTATATTCCTCTGTTCGAGGTTTAAACCTCGAATATTTCCTCAAATTCTGAATATAAATTCACTTTCTGAAGAATTTTTCAAAAGAATAGCCTTGAATTCTCATAAAACCTCTCTTTGTAAATATTTTTCAAAAATACAAAAAAAATAGTTTTAAATCTTTATTTCCTCGTAAATCTTAGAAGTTTATTCTAAAAATACAAAAATATGGAAAAATAACACAAAAACCAAAAAAATCGGAAAAACTATGCGAAAAATGAATGGTTTTAAGCTTTTCAAAGCTGGTTTTGCTAAAAAACACCTTTTAAAAACCATTTTATAAAAAACTTTCTTTAAAAGGATCCTTTTTCTGGAAATATTAGAAATATGCAATGGCTTATCTCCCACGCATTCCCTCTCTCGTTCTCCACCTTCGATCTCCAACAATCCCCTTCGTCTCCACCCTCAATCCTCAACGAATCCCCCATTCTCGAGCCTTCCATTCTTCCTTTAAGAAGAGGCCTCCAGGCTCCTTCTAGGAATCAGTCAATTTCCTTGATCCATGATCTGTAAGCAATATCGACCATCATTAAGCATCATCCATCGACCGACTGAAGCTCTGGCATCTCCCTTATTCAATCAACTTTTCTCTTCCTTCAAAAGAAAAAGCCCTCCAGGGTAAACGCGAAGCCTCAACTCTTTGCAAGTCGGGTAAGAATCTCCTTCTTTTTCTTTGTTTTAATTCGATTCTTTTTGCCCCATCGATGCATCATTGAGTATGCCGGTTTGCTTGTAGCAACACCGACCTCTCGTATGCAAAATTAACAGGGATCATGGTATTCCAACATTTGATTTCTTTCTTCTTCTTTTTCTTTTTATTATTTCCAGCTTATTCTGATTTCAGTTCATGTCTTAATTTTCGACTTACTGTGATCATCGCAAAATTTTTCCTCTCTCGTGGTTTCTCTATCTTCCTTCTCTTTTCCTTTTTCTAACCTATATTTTCCTCCTTTTTGAAGGGAAGAAAATAAAAGAAAGAAAAGAGAAAGAGAAGAGAAAAGAAAGAAAGAAAGAGAGAAGAGGAACTATTTTGCGCGGTCTCACTTGACCTTAATTTGAAAACATTTAGAAATTTAACTCGCCTCCGTTTTTGAAAATTTGCGGGAAAATGGAGAGACTGGATTCGCTCGTCGGTACAAAGTTCGACCATTCCTGGCGCCTTTACCAGGGGTAATCGAACCAAGAATCGAATCTATGCCTTTTGTTTTGCCTAAATATAACCTAAGAATTTATTCTAAAGATCTAAATGCACAAAGAATCATTCTTGTGCGATGCAAGGATGAATGCTATTTTAAAAATTGATTTAAAAATTTCCAAGTATTCTGAGATGAACTTGGCAAAGGAGTGAAGAAGTGATTTAATCTAACTTAGAACTTTTGAGATGGATCAGAGTAGTTCTAAGTCTTTGAAATGATCAGAGTTGGAGAAAGAATGATTTAAAGCTTTGAAAAGAAAGGAAATGAAGCTTCAAAGTCAGAGAAGGACTTTGAACTTTGAACTTGAATTTAGAAAAAGAAAGGAATACTTGGAATGAAATTGAACTTAGACTTTAAAGTTTGGAATTTAGAATGGACCTAAGAAGGTCAAATGGTATTTGAAAAAAATAGAAATGGATTTAGGGAATCTTAAAGGAGATATGAAAATGGAATTGGATTTGAAATCTAGGATTGGGAATGGAATTGGATCTAAAGATGGATTTAAAATCTGAGATCTGAGATCTGAGATAAAATTGGGTTCTGGATCCTAAGATGGATTTAGATCTGAAGTCTGAGATCCAAATGTAGAATTGGGTTCTGGATCCTAAGATGGATTTGGATCTGAAGTCTGAGATCCAAAGTTGAGTTGGATTCTGGATCCTAACAGGGATTTGGATCTGAAATTTGAGATCCAAAGTGAAATTGGAGTCTGGGTCCTAAAGGAGAATTGGATCCGAAGTCTGAGATCCAAAAGTGGAATTGGGTCCTGGATCCTAAAGAGGAATTGCGTCTAAAGTATGAGATCCAATATGAGTGTTGAATCATGGATCTTTAGAATGGGTTTTGGATCTAAATCTGAGATCCAAAAAGTGAGGATTTGTACTTGGAAATCTGGATCCAAGTTGGATTTAGAATCTAACTTTGGATTTGGAATTTTAAAATATGATTCGAGGATTTTGAACTAGGAATATGAATTTCAAAGTCAAATTGGACTTTGAATTTGGAGTTTGAATCTGAAATTTAGAAGATGAATCAAGAATTTCTAAATTTGAATTGGATTTGGAAAAAAAATGAATTTTAGAAATTGAATCTTGAATATACAGATGAATTTCAAAGTTAAATTGTACTTTGAATTTGAGATAGAATTTGGAATTTGAAATATAAGATGATTCTGAAGTTTCAAAATCAGATGGGACCTTGAAATTGGATTCTTGAATTCTTTTGAGAAATAGAGTTGAATTCGAATTTATGAATGGGGTTTGATTTGAGAAATGAAGGAAAGAATTACTTGGATTTATGGAAAAGAATTTAAAAATATGATGCAATTCTATCTATATGATGAATGAATTTAAATTTTTGAAATTGAATTTTGAAAAGCTATTCCATTCTTTAAATGAATCAAAACAAGATTGAAGATATAATACATCCTTGACTATGGTCATTGAATGTATTATATAATAATCTATATTTAAATTCAAATGAAGAATGAAACACATTTGGTGCTTTTATAGAGTTTAAGATGAAATTAACTCTCAATATACCCTGACTATGGCCATTGATATATATATTGATTTAATTTTAAGTTAAACTCTGATAAAAGATGAGATATTTGAAAATATGATGATTTTTTAAAAGTATCCAGTATGGATCCAATGTTATTTCATAAAAGATAAAAATCCTAAGTTTTGTTTACATCCTGACTATGGCCATTGATGTAAATCATCAACTTAGGATTAATTACTTCTTATGAAATGGTGCATGTGCCATTCGTGTTCCACCATTGTGGATTTTCAGAAATAAAAGAGAATATAAAATGAAACAAGTAATTCCAGAAAATATGCATGCTCATACATTCTAATCTATGCTAGAAATGTAAAATTTTCATTAATATCTAGCTATTACAAGTTTTGAATTGAATTGAAATTAATATTTCTAAACTAAGAAGAGAAAGTAGCATCTTTCTATGTAATTCCTGCAAAATAAGGTTAGCATAAAACAGGATGCAAAATATAGAAGCAAATGGAAGACATTATGGAAAAATCAACATGCATATAACTAAGTGTGATATCTATATTTTAATAAAGGAAATGTGTATATACATGTGCATGGGTATGTCAATGAGAGAAATATATGCAGATATACACATCGATTAAAGAAAGAGATAGGCAAGTGTTCATACTAAAGAGAAGGCATATATGAAAAGGAAATGCATATATGGTGCTTATGCTAATGAGGAAGACATATACATATGCCTGAGTGGGCCTGAATGCCTATGTTAGGTGATGTGCTGATATCTAGATGGCCTAAAATGCTCATATGAGATGTTAATGCTTAACTAAATGTTGAAGACATATACAAGAGGAGATGCATAACTGTACTAGGTATATGAGCATACTGCAGGTGAGATATGCCAGTGGGAGGGAAATAGTGCAGGGAATTCCTAAGATGTTGTTGTAACAGTGCAGGAGGGGGGTATGGAAAGTGGTTGTGCTGGGTTTGATTGCCGTGAATGATGCTACAGCAGTGGGAGGAGGTTTTGGGCCATGCAATGATAACATGAAATGGTGCTGAAATAGCATAGCAGGTGCTTAATGAAGATGGATTGATATGGCAGTTGGTGTGTAACAGTGGTAGTGGACCTACAGTAGGTATAACAACAGAAGGATCATAACTGGTGGTTGGGCTGCAGGGGGTGTACAGGAACAACAAGTGTTGAAGCATTGTGAAAATGGAATGAAGGTGAAATATATGATGGATGGTGTGCCGTGCAATATCATACATAAATGATACTGAGAGTGGACTAGTATGGGCATGATGATGTATTGCAATTGATATTGACATTTATATGCTAATACCATATGATGCATACTAAGATCAAATTATACAGAATTTAACAAAATATATCTCACAGTATATGAATCTTCAATTAGTGTATAATAAGTAAATGATTTGCATCTAATAATAGCATCTTGACTAGCAATCTAATTTTTAGCCAATGGGTAGATGTTGGATACACACTTCTTTCATATGGCTTTGGAGCATACTCCAATATTCTTCCTGGCTAAGAGTGGTCCGCACTGATGCTAACATACGATTTTTTTTTTTTAAACAGGTGAAGAATGACATTACAAGATTCAAACATGGAGATAAACAACACTTGGATGAGGCTTTTAAAACATATTTTCCAGTATGGTCAGGGTGGTGGAATCCCAAGGCGAAGTGATTCGTGAAGAAGTAACTGAAGATGGCAGATATTCTTTAGTTCTTGTATTTGATGCCAAAGCTTTGCAGCTGGCAGATTTTGAGAAAAGATAGGCAAAATTCGCTTCCTTCTTTGGACCAGGAATCACAACAGAAGTTGGGGGAAAATGGGAACCCAACAACTACCTTTCCCAGCATAACAAATCCTATCAACATTAAACCCAAGCCAATCGATTTTCCTGGACTGCTCTGTATACATCAAAACTTCTCAATACCCAATGCATCCATACCAGCATACAGAAAGATAAACATCTCAGCAACAATTCATTGCAAAAATGTAAAAAAAAGAAAAAAACAAGTTGAAAAGGGGATGTATATGCTGGAATGATAAGAAATATAAGTCTAAAATATGCGATAAAGAAAGATGCAGATGAAGACTGAATGCCTAATGATGTTCGATGCAATGATACAGATGCTAACGGTCTCTATGGCATGAATACAAAGCATATATCAGGATTGAGGAACACAGATGAACTAGAAGAAAATTCTAAATGTTATTGATGCTATGCAGGGGCATGATTTGATAGATATGAAGATAAAGCAAATGGTATGTAGACAAGGAAGCATGGCACGTGATATGGAATGTAAAACAAAAAGGAGATGAGATATAAAGAAGGATAGAATCCATTAGCACAGTAACGAGAAAGAAAAAAAAAAGGGGAAAATAATCTCTGGTTCATCTCAATTGCAAAATGAAGGAAGATATTCAACAAGAGCCTGACAGCCATCAATTTATTTCTTTTTGCAATCTTCTTCAAATTTGAGATATATGCCAGATATAACATGTATTGAAAACAATGAAGGCCTATCAGTGACATCATGATGCATGACAATTTATGTAAGGAACGAACCCTTTTCATTAGAGAGAAGAAGATTTCTCTTTTTTTTATTTTATACCTACCAGAATCTTTAGTTATTTCCTCTCAGAACTAAGGACATGGTATTATTGTCTAATTGCAGATCAAATATTTTTTTTATCTAATAAAACAAGGTGTGGATAGATATCTAACCAATATGTCAATCGGACGAATTAAATCAATGGATCAGACGAACCATTTGAAGAATTACCTGATTGAACCAACTAATCAATGAATGAAACCCCACAACGTTCAGATATAAATAAAAAATTAATAAAATAAATAGAAAATAGAAAAGAAATAGCAATGTAAGCACAAGATTAACATGTTGGAACATGATTGTTCCGTAGTTGTTGCACAAGAGAGGTGGGCATCGCTATGAGCGACTCCACACACTCTGTAGTGCGTAAAAAAAAATGGATTAAAACTAGAATATAGAGTCAAACGGGAGATGATAGAAAGAAACGACAATATGAAAAAGTATTTGCAGAGAATTGGAAATGGAAGAGATGTTCTTACCTGTCCCTTGCAGAGATTTCGAGTTCTTTTAGGCAAATACAGAAGTGATGCCTTGGAGAGAAATCGTTCTTCAGTTTTCTTTTTTTTGTGATTTCGCTGATCAATCTCCCGTTGGTTGAAGGGGAAGCACCAGAGGGATGAAGCATCGATTGATGTTTTCTCTTTTCTTTTTCGAAGTAAAATGGCTGCCAGATGAGCGAGTGAGGTTGGATGGATGAAGTCGATGATGGATTTTGCTGGGCAACTCGATGAAGGTGGATTGTAGTGATCTTTTGCAGAGAAAACTCGATCGGTAATGGATGAAAGGGAGGTGCTCTTGCAGAAAGATCGATCTCCAAAAGAGAAAGGAATATCAGAGAAAATGGAATGTGGGGGGGGGGAAATGATCGGCACCAGAAAAAAAATGGATCCCCTTCTTACCCTTGTTCCTCTTTTTTTATAGAGGGGAGAGAAGGTTCGTGAATGAAAAATCGTTGGTGATGGAAGGTGGAGATGAAGGTATGCGGTTTCGTGATGGAGGGTGGATGGAGGATGAGCGTGGAGATCGCACATGGGGGGGGAAACGGCCTGCCATGGAGGGAGACAAGAGGCGTGTGGCTGGCGCGTTTCGGGAGGGGCAGCTGCGCCTCCCTCCCCCTCTTCTTCCTTACGAAGGGTAAAAGAAAAACCCTAAATGGGTTTTTCAAAGACGGCTTTCAACTTTCAAATTTTTGCAAAAGAGGGCTTCGAAGGTCCTTAGCGAAAATTATTTTTCAAAAAAGGCTCGAAATCATTTGTTTTTCTCAAAATCTTTCCAAATTTTTTTGGTTTTTGGTGTTATTTTTCCATTTTTTTTTTGGCATGATTTTTCCATTTTTTTGTATTTTTAGAATAAAATCCTAAAGTTTGTGAGAAAACAAGGATTAAAACTAATTTTTTTGTATATTTCTGAGAGATATTTACAAAAGTATATTTTCTGAGAATTTCAGACCATTTCGGGGAAATTTCTTCAGAAGAATGGGTTTGGACCCAAGTTTTGAGAAAATATTCGAGCTTTAAACCTCGAATTGAGGAATATAATACGATGGATCTAAACGGATACCGGACGAAGTGTCTGAGCTTTTCAAAAGTTATTTTGGAAATTTTGAGAATCTGATTTAAAAAATTGGATAATGAAGCTCAGATTTGGATTTTGATCTAGATCCGGATCCGAAATTGAGTCAGATATGTAAAATGAATTTAATTTCAACAAAAATTGAGAAACAGAATGGAATTTAGATTTAAAACTGACTCAATTACCCAGAAAATGGGGGCAAAGGGAAAAACGGGGATATTTACAACATTTTGAAAAATTTGGGGTGTTCACAGATGCCCCTCTTTGCTACTAAGCCGGTTGAAATCCGAGCTTAGTGGCAAAGAAACACTCCAAATTTTGAAAAATGCCCCAGTCAGCAGATCTGAGCTGGGTGTGGAAGAATTATTTAAAAAACATGGTTTTTCAGGCTTAAAACCTTATCCTGAATGGTTCTGGGGGGACGAAATCCTCGACAATGATATGACTGAATGATAGAAATGAGGAAATCGTGATGGGACTTTGGGTGAAGATCCCAGGGATGGTGAAAGATAAGAATTTTGATCAAGTCTCATGGGTGAGACGAGATCAGCCCTTTGGAATGACTCAGGTTTAGCCCTTAACCTGGATGGGACGCAGATAGATCAAGATGATTTGGATGGGGAAAGGAAACATAAGCGGACCTCGATGGGACATTTTGAGAGAAATGCCTCATGAGATGAAAACTCAATGGCGATCCTTTCCTGGATGGATGTACAAAGAGCACGGATTCCTTTGTGGGGAAAATCATGATGGGACGGGAAGGATTACCTCGTCTAAACGAGGCTCAGGTTTAAACCAAACCTGAAAGGAAGGTACCTCGCGGAGCGAGGTTCAGGCTTCGCCCTTATCCTGAAAGGGGCGACCATACAACATCTTTGAGTGAAGAAACCGTGATGGGATAACAAATGCATCGCCGAAGCGAGATTCAGGTTTTAACCCTTGGCCTGAGTGGGAGATGATGCGGAATCTTCGAAAGAAGAAACCGTGATGGGACTAGAAAGGACATCTAGTCGGAAAATGGGACTCAGGTTTAACCCTAACCTGAACGGAAGATACCTCGTGGAACGAGGTTCAGGCTTAACCCTTAACCTGAAAGGGACGACCATACGGGATCCTCGGATGAAGAAACCATGATGGGGCCTTCGGAATTTGGACGAACAAATCCAGAAGGGGTTTGCGAGAAGAGAAAATCAAGGGTTTCCCTAAAGCTTGGAAAAGGGATGATCTTGGGCGCCTCATTGCTGAGACTAAAATCAGCTTTCTAAAAACAGACGACCTCTTGCAGAAGGTTCGGGTGGTTACACCTCAAGGAGCGAGGCGACAGGTTTACTCCTTAGCCTGAATGGATACAGAATCCTCGAGGAGCAAAAAAAACTGTGATGGACCTCTAGGCTTTGCACAACAAGTCCACGAGGGTTTTTTTGCAAAAGAATGGAAATGGGGGTCCCTAAAGCTTAAAAAGGGGTTGTTCTTGGGCGCCTCATTGCTGAGACTGAAAATAGCTTTTGACAATAACAGACCTTTTTGCAAAAAGTTCAGGTTTAACCCTTATCCTGAGCGAGAACTGTCTATGGCGGGACAGTGGGGAGCACAGGGAAGTGTGCGGATCCGAGAAGGCTCAGATCAGACGGAAGGAAAGGACTTTTCAGTCCTAAGGAGGGATGACATCAGGATACGTCAAAACGATTCTCAAGTTCACACTTCATGTTGGGATAAGTAGAAAATATTGCCAATAAGATGCCAAAAATTGTAGTTGATTCGGAATGATTGAATTGTGCTCATGTGCGAAAATATCACCTCTTTCTACCTAGAGTATTAGCTTCAATTGGGCTAACTCTGTAGAATTTGAGATCTAAAATTCAAATTTGTTGTTGTTGAGTTTCTTTAAGGAAGATATCAATTTCCTTGACATGAAAAAGAGAGGAAAACATTCTTAGCTTCATAAAAGCAATTAAGTGAAAAGACATTGATAAAGAATTTCACATAGATAAAGATGATTCTTGACAATTCTGGGCAGTTTGATATCCTGGGCATTTCCCATGATGATCTGTTTGCACTCTTTTGAACCATGGATCTTTTTTGGGTTCTTTGACATCCTCCTTTATTTTGGAGATGCTCCTGACTTTTCTCTCTTTTTTGAGGAAGGGTACATCACAAACTCCTTCATCTTGGAGATGTTCCGATCCTTCTTTTTCTTTCTCGAGAACTATGACATTGGTTCTTGGGTTGAAATCTCTAAATGATAGCAGAAATCAAATATCTTTTAGGGTTTGTCGGTAGGTTCATCGCACCCGCCTTCATCTTGACGGTGATCCGAACTTTCCCTGGAAGGATCTGTTACAAACTCCGTCATCTTGGAGATGTTTCAAATCTTCTTTGGCCCCGGGGGTTTACTCACTTAATTTGCCTTCATCTTGACAACAATTGAGAGATCCCTTTTGCGGATATTTGATTGCAGCTTAGCTTGGATGACTGAGGATATATGGATTGGGTAGGTTCTTTTTACTGCCCAGGATATTTCCACTGTCTTACCGTCAAAAAAATAAATCTTTAAGAATGCGCCACAGCTATGATCAATATCAGCTCGCTTATGGCTTTTCAACATCATTGAATTTTCCTTTGCCGATCATATCAAAGATTTTTCTTCATCCTCTCGGTTGACCAACAAAATAAGCTTGAATTTAGCTCTTACTTCGCAAGAGTCTTGCTCTTTTGAAAATGATACTGAAGGTAGTTTGAGATAATCCTTTGCGATGAAAACTTTGAGATCAACAATGACTTTTGATAGCAAATTGGCAACGTATTCTAGAAGTCCTTGATGAAAGAGATTGCTTGATATCGAACTGACATGTCCATGACAAAATTCTCCTCTCTTTTTCCCCAAAAAGAGAGACTCAGGCTTAAGCCCTTACCTGAATGGGAAGTTGGAAATACTCCTCTCTTCCCTGAAAGAGGAGGTGTTTGCAAAACGGAACTTTCGAAGAGAAATTAAGTTTTCGTCAAAACTCCCTATCTCTAGGCTTCTCTTATGGAAAGGCGGCCAAAAAACAAAGTTGAGAAAGTATCACAGAGGAACGAGTCCATCACACTCTCCCTAGAAGAGGATCCTCTGTGAAGGGGTTGGCCAAAGATGATAAAAACAGGGGCCACAAAAGAAACGAGCTTCCGTCGAAGCTCTCCCTGGAAAAAGGGTTCTCTTGTGTATAGTTGGTTGTTGTTTTGCAAACTGTTCGCGAAGAAAATGAGTCCCTTCAAACTCTCCCTGGAAGAGGGTCCTTGCGAACGAAAGATGGTTGCATGCGAAAAGAACAAGCTCCCTCAAACTCTCTCTGAAGAGGGTCCTTCGCAAGAGAAAAAGATTGATTCTTGATAAAATGGTGACCTGAAGGTTGAAATTGAGAATTTATAGCTTGAAATGATGATGTTTGGTTAGCACAAAGGCTGAACCTGGATGGCTAACTAATTAGTCAGCCAAACACTAGCACGAGCGCTAGATGCACCAGTACGAGCACTGGATTTCAAAAAGAAAGCCCCAGTACGAGCGCTGGGTTTTTGAAAAATGCACACCAGTACGAGCACTGGATTTTCGAAATGCACACCAGCACGAGTACTGGGTTTTCGAAATGCACACCAGTACGAGCACTGGGTTTTCGAAATGCACACCAGTACGAGCACCGGGTTTTTGAAATGCACATCGACACGAGCACTGGATGGTTCAATAGGAGAATTTGAAAATGAGACCGACATTTAAAGATACTTGAGAATTAAGCGAGAATGATTGCCGGTGTTTCAGGATTATCCCTTATTCTGAAGGGGAAGTGATGAGTGAATGTGAAAACTCGAATTCATAATAACTTGTCCAATACGAGCATTGGAAAAGGGAAGTTCAAGTCGGGACTTGAGACTTTAAGAATATACAAAAGGGAAGATCCGAGTCGAAACTCGGTTTTTAAATATTAAGAAAGAAGGCGAGAATCGGGTTTGAAAACTCGAATTCTCAAAACAAATGAATTGTCCAACATGAGCGTTGGATTCAAAAGGAAGTTCAAGTCGGAACTTGAAACTTCAGAAATGAGAATATACAAAAGAGAAAATCTGAGTCGGAACTCGGTTTTTAAATATAAGAAAGAAGGCGAGAATCGGGTTTGAAAACTCGAATTCTTAAAACAAATGAATTGTCCAACACGAGCGTTGGAATCAAAAGGAAGTTCAAGTCGGAACTTGAAACTTCAGAAATGAGAATATACAAAAGAGAAAATCCGAGTCGGAACTCGGTTTTTAAATATAAGAAAGAAGGCGAGAATCGGGTTTGAAAACTCGAATTCTCAAAACAAATGAATTGTCCAACACGAGCGTTGGAATCAAAAGGAAGTTCAAGTCGGAACTTGAAACTTCAGAAATGAGAATATACAAAAGAGAAAATCCGAGTCGGAACCCGGTTTTTAAATATAAGAATGAATGAATGAGAATTGAGTTTGGAAACTCGCATTCTTAACACAATAATTTGTCCAACACGAGCATTGGATTCAAAAGGAAGTTCAAGTCAGAACATGAGACTTCAAAAATAAGAATATACAAAAAAAGGAAAATCCGAGTCGGAACCCAGTTTTTGAATAGAAAGAAGGTGAGAATCGAGTTTTAAAAACTCGAATTCTCAAAACAATGAATTGTCCAACACGAGCACTGGATTCAAAAGGAAGTTCAAGTCGGAACTCGAGACTTCAAAAAAAATAAGAATATATATAAAAGAAGGGAAAATCTGAGTCGGAACCCGGTTTTAAATATGAGAAAGAAGGTGAGAATCGGGTTTGAAAACTCGAATTCTCAAAACAATGAATTGTCCAACACGAGCGTTGGATTCAAAGGGAAGTTCAAGTCGGAACTTGAGACTTCAAAAATAAGAATATATATAAAAGAAGGAAAATCCGAGTCGGAACCCGGTTTTAAATATAAGAAAGAAGGTGAGAATCGGTTTGAAAACTCGAATTCTCAAAACAATGAATTGTCCAACACGAGCGTTGGATTCAAAAGGAAGTTCAAGTCGGAACTTGAGACTTCAAAAATAAGAATATATATAAAAGAAGGAAAATCCGAGTCGGAACCCGGTTTTAAATATAAGAAAGAAGGTGAGAATCGGGTTTGAAAACTCGAATTCTCAAAACAATGAATTGTCCAACACAAGCATTGGATTCAAAAGGAAGTTCAAGTCGGAACTTGAGACTTCAAAAATAAGAATATACAAAAGGAAACTCTGAGTCGGAACCCAGATGAGAAGGAGATAATCCCTACCCAAGAGTCGGATTTTAGAAGAATTGACAAAATGCATGGATAGATTCCGACGATTACAAAGATTTATTCAAGATTCTTGACCCAAGATGGTCTGAACTTTGATTACTTCAGGATTTTCCCTTATCTTGGAGAAGAATGAATAAAAGATCGATATGAATTGAAGAGTTTACGGGAAGTTGTTCAGGTTTTATCCTTTAACCTGAAAGGGATGTAAAATAAAAGATCGATAAAATTTAAAAGTTTGATAAAAACTTGATAAAACTTGACAAAATGATAAAAATGGATAACAAATCGATGAAAATTCAATTAAATCGAAAAAAATGAAATAGATGCAATTTAAATAAAAATAGATCAACTGGAAAACTAATAAGTTTTTCAGAAAAAGAGTTCGTCTAATCCTGCCTGCATATGACAAAGGAAGAGATGCATAGATCAAAATAAAATGCCCCAGTATCAGGGAGAAGATGTGAGAATTTAATAGAAAATCGTCGCTTTATTGAGAGAGATTTTTGAAGAGTACAAAAGGCTAGGAATTTAAGTGTAAAATCTCTTCAAATGTAGGGCATTAATAGGATCTGGCAGTTCCGCCCCATCTGCGTTGATCAGACGATAGGAATTACGGGGCAATGCTTCCTTAACCACATAAGGGCCTTCCCAATTGGGTGACCACTTGCCTTTCGGCCGGTGCTTGAGATGAGCCGTCGATCTGAGCACAAGATCATTAACTCGAAACCTTCTCTCAATAACTGATTTGGCGTAGTGCCTAGCTATCCTCTGACGATAGGCCTGAGCGTGCTCTGCTGCCTTGAGTCTTTTCTCGTCTAATAGATCAAGCTGTACCAATCTCTGCTGCTGATACTGATCAAGCGGAAGTTCAATGAGTGACGCAAATTTGAGTGCGGGCTTCTGAACATGTAGAGGTAACACCACCTCCGTCCCATAGACGAGCTCTGAAGGAGTAGCATTTGTTGGGGTTCGAATGGTGGTTCGGTATGCCCAAAGTGCATCGTGCATCTTCTCGTGCCAATCACGGTCTGTTTCCACTGTTCTTTCCAGGATGCGAATCAAAATCTTGTTGGTGGCCTCAGCCTGGCCATTCCCTTGGGGATAGTAAGGAGCTGAGAAGTGGTGATGAATCCCGAACTTCGAGCAGAAGGTCTTCATCTTCTCATTCTTAAAATGGCTGCCATTATCTGACACAATATCATGTGGGACGCCGAAGCGACAGAGAAGATTTTTATGAATAAATAAAACCACGTGTCGGCCTTCTACTGTTCGCAGAGTGACAACTTTGACCCATTTGGTGAAGTATTCTGTGGCTATGATGAAGTATTTGTGGCCATTTGATGCAGAAGGAGTGATCGGACCAACTACGTCGAAGGCCCACATTGAAAAGGGCCAAGGAGAGACCACGGATTGCAAGTATGCGGCTGGCGCATGAATGAAAGGTGTGTGCATTTGACACTTGACGCATTTCCTTACAAATTGATGGCAATCTTGCTGCATGGTTTTCCAGTAATATCCTGCGCGGATAATCTGCTTGACGAGTGTTTGGTAGCCGACGTGGCCACCATAAATTCCTTCGTGCGCCTCTTGGATAACTTCCATGGCTTCGTCTTTGTCTAAGCATCTGACATACTCAGAACTGAACCCACGACGGTAGAGAGTATTGGCAAGGATAAAATAGCGGACTGACATGCGTTGAATCGCATGTTGCTCCTTTCTTGGCATTTCTGCTGGAAACTCACCGGTTTCAATAAAGCTTTTGATGTCTTGATACCAAGGCTTTTCCTTCTGAGCGGCCTGGTTCACTTGCTCAACTGGAATGTAGGCAGGTTGATCAAGTCTGCCGATCTCGAAGGAACGACAGGATTCACTGTCTTTGAAAGACAAAATAGAGCCTAAGCAGGCTAAACCATCGGCTATGTGATTGTATTCCTCTTGACATGATTGAGCTGAAATTCTTCAAAGTTGCCTATGAGAGCTAAAGCAATCTTCTGATAAGGGATTAACTTTGAATCCTTGACTTCCCATTCAGCATTAACTTGGCTGATAACAAGTAATGAGTCACCGAAGGCGTGTACTCTCTTGACATCAAAGTCGTGCAAAATTTTGAGGCCTTGTATTAGAGCTTCATACTCAGCCATGTTGTGAGTATATTGGAAATTGAGCTTGAGGGAATAAGGGAGCATCTCCTTTTCAGGAGTGATTAACAAGATCCCAATTCCTATACCAGGCATATTTCTGGCTTCATCAAAGAATAGAGTCCAGAGTGGAGATTCCTGAACACTGCAGATGCGATCGTCAAGAAAATCATCTTCTGCTTTGATCTCTTCTGTCAACGGGAAATCTGCTAACTGATCTGCGATGGACTGACCCTTGACCGATTTCTGAGAAACGTACTCCAAATCATACTGCATCAGGAGGACTTGCCATTTCGCAATCCGCCCAGTAAGAAAAGGCTACTCAAGGATGTACTTGAGAGGATTGAGCCTTGACAAAATTTTGATTTCTGATGCCATTAGATAATGTCTCAGCTTCTGACACATCCACACTAAGGCTAGACATGTCTTTTCCATCTGAGAATATCTCTTCTCGTAATCGATGAAGGTCTTGCTGATGTAGTAGATGGCATGCTCTATCCGGCTGCCTTCCTCATACTGCGCAAGAAATCCGCCACAAGCATTGTGGTTGACAGAAATATATAAGAGCAACGGCTTTCCATGTTCGGGTGGCTTCAGAACTGGTGGATTGAGAAGGTACTGCTTGATGCGCTCAAATGAGAGCTGACATTCTGGTCCCCACTTGAATTTCACTTCTTTTCTTAATAAGTGATTGAAGGGCTCGCATCTCATGGCCAAATTGGAGATGAAGCGCCGTATAGACTGAATGCGACCTTGAAGGCTTCGCAGTTCTTTGACGTTGGTGGGAGGCAGCATGTCAATGATCGCCTTTGCCTTGGCAGGATCCATCTCTATGCCTTTCTTGCTGATCATGTAGCCAAGCAGCTTGCCTGACTCTACCCCGAAGACACATTTCTGCGGATTGAGTCATAATTTGTAGAGGATACGTCTTTTGAAGACTTGGCCGAGAGCATCGAGATGATCCTCTCCTTCTTTAGATTTGACCAGGATGTCATCCACGTAGGCATCCATGTTCTTGTGCATCTGATCATGAAAGATCACTGCCATAGCCCTCTGATAGGTTGCCTCAGCATTCTTGAGTCCAAACGGCATGACTGTATAGCAAAATGTACCCCAAGGCGTAGTAAAAGAAGTTTTGGATTGGTCACGAGCGGCCAATTTGATTTGATTGTAGCCCGAGTATCCATCCACGAAGGAGAACATGGCATGGCCTGCCGTGCTATCGATTAGAAGATCGATGTTGGAGAGTGGATAATCATCCTTTGGGGTTGCTTTGTTCAGATCTCGGAAATCGATGCAGATTCGAACTTTGCCATTCTTTTTGGGGACTGCCACAATGTTCGCTAACCAATCTGGGTATTCGATGGTCCGAATGAACCCTGCTTTTAATAACTCTTCAAGTCCTTCTTTAACTTGTGGTGCCACTCGAGGATCCATTTTTCTTAGTTTCTGCTTGATCAGTTTGCAATCTGGCTTCAACATAAGGCGATGCTCGACTAACTTGGAGTCTAAACCTGGCATATCTTCATAAGTCCAAGCAAAAACTTCCTGATGCTGCTTGAGGAAGTAGATGAGCCTTTTCTTCTCATCAAAACTTAGACTGGAACCAAATTTGAGGATTCTTGGATCATCTTCTGAACCAATATTGACATCCTCTGTTGGATCCTGAACCAACGGCGATGGTTCATCCTGCTTCTGAATGCTGGCAAATTCTGGCAAATCTTGAATCGTCGAGTCGAATTCTGCCAATTTTTCAATTTGCTCTGTCATTTTGCTGACTTCTGCCCCTGCCTTTGCTTTGCATGCTCTGGCTGGTTTATTTTAAAAAAGGTTGGTATTGATAACGAGCTTTTTGAATGATTTAGGAGCCATGATCATGGCAATCCTGTAAGAGAAAATGAGGCTTTTGAGAAAAAGGTAAAATATCCGAAAAATAGCCTTTTGTACAGAGATAGAGAATGACAACATAGATAAGGATATAAACAGAGAATTTGTGTACACCAAGATGAACAGAGCAAACAAACTTTTCATTGATTAAGTAAACTTTGATATTTACAAGTGACTGTTTGAGAAAAGGAAAGAAATTGGGGCGGATCTTGCCCTTACAAGATGATAGAAAGGAAAGAGAACAGAAAACACTGGCATTGTCTTCATTACTGAGCTCCCTTGATGAAGATGGTCTTTCTGCCGGATGACTGACCTGTGAAACCCAAGCCTGTGTCGGTGACATGCTGAACAGGGATGATCGGCTCCAGAATGTCGTCTTCATTTTTGCCTAGGCCCCTGAAGGGCTGATAACCGTGCTTCATTAGGAGATCAAATCCTTTTCTTGATTTTGAGAATCAAGGAAACAGAGGGTGATCTTTAAATGAAGTGCAATCGAGGCGTCCTCCTAGCTTGAAGAAGCGAGGTCCCTGCCACTGAACAACTGCGGTGACATTTTCTGTAGGCTGGATTTCTCTCAAATTTAGCATATCCAGACTTTCACTCAGATCAATCTCTTCAGCTTCCCGGATGCTCGGGATGTCGGCAGTGAAAGTGGGACGGGGAATCATCGGCTGCGGGAGTCGTTCTTCCGGATCCTCTCCTAGGACCATAGTGATCATGCCTCCCTTCGACTACTTGATACATTGGTGCAAAGTTGATGGGACAACATTGGCATTGTGAATCCAAGTGCGCCCAAGTAGTAGGTTGTACGTAGGTGGCACATTTACTACATGAAACAGGACCGTATGCACCGAATAGTTGATAAAAATTTCGAGAAATATCTTCCCCTTGGCTGTCTGCCCATGGTTGTCAAAATCGTAGATCGTGATCGGATCTGGGGTGTATTCCTCTTCTTTTAAACCCAACGCCTTGGCTGTCATTTCTGGACAGATATTTAGGCTGCTGCCCCCGTCGACTAGCACATGAGGGACTGTCATGCCCCTGGTCCGCACTACTATGTAAAGTGAATTGTTATGAAAACAATGAGGTTTTGGCAGATCCTCATTCGAAAAGGTGATTGGCGCATTCGCATGACCTGATTGACGATTTGAGCCATGTCCTGTGGAGTCGTGCTAGGCTTGACTTTGATCTTTCTGAGAAGATCTTCTAGCACTTGCTGGTGCTCAGATGAAGCGTGGGTCAGGTCCAAGATAGAGATGTTGGATAATGCAGTAATCGGCTTCTGAATTGACCCTGAAGCCTCTTCTTTCTTCGAAGATGTCTTGATAAAGCGCTTCGGGATCCTGGGAACTAGCTTGGCAGTTCCTGTAGCTGCCTTTGTTGATTTATTAGAAAATGAGGTGACATTCGCCCTCTTGACGGATGACTGTGCCTGGCGAAGGACTAGGACCTGATGTTGATCCTGAATGTTCTGCCTAGAACATGGTTGAATACTGCCTTGCAGAGAGAATGCTTGCTCTGTGATGACCGAAGCCGAATGTTTAGGAAAAGGTTTGGATAAGATCTCTGGCTGCTGCTCATCCTTGTCCTCAATTAGCATATTCTTATCAATACAATCTTGAATGATGTTTTTGAGGACAAAACAGTGCTCGGTGTCATGTCCCACAGTCTGGTGGAATTTGCAGAATTTATCTGTCCATTTACCCATAACGACGGGAGGGTCCGCCACCTTGGGAAGTTTAATCATTCCTTTCGACATCATATATTCCAGGATGTCTTCGCGGGACTGCTCTAATGCTGAAAATTCCCAATCATAACTCCAACCTTCGTGCTTTGGCTTTTCTGGCTGCTTCACTTCTGGCTGGGGTGCTGACTGAACAGGCTGCGGCTTAATAAATTTTCCCTTCTGGGCTGCTGAGTTTGCTCTTTCGGACCTAGGATGCCCTGAGTTCTTGTTGCGGCCCTTCTTGTTCTTCTTTCTGCCGGAACCACTGCTGCCCTGATCTGTCAATCCTGCGGCATAGGCGACGTGCGCTTTTTTCTTTTGATCAGGATTTCCTCTGACAAAAGGATATCCTTCGTATAGACCATTGTCCAGGCCGGTCTCGAGCCACTCGGCTCTCCCAATCAATTTGATAAATGACTTGGCAGGCGAAGTGGAAATGAGGTTTCTCAAAGGCTGGGCAAAGTTATTCAGAATAATCTGCAAGGCGTGCTCCTCCGGGATGGGAACCTTCATTCTGTTACAGGTGCTTCTCCACCTGTGGATGAATTCACTAGCTTTCTCATTCTCCATCTATTTTAAATTGTACAGATGATTGAGGGTTGGTGAGGCTTCAATATTGAACATGAAGCGTTCTATGAACAAATTCACAACTTTATCGAACTCTCTTAGTTCGATAGGGTTAATGTGGTCTGCATACCACCTGGCTGCTACCCCTTCTAGGCTGCGAGGAAAGCAGATGAATAACGCCCGATTATCTTTCCTGAAACGGCTGCATTCGGCATAAAAGGTGGCCAAATGAGCCTTGGGGTTGCTGGTTCCATCGAATTTAAGGAACTTCCAAGGGAGATTCTCGAGATTGTCATCCCCGTCCAGGCCATGGTAAAAATCTTCACCAGAGTAGGTCTGCTTGCCCTTGCTTTTAGCCTGAATATCTTTGATAGCCCGATTCATCTCTTTCATCTGCTCTTGCATCGGGTCATTAGTCGGAACGGGCTTATTGATTGATTCGGGCTCCGTAGCGGTCTTTGCAAACTGCGGTGGAGGATTCTGATAGACAAGCTGCTCTTCCTCTTCCGATTCCTCAACTGATTCTGTTTCTTCAGAAGTGGTGTCGGGCTGTATTTGCTTTCTAACAATCCTGACTGGCTTCTTTACAGCCTTCTTCTTTGGCTTGCTTTTTGGAACAACTTCTTTCTGACTGGCCTCGGCCTGCTCAGCCATCATTTTGGTCATCATTCTTTTAAACAGATTATACATGGCTGGATCTATGTCATCTGCTTGATTCTGATTCTGTCCCCTGACTGATTTGGGGGAATCCATCCCTCCGGCCTCACTGTCGCTGTGTTGAGGAACTATTTCTTTTCCTGCTCTTGTTACGACCATTTTGCCAATGCCAGTGATTTCCTGTGAAGGTGAAAAGAATGATTAGGGTTCGGAGGAATTTTTTTTTGGAAATGCGATTTCTTTTAGGAAAAGACATGAGGGAAGGAATTGACAAATTTTTGCAATGATCGCATCACCCTTTTATGGTGACCAAATGCGCCTTATGACCTAGGCGAGGTCGTCTATTATGACGAGGGATAGAAGAATAGACAGAATGGGTCTCATCACTGGGGATGAATCCGTAACTATATGAAAATAAAATAAGATTTGGCCATAAAAATAAAAGCTTGCATTTTCATTGATTGACAAAATTTAAATACAAAAAGAAAGTGGGCAGACAGTTTGCCACCATTCTCGATACTCTGATGATACATTAGGACCAGGAAATATAGACAAATGAATAAAGGAGTCCCAAGTATATTTGGCGACGTGGTATGCTCCAGACCACTGATCTGACCGTAGATCAAACTCTGGCATGCGGCCTGTCGGGAAGCGAGTGTTGGCACGAACCTGCCGCTGCGAAAACTATCTGAGACATCTCTCTGGCTGATAGTCTACGCAGAAGAAAGGGCCGAGCAGTTTGTAGCGCTTGTCACGAGCATAGGTGTAGCGAGGAACGGTCTCTCTTCTGTCGAAGAAGTCCCAAACGATTTCCTCCTTATGCAGTTTCTCGATCAAAGCTCGACATTGAATGGTTGACTTCGGCTGCTTGCTGCTGAATCTGAAAGAACTGGCTTTTGACGGTACATGTCGCAGGAACCACGACTGCAAGGCGTACGTGCACCCTTCCACCAAAATGGTCTCTCCGAGGGCGAAACAAGCTAAACCTCTGTAGAGAAAAGCTAGAGCTGCCATGGATACTGAAAGCTGACGGGTCTGCTTGCTTCCCCATCTTCGAAAAAGTTGGGTGACTCTTATATCGATGAAATTCTGACCATCCTGAAAGAATGCCAGCCCCACTGTGCATAGGACCATGGCATGCTGGATTCTTTCTGTCGCTGCTCGAGATAAGGTATCGACTTCTTCATAGGCTCCATACTTGTTGTAGAGTTCGAACAAATCGATGAACTGACTTCCATTGATCTCTACGAGAGGCCAGGATATGCTCACTGTAGCTCTAGCCAATGCTTCTCGAACGTCTACCCCTTTGACATTGATCAGGAATTGCTGCTCGACCGAATCATCTGGCTGACCAGCTGGTTCTGGCAATCCCATGATATCATTGAACTCGTCCATTAGCAAAGTCATCTCTCCCCACGAAAACCAAAACGTGCAGGTACGCGGATTCCATCGCTCTGCCATAGCTTGAATCAGACTGTCGTTGATGGTTCGCTTGCCTACTGCCAATGCCATTTCCAATCCACAATTGTCCAAGTGGTCTGGGAACATACGCGAGAAAGTGGTGAACCAAGAATAGTACCACCGAGGGAAGAAGGTACGAGACTGAATGACCCGATGATCTGGGGTTCCATCCCTTATTTGATAGAAGACATGATCCCAAGGAAAGATAGCATCGGGAGATTCGGATGCCATCGGAGTGATACTGAGGCAAAAAGGAAAAGGGTCAGATAGAATGCAGGACTTATGGATAGACTTTTGATGAGAGGAGGAACAGACATAATTTCCTGGAAATTTTGTAAAAGATCAAGGGATTTTAAAGAAAGAATTTCCAGGATTTTTAAAGAAAGATTGACAACAAAAGAAAGAAGAACGTAGGTAAAGGAGAAAATATACACCCGAGGTTTTTTGAAAATAGAGGAAGTTTTGAAGAGTACACCCAGGGTTTTAAAAGAGGTTGATATACATAGGAGAACACAAGAAAACCTTGCATAATCATAGTTGCACAAACAAGGATGCGCACACAGCACTTCCTAAAGGCTGACTCTATATGCAATACTTGAAAAAGCTTGTAGGACCTTAATCCTAACTCTAAGATTTGGATCATCTGATTCCAATCAAGGTATGTCGATATACTCAAGCCGAAGCTCGAAGTACGTGGCATAAAGATATTTCTTCGGTTCTAAGGTAAGGGCTTCTGTAAGACCCGCAATTTTTCAGAAAATATCTGAATAAAATTCATGAGGCATTTACCGGTAAAAATAGCATTTCTTCTCAGAATGCGAAACGAATCAATTCCTGCGAACCAGTTATACTTAGGGTATTCGTCGAATTGCGAATATATGCTCAAATACTCGGGAAGCCATAACTTCCTAACTAAACGAAATCAATAGATTCGTACGAGCCAACTTTCTTAGTTACGTCAATACGAAGAAAATGGCGTACTCAGAATTTTTCAGAAAAAATCGCCGGAAACCCGAAATTCTTGCGGGACCCACGGAAATATTGGTGGGACCCACAGAAATATTCCTCAGAAAATATCTGGTGGGACCCACAAAAATATCCCATGGAATATCCAAGTGGGCCCCACACCAAGGAACCTCTTGGAATTAAAAAGAAGCCAAGGGGGTAGTTTGGGCATGGAAAAACCCAAGAGGAGGTGGGCTTGGGCTATAAATAGCCCTCCCCACTCTCTCTCTTCTCATAAAAATCGACCCCCTCTCTCTCTTGCCTTCTCTCTCTCTCCTAAACCTCCCCTACCTAGCCTAGCCCACCTGAGCCCACCTGACCTGGTCTGAGCCTGCCTGACTTAGCCTGAGCCTGCCTGACCTGGTCCTAACCCACCTGACCTGGGTCTGAACCCACTTGACCTGGTCCAAACCCAGTTGACTTGACTTGAACCTAGTTGGGTTTAAAGTCAAAGTCAAAGTCCTTTTTGGTCCAGATTCCGGTTTGGATTTCTGAACCCAGACTTAGCCTACTTGAGCTGAGTTCGAACCTGCTGAACCCAGTTGACTTGGATTGAACCCTGTTAGGTTCAAACCACTTAGGTTGAGTAGCTTGACCTGCTCTACCTCTTTCTCAACTAAGTCAGCTTCATCTGACTTAGTCTGACCTCTCGAAGGAAGGCTCGAAGCCAAAGAAGCAACCCGGAGCCGTTTCTTCCACGATTTGAAGTAAGTTCGCTTCGTTGATCCATCTCTCTCAAGTATTTGACTGTTTGTATATAGAATATACTTTCTGAAGTAGTATCTTGCTTTAGTTCTTGGTTGAGCCCTCTAGGACACTTCGGTGTTCACGCGCTCGCCTCGTAACTATCGTCGGATATATATGTTCGAATACGCAGTATATGCGTTCTTCAAAATAGTATCTCACCCTAGTTCTTGGTTGAGCCCTCTAGGACACTTCGGTGTTCACTCGCTCGCCTCGTAACTATCGTTGGATACAGATCTAGGTGTATATCTGCTGATACTGCCGACGCGTCTTATATCGCACAGGCCATGTAATTTACCTTTGCCGTCGCGTCGTATGATGCCAAGGCTCCCTGCTTTCTGTACTTCCGATTACTGCACTTCCGATTATGCATTTACTTACGCCGTCGCGTCGAACGATGCCAAGGCTCCTGCTTTCTGCAATGTATTTACTTACGCCGTCGCGTCGAACGATGCCAAGGCTTCTGCTTTGTTATATATGTAGAATATTTCGTTCAGTTACACACCCTGAACAATAGTATATGCATTTCTTTACGCCGCCGCTGTATAAAGCACATGCTTCTGCTTATATTACATATATGGCGCGTAAGTGAGCGTTCAAACGGAGATCAACTCCAAAATCGCCCATGCGATTCCCTTACCGCTCCTCGTACAAGATTCTGCTTGACGAATGAAGCCCCTATTGGAAAGGCTTCGCCTTTTGGCAAAATGCTCTTTACGTAAAGACTAAATCAATTACGTATGGCCTAGCTATGGCCCAAGGTTCCTGCAACCTTGATGGATGCAAAGTACGCACAACGGTGCGCATCCATTTCCCGAGTTAAGCGTAGCGATTTCCCACCAAAGAGGGGAGATGCCGCTGAAATGGATAAAAGAAACGCACGCTTTCTCCGTAAAAGAGAGGAAGTGCTGCTGAAATTCCTGAAGGAGCTAAGAATGGCTCAGAAAGAACGTAGCAGAAGTGCTACCCAGTTATGAAACGCCTTCTACAATGTAGAAAGGTTCGTCGCACCACTGCCGGTAGAGCAGAGAAGGTGTTGACAGAATGGTTGGCAGAAGAGCTGCCAAAACCAGTTAAGTGGCACAATGATGTCCTTTGTTGGAACGATGTCAGAATGACTCGTCTCCCTGACACCTGCAAGGGCATCATACTTGTAAGAGCCGTTGCGCCAAAGTAGTGGTAGCGCCTTGACGAGGTCCTGAGCTCGTTGCGTAAAAATACGCCGAGTAGCCGATCCGTAGAGATCGAGTCATGTGCATGCTCATTGAGAATTTTCAGACAACCAGACTCGTAAGGGCCGCTGAGCCGGAGTGTGTTGTTTCCACCGAAAGAGGTGAAGTGCTCGTCAAGGCCGAAGTGCCGAGAGCAGAGTTAAGCATGCATATGAATAAAACCTTTGTTCCACGGTGAAAACCGTGTGGTTGATTGGGGTCGGGTACATACTTCTCAAAGGCTGCCCTATAGGCATGCAATGTTCGTCAAGTAATTGTAAGACCGGCAGGCCCCTTTCAGAATTTCTCACCGAGGAAGACGGTGATGGCGCAGCCTTGAGTGACATATATTTCACCCGAACCTGATAGAGTTCATTGATGGCCTTCGTCACTCAGAGGTATGGAGGTCGTGGTTATCCTTAAATATCTAAGGATTGAACCCAACTACTGCAGTAGCAGAATGCATTCGGATACCTAGTAAGGATCTCTTCCGGTATGCTGTACCGTCCTACTAGGGGGATGGGGTCAACAGGCCTCTGGGGTATCTAAAATACATAGAATAATCAACCCCCAGATCGTCGCGTTGTCGCCCAGATATGAGTCCCCTAAGCCTAGGGGGAGGTGCAATTATCGAAACAAAGCATTAGCTTAGGTACAGCGCTACTTTGAATGTATGAGTGGATGACGTTGTTGAGTCAGTCCTGCATAACTTTTGTGAAGGTGTCATGGTCGGTATACTACTGGACTGATTGGGAAAGAACCCCATTGATATCCGTACGACTAAGTGAAGCTCGGAGAGCTGTCCTTAGATTCGTAGGATACGGATGTGCCAAGCATAAAGGCTTGAGCTAGACATCCATTCGTGACTCTGAGGAAGTCAAGGCTAAGTCGTAGAGACTTGAGAGGTTATTCTAACTCACAGCCCTGAAGAGGCTTATGCGAAGTCATGACGACTTGCGTGGATGTTCAACTCATAGCCCTGATGAGGCTTGTGCGATATACGCTAAGTCATGGAGGCTTGAGCGTCGTATTACGAACTGCGACCCTGAGTGGTCTATGCATTTACTTGAGTTGAATAGATAGGTGTTTGCCTACTTACCAGACCATCAGTGGTTCTGACCCCGTTTAATGGGGATTTCAGGTGTTGAACCTGCGTGGCGATATGCGGAGCAAGGCGGCATCAAGTTCCAGGGTTTCTCTAGACAGAGTTGTACTGCTTCCTTTTTATTGAACCTACACTGCTTTTCTAAGCAGTAGTGTTGTAATAAACATGTGCTTTCGATAAAATGGAACACTTTGGTGGTCAATGAGTTGCTTGGCCACATACCTGCAACGTGCTCGGAGTTTTCTAAAACCGACGACTCATTATCGTCTTATTCCGCTGCTAAAAGCTTTTCTAAGTTCCGCTGCAAAGAAAAAAAAAAGAAATCCATGAAAATTTTAACTTAGCTTTGTTTTGGAAATCCGGGGCGTTACAGAATTAGTATCAGAGCATGAGTCTGAGAAACCTGGTTCAAGATCCGTCATGGTACCGATATCGCACTGTAAGTATATGTTTTTATACTTTTGTTCTGATCTGGGTGCATCTTTGTATAGATGGCAACTCATGACTCGCGTGGATATTGCTATCGCTGCAAGGTCATGCACGATGAGTGGATATGCCCGTATGAAGTCCAAGACTGCCAATATTGTGGCGAAGATGGGCATTCCGCCAACGAATGCCAAAGGAAATATACCGCCGATATGGGTCGGCGGGCTTCAAAGGGTCTCAGGGATGAGACTTCGCGTGTCAGTGGACCGTATCACTCTAGTGTTGGGAGCAACCATACCCCAACATCTTTTGATGAATTACCAAGGCTGAGGGATTTTGATTTGAACTTCCCTGCAGAAGTCTATCACTCGCCAAGCTACCATCCGGCATCACATATGCCGAGCTTAAATGGCAGGAACAAAAGAGGAGATTCTTTCTGTTCGCCAATCATTGTTCCAGACTCCCAGAGTCTTGATCTTGCTGACTGGGAAAGTGGACTGGAGTCTCTCATATATCCCCAGTATTCGCTTGCTAGTGCGGAAGTGTCGCCCAAGCCGAAGCTAGTAGTGCCTGCACCAAGGCCATGTGGCAATAGATGGACCTTTTGGAGTTCGTCTTCATCAAAGAAATCCAAGTCTTAAAGAGACTGGTGATGTTTTGGAGTCAGTAGACTCATGTATATAGTTTCTCATTGCCTAAAGTCTGCCAGTGCGGCATGACGTTTTGTTTAAGGCAATGCTTGTGTAAATGTGATGTATATTAAGTAAATAAAGCTTTTACTTCCTCATATACATCGAGAAACTAAAAACAAGTGCTTGTGTGTGCATAGATAAATGGCTCCTACGACGAGGAGAACCATACCAAGCGAGGAGTCCCATACGCAAGGATTCCTGTTGGAGACACTCAACAACCTGGTTACCGCCATCCGTGAAACGAGGCCAGAACCAGTCGCACCACGAAACGAGCACCTGGGAGGAGTGACTTATGAGAAGTTCCTCAAGCTTGACCCGCCAGTTTTCATTGGCAGAGCCGATCCTGAGCTCGCAGAAAGTTGGGTCGAAGAAACCGAACGTGCCTTCCTGGTGCTGGGAGTACCAGAAGAAAAGAAGACCAACTTTGGCACATACAGGCTGAAAGACAACGCACGGAAGTGGTGGGATACCACTAAGATTATCCAGTTCTCGGAAGTTGAAGTCATTCCTTGGACTGACTTCCGGAGAGCTTTCATGGATAATTACTTTCCATTACACTCCAGAAACAAGAAGAAGATGGAGTTTCTGGAATTGGAGCAGGGTGGCATGAATCTGATTGACTATACCACCAAATTTCAAAATCTTGAACGGTACTGCTCCCGGTTATTTGAGACCGACCAAGAAAGGGCCGACAAGTACATCAATGGACTGCGAGAAGGGCTAAGGTCACGGGTTATCACCAGCATGCCCCAAACGTTTCAAACGGCTGTGGCAGCAGCTTCAAAAATACAAGTGGATTGGGAGCGATCAAAAGTGATCATAGCAAAAAGGCCCATAGTTGATGGTGGGAACAAGAAGAGAATGTTTCCAAGTGGCCAGGGTTCACGACAACCCTTTCAGAAGAAAAGGTTCCAAGGTGGGAATAACACTCAACAAGTTGTAAGGCCAAGGCAGAACATGGCTCCAAACAACCTGCAGTCCAACCCAAACTGCCCAAAATGCCATGTTAATCACGCAAGAGGACCATGTCCACGTGACACAGGTGGATGCTTCTACTGTGGCAAAGTGGGCCACATTGCAAGACAATGCAGGAAGAAGCTTATTGATGAGCAGAGGAGGAATGCCGGATCTGCCGGACCCTCTCAACAAATACCACAACGAACACTAGTCCAACGACCCCCACCTAGAGTAGAACAAAGGCCTGCTGCAGGTCGTGTATACGCTGTAACGACTGAACAAGTCGAAACCGGTGACCTCATTGAAGGCACCGTACTTGTTAATGGACATGCAGCTTACGTCTTGTTTGATTGTGGTGCTACTCATACGTTTATCTCTGACGATTTCACCGAACAACTCCACGCTTCGGTGCAACCGATTGATAAAATGATCGAAGTATATAACCCGTTGGGTTCACGCACCAAATGTATCCGGTGTGTGAAAAATTTGGATATTGAGATAGCAGGGCAACACTTGCCTACTGATGCCATCCTGATCGATATGATACAGTACGATGTCATTCTGGGAATGAATTGGTTGGCTCAGAATAATGCCAAGATTCTGTGCCGCGAGGGCAGAGTGATTCTATCTCGAACCGGATATTCAGACCATATTTGGATAGCTTTGTCATCGTCTTTATTGATGACATTCTCGTATATTCTGAGAACAAGGAACAACACGTGGAGCACTTGAAAATCGTCTTGAAAACCCTTCAAGATAACCAACTCTATGCTAAGTTTTCAAAATGTGAATTCTGGCTAGATAAAGTGATGTTCCTTGGTCATGTGATCTCAAAAGATGGAATCGCAGTGGATCCTGCGAAGGTGGAAGCTGTGATGGACTGGAAGCAGCCAGAAAATATCACTGAGGTTCGTAGCTTCCTTGGACTTGCCGGATATTATCGGAAGTTCATACAAGACTTCTCCCGAATCGCCGTACCGATGACGAAATTACTTAAAAAGGGAGTCAAGTTTGAATGGACTGACCAGTGTAAGGAGTGCTTTGAGGTTCTCAAACAGAGGCTTACCACTGCCCCTGTCCTTACCTTACCTTCTGGTCAGGGAGGCTTCGTGGCATATACCGATGCCTCAGGAACAGGTCTGGGTTGTGTGTTGATGCAGCATGGCAAAGTAATCGCCTATGCATCACGACAGTTGAGGGTCCATGAGAAAAACTATCCAACCCACGACTTGGAGCTTGCCGCGGTAGTGTTCGCGCTTAAAATCTGGCGACACTACCTGTATGGAGAGAAATTTGAGGTCATGTCGGACCATAAAAGCCTAAAATACCTCTTTTCTCAAAAAGAACTCAATATGCGGCAACGGCGATGGCTGGAATTCCTCAAAGATTATGAATTCACGCTTTCCTATCACCCTGGAAAGGCGAATGTTGTAGCAGATGCCCTTAGTCGCAAGACTGTTGGCACTCTGGCCAGCCTAACCGGACAATGGAAGTTGATGGAGGATTTCGTCAAGTGGAAGCCATTTTTGGCTGATTCAGGTAGAATCAAAATGTCATGTTTGACGATCCACATTGAGTTCCTCGATCGCATCGTAGCCGAACAGTTCAAGGATCCCCAGTACTTGGAATTGAAAGCTCGTGCTGAAAAAGATAACACTTTCTTCCATTTGAAAGAAGATGGAGGAATATGGATGGAAGAAAGAATTTGGGTTCCAAATAACCCTGAGCTAAGACAGGAAGTACTCCAGGAGGCCCATAGTAGCAAATATACTATCCACCCTGGGGGTACAAAGATGTTCCGAGATTTGCAGAGAAAGTACTGGTGGAAGGGTATGAAGCGTGATGTGGCTACGTTTGTCTCAAAGTGTTTGATCTGCCAGCAAGTTAAGATCGAACATCAGCGACCTGGTGGAAAGATGCAACGGATCGAGATTCCAGAATGGAAATGGGAAGGCATTACGATGGATTTCATCGTTGGATTGCCTCGATCCAAGAAACAACACGATTCGATATGGGTGATCGTGGACAGACTCACCAAGTCGGCTCACTTCCTGCCAATCAACACTCGATACTCAACTGAACGATTGGCGGAGATCTACATTCGGGAAATCGTTAGACTCCATGGAGTGCCGATTTCGATCATATCTGATCGTGACCCGAAGTTCACCTCTCACTTTTGGGAGCAACTTCAGAAAGCCCTGGGGACGAAACTCAAGTTCAGTACAGCATTCCATCCCCAAACAGATGGGCAATCAGAACGAACCATACAGACTCTTGAAGATATGCTAAGAGCCTGTATGCTGGAATGGAAAGGTGATTGGGATTCCCACCTAGCGTTGGCTGAATTTGCTTATAATAATAGCCACCACGCTAGCATTGGGATGGCGCCGTATGAAGCCTTGTATGGACGACCCTGTAGATCACCAATCCATTGGGGTGAAGTGGGTGAGCGAACCTTGGACTCGCCCATTGTGTTGCAGCATTACACTGAGCAGGTCCACATGATCAGAAAGAAGCTACTGACCGCTCAGAGTCGACAGAAGAGCTACGCCGATCAGCGGCGTAGGGAACTCACTTTTGCGGTTGGAGATAAGGTTTTTATCAAGGTCTCTCCAACCAAGAGTGTGTTTCGTTTTGGAAAGAAGGGGAAGCTCAGCCCTAGATTCGTTGGTCCCTTCGAAGTTTTGAGCCGAATCGGAGAGACTGCCTACCAAGTAGCATTGCCACCACAATACGCGCAAATACATGATGTATTTCACGTATCAATGCTTCGAAAGTACGTTCATGATCCTTCTCATGTCATTCAACATGAGGACATTGACATCCGAGAAGATATGACGGTAGAAGAAAGGCCAGTGGAGATCATGGACCGACGGGAGCAAGTGCTAAGAACGAAGGTCATCCCACTTGTTAAAGTGAGATGGCAACATCACGGAGTCGATGATTGCACTTGGGAGCCCGAATCAGATATGCGGGATAAATATCCTGAACTCTTCACTTTGTAATCTTAAGTGAATTTCGCGGACGAAATTCCTTTAAGGGGGTAATGATGTAAGACCCGCAATTTTTCAGAAAATATCTGAATAAAATTCATGAGGCATTTACCGGTAAAAATAGCATTTCTTCTCAGAATGCGAAACGAATCAATTCCTGCGAACCAGTTATACTTAGGGTATTCGTCGAATTGCGAATATATGCTCAAATACTCGGGAAGCCATAACTTCCTAACTAAACGAAATCAATAGATTCGTACGAGCCAACTTTCTTAGTTACGTCAATACGAAGAAAATGGCGTACTCAGAATTTTTCGGAAAAAATCGCCGGAAACCTGAAATTCTTGCGGGACCCACGGAAATATTGGTGGGACCCACAGAAATATTCCTCAGAAAATATCTGGTGGGACCCACAAAAATATCCCATGGAATATCCAAGTGGGCCCCACACCAAGGAACCTCTTGGAATTAAAAAGAAGCCAAGGGGGTAGTTTGGGCATGGAAAAACCCAAGAGGAGGTGGGCTTGGGCTATAAATAGCCCTCCCCACTCTCTCTCTTCTCATAAAAATCGACCCCCTCTCTCTCTTGCCTTCTCTCTCTCTCTTAAACCTCCCCTACCTAGCCTAGCCCACCTGAGCCCACCTGACCTGGTCTGAGCCTGCCTGACTTAGCCTGAGCCTGCCTGACCTGGTCCTAACCCACCTGACCTGGGTCTGAACCCACTTGACCTGGTCCAAACCCAGTTGACTTGACTTGAACCTAGTTGGGTTTAAAGTCAAAGTCAAAGTCCTTTTTGGTCCAGATTCCGGTTTGGATTTCTGAACCCAGACTTAGCCTACTTGAGCTGAGTTCGAACCTGCTGAACCCAGTTGACTTGGATTGAACCCTGTTAGGTTCAAACCACTTAGGTTGAGTAGCTTGACCTGCTCTACCTCTTTCTCAACTAAGTCAGCTTCATCTGACTTAGTCTGACCTCTCGAAGGAAGGCTCGAAGCCAAAGAAGCAACCCGGAGCCGTTTCTTCCACGATTTGAAGTAAGTTCGCTTCGTTGATCCATCTCTCTCAAGTATTTGACTGTTTGTATATAGAATATACTTTCTGAAGTAGTATCTTGCTTTAGTTCTTGGTTGAGCCCTCTAGGACACTTCGGTGTTCACGCGCTCGCCTCGTAACTATCGTCGGATATATATGTTCGAATACGCAGTATATGCGTTCTTCAAAATAGTATCTCACCCTAGTTCTTGGTTGAGCCCTCTAGGACACTTCGGTGTTCACTCGCTCGCCTCGTAACTATCGTTGGATACAGATCTAGGTGTATATCTGCTGATACTGCCGACGCGTCTTATATCGCACAGGCCATGTAATTTACCTTTGCCGTCGCGTCGTATGATGCCAAGGCTCCCTGCTTTCTGTACTTCCGATTACTGCACTTCCGATTATGCATTTACTTACGCCGTCGCGTCGAACGATGCCAAGGCTCCTGCTTTCTGCAATGTATTTACTTACGCCGTCGCGTCGAACGATGCCAAGGCTTCTGCTTTGTTATATATGTAGAATATTTCGTTCAGTTACACACCCTGAACAATAGTATATGCATTTCTTTACGCCGCCGCTGTATAAAGCACATGCTTCTGCTTATATTACATATATGGCGCGTAAGTGAGCGTTCAAACGGAGATCAACTCCAAAATCGCCCATGCGATTCCCTTACCGCTCCTCGTACAAGATTCTGCTTGACGAATGAAGCCCCTATTGGAAAGGCTTCGCCTTTTGGCAAAATGCTCTTTACGTAAAGACTAAATCAATTACGTATGGCCTAGCTATGGCCCAAGGTTCCTGCAACCTTGATGGATGCAAAGTACGCACAACGGTGCGCATCCATTTCCCGAGTTAAGCGTAGCGATTTCCCACCAAAGAGGGGAGATGCCGCTGAAATGGATAAAAGAAACGCACGCTTTCTCCGTAAAAGAGAGGAAGTGCTGCTGAAATTCCTGAAGGAGCTAAGAATGGCTCAGAAAGAACGTAGCAGAAGTGCTACCCAGTTATGAAACGCCTTCTACAATGTAGAAAGGTTCGTCGCACCACTGCCGGTAGAGCAGAGAAGGTGTTGACAGAATGGTTGGCAGAAGAGCTGCCAAAACCAGTTAAGTGGCACAATGATGTCCTTTGTTGGAACGATGTCAGAATGACTCGTCTCCCTGACACCTGCAAGGGCATCATACTTGTAAGAGCCGTTGCGCCAAAGTAGTGGTAGCGCCTTGACGAGGTCCTGAGCTCGTTGCGTAAAAATACGCCGAGTAGCCGATCCGTAGAGATCGAGTCATGTGCATGCTCATTGAGAATTTTCAGACAACCAGACTCGTAAGGGCCGCTGAGCCGGAGTGTGTTGTTTCCACCGAAAGAGGTGAAGTGCTCGTCAAGGCCGAAGTGCCGAGAGCAGAGTTAAGCATGCATATGAATAAAACCTTTGTTCCACGGTGAAAACCGTGTGGTTGATTGGGGTCGGGTACATACTTCTCAAAGGCTGCCCTATAGGCATGCAATGTTCGTCAAGTAATTGTAAGACCGGCAGGCCCCTTTCAGAATTTCTCACCGAGGAAGACGGTGATGGCGCAGCCTTGAGTGACATATATTTCACCCGAACCTGATAGAGTTCATTGATGGCCTTCGTCACTCAGAGGTATGGAGGTCGTGGTTATCCTTAAATATCTAAGGATTGAACCCAACTACTGCAGTAGCAGAATGCATTCGGATACCTAGTAAGGATCTCTTCCGGTATGCTGTACCGTCCTACTAGGGGGATGGGGTCAACAGGCCTCTGGGGTATCTAAAATACATAGAATAATCAACCCCCAGATCGTCGCGTTGTCGCCCAGATATGAGTCCCCTAAGCCCAGGGGGAGGTGCAATTATCGAAACAAAGCATTAGCTTAGGTACAGCGCTACTTTGAATGTATGAGTGGATGACGTTGTTGAGTCAGTCCTGCATAACCTTTGTGAAGGTGTCATGGTCGGTATACTACTGGACCGATTGGGAAAGAACCCCATTGATATCCGTACGACTAAGTGAAGCTCGGAGAGCTGTCCTTAGATTCGTAGGATACGGATGTGCCAAGCATAAAGGCTTGAGCTAGACATCCATTCGTGACTCTGAGGAAGTCAAGGCTAAGTCGTAGAGACTTGAGAGGTTATTCTAACTCACAGCCCTGAAGAGGCTTATGCGAAGTCATGACGACTTGCGTGGATGTTCAACTCATAGCCCTGATGAGGCTTGTGCGATATACGCTAAGTCATGGAGGCTTGAGCGTCGTATTACGAACTGCGACCCTGAGTGGTCTATGCATTTACTTGAGTTGAATAGATAGGTGTTTGCCTACTTACCAGACCATCAGTGGTTCTGACCCCGTTTAATGGGGATTTCAGGTGTTGAACCTGCGTGGCGATATGCGGAGCAAGGCGGCATCAAGTTCCAGGGTTTCTCTAGACAGAGTTGTACTGCTTCCTTTTTATTGAACCTACACTGCTTTTCTAAGCAGTAGTGTTGTAATAAACATGTGCTTTCGATAAAATGGAACACTTTGGTGGTCAATGAGTTGCTTGGCCACATACCTGCAACGTGCTCGGAGTTTTCTAAAACCGACGACTCATTATCGTCTTATTCCGCTGCTAAAAGCTTTTCTAAGTTCCGCTGCAAAGAAAAAAAAAAGAAATCCATGAAAATTTTAACTTAGCTTTGTTTTGGAAATCCGGGGCGTTACAGCTTCCCAACATCCTTGAGCACCTACCGATATACCTCGGACTATGGCCCTTAGGTACGTGGTAGGGGGGCGCGAACCCAAATAAGTGGTCCAGTTGTGAGGCTCTCTTCCGAACTATGGTTCAGTGAGACAGCCCAGCAACGTGAAGACCGGGACAATATAGGTAGGGATGTTTTCAAAATATGATCAACATGCAATAAAATCAGAAGGCTCTAATGCAAGTCCTAAAGAGATAGATTTAAATAAGGAGGAACATACACTTGCATACATTGTTTTGCATTCAATCCCTAAAATTGAGGAGAGTTGTATTTAAGACCTAAGTCTAATGTGAACATGGATATAATCTCCTCAATATGGTCCTACCAAACCATACTTAGATCCTATATACAATGATGTCAGCTTTAGGATAAAATCTAGGCTCCTAAGGTTTGCATGGAAATGAAGCTAACATATGTTAGAGTAAAGACTTAGATTATATAAAAGCAAAGCAAAGGCATAGATTCAACCGGACGAAGACAAGGTCCCATCACGGTCGCCAAAACTGTGATCATCGCAAAATTTTTCCTCTCTCGTGGTTTCTCTATCTTCCTTCTCTTTTCCTTTTTCTAACCTATATTTTCCTCCTTTTTGAAGGGAAGAAAATAAAAGAAAGAAAAGAGAAAGAGAAGAGAAAAGAAAGAAAGAAAGAGAGAAGAGGAACTATTTTGCGCGGTCTCACTTGACCTTAATTTGAAAACATTTAGAAATTTAACTCGCCTCCGTTTTTTAAAATTTGCGGGAAAATGGAGAGACAGGATTCGCTCGTCGGTACGAAGTTCGACCGTTCCTGGCGCCTTTACCAGGGGTAATCGAACCAAGGATCGAATCTATGCCTTTTGTTTTGCCTAAATATAACCTAAGAATTTATTCTAAAGATCTAAATGCACAAAGAATCATGCTTGTGCGATGCAAGGATGAATGCTATTTTGAAAATTGATTTAGAAATTTCCAAGTATTCTGAGATGAACTTGGCAAATGAGTGAAGAAGTGATTTAATCTAACTTAGAACTTTTGAGATGGATCAGAGTAGTTCTAAGTCTTTGAAATGATCAGAGTTGGAGAAAGAATGATTTAAAGCTTTGAAAAGAAAGGAAATGAAGCTTCAAAGTCAGAGAAGGACTTTGAACTTTGAACTTGAATTTAGAAAAAGAAAGGAATACTTGGAATGAAAT
The DNA here is from genome assembly GCF_984573655.1 of Nuphar pumila. Taxonomy (NCBI): domain Eukaryota; kingdom Viridiplantae; phylum Streptophyta; class Magnoliopsida; order Nymphaeales; family Nymphaeaceae; genus Nuphar; species Nuphar pumila. Next base: position 57,609,831 of record NC_143257.1, on the reverse strand, counting down.
TGAACTTAGACTTTAAAGTTTGGAATTTAGAATGGACCTAAGAAGGTCAAATGGTATTTGAAAAAAATAGAAATGGATTTAGGGAATCTTAAAGGAGATATGAAAATGGAATTGGATTTGAAATCTAGGATTGGGAATGGAATTGGATCTAAAGATGGATTTAAAATCTGAGATCTGAGATAAAATTGGGTTCTGGATCCTAAGATGGATTTAGATCTGAAGTCTGAGATCCAAATGTAGAATTGGGTTCTGGATCCTAAGATGGATTTGGATTTGAAGTCTGAGATCCAAAGTTGAGTTGGATTCTGGATCCTAACAGGGATTTGGATCTGAAATTTGAGATCCAAAGTGAAATTGGAGTCTGGGTCCTAAAGGAGAATTGGATCCGAAGTCTGAGATCCAAAAGTGGAATTGGGTCCTGGATCCTAAAGAGGAATTGGGTCTAAAGTATGAGATCCAATATGAGTGTTGAATCATGGATCTTTAGAATGGGTTTTGGATCTAAATCTGAGATCCAAAAAGTGAGGATTTGTACTTGGAAATCTGGATCCAAGTTGGATTTAGAATCTAACTTTGGATTTGGAATTTTAAAATATGATTCGAGGATTTTGAACTGGGAATATGAATTTCAAAGTCAAATTGGACTTTGAATTTGGAGTTTGAATCTGAAATTTAGAAGATGAATCAAGAATTTCTAAATTTGAATTGGATTTGGAAAAAAATGAATTTTAGAAATTGAATCTTGAATATACAGATGAATTTCAAAGTTAAATTGTACTTTGAATTTGAGATAGAATTTGGAATTTGAAATATAAGATGATTCTGAAGTTTCAAAATCAGATGGGACCTTGAAATTGGATTCTTGAATTCTTTTGAGAAATAGAGTTGAATTCGAATTTATGAATGGGGTTTGATTTGAGAAATGAAGGAAAGAATTACTTGGATTTATGGAAAAGAATTTAAAAATATGATGCAATTCTATCTATATGATGAATGAATTTAAATTTTTGAAATTGGATTTTGAAAAGCTATTCCATTCTTTAAATGAATCAAAACAAGATTGAAGATATAATACATCCTTGACTATGGTCATTGAATGTATTATATAATAATCTATATTTAAATTCAAATGAAGAATGAAACACATTTGGTGCTTTTATAGAGTTTAAGATGAAATTAACTCTCAATATACCGTGACTATGGCCATTGGTATATATATTGATTTAATTTTAAGTTAAACTCTGATAAAAGATGAGATATTTGAAAATATGATGATTTTTGAAAAGTATCCAGTATGGATCCAATGTTATTTCATAAAAGATAAAAATCCTAAGTTTTGTTTACATCCTGACTATGGCCATTGATGTAAATCATCAACTTAGGATTAATTACTTCTTATGAAATGGTGCATGTGCCATTCGTGTTCCACCATTGTGGATTTTCAGAAATAAAAGAGAATATAAAATGAAACAAGTAATTCCAGAAAATATGCATGCTCATACATTCTAATCTATGCTAGAAATGTAAAATTTTCATTAATATCTAGCTATTACAAGTTTTGAATTGAATTGAAATTAATATTTCTAAACTAAGAAGAGAAAGTAGCATCTTTCTATGTAATTCCTGCAAAATAAGGTTAGCATAAAACAGGATGCAAAATATAGAAGCAAATGGAAGACATTATGGAAAAATCAACATGCATATAACTAAGTGTGATATCTATATTTTAATAAAGGAAATGTGTATATACATGTGCATGGGTATGTCAATGAGAGAAATATATGCAGATATACACATCGATTAAAGAAAGAGATAGGCAAGTGTTCATACTAAAGAGAAGGCATATATGAAAAGGAAATGCATATATGGTGCTTATGCTAATGAGGAAGACATATACATATGCCTGAGTGGGCCTGAATGCCTATGTTAGGTGATGTGCTGATATCTAGATGGCCTAAAATGCTCATATGAGATGTTAATGCTTAACTAAATGTTGAAGACATATACAAGAGATGCATAACTGTACTAGGTATATGAGCATACTGCAGGTGAGATATGCCAATCACTCATAGAGTATAGTTAAATGGCTGGAAGTGGGAGGGAAATAGTGCAGGGAATTCCTAAGATGTTGTTGTAACAGTGCAGGAGGGGGGTATGGAAAGTGGTTGTGCTGGGTTTGATTGCCGTGAATGATGCTATAGCAGTGGGAGGAGGTTTTGGGCCATGCAATGATAACATGAAATGGTGCTGAAATAGCATAGCAGGTGCTTAATGAAGATGGATTGATATGGCAGTTGGTGTGTAACAGTGGTAGTGGACCTGCAGTAGGTATAACAATAGAAGGATCATAACTGGTGGTTGGGCTGCAGGGGGTGTACAGGAACAGCAAGTGTTGAAGCATTGTGAAAATGGAATGAAGGTGAAATATATGATGGATGGTGTGCCGTGCAATATCATACATAAATGATACTGAGAGTGGACTAGTATGGGCATGATGATGTATTGCAATTGATATTGACATTTATATGCTAATACCATATAATGCATACTAAGATCAAATTATACAGAATTTAACAAAATATATCTCACAGTATATGAATCTTCAATTAGTGTATAATAAGTAAATGATTTGCATCTAATAATAGCATCTTGACTAGCAATCTAATTTTTAGCCAATGGGTAGATGTTGGATACACACTTCTTTCATATGGCTTTGGAGCATACTCTAATATTCTTCTTGGCTAAGAGTGGTCCGCACTGATGCTAACATACGATTTTTTTTTTTTTTTTTTAAACAGGTGAAGAATGACATTACAAGATTCAAACATGGAGATAAACAACACTTGGATGAGGCTTTTAAAACATATTTTCCAGTATGGTCAGGGTGGTGGAATCCCAAGGCGAAGTGATTCGTGAAGAAGTAACTGAAGATGGCAGATATTCTTTAGTTCTTGTATTTGATGCCAAAGCTTTGCAGCTGGCAGATTTTGAGAAAAGATAGGCAAAATTCGCTTCCTTCTTTGGACCAGGAATCACAACAAAAGTTGGGGGAAAATGGGAACCCAACAACTACCTTTCCCAGCATAACAAATCCTATCAACATTAAACCCAAGCCAATCGATTTTCCTGGACTGCTCTGTATACATCGAAACTTCTCAATACCCAATGCATCCATACCAGCATACCGAAAGATAAACATCTCAGCAACAATTCATTGCAAAAATGTAAAAAAAAGAAAAAAACAAGTTGAAAAGGGGATGTATATGCTGGAATGATAAGAAATATAAGTCTAAAATATGCGATAAAGCAAGATGCAGATGAAGACTGAATGCCTAATGATGTTCGATGCAATGATACAGATGCTAACGGTCTCTATGGCATGAATACAAAGCATATATCAGGATTGAGGAACACGGATGAACTAGAAGAAAATTCTAAATGTTATTGATGCTATGCAGGGGCATGATTTGATAGATATGACGATAAATCAAATGGTATGTAGACAAGGAAGCATGGCACGTGATATGGAATGTAAAACAAAAAGGAGATGAGATATAAAGAAGGATAGAATCCATTAGCACAGTAACGAGAAAGAAAAAAAAAAGGGGAAAAGAATCTCTGGTTCATCTCAATTGCAAAATGAGGGAAGATATTCAACAAGAGCCTGACAGCCTTCAATTTATTTCTTTTTGCAATCTTCTTCAAATTTGAGATATCTGCCAGATATAACATGTATTGAAAACAATGAAGGCCTATCAGTGACATCATGATGCATGACAATTTATGTAAGGAACAAACCCTTTTCATTAGAGAGAAGAAGATTTCTCTTTTTTTTTTTTTTATACCTACCTGAATCTTCAGTTATTTCCTCTCAGAACTAAGGACATGGTATTATTGTCTAATTGCAGATCAAATATTTTTTTTATCTAATAAAACAAGGTGTGGATAGATATCTAACCAATATGTCAATCGGACGAATTAAATCAATGGATCAGACGAACCATTTGAAGAATTACCTGATTGAACCAACTAATCAACGAATGAAACCCCACAACGTTCAGATATAAATCAAAAATTAATAAAATAAATAGAAAATAGAAAAGAAATAGCAATGTAAGCACAAGATGAACATGTTGGAACATGATTGTTCCGTGGTTGTTGCACAGGAGAGGTGGGCATCGCTATGAGCGACTCCACACACTCTGTAGTGCGTAAAAAAAAAATGGATTAAAACTAGAATATAGAGTCAAACGGGAGATGATAGAAAGAAACGACAATATGAAAAAGTATTTGCAGAGAATTGGAAATGGAAGAGATGTTCTTACCTGTCCCTTGCAGAGATTTCGAGTTCTTTTAGGCAAATACAGAAGTGATGCCTTGGAGAGAAATTGTTCTTCAGTTTTCTTTTTTTTTGTGATTTCGCTGATCAATCTCCCGTTGGTTGAAGTGGAAGCACCAGAGGGATGAAGCACCGATTGATGTTTTCTCTTTTCTTTTTCGAAGTAAAATGGCTGCCAGATGAGCGAGTGAGGTTGGATGGATGAAGTCGATGATGGATTTTGCTGGGCAACTCGATGAAGGTGGATTGTAGTGATCTTTTGCAGAGAAAACTCGATCGGTAATGGATGAAACGGAGGTGCTCTTGCAGAAAGATCAATCTCTAAAAGAGAAAGGAATATCAGAGAAAATGGAATGTGGGGGGGGAAATGATCGGCACCAGAAAAAAAAATGGATCCCCTTCTTACCCTTGTTCCTCTTTTTTTATAGAGGGGAGAGAAGGTTCGTGAATGAAAAATCGTTCGCGATGGAAGGTGGAGATGAAGGTATGCGGTTTCGTGATGGAGGGTGAATGGAGGATGAGCGTGGAGATCGCACATGGGGGGGAAACGGCCTGCCATGGAGGGAGACGAGAGGCGTGCGGCTGGCGCGTTTCGGGAGGGGCGGCTGCGCCTCCCTCCCCCTCTTCTTCCTTACGAAGGGTAAAAGAAAAACCCTAAAAGGGTTTTTCAAAGACCCCCCCCCCCCCCCCCCTTTCAACTTTCAAATTTTTGCAAAAGAGGGCTTCAGAGGTCTTTAGCGAAAATCATTTTTCAAAAAGGCTCGAAATAATTTGTTTTTCTCAAAATCTTTCCAAATTTTTTTGGTTTTTGGTGTTATTTTTCCATATTTTTTTTTGGCATGATTTTTCCATTTTTTTGTATTTTTAAAATAAAATCCTAAAGTTTGTGAGAAAACAAGGATTAAAACTAATTTTTTTGTATATTTCTGAGAGATATTTACAAAAGTATATTTTCTGAGAATTTCAGACCATTTCGGGGAAATTTCTTCAGAAGAATGGGTTTGGACCCAAGTTTTGAGAAAATATTCGAGCTTTAAACCTCGAATTGAGGAATGTAATACGATGGATCCAAACGGATACCGGACGAAGTGTCTGAGCTTTTTAAAAGTTATTTTGGAAATTTTGAGAATCTGATTTAAAAAATTGGATAATGAAGCTCAGATTTGGATTTTGATCTAGATCCGAAATTGAGTCAGATATGTAAAATGAATTTAATTTCAACAAAAATTGAGAAACAGAATGGAATTTAGATTTAAAACTGACTCAATTACCCAGACAATGGGGGCAAAGGGCAAAATGGGGATATTTACAACATTTTGAAAAATTTGGGGTGTTCACACTTACATCTGTTTTCTGTTTTGAGTTTCATTTTCAATTCTTGCCTATATTCTGTTTTCTGTTGTTTCATTTCTGTTCGCTTTAGTATCAGATTGATTTTTGCTTTGGATTCCTGTTTTGATTTATTTTGAGTTATGTTGGGTTCATTTGTTTCATTAAAGCATTCTCTGTAATGCCGAGCTTCTTATAGCAGCCTCGACTTACAAATGCAATGTTTGCAGAATTTTCATATTACCATATCTCTTTCATTGTTGCTCTGCAACTTAGTATAGAATTGCTTTGCTCACACATAAATGAACTCTTGTTCATGCTTGATTCTCTCTGTAGCAGTGCCCGATCCATTGATCTTGGCTCCCACTGCATTCCTGTTAATGTTGCCCATCATCGTCATATTGTGTATCGTTTCCTTGTTTTGATTTCTTTTGTTTTCAGCATTCAGATCATTACAGTATCCAATGCTCTCTTTTCCTTCCTTAGCATATCATTACTAATTCTCAATTCCATTTAACCAAACCTGTTTACGATTTGATCATTTATTTTTTATTTTTTTTACTTTTTTGTTTACTATTCTATATTTTCCATTACCACATCAGTGATAGTAAGACAATCACATCAATTTAGTAAGATTCATGGTTCTGCACATTGAATTCCATCTGTTTTCTGCGATTTGCTCCCCTGTTATTTTTTTTTACTGCATACAGAACATATGTACATTGTCCCCCTTTTATTATGAGTAATTCCTGCAATACCTATACATTCGTTACCTGTGTTCCACCATAGTTAAATCCTCAAATATTAGCTTAGCTCCCTGTATGTCACTTGTCATCATAGCATTTCATTCATCATGGCTTATCATTGTGCTAAATCATCACCTCTGTGTAGCATTCTGCATTTGTATGTTAATCACTTGCATATAGTTACCTCTTCACATTTATGATAGTGGGCTCGTTAGAAAATACGAAGTAAAATGGGCTTGGTTTCAAAACTAAAAAAATGGTCCTTTAGGGCGAAATACAGGGATTTTATAAAGAAACTTGGAGCCCTTTTTGCAAAGGTTTTAAATAAAGTCCTCTAAATTTGAAATTGTGTCCCCCTCTTTCCAATTGACGAGATTTGACAATCAATATCAAAACTATCCAGATTGTTTTCTCGAGAATTTTTTTTATAATTCGGAGTCCTGCGGGTAAAATGGGAAGAATTGGCAATTTTGAAGACCTAGGGTTTTGAAATCAATTTTGGAAAGGGTTAAAACTCAAATCTGGATTAAGGATTTTGAAATCAAGAGTTTTGGACCTCAAAATGACATGTTGTGCAGTGAAATGATATGAAATGCTCATGCGATGATATGCAAAGACATGTCCCACGAAATGCCACTCTGAATTCAAAATTGGAAATTCTAGCTTGTTGTCAAGAAAAAGATTTTGAGATTTTGCAATTTGAAGCTATTTCTGAGTCCAAATGGAGAAATTTTGAGACTTAGGAATAAAATTTTGGTCTTTCTACGAGGTTTAATCTTAGAAAATGACCATTTTGCCCTTCATTGATTTCAGAGAACCAGAATGTAATGATTGATGAAAATGTCAAGAAGGTGAGTGTCTACTAAGTCGGCTTGTTGCCAAGCTTAGTGGCAAAGAAAAACACTCCAAATTTGGGCTATATATAAAAAAAATGCCCCAGTTGGAAGGATCTGACTGGGTATAAAGAAATTAGCCCGAGGAAGATGATAGATATGAAATGGAGAATGAAGAGGAATAGATTTTCTTTATGAGAGTGAAGTTCAGGTTTTTGCCCTTAACCTGGATGGGATAGAAAATGCTTCGTATGGAACGAAGCTCAGGTTTGACCCTTAACCTGATTGGGGAATGAAATATCTCGTAAAAATGAGACTCAGGTTTGTACCCTTATCCTGATCGGGCTGAAAATGGAATACCTCATTGAATGAGGCTCAGGTTCGTACCCTTATCCTGATTGGGCGGAAAATGGAATACCTCATCAAAGGAGGCTCAGGTTTTACCCTTATCCTGATTGGGTGGAAAATGGTTGGAATCCTCGAAGGAAGAGACCATAATGGAGCCTTCGGATTTTGCACAATAAATCCAACAAGGGTTTTGCAAAAGGAAGGAAAATGGGGTCCCTAAAGCTTGAAAAGGGGTTGATCTTGGGCGTCTCATTGCTGAGACTAAATAGCTTTTAAAATTGCCTTTTGCGAGAAAATGATTGGTGGTTCAACCTCGAACCGAAATGGGACTGTCTATGGTGGGACAGTGGGGACACAGAGAAGTGTGCGAATTTGAGAGCTCACGCTCTCGAAGAAGGGAATGAATCAAGTCCTCAAGATGGATTTAAAATTGGTGTCTGGATGTATCAAAGACGGACATCAAGCTCTCGCTTCGCGTCAGGATAGCTAGAAAATATTGTCAAAATGCTGAGAATTTTGTTGTTGATTCAAAGTATTTGAAAATGATGCATATTGTTGCAAAAATATTCCTTCTTTTCTACCTGAAGCATTACCTCCAAACAAGGTTCACTTCGTAGAATCGAGATTAGAATCCAAATTACTTGTGATTGACCGTCTTCAAGGAAGTTATCAATTTCCTTGATATGAAAAGGAAAGAGAATTTGATATTATGAAAGCAATTGATGAAAGGATATTGATAATAAAATTTCACAAGTTTAAAGAAGATTCTTGATAGATTTGCCAGTTTGATATCCTGGGAGCTTCTCTTATGATAATCTTTCTGCACTCTTTTGGGTTTTGGCTACATTCTCCTTAATTTTGGAGATGTTCTGACTTTTTCTCTCTTTCTTTTTCCTTTCTTGCTCTCTTTTGAAAAGGGTACGTCACAAACTCCTTCAACTTGGAGATGTTTCGATCCTTCTTTGACGGTATTGGCTCATGGGTTAGAGATCTTTGGATGATAGCTGAAATTAAATATCTTTTAGGGATTGTCGGGAGGTTCATCGCATCTGCCTTCATCTCGACAGTGCTTTGGACTTTCCCTGGAAGGATCCATCACAAACTCCATCATCTTAGAGATGTTTCAAATCTTATTTGGCCCCGGGGGTCTGCTTGCTTAATTTGCCTTCATCTTGACGACAATTGATATATCCCTTTTGTGGATATTTAATTGCAGCTTAGGTGATTTTGAGGAGACAGGGTTTAGGTAAATGCTCTCTTTTCTAGCACTCAGAATATTTCTGCTGCCTTGTCTTTTAAGAATAATCTTTAGAGATGTGCCATAACTGCGATCAATATCAATCTTCTATGGCTTTGCAATAACATTGAATCTTTTTTTCTAACCATATCGAGGATTTATCCTTCATCCTTTTGGTTGGCCAATAAAAGGAATTTGAATTTTGAATCTCTTTTTGCAAAAGCTTCACTCTTTTGGAAGTAATGATTAAGGTAAACTGAGGTAAAGATTTTTATAATGAAGCTTTTAAAATCAACAAGTAATTTGATTGACAGATTGACAAAATTTTCTTGAAATCCTGGGTGAAGGAGAGTGTTTGAGGTCCGGCTCAACACATCTGTGGCGAAAATTCTTCTCTCTTTTTTCTCTAAAAAGAGAGACTCAGGCTTAGCCCTTACCTGAATGGGAAATGGGAAATACTCCTCTCTTCCCTGAAGAGGAGGTGTTTGCAAAACGAACTTTTGAAGAGAAATTAAGCTTTCGTCAAAGCTCCCTAATATTAGGCTTCTCTTATGGAAAGGGGGTCGATAATAGTGAGGTCAGAAAATTGGGTCATGAAAAGAACGAGTTCATCACACTCTCTCTGAAAAGAGGGTTTTTCATGACGAAAATGGCCAAGTATGAAAATTGGGGGGGGGGGGGGGGGGGGCACAAGAAAAGCGAGTCTCCATCGAGCCTCTCCCTATAAAGGGTTTCCTGTGTGAAGTTGGAAATTGTTTTGCAAACGGTTCACAAAGACGCGTGTCCCTTCAAACTCTCCCTGAAAAGGGGCTAAGTGAATGAATTGGATAGCATGCGAAAAGAATGAGCTCCCTCGAACTCTCCCTAAAAGGGTCGCTCGCAAGAGAAAATGATTGAAATTGGATATTGAGCCAATAGGCGGAATGAACATGACCTAGGTTGGCAAAGGTGACCTGCAGGTCAAAAATGATTGAAATAGACTTGGTAACCTGAAGGTTTGAATTTAGATGATCTAACGATCAAAATTGAGTGACCCGAAGGTCAAAATTGGATGAACTGATGTTCAAAATTGAGAATTGAGTGACCCGAAGGTTGAAATTGGAGAATTGAACTTGGAAAATTGGAATTGGGTGACCCGAAGGTCAAAATTGGAAATTGAATGATTCGAAGATTTGAATTGAGGATTGGTGGGCAGAATATCAAATTTGAGTAATTGACAGACCCTGAGGATTGAAATGACTTGGATCAATAAACGAGAATGATGAGTTTGAGTCAGAGCTCGAATAAAATAAAGAGATTACTAGTCGGAACCTGGATCTATAAAAGAAAATGAAGAGCTCGAATCAGAGCTCGAATGAGGTAGAAAGATCACGAGTCGCAACCCGGATCAACAAAAGAAAATGAAGAGCTCAAATCAGAGATCGAATGAGGTAGAGAGATCACGAGTCGAAACTCGGATCAACAAAGAGAATGAAGAGATCGAGTCAGAGCTCGAATAAGGAAAAGAGATCACGAGTCGGAACTCGGATCAACAAAGAAAATAAAGAGCTCGAATCAGAGCTCGAATATGGTAAAGAGATCACGAGTCGGAACTCGGATCAACAAAGGAGAAATAATCTGAAGGAAAACCCGAGTCAGAACTCGGTTTTTTAAAGAAAATAATTTAAAGGAGAACCTGAGTCGGAACTCAGATCTCAAAAGAGAAATAATTTGAAGGAAAATCCGAATCGAAACTCGGATCTTCAAAGAAAAAAGATTTAAAGGAAAACCTGAGTCGGAACTCAGATCTTCAAAGAAAAAATAATTTTGAGAGAAAAATATGAGTCAGAACTCGCTTTTTCACAGGAAAATATAGACCAACTTGAAAATTAAAATAATGCCAGTTCGAGCACTGGATTTTGAAATAATACCAGTTCGAGCATTGGATTTTGAAATAATACCAGTTCGAGCACTGGATTTTGAAATAACACCAGTTCGAGCACTGAATTTTGAAATAATACCAGTTCGAGCACTGAATTTTGAAATAATACCAGTTCGAGCACTAGATTTTGAAATAACACCAGTTCGAGCACTGGATTTTGAAATAATACCAGTTCGAGCACTGGATTTTGAAATAATACCAGTTCGAGCACTGGATTTTGGTTCAGTACTAATGATTGTTTTTCAATTTTGGATGACAATTAGGAGTTGTGATGGTGCTGTTTGTTGAAATCCCAGTACTGACCAGATTGTTATTAATGCAGTTGAATGCAAATTGATGCCAATGAATGCACAAGTGCATAAAATGAGAGATTTGTTTATCCTGCCTGCATACAGAACAAAATTTTAAAATGCCTCAGTGTACTTGGAAAAGAAAGTTTGATTATTATTTGAAGAAAATAGGAAGATTACAAAGGAGGAATCGATACTTCAAGTATAGAATTTTTTCAAGTGTCGAGCATTAATGGGATCTGGCAATTCTACCCCATCGGCATTGATGAGCCGATATGAGTTGCGGGGTAATGCTTCTTTGACTACATAGAGACCTTCCCAATTTGGCGACCATTTGCCGCCAGGATGATGCTTGAGATAAGCTGTGGATCGAAGTACTAGATCATTGACTTTGAATCTACTTTCGATGACAGACTTCACATATTGCCTGGCTACTCCCTGGCGATATGATTGAGCATGCTCTGCTGCTTTTAGCCTTCTCTCGTAGAGCAAATCTAGTTGTACCAGTCGCTGTTGTTGGTATTGATCAAGAGGTAATTGTAGGAGTGATGCAAATTTCAAAGCGAGCTTCTAAACATGTAGCGACAATACTACTTTTGTTCCATAGACCAATTCTGATGGAGTAGCATTCGTTGGTGTGCGAATGGTGGTCCGGTAGGCCCATAGTGCATCGTGGATCTTCTCATGCCAGTCGCGGCCTATTTCTACAGTTCGCTCCAAGATACGAATTAAAATCTTGTTGGTAGCTTCTGTCTGACCATTCCCTTGGGGATAATATGGAGCAGAGAAATGATGATAGATTTTGAACTTTGAGCAGAATTTCTTCATTTTTTCATTTTTGAAATGACTGCCATTATCTGACACAATGTCATGTGGGATGCCGAAACGGCAAATGATGCTCTTGTGGATGAAAGAGACCATGTGTCGGCCTTCCACTATGCGTAGAGTGATGGCTTCTACCCACTTGGTGAAATATTCTGTCGCGGGAAGGAAGTATTTGTGGCCATTTGAAGCAGATGAAGTGATGGGACCTACGACATCGAAGGCCCACATAGAGAATGGCCATGGAGAAACAACAAATTGCAAATAAGTTGCTGGAGCATGAATAGAAGGTGTGTGTATCTGGCCTTGAATACACTTCTTCACATAATGATAACAAGTCTTGTTGCATTGTCTTCCAGTAGTAACTTGCTCTGATGATTTGCTTGACAAGGGTTTGGTAGCCGACGTGACCACCACAAATGCCTTCGTGTGCTTCTCGCACGACTTCTTTGGCTTCGTCTTCATCTAAGCATCTGGAATACTCTGAACTGAATCCGCGATGATAAAGGACATTGGCCAGAATGAAATATCAAGTAGATATACGCTGAATTGCTCGCTGCTCTTTCTTTGAGAGTTCGAGAGGAAATTCACCGGTTTCTATGAAGTTCTTGATGTTGTAATACCAAGGCTTCTTCTTTTGCTCAGCTTGGTTTACTTGTTTTGTTGGAAGGAAGGCAGGTTGGTCAAGTCTGCCAATTTCGAAGGAGCGACAAGATTCTTTATTCTTGAATGCCATGATGGAGCCTAAACTGGCTAGGCTGTCGGTCACTTGATTAAAATCTCTCTTGATGTGGAAGAGCTGAAATTCTTCAAACTTTCTAACAAGAGTTGAAATGATCTTCTGATAATGAAATAGCTTTTGATCTTTGACTTGCCATTCGGCTCAAACTTGATTGACAACGAGTAATGAGTCGCCGTAAGCATGCACTCTCTTAACATTGAAGTCTAGTAGAATCAGGGCTTCATACTCAGCCATATTATGGGTGCATTGAAAATCTAACTTGAGAGAAAATGGAATCATCTCTTTCTCTAGAGTGATTAGTAAGATCCCAATGCCTATTCCAGCCATATTCTTGGAACCATCGAAAAATAAATTTCAAATTGGATATTGCTGGATATTGCATATTTGCTCATCCAGAAAATCATCTTCGGCTTTCACCTCTTCTGCTAGAGGAAAATCTGCCAATTGATCAGCGATTGCTTGGCCTTTGATTGATTGTTGCGAGACATATTCTAAGTCGTACTGCATCAGTAATACTTGTCATTTGGCGACTCGTCCGCTGAGGAAAGTTTGCTCTAAGATGTATTTGAGAGGATTGAGTTTAGACAAAATTTTGACTTCTGATGCTAGCAGGTAGTGTCTTAGCTTCTGACACATCCATACCAGAGCTAGGTAGGTCTTCTCTATTTGAGAGTATTTCTTTTCATAATCTATAAAAGTCTTACTCACATAATATATGGCATGCTCTATCAAGCTGCCTTCTTTGTATTGCGCCAAGAATCCGCCGCATGCGACTTGATTGACTGAGATATATAACAAAAGAGGTTTTCCGAATTCTGGCGGCTTCAGGATGGGAGGATTGAGAAGATACTTTTTTATCCGATCGAACGATTGCTGACACTCTAGTCCCCATTCGAACTTCGCTCCTTTTCTGAGTAAGTGGTTAAAGAGCTCACATCTCATTGCCAAGTTGGAGATAAATCGTCGAATTGATTGCATACGTCCCTGAAGGCTACGCAGTTCTTTGAGATTTTTCGGGGGTGGCATATCAATGATAGCCTTTGTTTTGTATGGATCAACTTCAATTCCTTTTTACTGACCAGAAAACCCAACAGTTTGCCTGATTTGACTCCAAAAACACATTTTTGAGGGTTAAGCCTTAACTTATAAAGAATGAGCCGTTTGAAAACTTGATCAAGAGCTTCAAGGTGATCTTCTTCCTCTTTAGATTTCACGAGGATATCATCAACATACACATCCATGATTTTGCGCATCTGATCGTGAAAGATAACGACCATTGCCCGTTGATATGTTGCTCCAGCATTCTTGAGCCCGAAAGGCATAACTGTATAACAAAAAGTGCCCCAAGGCGTAGTGAAGGAAGTTTTGAATTTGGTCGTGGACGACCAACTTAATCTGATTGTAATCAGAATATCCGTCCATAAATGAGAACATGTCATGTCCTGCCGTACTGTTGACGAGAAGATCAATGCTTGGAAGCGGATAATCATCTTTCGGAGTCGCTTTATTGAGGTCTCTGAAGTCTATGCAAATCCTCACTTTGCCGCTTTTCTTTGGGACGACGACAATGTTGGCTAACCAATCTGGGTAGTCAATAGTTCGGATAAATCCTGCTTTGAGCAGATCTTTAATTCCTTCTTTGACTTGTTGTTCTATTCTAGGATCCATTTTTCTCAGCTTCTGCTTGACTGGCTTAGCGTCTGGCTTCAAAACGAGGCGGTGTTCGACTAATTTTGGGTCTAAACCTGGCATATCTTCATATGTCCATGCAAACACTTCTTTATGTTGTTTGAGAAAGTTGGTGAGCCTTTCCTTCTCTTCCGAACTTAGACTGGTGCTGATCTTTAAAATTTTGGGATTGTCCTCTGAACCGATATTGACGTCTTCAGTCAGATCTTGTACTAGAGTGATGGTTCGTCTTGCTTCTGAACTGAGGCGAACTCTGGCAATTCCGAAAGAGATTGATCAAATTCTGCATAATCATCTGTCTACTTTGCAATCTTGTCATCTTTTGTGCTTGCTTTGACTCGGTGAATTGCTGCCAACTTCTGGGAAGCCTTTGGATTGAGAACGAGCTTCTTGATTGTCCGAGAAGTCATTCTGAAATTTTGGATAAGAAATTTGGTTCAGGTAAAATTGTTCATCATAAGACAAACAATTATTTAAAAAGAATCATGCATAAATTATAAAATGAGGAGATAGAGAGGAGAAATAGATGGCATCCAGATAGACAAAGAAACTTGGAATTTTATTGATTTTGAATCAATCAAAGACATTGATAAAATGGGACATTTATCGAAAAGAATAGAAAGAAAATAACAAATGGTCTTCAATGTGCCCCTTTGACAAAAACAGTCTTCTTTGGTGAGCTCCCGCTGGAGGACCCTAGTCCTACTATGTGGGGATGATGCTTTTGGATCATTGGCTCGATGCGACCATCTTCATTTTTGCCCAGTCCTTTGAAGGGTTGATAACCATGCTTCAAAAGTAAATCAAATCCCTTTTTTGCTTTTATGAATTACGGGAACAACGGGTGATCTTTGATGACACTGTAGTTGATCCAGCCTCCAATCTTGAAGAATTGAGGACCTCTCCATCGGGTCATGGCTATGGTGTGCAGAGCTAATTCTGAGGATGTCTGGAGTATTTCCCGACTTTCTCCAAGACTGATTTCTTCACTCTCTCTGATCCTAGGGATATCCACAGTGAATGACGGTCGAGGGATCCTGGGCTGCAGGATCCTTTCTTCTGGGTCTTCTCCCAGTACTGTTGTAATCATTCCACCTTTTGACCATTTCACGCATTGATGCAGGGTGGAAGACACCGCATTAGCATTATGGATTCATGTCCTTCCAAGCAACAGATTGTAGGTGGGTGGCACATTGACCACATGGAAAAGTACTGAGTGCACCGAGTAGTTGATGAATACTTCCAGAAATATCTTGCCTTTTTCCGTTTGATCATGGTTGTCAAATCCATAGATGGTGATAGGATCTGGAATATATTCTTCGCCCTTGATCCCTAATGCCTTTGCTATCATTTCGGGACAAATATTAAAGCTACTGCCTCCATGTTATCATCGCCAAATTTTACTTTTGCAAATCAAACTGACCTTTGAAATAGTTTTTTTGAAAATAACTCGCCTCCGTTTTAAAATGCGGGAAAATTTCGTAGAATGGGACTCGTCTGTCGGTACGAGGTTCAACCATTCCTGCCACCTTTAACAGGGGTAATTGAACCAAGGATCAATCTTATGCTCTACTCTATTCAACTTGTCTAAATCATATTCTAATTTCTAAATGCACATAGAATCAGGCATGTGCTATGAATTTTCAGAAAATGCACATTTGAAAACATGATGTTTGCTTTGAATGATTGAAATATTTAGAATAGATATCACATGGAAAATCGTGAATTGGGATTTGAAATATACTTCTGAGAGAAGTAAAAATCGGTTTTGAGGAATCCTTGACATTTGGTGAAAATCGATTCTGAGAGACTTGGTTTCTCTGAATTCAAACTTGGAAATAGAAATTCTAACTTAGAAAATTTGAATTTGGAACTTGGGAAATACTTGAAATATCATTGGAAAATCCATATTTTGAGAAAATCGATTTTTGAATAAGACTTAGAAAGATTTTGATTTCTCTAACTTCAACCTTTGAAATTGACTGCATAACTTGGAAAATTGAGTTTATGAACTTAAGAAACACTTGAAATATTCTTTGAAATTCAATGCTTTTGGGAAAATCGATTTTGCTATAAGACTTAGGGGATTTTGAGGAATTCAATTTCCTTGACTTGGAATTTGAATTGGAATTGGCAAATGCATGAAATGAATGAATATGAATTTGAGAAATACTTTTTTGTATTTTGAGAAATGCAGTGCATTTTGAAGTTAGCCTAAGAGTGTAGGCTGAATGTGGCTAATGTGAAGATCATAAATCTAAGTATCATTCGTATTCTGACTATGGCCATAAATACAAATTCCGCCAAGTTTATAAACTTCATAAAAGCTAATGCATGTGCCATTCGTGTAGACCATGGTGAGTTTGAATATGCATGAATCATCATCCATCACACATTGAAATTATAAAAATAAACTATATGCAATGCAACCTAAGCTAAGCAGGAAATGTAAATTCTTATTCCAAAGTTTGATTACAAATTACATCACTATTGAAATTTAAATACATGAAAAAATAAAGTCTTCAATGTACCTGCAAAACTAGAAAACTTGTTAGTGAATATATGTTGGTTTTTCTAGGTTTATCCAGTAATATCTAGAAATTACTGGATTTTGCTAGATATAAGTTTTTTCCTTGATTCCCTTAAATAAAAATGATAAAGATATGAAATCAAATTGAACAAATAATGAATATAAGATATGGAATTTCGAAATTGGGGTCCAAATGACCAAAATACCCCTAATAACAAGACTATGACCTTGAAATTAGGGTTTTTAGAAAGATATTTTGATAAAATGCAAGTTTTGAAATTTGAATGGAATAAGTTAAGCTAAATATGATGTGACATGCTTAAATATGTGAAAATTAGGGTTAGGGATTTTGAAATTGAGGTTAAATGACCAAATTGCCCCCGATAGCAAGACTATGGCCTTGAAATCAGGGTTTTCTGAAATAGATTTTGGTAAAAACTTAGGTTTTATGCACTAAATGAAATCAAATGAGCATAAAATTAAACCTAAAGCATCCTAATATGATTATGAATATGATTAAACCCTGAAACTATATGCTTATGCACGAAAATCCAATAATATCACAAAAAATATGATTTTAACAGTGTTTTTGGATCTTTCAGGTATCCTGTTTTGCAATTTTATTAATTCAGACATCAAATGGATTCCAAAATCCATAAAAATTGGTACCTGCACTTTTTATAACCCTAGTTTTGACTTAGAATTATAAAAATAATTTTTTGACATTAAATTAACCCGAAAATTGCATCAAACCCTACAAATATGCTATTTTTGACCTAATTTATCAACCAGTTTCAATCCAAGACCCGAACCAGGGGTCAAATCTCCATGAAAATTTATGAAATTTTACAGAGACTAACTAAGAATAAATACAAAGATTTTCCAATTTACAGATCAGAAAAATCATCTCCGGTTAGGGAGAAACCCTTCCGGCAATCTGAGCTAAAATATATCACTTTCAACAGGGATTAAAATGGCTACTTCAGATTGAAAATACAGACATAAATAGCAATTTTAAACAAAAATCTCTGAAATTTTAGTGGTGAACAGTAGACAGAAAAATAACAATACTCACTTTTTACAGATCATGAATCGGATCTGAGATTTGGGATTTATGACTAACACAATTCTGATTAGGGTTTTGGTAAACCCTAACGAGTTCTAAATTTAAAAACAAATTCTCTGAAAGGGGAAAAATACTAAACAGTGATCAAAAAATCCGAAAATTTCACAGCAGCCAGATCTACTCAATGTTAATCCATAGCATTTTACAGATATAAAATCGGATATAAGATGAGAGAAATATCATAATAGCAAGTTACCTTCTTGATTTTAACCACGATTTTAAAGCTTTAAAACCCCGATTTGATGTCTGATTTTTTTTACAGAGTTCCCGGGATCAAAAACCTCTGATTTTTCTACAGTAACTCAATAACTCATGCATGCATCACATATAAAAAAATCAGAAATACACAATGAGTACTTCAATCCGAAATAACATTATCTTTACTGTTCTAAACCTAAAACACACAGAAATTTAAGAAACTTGAAAAACCATGCATTAACTAATGTAAATCCATAAAATAAATCATAAAACAGTAAATAAAATTATTTCTATGCTATATAACGTAAAACAAACATGAATAAACCATGAAAATAAAATAAAAACAGGGAATCAATGGCTGGAATTCAATATCACCTTTAAAACATAGATTTAACCCATTAAAAGGGTAAATCATGTATTTTATTGGTTAATAATGTAAAGAATCATATTAAAATTAACTCTAATGGATTAAAATCCCTGTAAAATACACCAAACAAGGTTAGATCACCTTCTTGGACCGTTCTTGCTGGTTCTTGATGGTTCTTGAGGTGAAACCATGGTTGAATCCATGAAATAGGAGGTATTAATGGCTAAATTCATGTTTAAATTAACAAAAGTATTAAATAAACTAAAGAATTTAAAAGAAATAAATACCTTGGAGTTGCAGCAATGGAGGAAGGGCTGAAGAGGAGAGAGAAGCTCCAAGAATCCCAAGGAGAGCAAGTTGGGAAAATCGACCCCCCTTATGCTCCTTTTTATAATAAAAAATTAGGTTAAAAATTAAAAGAAATTGAAAATTTTTGGACTCTCTAAAGGGGGGGCGATTTTTGGGTGGAATGACCTAACTACCCCTAACCTAACTTATCTAAACTAATGCCTAATTAACCCCTAGACTTTCCTAAAAAATCCCCAAATGTAATGCCACTTGGCATTTTCTACATTTGGTTTTTTAAAACACCTTTAAATACACTAGTTTTAAAAACTAACTTTCAAATGAGTTTTTCAAAAATGGTTTTGACTCTTCTAAACCTCTAACATTAACCAAGACATCAACTAACCCTAGTCTAGCCTTGACTGACTCGAATATGGCGCCACCCCGAGTGGGCCCTACTTGAGTTTTTTTTTCTTTTTTTTTCCAAAAAGCGATTTTAAACTTGAAATTGAAGGAGTTTTCAAAAGGATTTTCAAAAGCAAACTTGAAATTCAAAGTTTTGAAATGTCATAGGGTTCTAACTGAGTCAGAACTTCTCTGGATATGGTGCCAACTGAGTGGGCCCACATCGAATTTTGGAAATTTTGAAATAAACACTGAAAATGGCTTTGAAAAAGGGTTAAAATCGACATTTGAAATTCAAGATCTTTGAAAATAGGGTCTCAAGCGAACTAGAACTCCCAGTCAGAGTCCTGAACTCTTAAGACTCTGAGATTTTAAATTTTAGAATTCAAATGAAAGAATTTTTGAAAGATTTTATCGAGAAATGATGAAATAAGTCAGAAAACACAGTCAGGGTTAGACTCCTAACTCGACCGAACTCTAAAATAGAGTCCTGAACTAACTGGACTCTGTAAAATGACCTAAATTTTGAAAACAACCGAAAAAGACTGAGGATGGAAGTAAACAGACTTCAAAACAGATTTTTGACTGGATTTGGACTCTGGGACAGAGTCCTGATCGGACTGAAACTTTCAAAAATTTGAGAAATTTGATGAATAGAGAAATTCAAAAATGACCCCATCTCAATGGGTCTCATCTGAGAATTGAAATCGATTGAAATTTGAATTTAACATGAATTCAGATCGTTTTCTAAGAAAGTATTTCAAAATATAAGGTCCCGGGGGTTGGAAAATGACAAAATGTTGAATAAAAACATAGGTTTTAAAATTGTTTTTAAAAGAAAAGTTTTAAAACTCAAATCTGGATTGAATGTTTTGAAAACTGGAGTGCTGGATCTCAAGAATGAGATGCAATGACATGCAATGCAATGAGATGGTATGCCAAATGCATGCAATGATATGCAATGACACATGAAATGTAAGCACTGGATAAGAGTGAAAATTTGGGGTGTTTACAGATGCCCCTTTTTGCTGCTAAGCCGGTTGAAAGCCGAGCTTAGTGGCAAAGAAAACACACTAAATTTGGATTATAAAAATGCCCCAGTTAGATGAATCTGACTGAGTATGAAAGAATTAATTCAAATGATGATATTAGATATGAAATGGAGAATAAGGAGAAATTTTTACTTCAAAAAGAAATGAGATTCAGGTTTTGCCCTTAACCTGGATGGGACGGGAAATACCTCGTATGGAACGAAGCTCAGGCTTAACCCTTAACCTGATTGGGAAATGAAATACCTCATCACGTGAGGCTCAGGTGTGTACCCTTGACCTGATTGGGTGGAAATGGAATACCTCATCAAAGGAGACCCAGGTTTATACCCTTAACCTGATTGGGAAGTAAATGGACGGAATCCTCGAAAGAAGAGACCGTGATGGAACCTTCAGATTTCCACACAATGAATCCGATAGGGTTTTTGCAAAAGGAAGGAAATTGGGGTCCCTAAAGTTTAAAAAGGGATTTGATTTTGGGCGCCTCATTGCTGAGACTAATTAACTTTTGAAATTGCCTTTTGCAGAAATTGGTGGCTTAACCTCAAGCCGAAATTGGACTGTCTATGGTGGGACAGTGGGGACACAGGGAAGTATGCGAATCTGAGAGCCCAGGTGCTCAAATTATACCAAAGAAGGGAAGGAATCTTGAAAACTCCCGTAATCAAGTCCTAAAAAGGGATGGTGTCAGGATGCACCAAAGATGAACCTCAAGCTCTCGCTTCATGCCAGGATAGCTAGAAAATATTGTCAAAATGTTGAAAATTGTTGTTGATTCAAAATAATTGAAAATGATGCACATTGTTTTGAAAGTATTCCCTCTTTTCTACCTGAAGTATTACCTCCGACTGGGCTTAACTCTATAGAATCAAGATTTGAATTCAAATTGCTTGCGATTGGCTTTCTTTCAAAGAAGCTATCAATTTCCTTGATATGGACGGGAAAGAAAGTATTCTTGATATTGCGAGAGCCATTGGTGAAAGAATAT
Organism: Nuphar pumila; assembly: GCF_984573655.1. Lineage (NCBI taxonomy): Eukaryota > Viridiplantae > Streptophyta > Magnoliopsida > Nymphaeales > Nymphaeaceae > Nuphar > Nuphar pumila. Next base: position 57,588,587 of record NC_143257.1, on the reverse strand, counting down.
TGATAAAAGAATTTCACAAAGTTAAAGAAGATTCTTGATAGATTCGGCAGTCTGATATCCTAGGATTCTTTTCTCATGATGATCTTTCTGCACTCTTTTTGACAGAATTGGAGCTCTCTTGGATTTTTTGGGAATTACATCATCCTTCATTTTGGAGATGTCCTGACTTTTCTCTCTTTTTGGGAAGGATACGTCACAAACTCCTTCATCTCAGAGATGTTCCGATCCTTCTTTTCTCTCAGGGATTATCTTGACGATTATTGTCTTATTGGTTGGGATTCTCTTGATGATAGCAGAAATTAAATACCTTTTAGGGTTTGTCGGTAGGCTCATCACACTCGCCTTCATCTCGACGGTGATCTGAACTTTCCCTAGAAGGATTCGTCACAAACTCCGTCATCTTGGAGATGATCCAAATCTTTTTTGGCCCCGGGGGTCGACTCGCTTAATTCGCCTTCATCTTGACGACAATTGAGAGATCCCTTTTGCATAAATTTAATTGCAGCTTAGGTGATTAAGGAGATATGAAAATTGAGTGGATTTTTCTGTATCACCCCAGATATTTCGACTACTTTATTTTTCAAGAATGGTCTTTAAAAATGTTCCATTGACTGCGATCAATATCAATCACTCATGGCTTTGCAACAATATTGAATTCTCTTTGCTGGCCATATCGCGGATTTATTCTTCATCCTTTTGGTTGGCCAATAGAAAGATTTTGAATTTTGAATCCTTTTTCGCGAAAGCATTGCCCTTTCGGAAGTAATAGTGGAGGTATTCTGAATTAATAATTTTGTGCAATAAAGATTTTTGAAATCAACAAATATTTAATGACAAATTGGCAAAATTTTCTTGAAATCCTTTTGTGAAAGCGAGCATTTGAAGCACAACGCAACACATCCATGACATAAATTCTCTTCTCCTTTCCCCAAAGGAGAAGATTCAGAAATTGGAATTTGGGAATTACTCCTCTCTTCCCTGAAGAGGAGGTATTTGCAAAATGAACTTTCGAAGAGAAATTAAGCTTTCGTCAAAACTTCCTAATATTAGGCTTCTCTTATGGAAAGGGGGCCGGAATTTGTGAGGTTGGTAAATTGGTCATGAAGGAACGAGTTCATCACACTCTCTCTGAAAAGAGGGTCCTTCATGATGAAATGGCCTAGTCTGAAATTATGGTTACAAGGAAAACGAACTTCTGTCGAAGCTCTCCCTGACCTAAGGGTTCCTTGTATGAAATTGGAATTTTGTTTTGCAAACGGTTCACAAAGGCACGAGTCCCTTCAAACTCTCCCTAAAAAGGGGCTAAGTGAACGAATTAGATAGCATGCGAAACGAGCGAGCTCCCTCGAACTCTCCCTATACAAAGGGTCTCTCGCAAGATAATTTTTTTTTTGGAATTGGGTATTGGGTGACCAAAAGGTCGAAATTTGGAATTTTGAATTTTGAATTTTTGAAATTGGAATTTTGATATTAAAAATTGGAAGTTTGGAATTTGATATTCGGAAATTGGAAATTAGAAATTGGGAATTTTGGAATTTGGAAATTGATATTTGGAAATTAGAAATTAGAAATTTGGAATTTTGGAATTTGGAAATTGATATTTGGAAATTGGAAATTAGAAATTGGGAATTTTGGAATTTGGAAATTGGAAATTAGAAATTGGGAATTTTGGAATTTGGAAATTGATATTTGGAAATTGGAAACTAGAAATTTGGGAATTGGATGAGTGATCAGCACGAAGACTGAACTCAAGAGGTCGACTGACATGACCATTCAGTGGAACACTAACACGAGTGCTCGATTTTGAAAGGATACCAGTATGCATACCGGTTTAAAAATGTACCAGTTTGGATACTGGATTCTGGTTCAGTTCTGGTGATTGTCTTTCAATCTTGAATCGTTAGGAATTGTGATGGGATTGATAGTTGAAATCTCAATACTGACCAGATCGTTATTAATGCGATTGAATGCAAATGAATGCAAATTGATGCACATGAATGCACAAGTGCCTGAAATGAGAGATTTGTTTATCCTGCCTGCATACATGATACTTGTAGATAAAAACAAAATTTTAAAATGCCCCAGTGTAACTGGAAAAAAGAATTTTGATCATTATTGAAGAAAATTTGGAAAAATTACAAAGAATAGGAAATTGTTCAAGTATAGAATTTTTTCAAATGTCGAGCATTGATGGGATCTGGTAATTCTTTTCCATCAGCATTGATGAGTTGATATGAATTGCGAGGTAGTGTCTCTTTGACAACATAAGGACCCTCCCAATTTGGCGACCATTTGCCACCCGGGCGGTGCCTGAGATAAGCTGTTGATCTGAGCACTAGATCATTGACCCGAAATTTTCTCTCAATGACAGATTTTGCATATTGTCGGGCTATCCTCTGGCGATAGGATTGAGCATGCTCTGCTGCTATGAGCCTTCTTTCATCAAGCAAATCAAGTTGTACCAGTCGCTGTTGCTGATACTGATCAAGAGGTAATTCTAGAAGTGATGCAAATTTCAGAGCAGGTTTCTGAACATGTAGAGGTAGTACTACTTCAGTTCCGTAGACAAGTACTGACGGAGTAGCATTCGTTGGAGTTCGAATGGTGGTTCTGTATGCCCATAATGCATCATGAATCTTTTCATGCCAGTCACGGCCCGTTTCTAAAGTTCGCTCTAGGATTCGAATCAGAATCTTGTTGGTGGTCTCTGCCTGACCATTCCCTTGAGGATAATAAGGAGCGGAAAAATGATGATGAATTTTAAACTTTGAGCAGAATGTCCTCATTCTCTCATTCTTGAAATGACTGCCATTATCCGACACAATATCATGCGGGTTACCGAAACGGCAAAGGATATTCTTATGGATGAAAGAAACCACGTGTCGACCTTCTACTGTGCGTAGAGTGACTGCTTCTACCCATTTAGTAAAATATTCTATTGCGGCAAGAAAATATTTATGACCATTGGAGGCTGAAGGAGTGATGGGGCCTACAACATCGAAAGCCCACATGGAAAATGGCCATGGCGAGACGACAGATTGCAAGTATGTCGCTGGCGCATGAATGGAAGGCGCATGCATCTGACATTGAACGCACTTCTTTACAAAACGATAGCAATCTTGTTGCATAGTTCTCTAATAATATCCTGCTCGGATGATTTGTTTGACGAGAGTCTGATAGCCAACATGACCACCGCAAATGCCTTCATGTGCTTCCTGCACAACTTCTTCGGCTTCTTCTTCGTCCAAACATCTGGAATACTCAGAATTGAATCCACGACGATAAAGGACGTCGGCAAGAATAAAATATCGAGCAGACATGCGTTGAATTGCTCGCTGCTCTCTCTTTGATAATTCTGGAGGAAATTCACCAGTTTTAATGAAATTCTTGATATCATGATACCAAGGCTTCTTCTTTTGCTCAGCCTGGTTTATCTGCTCTACTGGGACGAAAGCAGGTTGATCAAGTCTACAAATTTCAAATAAGCGACAAGATTCTCTATTCTTGAAAGACATGATGGATCCCAGATTAGCTAAACTGTCTGCAACTTGATTGAAATCTCTCTTGATATGGAAAAGTTGGAATTCTTCGAATTTGTTGGCAAGAGCTAAGACAATCTTCTGGTAAGGAAGTAATTTCTGATCTTTCACTTGCCATTCGGCTAGGACTTGATTGACGACGAGCAAGGAGTCGCCATAATCATGCACTCTTTTGACATTGAAGTCCTGTAGAATTTTCAGACCTTGTATCAAAGCTTCATACTCGGCCATATTGTGAGTGCATTGAAAATCCAGTTTAAGAGAAAAGGGAATCATCTCTTTCTTTGGTGTGATTAGCAGAATTTCGATTCCTATGCCTGCCATATTCTTGGAACCGTCGAAGAATAAATTCCAAATTGGGGTTGTTGAATATTGCAGATCCGCTCATCGGGGAAATCATCCTCAGCTTTAACATCCTCTGCTAGAGAAAAATCTGCTAATTGGTCTGCAATTGCTTGGCCTTTGATAGATTGCTGAGAGACATATTCCAAGTCGTATTGCATTAATAGGACTTGTCATTTGGTGATTCGTCCGCTGAGAAATGGTTGTTCAAGAACGTACTTGAGAGGATTTAATTTAGATAGAATCTTGACTTCAGACGCCAATAGATAATGTCTCAATTTCTGACACATCCATACCAGAGCTAAACACGTCTTCTCTATCTGAGAGTATTTCTTCTCGTAATCAATAAAGGTCTTGCTCACATAGTAAATGGCATGTTCTATCAAGCTGCCTTCTTTGTATTGCGCCAAGAATCCGCCACAAGCAACTCGATTAACTGAAATGTATAGCAATAGGGGTTTCTCTAATTCTGGCGGCTTTAAAATAGGAGGATTGAGAAGATATTTCTTGATGCGTTCGAACGACTGCTGACACTCTGGTCCCCATTCGAACCTCACTCCTTTTCTGAGCAAATGATTGAAAGACTCACATCTCATGGCCAAATTAGAAATGAATCGCCGAATTGATTGCATGCGTCCTTGAAGGCTACGCAATTCTTTGAGATTAGTCGGGGGCGGCATGCCAATGATAGCTTTGGCCTTAGAGGGATCCATTTCTATCCCCTTCTTGCTGACCAAGAAGCCTAGCAACTTGCCTGATTCGACTCCAAAGACACATTTTTGTGGATTGAGTCTTAGCTTGTAAAGAATGAGTCGCTTGAAAACTTGATTGAGAGCTTCGATGTGATCTTCCTCTTCTTTGGATTTCACCAGAATATCATCGACGTATGCATCCATAGTCTTGTGCATCTGATCATGGAAAATAACGGCCATAGCGCGCTGATAAGTGGCTCCAGCATTCTTGAGCCCAAAAGGCATAACCGTGTAACAGAAAGTGCCCTATGGCGTGGTAAAGGATGTTTTGGATTGGTCGCGAGCGGCCAACTTGATTTGATTATATCCGGAATATCCGTCCATAAAGGAAAACATAGCATGCCCGACTGTGCTATCGACTAGGAGATCAATGTTTGGGAGCGGATAGTCATCCTTCGGAGTGGCTTTATTGAGATCACGGAAGTCGATACAGATTCGCACTTTACCATTCTTCTTAGGAACTGCTACGATATTCGCCAACCAATCCGGGTAATCAATTGCTCGAATGAATCCTGCTTTAAGCAGATCCTCAAGTCCTTCCTTGACCTGTTGCTCGATTCGAGGATCCATTTTTCTCAACTTCTGCTTGACTGGTTTCGCCTCAGGCTTCAGAACGAGGCGATGTTCCACCAATTTCGGATCTAAACCTGGCATATCCTCATAAGTCCATGCGAATACTTCTTTATGCTGCTTGAGGAAATTAGTGAGCCTTTCTTTCTCTCCTGGACTCAAACCACTGCCAATCTTGAGAATTCTTGGATCGTTTTCTGATCCGATATTGATATCCTCAGTCGAATCTTGAGCTAAGGATGATGGCTCATCTTGCTTCTGAACCGATGCAAATTCTGGTCGTTCTTGAAAAGCTGAATCGAACTCTGCGGATTCTTCTGACTGCTTTGCAGTCTGACTACATTCTGTTCTTATTCTGACCTGATGAATTATTGCTGATTTCGAACAGGCTTTTGGATTAAAGACGAGCTTCTTGATAGATCGGGAAGACATTCTGAAAATTGGAGGATAAATTGATTTAGGGAAATTGCTCATCATGAAATAAATTGCTTTTATTGAAAATAATTGGAAAGATAAAAGAGCACAATGATTTCAATTTTGTGAAGATTTAATATTTAGAAGTAAAGAGACAAATGGCACCAAGATAGACAAAGGAAACTTGCAACTTTATTGAAAGATAGAATTAATCAAAATGACAATGATGAGAATGAAATGGGATATCATCCCGACAAAAGAATAGAAAAGGAAAGACAAATGAATTCTTCTAATGCGTTCCCTTAATGAAAACAGTGCCCTTTCGAGATCTTCGGCCATTAAAGCCCAATCCGGTCCTTTTAGGGCAATGCTGAGGAATCACTGGTTCAAGACGACCATCTTCATTTTTGCCTAGGCCTTGAAAAGGCTGGTAGCCGTGCTTCACTAGTAAATCAAATCCCTTTTTAGCTTTCATAAATTGGGAGAATAGAGGATGACCCTTAAGTGCGCTATAATCAATTCGTCCTCCAATCTTGAAGAACTGTGGGCCTCCCCATCGGGTCGCAGCCACTGTATGCTCGGGTTGCTCTGTCGTCTGTATTATTCCTGAATCCTCTTTGAAGCTGACCTCTTCAATACCCCTAATGCTAGGGATATCAGTAGTGAAAGAGGGCCTGGGAACCATGGGTTGTGCTAGCCTCTGCTCCGGATCTTCGCCTAAGACTGTCGTGATCATACCACCTTTTGACCACTTGATGCACTGATGCAGAGTAGACGGTACTGCATTTGTGTTGTGGATCCATGGTCTCCCGAGAAGCAGATTATAAGTGGGCGGCACATTGACCACGTGAAAGAGAATTGAATGGACCGAGTAGTCAATGAAGATCTCCAGGAAGATTTTTCCTTTCGTTGTTTGGCCATGATTGTCGAACCCATAAATGGTGATTGGATTTGGAATGTATTCTTCTTTTTTAATGCCCAAAGCTTTGGCGGTCATTTCCGGACATATATTGAGGCTGCTGCCTCCATCGATCAGCACATGAGGAACTGTCATCCCTCTGGTTCGAACCACAACATACAAGGCATTGTTGTGAAATACATGAGGTTTAGGGAGATCCTCCTCGGAGAAAGTAACTGGAGCATTAGTCATGGCCTGATTGACTATGTGGGCCATGTCTTCCGGAGTTATGCTTGGTTTCACCTTGATTTTCTGCAACAGATTATTTAATACTTGCTGATGTTTAGCGGAAGCTTGGGTTAAGTCCAAAATTGAGACATTGGATAATGCTGTAATAGGCTTTAGAGTGGATGTCCCGCTTTTCTTTGGGGTGGACTTAATGAGATGCTTAGGGAGCCATGACATACTTCTGGCTACCTCGGGAGATACCCCAGCGGGCTTGTCAGATACTTTCATTTTGCTGAAAGCTGAAATAAGGTCCATCTTCTGAGCCTTGGACTGAGCCTATTGCAATACCAGGACCTGATGCCGAGCTTGCATATCATTTTCAGAGCACGGCCTGATATGCTCCTGTGGTTGAAACGACTGTTCGGTGATGACTATATTTTCATCTTCCGCACCTTCTACCAGAAGATTTTTATCAATAAGGTCCTGAACAATGTTCTTCAGAACGAAGCAATTCTCAGTGTTGTGCCCCACTGTTCGATGAAATTTGCAGAATTGGTCTTTGAATTTTCCCATAGGAGCGAAAGGATCGACCAGCCTGGGCAATTTGACCATCTCCTTGGTCAACAGGTACTCGAGCACAGTCTTGAGTGATTGATCTAATGGAGTGAACTTCCTCTCATAGCTCCATCCTTCGTGCTTCACTTTTTCTTGGGGTTTTGGTCCCTGCTCTAGCTGAAGCGGCTTGCCGAATTGCGGGATCAACTTTCCTTTCTGGTCATTCTTGTTTGAACCTCCTGCCCCATAACAGAAGTCTTTATTCTGCCCCTTGCGATGATTCTGTTTATCATTTCTGGCAGAGTGGGCGAAATGAGTCTTCTTTTTTTACTCATTCTGATTGTTGTTCTTAGCAAAAGTGAAGCCTTCATAAAAACCGTTTTCCATGCTTAACTCGAGCCATTCGGCCCGCTCTGTTAACTCAATAAATGATCTGGATGGCGCAATAGAGATGAGGCCTTTTAGAGGCTGCGAGAAATTGCTTAGAACCAAGGACAAAGCATGCCCTTCTGATATGGGGTCTCTCATCTTATTGCAAGCTGACCTCCAGCGGTGGATAAAATCTCGGGCCTTTTCATTTTCTCTCTGTTTCAGGCCACAGAGGTGGCTGAGGGTCAGGAGCGCCTCAGCATTGAACAGAAAGCGCTCAATGAACATATTCACCACCTTATCAAATTCTTTCAGCTCTATGGGGTTGATGTGCTCCGAGTACCATTTAGCTGTCGTTCCCTCCAGACTGCGAGGGAAGCAAAGGAAGAGTGCCCGATTGTCACGCTTGAATCGTGAACATTCAGCGAAAAACATGGCGAGGTGAGCTTTAGGGTTGCGAGAACCATCAAACTTGATAAATTTTCTGGGGAGATTATCCAGATTGTCGTCTCCATCTAAACCATCATAGAAGTCTTCGTTGGTGAAGACTTTCTTGCCCTTGTCACGGGTCTGCAGATCTTTGACCATTCTCATCATATCTTTTAATTGTGACTAGGTAGGGTCGTTAACAGACTGATTTTTGGATTTGTAAGCCGACCCCTGGCCCTGAGTCGACCTTTTGAATTCATGTTTATTTTCATATTCCTTGTCAGCATTGTCAGCTGATTCTGACTCATCAGATACTTCCTCATGACGACTCTGCTTTTTGCTGATTTTCGCATTTCTGGCTGCATGACCCTTATCTTTCTGCTTTGTCTGAATTTGCTCAGTACTGGCTTCAGTTTGCTCTGCCAGCATCTTGCTCATCATTTTCTTGAACATGACGTACATCTGGGGATCTACGTCGTCCTCAACCTGCT